>NC_091994.1:39351448-39951448 GCF_044704955.1 Pristiophorus japonicus
AGGCTTCTGACATCCCAGCTCTCTGTATCTCCCGAGCCCGAGAACGTAAAAAGATCAGTTCCGCTTCTTCCACGGTTCATGTACAGTCTACCCCAATATGTCCTCTTCCACAATCCTATCACATACGAATATAAGAACATAAAAATAGGAGCAGGAGTAGTCCATTCGTCCCCTCGAGCCTGCTCCATCATTCAATGAGATTATGGCTGATCTTCAACCTCAACTCCACTATCGTGAACCGACTGAAAAACCTACTGCACAGGACTGCTCCATGCAACACCCTCCAGGCCAAGTCCCCGATAAATAGAGGGAGGACTCCCTCATAGAGAGCACTCTATTGGGGACCCCCGCCTCCTCCAGATGGCAAGATGGTGCGCCATAGCGTTTCCGGACAGCAGACGAGGATGGCAAAGTGGAGAGTGTGCAAGAGCAGCCCGTACAGGCATCCCCTCCGTGCAGAACTAAAGGGACAGAGAGGATTTTAAGGGAGAGGGTGAGAGAGAAATTGAATGCAGGAGGGAGAAGTGAATAGTTTGTTGATTGGTTGACGGCAGTGTGAATGTTGCGAGCAGCCTTTGGTGGCAACAAAAGTCTACAGCACCTGGTATTCCCACTCAGTCTCCCTTTCAAGTACTAACCAGGCCTTACTCTACTTAGCATCCAAGATCAGGCTTTTTCAGACTAGTATGCCCGTAGACTCACAGGTGCATATATTACAGTCATCATTACTGTTACTAGCTTTTTATTCCAGATTTATTTAATTGAAGTTAAATTCCCCAGCTGGTGTGGTGGGATTTGGAACTCTTGAATCTGGATTATTAATCCAGGCCTCTGCTACCACTGTGCTACCGTACCCATAAATCTACATATCGCTATCCAACAGCTACTGGTGGGACAACCAGATTTGTTGTTAAGCTATGATAGGGATTTATTGTGATTCCTCGCACACAACAAATAGCCAACCAAGTCTCGCTGTCTAGACTCACGTGAAGAACGGCCATTTGGGTAAGATGCTGGAGTGGGCCTGTGGAACTGTCAGTGCTTTCAGCAGGGAAGGGGAGAAAATTGGAAGGGAAAAGATGGAAAGCAATGTTAACCTTTACAGGATGAAGCTACTCAGGCACAGAGGGAGCAGAATCAAAATGTTTTATTTAAAATTGTATTTTAATTGTTTATTTTGGTAGTTTGCTGTTAATAATACAGCACGATATCACTGCCTCATTTATTACTGTAATCTTAGTGTTTGTTACAGTGTGCGAGCCACAATATTGGTCTGGCTAGAAGTTTCCCTGACCTCACCAGCCATCTAAGGGTTAACATTCACACTAGTTTATTGTAGTACAGTCAGAAAATAGTAAAGGACCTTCTATAAAGACTAAAAACATGGTCTGAAACTGGTATGAACCTCTCTTCACTTTCAATTAGATTTTTCATGTAACCAAAAAACTGATTGTGATGAACTTGTGACTAGACTATTGGCAGCTTGTCACCTGTGTGAGACTGCACTGTTTCAATAAAAGGAAGGAGAGATCATAGAAATTGCTGTGCAAGAGGGGCCATTTGGCCCACTGTGCCAGTGCTGGTGCTGGCTCTTTAACTGGAGTTGTCTACTTTAATCCATTTCCCTACCCTTTTCAAATACTTATCCAACCCTCTTTTAAATGTTGATATAAACTTTCCCTCTAACACTTGATGTCTACCTTGGAGACTGGTTCAATTTTGATTGGTAAAGTGAAAGGGTTAATTTAAATTCCATTCCACTCTGCCTGTTTTAGAATAAGGGGAAATCACAAGGCGTTTCTGGCAACTTTCCTACTCTCGTTTACATTGCAGAACCACTCCCAGCTGAAGCCATTCTCCAACATGGCAGAGGCACTGCTGGGCCAGCTTTGCCCTGTTTATGTGTGGTCACTCCAAAATTGTGTCTTTCAGCTTGTGACTGCGCACTTTTCTTGGCATTAAGGGAAAGTTCAGACAGGCCAATATTATCAATTCTGAAATGCTGGCCTTCGTAGGCAGGTTGAGTGGGCCATCCGGCGACAGCCAGAAAATGGCAGCCAGGGGCATCCACTTACATTTGCTGCTGGCAGCTCTCTTGTCTCCACATATAATGAGGCACGTATATATAACAGTGGTGGGTACATACTTTACCATCTGGAAAATGGTGACATGATAGGTCCAAGTCAGCATGGATTTGTGAAAGGGAAATCATGCTTGACAAATCTTCTGGAATTTTTTGAGGATGTTTCCAGTAAAGTGGACAAAGGAGAACCAGTTGATGTGGTATATTTGGACTTTCAGAAGGCTTTCGACAAGGTCCCACACAAGAGATTAATGTGCAAAGTTAAAGCACATGGGATTGGGGGTAGTGTGCTGACGTGGATTGAGAACTGGTTGTCAGACAGGAAGCAAAGAGTAGGAGTAAACGGGTACTTTTCAGAATGGCAGGCAGTGACTAGTGGAGTGCCGCAAGGTTCTGTGCTGGGGCCCCAGCTGTTTACATTGTACATTAATGATTTAGACGAGGGGATTAAATGCAGTATCTCCAAATTTGCGGATGATACTAAGTTGGGTGGCAGTGTGAGCTGCGAGGAGGATGCTATTAGGCTGCAGAGTGACTTGGATAGGTTAGGTGAGTGGGCAAATGCATGGCAGATGAAGTATAATGTGGATAAATGTGAGGTTATCCACTTTGGTGGTAAAAACAGAGAGACAGACTATTATCTGAATGGTGACAGATTAGGAAAAGGGAAGGTGCAACGAGACCTGGGTGTCATGGTACATCAGTCATTGAAGGTTGGCATGCAGGTACAGCAGGCGGTTAAGAAAGCAAATGGCATGTTGGCCTTCATAGCGAGGGGATTTGAATACAGGGGCAGGGAGGTGTTGCTACAGTTGTACAGGGCCTTGGTGAGGCCACACCTGGAGTATTGTGTACAGTTTTGGTCTCCTAACTTGAGGAAGGACATTCTTGCTATTGAGGGAGTGCAGCGAAGGTTCACCAGACTGATTCCCGGGATGGCGGGACTGACCTATCAAGAAAGATTGGATCAATTGGGCTTGTATTCACTGGAGTTCAGAAGAATGAGAGGGGACCTCATAGAAACGTTTAAAATTCTGACGGGTTTAGACAGGTTAGATGCAGAAAGAATGTTCCCAATGTTGGGGAAGTCCAGAACCAGGGGTCACAGTCTGAGGATAAGGGGTAAGCCATTTAGGACCGAGATGAGGAGAAACTTCTTCACCCAGAGAGTGGTGAACCTGTGGAATTCTCTACCACAGAAAGTAGTTGAGGCCAATTCACTAAATATATTCAAAAGGGAGTTAGATGAAGTCCTTACTACTCGGGGGATCAAGGGTTATGGCGAGAAAGCAGGAAGGGGGTACTGAAGTTTCATGTTCAGACATGAACTCATTGAATGGCGGTGCAGGCTAGAAGGGCTGAATGGCCTGCTCCTGCACCTATTTTCTATGTTTCTATGTTTCTAAGGGCTCCGCTGGTTTGTGCACTGTCCAGTGTGGCGCAGACCAGAGAGGTCTCAGGTTTGAACCTGACAATGTGCGGGGTCAGCTGAATACAGTCAGGGCAGCAGTTAAGGCACTACAATTGGCTTCAGTGCCCTTTGGCTAAAGAGAGGGTTCCAGCTGTGGATTGCTCTCCAGTGACCCCTGCTGGATAGTGTACGTGTGGTGGTCCAGTCATGACAGAATCCAGATCAGCTGTGACGCCTCCCCCCATATACACTCATAAGAACATAAGAATTTAAGAACATAAGAATTAGGAGCAGGAGTAGGCAATCTAGCCCCTCGAGCCTGCTCCGCCATTCAAAAAGATCATGGCTGATCTAGCCGTGGACTCAACTTTACTTACCCGCCCGCTCCCCATAACCCTTAATTACCTTATTGGTTAAAACTCTATCTATCTGTGATTTGAATACATTCAATTAGCTAGCCTCAACTGCTTCCTTGGGCAGAGAATTCCACAGATTCACAACCCTCTGGGAGAAGAAATTCCTTCTCAACTCGGTTTTAAATTGGCTCTCCCATATTTTGAGGCTGTGCCCCCGAGTTCTAGTCTCCCCGACCAGTGGAAACAACCTCTCTGCCTCTATCTTGTCTATCCCTCAATCTATCATCATAAGGTAACCCCCTCATGTCATCTGCAAATTTTGTTACACTACACTCTGTCCCCTCTTCCAGGTCATCTATGTATATTGTAAACAGTTGTGGTCCCAGCACCGATCCCTGTGGCACACCACTCACCACCGATTTCCAACCCGAAAAGGACCCATTTATCCCGACTCTCTGCTTTCTGTTACCCAGCCAATTCTCGATCCATGCTAATACATTTCCTCTGACTCCGCGTACCTTTACCTTCTTCAGTATCCTTTTGTGTGGTACCTTATCGAATGCCTTTTGGAAATCTAAATACACCACATCCATCAGTACACCTTTATCCACCATGCTTGTTATATCCTCAAAGAATTCCAGTAAATTAGTTAAACATGATTTCCCCTTCATGAATCCATGCTGCGTCTGCTTGATTGCACTATTCCTATCTAGATGTCCCGCTATTTCTTCCTTAATGATAGCTTCAAGCATTTTCCCCACTTCAGATGTTAAACTAACCGGCCTATAGTTACCTGCCTTTTGTCTGTCCCCTTTTTTAAACAGAGGTGTTACATTAGCTACTTTCCAATCCACTGGTACCTCCCCAGAGTCCAGAGAATTTTGGTAGATTATAACGAATGCATCTGCTATAACTTCTGCCATCTCTTTTAATACCCTGGGATGCATTTCATCAGGACCAGGGGACTTGTCTACCTTGAGTCCCATTAGCCTGTCCAGCACTACCTTCCTAGTGATAGTGATTGTCTCAAGGTCCTCCCTTCCCACATTCCCGTGACCAGCAATTTTTGGCATAGTTTTTGTGTCTTCCACTGTGAAGACCGAAGGAAAATAATTGTTTAAGGTCTCAGCCATTTCCACATTTCCCATTACTAAGTCCCCCTTCTCATCTTCTAAAAGACCAACATTTACTTTAGTCACTCTCTTCCGTTTTATATATCGGTAAAAGCTTTTACTATCTGTTTTTATGTTTTGCGCAAGTTTACTTTCGTAATCTATCTTTCCTTTCTTTATTGCTTTCTTAGTCATTCTTTGCTGTCGTTTAAAATTTTCCCAATCTTCTAGTTTCCCACTAATCTTGGCCACGTTATACGCATTGGATTTTAATTTGATACTCTCCTTTATTTCCTTGGTTATCCATGGCTGGTTATTCCTTCTCTTACCGCCCTTCTTTTTCACTGGAATATATTTTTGTTGAGCACTATGAAAGAGCTCCTTAAAAGTCCTCCACTGTTCCTCAATTGTGCCACCATTTAGTCTGTGTTCCCAGTCTCTTTAGCTAACTCTGCCCTCATCCCACTGTTGTCTCCTTTGTTTAAGCAGAGTATGCTCGTTTGAGACACTACTTCCTCACCCTCAATCTGTATTACAAATTCAACCATACTGTGATCACTCATTCCGAGAGGATCTTTTACTAAGAGATCATTTATTATTTCTGTCTCATTACACAAAACCAGATCTAAGATCGCTTGCTCCCTTGTAGGTTCTGTAACATACTGTTCTAAGAAACAATCCCGTATGCATTCTATGAATTTCTCCTCCAGGCTACCCCGTGCGATTTGATTTGACCAATCGATATGTAGGTTAAAATCCCCCATGATTACTGCCATTCCTTTTTCATATGCCTCCATTATTCCCTTGATTATTGTCCGCCCCACCGTGAAGTTATTATTTGGGGGCCTATAACCTATGCCCACCAGTGACTTTTTCCCCTTACTATCTCTAATCTCCACCCACAATGATTCAATATTTTGTTCATTAGAGCCAATATCATCTCTCACAACTGCCCTGATATCATCCTTTATTAACAGAGCTACCCCACCTCCTTTCCCTTCTTGTCTATCCTTCCGAATTGTCAGATACCCCTGTATGTTTAATTCCCAGTCTTGGCCCTCCTGCAACCACGTTACTGTAATGGCCACCAAATCATACCCATTTGTAATGATTTGTGCCGTCAACTCATTTACTTTATTTCGAATGCTGCGTGCGTTTAGGTAGAGTGTTTTAATACTAGTTTTTAAACCATGATTTTTAGTTTTGACCCCTCCTGCAGCCCCTTTATATTCATACATATTGTCCCTTCCTATCACCTTGTGGTTTACACTTACCCCAGTGCTACTCTGCTCTGTTGCCTCCTGCTGTTTGCATTCTTTCTTGGGGTCCTGTTCATCTGCGCTCTCACCCACTCTAACTAGCTCAGAGCCCTCTCCTGGGTTCCGAATACTCCTCGCATTGAGGCACTGAGCTTTCAAGCTTGCCTTTTTATTACACTTTGACCCTTTAGAATTTTGCTGTACATTGGCCCTTTTTGTTTTTTGCCTTGGGTTTCTCTGCCCTCCACTTTTACTCATCTCATTTCTGTCTTTTGCTTCTGTCTCCATTTTGTTTCCCTCTGTCTCCCTGCATTGGTTCCCATCCCCCTGCCATATTAGTTTAACTCCTCCCCAACAGCACTCGCAAACACTCCCCCCAGGACATTGGTTCCGGTCCTGCCCAGGTGCAGACCGTCCGGTTTGTACTGGTCCCACCTCCCCCAGAACCGGTTCCAATGCCCCAGGAATTTGAATCCCTCCCTGCTGCACCACTGCTCAAGCCACGTATTCATCTGCGCTATCCTGCGATTCCTACTCTGACTAGCACGTGGCACTGGTAGCAATCCCGAGATTACTACTTTTGAGGTCCTACTTTTTAATTTAGCTCCTAGCTCCTTAAATTCGTCTCGTAGGACCTCATCCCTTTTTTTACCTATGTCGTTGGTACCAATGTGCACCACGACAACTGGCTGTTCTCCCTCCCTTTTCAGAATGTCCTGCACCCGCTCCGAGACATCCTTGACCCTTGCACCAGGGAGGCAACATACCATCCTGGAGTCTCGGTTACGGCCGCAGAAACGCCTATCTATTCCCCTTACAATTGAATCCCCTATCACTATCGCTCTCCCACTCTTTTTCCTGTCCTCCTGTGCAACAGAGCCAGCCACGGTGCCATGAACTTGGCCTACCGACACTTGCGGCCAAGGCACCCACATGAGGAATGCCCATTCTGGGCACTGTACAGTAGGGTAGTCGGCACATATAGAAAGAAAGGATAGAATGGGATTGTGGGTAAGGTTAACACAGGGCTTTTAAACTGGCACCACACCAGTGGCAGCTCCTTTCGAACGCAATTGGCAACTGTCAGGGAGTCTCAGTAAATAATCAAAAATTCTTAATTGGGTTAGACTTCTCATAATCTGAACAATATAAATCATGTCTGTACTGCTTCCTGTCTCAGAATTACCAACTCAAATTATCATAAGCAATCCCATCAATACGGCAGATTTAATTAATTAAAAAAAACAGAAGATGCTGCAGACACCCAGCAGATCCGTCAACATCCGAAAGGAGAAAAAACAGGCTAGCGTTTCAGGAAGAGATCCTGTGTCAGGGCTCCTGAGTTATGCACTTACAGCATTTGTTCTTATAATTTAATTTCTCCGTAGTTTTTCTCCCTACAACATCGATATTTGCTGCTCTTTACTGGTTTTATATACTGGCTGGTTTGCCAGACCTCTTCGGTCCAGTGCGTTGGTACCAAGACATTACAGGAAAAATCCCGCTTCAATTGATACGCTGTACTGTTGTGCGATGCACTTCTCGACTGGTACTCATAATTCATTCCCTCAAATTGTCCCCGACCAGATTCTTGTACAGCCCAAAATATTCTCTCTCCAGACACAACTCAACTTTGGTAGAGCTGAATCTAAAATTGGCTTGTTTTCAAGTGGACACCATATGAAAAAAAATATACATTCACCACAAGACTGTACTGAAATCATACTGACAACACTGAAAACCATAATTTTGTGACCAAAGTGGAAATGTACCCACCTCTTTCATCTCAGTAGAGACTGTCTTCAGTTCCCCTAGAACCAATTCCAGGTCTTTCACAATACACATTATCTGCTCCTTCACCTTGGATTGAGGATCCTGTGCCTTTAAATCCTCTCCAGTCCACTGTTCCTCAGACATTGTGTGATTTTGGTTTACCCTCCCCTCTTTTCTCAGCTTTCACACTCCCATGCCTTGTCTGTGCACAAGGCAGACTGCCTGCTGCCTGCAGCAAAGACCTCTCTCCTCTCTGTCAGTGCCAGAGTTATACCCTGCATATTTTAATATTCAATCAGATCTGAACTCCCTTAAAGCTATCCCACTGTCACTAGACACACTCAGTCCTAGGAGTTGTTTTTCTCACTGTGCAAGATAAATGGTATAAAGAATATTTTCACATTATATGGACACTTTAAAAGATTCTTCTACAATCGGATAAATGAATAAGGATATTTAACACTGTACAATGCAAACGTTCTTAAGCGATAATTCAGAATCATGGACAGAAAATCTTGAGCACATGAACGATCTCCCACAATGTGGAGCAAGGCTCTGCACAGGGAGTGCATTCTTCTAAAATTTACCCTTTCATGTCTTACTTTTGAATCAAGTCCCATGTTGCGGTTGTAGACCAATTGGACCATGGTTGACGCTTTGCAGCTAATTGAAACAAAGTTATGTACAGCTTCCCTAATGATTCAGTTCATAAATGTCCTTCCCAGTGTGGTACTGAGCCATACTGGAACTAGAAAATGTAACATTCAATCAACTGTCTGTGCTGACTTTGTGGATCTTTGATGAGGTGTGACAATTGGCATCAGCATTGCTGGGATAGGAAGTGGAAAAAAATCAGCCTTTGGCATTGGCAGCTTGCTGCTCTTAATCACTAACTTATGGCATCTGCTAGAAGTCCAGGTGAGGGCAGGATTGAGCACACTGCAGTGCCCTCCACTGTTGTATACCAGACGGTACTCATTGTATGGTCTCAGTACCAGAGGACTGGCAACACCATGGCATTGTACACGTCCTTCAAGGGGTGAAGGAGGAAAACTGAAAAAGAAAACCATGTTAAAAAGGCAGACTCTCTGTCGTAAAGACCAGATCACATTTGGTGACATAGGATAGGATTTCTGGATACCCGAGCTGAAATTTTTGTTGCTGAATGATCCAACCAACCAAGAGAGCGACTTTGAGAGGTTCTTTGTTTTGCACCACAGCTAAAAATCCAAGGTAAATTACAAGCACACTATTGACAGTGCCAGAGTCCAGATGACCGTGCCTATGGGAATAATAGGGCACTTGGGTGAGTTCCATCTCGACCGAGAGACTTTCGGAGTGTATGTGGAATAGCTAGAAATGTTTTTCATTGCGAAAAGTATTGTTGAAGTCCCCGATGATGAAAACCATAACCAGGTGGTGTTAGAAAGACAACAGGCTATTTTCCTGACTGAAGCAGGCCCCGAGGTGTATGAAACCCTGAAAAAGGTGCTTGTTCCTGTCAAGCCAAAGGACACGCCACTGACAGAGATTCTAACCAAAATAGAACAGCACTATAGTCCTGAGCCCCTGGAAATTGCTGGAAGTTATCGTTTTGGAATACAAGATCAATTGATTGACGAGGGTATCAGTGAGTACATTGTAGCTTTAAAAAAGCTATCCATTCACTATTATTTTGGAAACTTTCAGGACCGAGCACTGCACGACCGCTTTGTTTGTGGGATGAAAACGTGGGATGGTGTTTTTTTTGAAGGGGACCGGAAGTCGGTCATAATGGGGGTGGAAGTGGGGCAGTAAGTGCGCTAGAGGGGCGCAAGTGGAGGCGGGACAGAGTCTCCGCCGCTGTCAATCAGCAGCGGAGTGGAGATGACCTCATGACATGTGTGCGTCACCTGCTCTCCCCTTCACTTAAAGGGGAAAGGCTTCAGCTTTTTGAAACTTTGCTCCACTGGGCCACCAGGGAGGGCTTTGGCCGGGCCAGCAGTTTGGCATCCAAGCGGGAGTGCCAAGCTGCCTGTTGATGGCCCAGCCGAATCCGGGGGCATAATTGTCGGCCCAACTTGGCAATTGGCATATCTTGAGAATGGATAAAAATAAATATGGGTTGTCAAAAGGCCTCCAGAGGCAAAGAATGGCCAACCACATTGGATGCTGTTTGGCTACTTTTAGTTCACAGTCAACAAGCTCCCCGCTGGAGTGGAACTAAACTACAGAACCAGTGGGAACCTGTTCAACCTTCGCTGTCTCCAGGTCAGATCCAAGACCACCCCAACCTCTGCCGTCGAGCTACAGTACGCGGATGACACCTGCTTCTGTGCACGTACAGAGGCCGCACTCCAGGACATAGTTGACGTATTTATTGAGGTGTACGAAAGCATGGGCCTTACGCTAAACGTCCGTAAGACAAAGGTCTTCCACCAGCCTGTCCTCACTGCACAGCACTGCCCCCCAGTCATCAAGATCCACGGTGCGGCCCTGGACACCGTGGACCACTTCCCATATCTCGGGAGCCTTCTATCAAACTGGGAGTCCCTGGCCCAAGACCGCCCTAAGTGAAGGAAGTATATCCAAGAGGGTGCTGAGCACCTCGAGTCTCAACGCCGAGAGCATGCAGGGGTCAAGCGCAGACAGCGGAAAGAGTGTGCGGCGAACCAGTCCCACCCACCCCTTCCCTCAATGGCTATCTGTCCCATCTGTGACAGTGTCTGTGGCTCTTGTATTGTACTGTTCAGCCACCAAAGAACTCACTTCAGGAGTGGAAGCAAGTCTTCCTCGATTCCGAGGGACTGCCTATGATGATGATGACTTTTAATTCCACCCCTACAGACAGGCAAGTAATACAGTTTTTAGATGGTTGCCCTGTTTGTATCTTCCATTGGAGAAGCTTCACAGCCAGAAACAAACTCAGGATTGAGACTTCTGAACAAATGCACATGATTATTCAATAATGATTGGGTTCATTTATATTGATTGGCTAATTCTTAATTAAGATGTGGAAAACTTGAGTTGATTAATTCCAATCGACACATAGCTTTTCATACATGAGCCTCTCTCCTTTTTATATGCGATTACCACAAATGCTAAAAGAGTAAAAGCTCTCAGTGTTTTACATAATTTTAGTGAGTTCAGATCAAAGCAACGGATTGAATCCTAAAGTCCCAAACATCAGAAATACATGTTCAAGGAACGAGAAACCTCGGTGAGGGGACAGGACCCTCAGTGTGGGAAGCGACCAAAATTGACTATGAATGGTCCTGTGCAATGAGACAGGAATAATAAATGATCTCTTAGTAAAAGCTCCTCTCGGAATGAGTGATCACAGTATGGTTGAATTTGTAATACAGATTGAGAGTGAGGAAGTAGTGTCTCAAACGAACGTACTATGCTTAAACAAAGGGGACTACAGTAGGATGAGGGCAGAGTTGGCTAAAGTGGACTGGAAACACAAATTAAACGGTGGCACAGTTGAGGAACAGTGGAGGACTTTTAAGGAGCTCTTTCATAGTGCTCAACAAAAATATATTCCAGTGAAAAAGAAGGGGGTAAAAGAAGGGATAACCAGCCGTGGATAACCAAGGAAATAAAGGAGAGTATCAAATTAAAAACCAATGCGTATAAGGCGGCCAAGGTTAGTGGGAAACTAGAAGATTGGGAAAATTTTAAACGACAGCAAAGAATGACTAAGAAAGCAATAAAGAAAGGAAAGATAGATTATGAAAGTAAACTTGCGCAAAACATAAAAACAGATAGTAAAAGCTTTTACCGATATATATAAAACGGAAAAGAGTGACTAAAGTAAATGTTGGTCCCTTAGAAGATGAGAAGAGGGATTTAATAATGGGAAATGTGGAAATGGCTGAGACCTTAAACAATTATTTTGCTTCTGTCTTCACAGTGGAAGACACAAAAACCATGCCAAAAATTGCTGGTCACGGGAATGTGGGAAGGGAGGACCTTGAGATAATCACTATCACTAAGGGGGTAGTACTGGACAGGCTAATGGGACTCAAGGTAGACAAGTCCCCTGGTCCTGATGAAATGCATCCCAGGGTATTAAAAGAGATTGCAGAAGTTATAGCAGATGCATTCGTTATAATCTACCAAACTTCTCTGGACTCTGGGGAGGTACCAGCGGATTGGAGAGCAGCTAATGTAACGCCTCTGTTTAAAAAAGGGGGCAGACAAAAGGCAGGTAACTATAGGCCGGTTAGTTTAACATCTGTAGTAGGGAAAATGTTTGAAGCTATCATTGAGGAAGAAATAGCGGGACATCTAGATAGGAATAGTGCAATCAAGCAGACGCAACATGGATTCATGAAGGGGAAATCATGTTTAACTAATTTACTAGAATTCTTTGAGGATATAACGAGCATGGTGGATAGAGGTGTACCGATGGATGTGGTATATTTAGATTTCCAAAAGGCATTCGATAAGGTGCCACACAAAAGGATACTGAAGAAGGTAAAGGTACGCGGAGTCAGAGGAAATGTATTAGCATGGATCGAGAATTGGCTGGGTAACAGAAAGCAGAGAGTCGGGATAAATGGGTCCTTTTCGGGTTGGAAATCGGTGGTGAGTGGTGTGCCACAGGGATCGGTGCTGGGACCACAACTGTTTACAATATACATAGATGACCTGGAAGAGGGGACAGAGTGTAGTGTAACAAAATTTGCAGATGACACAAAGATTAGTGGGAAAGTGGGTTGTGTAGAGGACACAGAGATTTAGATAGGTTAAGCGAATGGGCTAAGGTTTGGCAGCTGGAATACAATGTCGGAAAATGTGAGGTCATCCACCTTGGCAAAAAAAAAGTAAAAGGGAATATTATTTGAATGGGGAGAAATTACAACATGCTGCGGTGCAGAGGGACCTGGGAGTCCTTGTGCATGAATCCCAAAAGGTTAGTTTGCAGGTGCAGCAGGTAATCAGGAAGGCAAATGGAATGTTGGCCTTCATTGCGAGAGGGATGGAGTACAAAAGCAGGGAGGTCCTGCTGCAACTGTACAGGGTATTGGTGAGGCCGCACCTGGAGTACTGCGTGCAGTTTTGGTCACCTTACTTAAGGAAGGATATACTACCTTTGGAGGGGGTACAGAGACGATTCACTCGGCTGATTCCGGAGATGAGAGGGTTACCTTATGATGATAGATTGAGTAGACTGGGTCTTTACTCCTTGGAGTTCAGAAGGATGAGGGGTGATCTTATAGAAACATTTAAAATAATGAAAGAGATAGACAAGATAGAGGCAGAGAGGTTGTTTCCACTGGTCGGGGAGACTAGAACTAGGGGGCACAGCCTCAAAATACGGGGGAGCCAATTTAAAACCGAGTTGAGAAGGAATTTCTTCTCCCAGAGGGTTGTGAATCTGTGGAATTCTCTGCCCAAGGAAGCAGTTGAGGGTAGCTCATTGAATGTATTCAAATCACAGATAGATAGATTTTTAACCAATAAGGGAATTAAGGGTTACGGGGAGCGGGCGGGTAAGTGGAGCTGAGTCCACGGCCAGATCAGCCATGATCTTGTTGAATGGCGGAGCAGGCTCGAGGGGCTAGATGGCCTACTCCTGTTCCTAATTCTTATGTTCTTATGTTAAGTACAGTGGCATATTTGGAACTAAGGAGGAAAAAGAGATGAAAGTTTGCAGAAGTAATAATCAAAGTATTATTGATAAAATAGACAAAGAAAGGGATTGAGAGAAAAATGGAGCCTAGCGATGGGGGAGGAATAACCAATCAAATGGCAAACTTTTCCTTGTATTCTGTCCAGTACTGTGCAATATATTTAATACAACTAACTGAGGAACCAAGAACTACACAATAGGACACCCCAAGGTTGAAAAGAGCAAAGGAGAACATTAGGTAAATCAAAAGAAACAAAAAGTAAGATTTGCATTTCTGTAGCACCTCACACGTATTATAGAATGTCCCAAAGCACTTTACAGCTGATGAAATACTTTTTTGAAGTGCAGTCACTCTTTTAATGCAAGAAAAACGGCAGCAAATTTGCACACAGCAAGCTCCCACAAACAGCAATGTGATAATGACCAGATAATCTGTTTTTGTTATGCTGATTGAGGGATAAATATTGGCCAGGATTCCTTTGCTCTTCAAAGAGTGCCATGGGATCTTTTACATCCACCTGAGAGAGCAGACGGGGGGGAGGGGTGGGGGGGGTTAAGTAATGGTTAAGTAATGGCAAGCTTGGATTTTGAATATCTGTACATTTTAGAGGAGAGCAAGATTGGGGGTGATAAGGTGAATGTGAAAACAATAATACAAACCTTCAGGGTGACCGACGTTTTATTTGATGATTAACTGACGGTCTTGGTTGAGCATAGGGACTGATTAAGCACATTGCCGTGTGACCCTCCAACATGTTGGGGATGTTATCGAATCACACCTATCAAAGTCTCATCAGCAACAGTGGATGAGATTCCTGCTCCCACTCAGACAATTTGAAATTGAAGGAAATATACCATCTCCCTCCAAACGATTGCCCTTGAGATAAAACCCAGCTTAATTTAAAGCAAAATTCTTTACTCCGATTGAGTAGCAATAAAGAACTCTATTGAATGGGACTAAAATGCCCTAAATTCAATATACGACTATGGCATACAGTTTTTTTTATATATATATATCTTTTCTCTCTCTCAATGGGGGTGTTTTTTGGATGAAATGTTAAACAAAGATCTTATCCACTTGTTCAAGAGTCCTTACTAATATGCGAAGGCCCAGTGATCTGGTCAGCATTCCTCCAGAAACCAACACTACCAAAATAGTTCATTTGTTTAATTTGCTGTTAGTGCAATGTGAAAATTGGTGGCAAGGTGTACCTATAAAATAACAGTGACTGCACATCAAAAAGAAAACTATAACGTCACAATCTTAATGCTGAGCTTTTATCTTATTTATATATGCAGTGTTTCTTTTCTTGCATTTATTCCAAAATACTACACAACCAATGTAGGTTAGATTTTCTTCAGTCTGCACTAGTCTGTATTATGTTTTTCTGGTCCTTTCTACTCTTTGTACTTTAGATTTTTTAGCTTTTGTATTTTAGATTGCTCTCTTCCTAATTCTTATGTTCTTATGTTAAGTACAGTGGCATATTTGGAACTAAGGAGGAAAAAGAGATGAAAGTTTGCAGAAGTAATAATCAAAATATTATTGATAAAATAGACAAAGAAAGGAATTGAGAGAAAAATGGAGCCTAGTGATGAGGGAGGAATAACCAATCAAATGGCAAACTTTTCCTTGTATTCTGTCCAGTACTGTGCAATATATTTAATACAACTAACTGAGGAACCAAGAACTACACAATAGGACACCCCAAGGTTGAAAAGAGCAAAGGAGAACATTAGGTAAATCAAAAGAAACAAAAAGAAAGATTTGCATTTCTATAGCACCTTACACGTATGTTCCCAGCTTGAGAACATCTACGCTAGCCTTGATTTCCAAGTAAGGTTTCAATAATGTGCCAGGGATAAAGAACAGGTCAACTTTCTATGGATCATTGTTAGCTCCTGGAATTATCCTCTGCGACCATAGGATCTCTCTCTTGTCTTCAAACAAATGGTACAGCATCACAACATCAAACCTCATTTTAGGTTTAAACTATTAAGTGAATTTACTTCACCAAAGGTTTACAAGTAACAGCAAAATATATTTATATATTTACAGTAGAAGTTCTTCTATGAAGCTCCTCAAAAATAAAACAATAAAGGTCACACTCTTAATGCTAAGCTTTTCTCTTATTTATATATGCAGTGTTCCTTTTCTTGTATTTATTACCACTCAGGGAGCTGTGCTAATCCAAACCATACTCTCAGAAATTCCAAATTGACTCTCAGATTTGGACAGTTGCAGCTTCTTAAATATCCTTAAACACAATTACTGAGACCTCCTGGATTTGAATAACAGTTGACAGCAGGTTGTCTATACACAATGGAACAAACCACATGGCCTGTTCGCTCTCAAGCTTCGCAGGCTACCAATGAAACAGGAAACATTAGTTAAGTTTGGGACAAGATTCTATCTGCAGACTCCTTATGGCGAGTGACTGAATCAAAGGAACCTCTACAAAGATAAGACAAGACATAACTGCTTCATTTTTGTCACAGTTAATCATCGTAACCAGGGTGACCATTGAGGTCACAAGGCCATTAAGTCGCCCCTCTGCCAGCTTCTGTAGCTGTCTTTCAATCAGGACCTCAAGTACCCATTCGCACAATCTCAGTGTTGGCCTTCCATGAGGGCTTTTCCCAACTGCAATCCATTCTATCATACATTTCCAGATATGCTCTGTTGATTGCAATCTTCTCACTATAACGGCCGCAATATATAGGCCCTTCCTTCTCAGTACTTCAGTGTGGGATTGTCTGCTCTCCCAAGTAATACCTCAAAGGCTTCTTGCCATGGATTAAATAAAACTTCCAGACTCCACTTCTGTACCTTCATCTGGGTCCAACTTTCAGCACCACGTAGAATAGCCCATTGGACATTCTGGGGGCAATAGTAACCTAACCCACCTTCGGAAAACTGAGAGGATTGGTGGAATGCTTGTTTTACATGCCACATGATTTTACTGTCCAATGAAATCAGTGGCGAGTAATATTAAACGAAGGTGTGAAATCAACATTTCACCTGATCCCGTGGGTTTCTCGCCCGGATGTGTTAGGTTAAAGTTACCTGCTATAGCTTCATAGACTGTCTTGTACACATCCTGTATTACATTTCTCCTGCCATAGTCTATAAAAATGCTTTCACCCTTCCTTACATCCCATTTCACCAGGTGTACAATTTCCTAAATCTATAAATTCATCCACACTTCCACCTCCTCGCCAGCTATATCCTGTTTGAAGTTTATATGTTGCCTCTGATTTTCCATGGGGTGAAGCTGTGGTGGTCCTCTGGTGGGTGAAACATGGCGGGGCAGGAAATGGATCAAGGCCCATCCCGAAGATTGTGCCATGGGAGCTTCTTGTGGGGGCTGGAGTTCCGTCCACCACTTTGCTCTCCGGCAGGGGCACAAGGTCTGAAAATGACCCCCGAGAGGTTGAGAGATGACTGGAGTGTAATGTACGGATGGGTGAGTGACTGTGAGGCAGTAACCAAGAGCAATATACATCGGATCAGATTTGTCGATTCGACTGAAATGATCCAGTCGATATCACTCAGGATCACAAGATAATTACGGATGTGGATGGCCTCGAGGCCCATCTTAATGCATCTGTCTAGAATTACTTTGAAGTCCTCCCACGGCAGCATTCTAATGGTTTTGATACCAAATGTTTTTGCCTCCACTATTCTGTCCAGGAGTCCAATCCATGTGTCGATCACTCTCTGTGAAGAAGACCTTCCTGATATCAGTCCTAAATTTACCTTTAGCTACTTTGGACATGTGGCATATTGCTTTTCTCGTACAGTTTAATTTCAAACAATTTTCGGTTTTATTTGATACAAACTGTTTATATTATTGTACAGTATACATCCATTATATCACCTTTCAGACACCTACCTTTGAAGCTATAGTGTAACATTTTGAAGTGTGACATCTGGTGTGTAACCTCCAGTATGTGATTTTTGGTATGTGACAGACGCAGGCTACATGGTCCGATGGGTAGCACACTTGCCTCTGAGTTAGAAGGTTGTGAGTTCAAGCCCAACTCCAGAGCTTTGTAGCACAGAATCTAGGCTGACACTCCAGTGCTTTACAGAGGGACTGCTGCAAAGTCAGCAGGTGCTGCCTTTTGGATGAGACATTAAATCGAGGCCTCACCTGCCTTCCCAGGTGGATGTAAAGAATTACCACGGCAAAGAGCAGGGGAGTTCTCCTGGTGTCCTGTCCAACATATACCCTTCAATCAACGCTACTAAAAACAGATTATCTGATCATTTATCTCATTGCTGTTTGTGGGACCTTGCTGTGCGCAAATTAGCTGCTGCGTTTCGTGCACGACACCGTGACTACACTTCAGAAGTACTTCATTGGCTGTAAAGTGCTTTGGGATGTCCTGAGGTTGTGAACGGTGCTATATAAATGTAACGCCTTCCTTTCTTTATAAATAATACGTATAGATGCACAAGAAACTTCACAGATGTAAACAGAACTCTGTGAGCTGCTGTCACACTTATTAGTTAGTCTGCTATTTCTTTTCAGTCAGATGGGCTTTTCAATGTGGTGTCACCTTTCGAGTTGCTCGGTGTACATATGCATTGCCAGTGTGCGATTTTATGCAAATTGTACTTCTGTTGATGTTAGCTTCCAATTTGTTGAATAGTGTAAGTCAGACTTAATGTTCAGCTTGGAACTGGTACTTTGAGTTGAAATGATGTGGTATTCTGGTGGTGTGCAAAGATGTATTGTAAAACTGGCTCCAACTCTCACTGGGCACCTGATGGCTGATGCAAAACAATTTTAAAAAGAGAAAGAAAGCCAATGATTGACCGCAAGTCTGAAGTTAACAAGCAGATCCCAGCCATTGGTCGATTCCTTCAGGAGAGGAAGAGAGGAAACTGGAGAGTAAAAGATTCGAACAGGACAATGATATATGGTTGGACACTGCCCAAGGGGCCAGGATGCTGTAATACTTGCCGAGTTGTGCATTATAACAGTGACTACATTTCAAAATTACTTCATTGGTTGTAAAATGCTTTGGGACATCATGGAAGATGCTGCAGAAATGCAATTTATTTCTTAGTTTATTGTCAGACATAACCACAACTTGCTCTCAGGATTGCTGCTTCACTTTACATCAGGAAATGATAGGGTAAGTATGGGCCTGTGCCTACGATTCACCCACACAGATCTCCCGATTTCAAACATGAGGTGGAGTGTAGAATGTTTCAGTATAAGGGGTGTCACAGTTATGTGACGCGGACTGGTGGGGCTGGGTGCTCTTTGCCTTTCCGCCATTGTTCATAGGTTTATATGTAACCTTCAGGGCTGCTGACCAAAAGCCGTGTGGCTCTTTGTCGGCTGGCGCAGACATGATGGGCCGAGGTGGCCTCCTTCTGCACTGTAAATTTCTATGTTTCTATGTTTCTATGCTGTGGGCAGTTGCCAAGTGGAGGGCGGGTCCTGCAAAAACAACCATAGTACGAAAATTGATATGCTGATAGGTTTAGGTGAAGAGCAGTAGGAGGAGGCTTGTTTGGAGCATAAACGGCGGCATGGACCTGTTGGGCTGAATGATCTGTTTCTATGCTCGGGGTAAATCGATGTAACCTGATGAAAAGCACGAAAACCAATAGTTCTACTTTAATGAGGCTCATCCACTTGCTGTCTGGAAGCTGGGATAATCCCATCTCCTAATAACGCTCTCTTATGTTTTTTTTTTCTGGAAAGTAAGGTGAGGAGAGTGTGCAGCATTGAATCTGTAATGATGTATGTCTCTTTTTCACTGCAAACTCAGTAGGTCCTTTGTCACTCTCATTATTTTTAGGAACTGGAACAGTAATAGCCCATTAGGCCTGACAAGGCGATCACATTTTTGATAGTTTTCAATCCAATCTACCCACATTCTCACCAAATCCTCCAGGGACACATCTAATTGTCCCTTGAACACATTTATACTTTCTGCTTTGAAGTCCTTCCCTGGCAGATTCTTTCATAACTCAATATCTCCTTGGGAGAAAAGAAAAGTTCATGAAATACAAAAAGTGAATATGCAGGGGCAGCAAGTAATCAGGAAGGCAAATGGATTGTTGGCCTTTATTGCAAGGGGGATGGAGTATAAAAGCAGAGAAGTCCTCCTACAACTGTACAGGGTATTGGTGAGGTCACACCTGGAGTACTGCGTGCAGTTTTGGTCTCCGTATTTAAGGAAGGACATACATGCATTGGAGGTGTTCAGAGAAGGTTTACTAGGTTGATTCCAGAGATGAGGGGGTTGACTTATGAAGATAGGTTGAGAAGGTTGGACCTATACACATTGGAGTTCAGAAGAATGAGAGGTGATCTTATTGAAATATATAAGATAATGAGGGGGCTCGACAATGTGGATGCAGAGAGAATATTTCTACTCATAGGGGAAACTAATACTAGAGGACATAGTCTCAGAATAAGGGACCGCCCATTAAAATTGAGATGAGGAGGAATTTCTTCTCTCAGAGGGTTGTGAATCTGTGGAATTCTCTGCCCCAGAGAGCTATGGAGGCTAGGTCATTGAATACATTTAAGGTGGAGATAGACAGATATTTGAGCAATAAGGGAGTAAAGGGTTATGGGGAGCTGGCAGGGAAGTGGAGCTGAGTCCATGATCAGATCAGCCATGACCTTATTGAGTTATGTCTTTAGATGCTCTGATAATGACTCCACGAGGCAATGTATTGTACTTGAACTGTAATGACCTTAGTCCATTTAATGTAACTCCAGAGTATCACACATGGTGACCTGCCTTTTATACTAGGCCTGGCACACCTGTACAGGTAACCTACAAGTCTCCCACTGCAGTGCCCGCTGGTGGCACATCTTAGTGACCATACAGCTGCTGTACAAGTTTCCCATAGTAGTGCCCTCTGGTGGCACATCATATGTAATAGTACAAGCAGTAAACATGTTTGGATACATGACATCACTCTCCCACAAGTCCTTAGTGCAAATCGCCTTCATGCATTGACTGTGCTCTGGGCTTAGCTCTATCTGGTTGACCCTTGGAGAGTCGTTTCCATCTTGGGTGAGTAGGTGGTGTTTCGTTGGCAGTAGAGGTGCTGGTGGTTTCTGATTGTGCGTTCATGACCACTCCATTCTCTCCCCCCCCCCCCCCAACATATAGATTATGCCGGTGGCTCATTACATTCATATACATTCAAGTCCAGAAAAAAAAATTGCATTTACATCATTACATTTGTGGTACAGTTGTGAAGCAAGTACATTTGACTGGTGAGGTACATACTTGATACATACTTGGAATCAGTACTGGTGTCAGCACCGGTGCGTGAGGACTAACTAATACCAGAACTGCTGGATGGTGTCTAGGCAGTCTGGTGGCGGCGCGGTGCCCAGTGCTGGCAGTGGGAACCCGGTTGGCTCAAGTTGCCTGCTCTCGGGGCCGTTGTCGTTGCTCCTTGGGTTGGGCAGGTTCACAGATGCCTGTGTCCTTTCCTTGCGTCCCAGGTCGCTGCTGCTCCCTGAGGAGCAGTCATCTAGCAGAGAGCAGGGAACTGCCAACTCGCTTGCGTGGGCGTTATTTTGTTTGGGATCCTGGCTGGTCCTGGTCCCATTTGGGAGCACCATTGCTGGTGACCCTTCGTTCCCGGGTGTAGCCTTGGTGGCGAGAGGGTCTGGGGGCTGCACCTTAGCGCGGTTTGCTCTTTCAGGCTTGTGGAGGTTGGTGCCATTGGGTGCCAGAGAGGTGGAGCCGATCAGGGGCAGGGTATCGATACCGGTGCTGTTGCCCTCCTGAGATCGCTTGCTCTGCAGCTTGTCTATTTTAGCTGCTTATGGCCACACTCTGTGCTGCATCACTCTGGTCCCAGGGATGCAGACTACAGCATTGGGTAGCTCGCTGGACCTGTGTGTTCCCGATGGGTGTTTGCCCACTACATTAACTGAATGCAGTTGAAATCCTACATCGCACAATGTTTCACTACTCATTGTAGATAAACTGTAGCTCCAATCGCAATCGCACGACTTTTCTTTGCATATTACATGTATAATATTCTGATCATCAATTACAAGCTTTACATTTAACTCACAGTTGCTATTACATTGATTGAGAATGTGGACCTGTCCCTTTAAGTGTGATGGGTTGCTGGCCTCCTTTAAGAGAGCCTTGCTATCTTTACCCCAACCCTTTTCTTCGCTTTGTGCCACGTGTTTCTCCATCAGCGCTGCACCTCGTAGTCCAGCCGCCGCCATCTTTTTCTTCAGTGCTTCACCTCGTGGTTTGGGCACCATCTTTCCTCCATCCACGATGTCGGCTGCTGTGATCCTCTTCTCCCCAGGTTCTGCCACCGAAGCTGGGAAGTCGCCTTTGGATCTGATTTTCTTCCTCCGGAGTCCTGCCACTGGAGCCCGGAAGGTGCATTCGGGTTGTCTCAGCTGGTTCATCTCCACGCAGTCGTGCTGAGCGGTCTGTGCCTCGGGTGCTGTGCTAGTCTGCTCTCAGGTGCCAGATCCAACCTCAGGTGGGGGCTTGCTTTGCCTCTGAACGCAGGGGACATCGATCGCTGGAGGGATGAAATCTTCCCAGCTCCAATGGATTTTCTCCATCCACCTTCTTCTGAGTAGCGTTGGTCCATCACCTGCAACAATCCACAGAGGTAACTTGTGCACCGCGCCATCATGGAGTACCTTTACCTCCACACTACCAATGACTGGGATAAGTTCATTAGTGTAGGTGCGCTGCTCTGCCTGAACCGGGACCAACTTGGGTCATTCAGCTTGGGGATTCACAGTACTAGCCCGATCCCAATAGTAGGAGCTACTGGATAGTTACCAGCAGCAGGAATCCAAGCTGATTTCTTTTCTGTCTCTGGGTCAGGGGTCAATCACAGCACCTTGACTGAGATAAGCTAACTCAGCATGGTCTCTTTCAGATTGAGTATAGACCAGTGGCGGGCAAAATGTGGCCTGCGGTCCGTATCCGGCTCGCCAATGGATTTTATCCGGCCGCCAAGGCCTGGCTTCGAGGCCGAATGTCTGCCACACCTGATCCCTAGCCTGACCCCGCGCCATGAGCCATCAGGAGGTGGGTCATTGCCTCTGAGGCAGCAGGAGAGTCCAGCAATGGGCCTTGGAGATGAAAGGCGACATATGGAGACCGGCGGCTGAGGTGGACAGAAGGCGGTCGAGAGTTATGGATTGGGCCACAGCTGCCGAGGTGGGGGGGGTCTTTTACCGACGGCAGCATGGCCCCTAAACCGGTGAAGCGCGGTGAGTACAGCAAGGGGTAGGGCGCAGGCCCATTCCTCCCAGGCCCAACCCTCCCAGACCCAGCTCAGGCCCATCCCTCCCACCCTAGACACAACCCTCCCAGCCTAGGCCCATCCCTCCCAGCCCTCCCAGCCCAGGCCTAACCCTCCCAGCCCAGACTTAACCCTCCCAGCCTAGGCCCATCCCTCCCACCCTAGACCGAACCCTCCCAGCCCTGGCCCATCCCTCCTGGCCCTCCCAGCCCAGGCCCATCCCTCCCCAGCCCAAGCCCAACCCTCCCAGCCCAGGCCCATCCCTCCCAGCCCTCCCAGCCCAGGCCCACCCCTCCCAGCCTAGGCCCATCCCTCCCAGCCCTCCCACCCTAGACCCAACCCTCCCAGCCCAGGTACTTCCCTCCCTAGCCCAGGCCCATCCCTCCCAGCCCTCCCTAGCCCAGGCCCATCCCTCCCAGCCCTCACAGCCCAGGCCCAACCCTCCCAGCCCAGGCCCAACCCTCCCAGCCCAGGCCCATCCCTCCCAGCCCAGGCCCATCCCTCCAACCCTAGACCCAACCCTCCCAGCCCAGGCCCATCCCTCCCACCCTAGACCCAACCCTCCCACCCTAGACCCAACCCTCCCAGCCCAGGTACTTCCCTCCCTAGCCCAGGCCCATCCCTCCCAGCCCTCCCTAGCCCAGGCTCATCCCTCCCAGCCCTCACAGCCCAGGCCCAACCCTCCCAGCCCAGGCCCATCCCTCCCAGCCCAGGCCCATCCCTCCCAGCCTAGACCCAACCCTCCCAGCCCAGGCCCATCCCTCCCACCCTAGACTCAACCCTCCCAGCCCAGGCCCATCCCTCCCACCCTAGACCCAACCCTCCCACCCTAGACCCAACCCTCCCAGCCCAGGTACTTCCCTCCCTAGCCCAGGCCCATCCCTCCCAGCCCTCCCAGCCCAGGCCCATCCCTCCCAGCCCTCACAGCCCAGGCCCATCCCTCCCAGCCCCAGCCCAGGCCCATCCCTCCCACCCTAGACCCAACCCTCCCAGCCCAGGCCAGGCCCATCCCTCCCACCCTAGACCCAACCCTCCCAGCCCAGGTACTTCCCTCCCTAGCCCAGGCCCAGCCCTCCCAGCCCTCCCAGCCCAGGCCCATCCCTCCCAGCCCAGGCCCAACCTTCCCAGCCCAGGCCCAACTCTCCCAGCCCAGGCCTAACCCTCCCATCCCTCCCAAGCCCAGGCCCATCCCTCCCAGCCCTCCCAGCTCAGGCAGTTCCCTCCCTAGCCCAGGCCCATCCCTCCCCAGCCCAGGCCCAACCCAGGCCCATCCCTCCCAGCCCAGGCCCATCCCTCAATGATGGGGTGACTGATGGATGGTATCTGTTAACCAGGTATTAACTATCACCTAACTAATTAATGCAAAACTGCGTTGTGTTTATTAATTGGCATTTTAATGATCTCAAATGTATTTATTTAAGACTGATTATTTATACTAACTGATAATTAGTCAATTAGTTAACAGACCGATTCACTAAATTAACACCCATTGCTTGTTAGGCAATTGGTGAGCAATTTAATTAGGCTCATTACTGAACTAATTATGCAGCTATTAATTTAAAAGCCGCTGAGCAGTCTGCGCGGGGCCTCCAGACTGCGCAGCCATGCAGCTTAACGGGAACATTGGTGTGTGGCCCTGAACTGCACACCAAACTTGTTAAGTCACACACCAGCCCAAATAATGCCCAGTCCTGGTCTAGACCTTTGTTCATCTACGTGGTTTTGTGGCAGTCCAGGCAATGCAGCCATCCCATGAGTTACCAAACGTTTAAGTAAGCGTTTTGTGAAACGGAACGGCTATTTTAAGTACATTTAAAAGCAGTCGGTGAGCTATAAGAAACTTCTAGAGCGTTTTCCTGCAATGGAAACGCATTGTTAATTTATACTCAATAATGTAGCTTGAAATAGCTCTTAGTTTGAAAGCCAATTGCCTTCCCCACAGATAAATTAACACATTTATGTTTATATTTCAGGATTTTGTATCTTGCTATTGATCATGCTCCCCTGTATTTCTCAGAATATTTACTTTAATCAAAATGCATTAATGATTGCCATTAGCAGGCTAAATAAAGCTCTCAGGATCAATAAACCAGCTCAGGTCACACCGCTATTGATATAATTCCATAGTAAAGGGCAGGCCGAGCCAACACCAATCTACCTTGTTAAGCCCCGTGTAAGTGCTTCCATTCCCCCTAGCTGGAGTTATTAAGGAACTGAGTCATGTAGCATCAGCCCTGTGATCGTATGTAAAACATCTGAGATTCTGTTTTTGAATTTTAAGCTGCACCAATTTCCATGCTGCTGATGGTCTGTGATTTCCTGCCTTACATCACGACAGTCCGTCCAGTGGCTCAGGCAGTGCAGGCACTGCCTGGCGTGGTACTGAACCTTACATACCAGGGACGTCCCTAGGCTGTATTGGCTTAGCTGATCACAGCCAGTAGAAGTAGGCGTACTACAATGGCCCCTCTATGCTCGGGGCCCTAATCACTGTGCAGGGACCGCTGGAGGAAAGTGTGACTATTGGATGAGGACAGGATTGAGGTTGGCTGCATTGCCACCCCTTTCCCA
Source organism: Pristiophorus japonicus (assembly GCF_044704955.1). Lineage (NCBI taxonomy): Eukaryota > Metazoa > Chordata > Chondrichthyes > Pristiophoridae > Pristiophorus > Pristiophorus japonicus. Next base: position 39,376,923 of record NC_091994.1, read on the forward strand.
CTGTGCTATAACCTGTTGATACTCATGGTTTAGGATCACATGTGGAACCCATGGAACTGTACCTCAAAGGCGGTGGAGGTGGGTGGGGGGGGGAAGTCAGCACCTTCAGGAGAGGATGGAAATGGGGGGCAAACCCATGTGTTCAGAATAATATAGATATAGGGGCTGAAATTGTCCCCCTTCTTAAGGTCTTTCCGACTGGGGGAGGTGGATGGGCTGACCCATCAGAAATTGATGTCGGGCCAGGTTTCTACCCCGCCAGTGTTCCCGCTCTGAGGGGCATTCGCCGATTACTGCCCGGCAGTGACCCCTTTCCGCCCCGCGAGGGAAATTGCCCCGCCAGAGTGGAGCCACCGCTGCTCAGTGCCCCCGACAGCTTTTCCCGGCGGGAAGCTGCCAGTGGTTGGACGGCGGGTCCACCCTTAAAGGGGAATGTGCTCTGCCGCGGCCGCCATTTTATTTCAATTGTCGTCTGACTCTGAAGTCGACCTGACAATGGAGGCCACGGGTTCGGCCGGGCAGCCAACAGGCAGCCAGGCACCCCCTCTTGGATACCGGGCCACTGGCCCAGACGAAACACTCCCCAGTGGCCCAGTGGGCACCACTAAAGTGGCTGCAGAGCTCGCAGCGGCCCTCCCCTTTAACTGAAGGGGAGGGATGTTGCTATGCCTCAGCGCGATGCGGCACATCAGCGTCGCGCTGATGACACCGCCCACCTTCCACCCAGCTCCCGACCCACTTCTGCCCCTCAGCCATCTCAAACACCGCCCAGAAAAATTAAAAACTTCAAAGATGCCAATTTTGCTCTATTCTCCACCCCATGGATTGGGGCGGAGGACAATCATTTATTTCGGAAGATGCCGTTTGGGGTGGAGGGCAATTTCGGCCCATAGTATCGATGCATTTAAGGGAAGGCTAGACAAGCATATGAGGGAGAAGGGAATAGAGGCTTATGCTGATAAGAGTTAGATGAGGAAAGACGGGAGGAGGCTCAAGTGGAGCATAAACGCCGGCATGGACTGGTTGGGCCGAATAGAAACATAGAAACATAGAAAATAGGTGCAGGCGTAAGCCATTCGGCTCTTCGAGCCTGCACCACCATTCAATGAGTTCATGGCTGAACATGCAACTTCAGTACCCCATTCCTGCTTTCTCGCCATACCCCTTGATCCCCCTAGTAGTAAGGACTACATCTAACTCCTTTTTGAATATATTTAGTGAATTGGCCTCAACAACTTTCTGTGGCAGAGAATTCCACGGGTTCACCACTCTCTGGGTGAAGAAGTCTCTCCTCATCTCGGTCCTAAATAGCTTACCCTTTATCCTTAGACTGTGACCCCTGGTTCTGGACTTCCCCAATATTAATAAGAACATAAGAACATATTAATAAGAACATAAGAACATAAGAACAGAATGGGCAGTATCTCTGCAGTATATCCTAAGTAATTTACTACTCAGGGTTCGAATGGCATATTATTTAAGTTCATGAAGCTTGGACAGTTTTGCCTGCTCATTAACAATGGACCCAGTGGCCCGCAGATGGCATTGAACTTGCTTAACTTTTACTTTCAGACTTTTAAAAGACATCTGCACTTTGTTGACAGTTACAACAGAGTTGGTGTGAAGTCTACCCACGGCCAATTTCTGCATCAAAGCAATGCAAAGTCAAGCACACATTGACGCAGATACTGCAGCACAGCTGAGCTGTAGAGCAACCTCATTGGAGTTTGATTGTAAATAATGCGGGGAACTTTAAAATATAAAAGCCTGAGTTATATTGATTTGAAATTTATCTGTGAGACATTTTAAACAATATCTAGCTTTACTTGCCTTTTTAATGCTATTTAATATTTACTGAATTTTGAGCATTATGTAAGATTTAGAACACTTTCTGACCTGGAAGATTTTCAAAGTGAAATGAAACTCAGTATCGGAAAGCATTAGACAACAGATCATATTCCCAGACATGTCAGTTTTCGAAACTCTCTCCCCTCCCCTCATGGAGGTGATGACTTTACTGGGGTCGGTTTCATAGCTGCATCCTCCCTCCTTTGCAGGGCCAAAGCAGTTTTCATTAGAACTGAGGTGAACTCATTTAATGATTGTTGAATTATAGGAATAAATCATAGAAAAGAAGAGTTGCATTTATATAGCACCTTTCACAACCTCAGAATGTCCCAATGCCCTTTACAGTCCATGAAGTACAGTCACTGTTGTAATGTAGGAAATGCAGCAGCAAATTTGCACACAGTAAGCTCTGACTAACAGCAATGAAATAAATGAAAAGAAAGACTTGCATTTATATAGTGCCTTTCATGTCCACCAGACGTCCCAAAGCACTTTTTGAAATGTAGTCACTGTTGTAAGGTAGGAAATGACCAAATACTCTGCTGTTGGTGGTGATGCTTGAAGGATAAATATTGGGGGATAGATTTTCCCCCTGTTCTCTTTCACCTGAGAGGGCAGATCGGGCCTCAGTTTAGCAGCTCATACCTCAGTACTGCACTGAAGAGCCAGCCTAGATTATGTACTCAAGTCTCCAGAGGGGGGCTTGAACCCACAACCTTCTTACTGAGAGGCGAGAGTGCCACCATTGAGCCATGGCTGATACTTATAAAGATTGGGTAAGCCTTTGTCTGGTGAGTGCTAGCTTGAGTGAAACTGAGACGGGTATTGTAAAATAACGAAACTGAGAATAGAAAGCTGCCCCGATGCCTCAGTGGATAAATGCACAGAGCAGGAAGATCCCACCTTCCATCCTAGTCTTTGTGGAGTTAGTGATCTCAGCCAGAGTGAGAGTGGAGGGACCCCCATTGTCATCAGTGCCCCTGGGTTAGGGGAAGGGGAAAAAAATCAGCCAGGATTCCCGCTCCTGATTGCAGTCCAGTGACCTTTGCTGGAAAGTGCACGTGTAGACGTCAGGCTTGCCTGTGACATGGTTCAATAGCTTGCCGACACTCACATAAAGAATGGTCACTTGGGCGAGGAGATGAGAGGCTGTCTGCACTGCAGCAAAAAAACCCTCAGCACGTGCCAGAGCCTGCAGATCAGCACAGGAGGAATATAACGGAAATATCATTAAATAAAAACTGAGCTGAGAACTGCCAGGCATTGATACAGGTAAAGATGCGAAGTCATCGAATTGTGTTACAGGATAAGATATACATTCTGATAACTCTCTGCATTGGGTCAGAGAAATCAGTGTCGATTGAACTGCTTCCAGCTTAATCCGATGGCACACAGGAGACAGCTGACTCTCGTTGTGTCGGCAGTTACACCACAGTGCGCAAAAACAAGATGGGAAACCTATGGTGGGAAATAAGAAGAGGCTTTAGGGATGGGTTCAGACTGAGATGATGAGCCGCTTTATGATACTGCTGGGGCTGGGGAAGGGGTAAAGGCAGGGACAAGGTTCGGGGCAGAGTTAGCGATTGAAGTAAGAGTATGGGCAAAGATAGGAGCAGGGGCATGGGTAGGGGCAGGGATAGGGGCAACGATATCGGCAGGAGCAGGGATAGGGGTAACGATATCGGCAGGGGTAGGGATAGGGGCAACGATATCGGCAGGGGTAGGGATAGGGACAACGATATCGGCAGGGGCAGGGATAGGGGTAGCGATATCGGCAGGGGTAGGGATAGAGGTAGCGATATCGGCAGGGGTAGGGATAGGGGTAGCGATATCGGCAGGGGCAGGGATAGGGACAACGATATCGGCAGGGGCAGGGATAGGGGTAGCGATATCGGCAGGGGTAGGGATAGGGGTAGCGATATCGGCAGGGACAGGGATAGGGGTAGCGATATCGGCAGGGGTAGGGATAGGGGCAACGATATCGGCAGGGGTAGGGATAGGGACAACGATATCGGCAGGGGCAGGGATAGGGGTAGCGATATCGGCAGGGGTAGGGATAGGGGTAGCGATATCGGCAGGGGCAGGGATAGGGGCAACGATATCGGCAGGGGTAGGGATAGGGGTAGCGATATCGGCAGGGGCAGGGATAGGGGCAACGATATCGGCAGGGGTAGGGATAGGGACAACGATATCGGCAGGGGCAGGGATAGGGGTAGCGATATCGGCAGGGACAGGGATAGGGGTAGCGATATTGGCAGGGACAGGGATAGGGGTAGCGATAAGGGCAGGGGTAGCGATATCGTCAGGGGCAGGGATAGGGGCAACGATATCGGCAGGGGCAGGGATAGGGGTAGCGATATCGGCAGGGGCAGGGATAGGGGTAGCGATATCGGCAGGGGTAGGGATAGGGGCAACGATATCGGCAGGGGCAGGGATAGGGGTAGCGATATCGGCAGGGGTAGGGATAGGGGCAACGATATCGGCAGGGGCAGGGATAGGGGTAGCGATAAGGGCAGGGGTAGCGATATCGTCAGGGGCAGGGATAGGGGCAACGATATCGGCAGGGGCAGGGCTAGGGGTGGGGTTGGGGCAGGGATAAGAGCAGGGGCAGGAAATGTTGTCTTGAGACTAACAGGCTCTGCAGATGGAAATGAGAAGAATATTGTGCCATTTCACTTTTGAATATTTTTAAGAACTTTCCCTCAGGAAATTAAATAGATGGGGTAGAGTTCATGATAGAGTAGATTTTACATGGATTGTGGAATAAAATTTAATAGATGGGGTAGAGTCTGTGATAGGATAGATTCTACATGCTGTGGAATGAAATTAAATGGGTGGATAGAATCCATGATAGGTAGAGTGTACTTGGGTTGTTAAAGGACTGTTGGGCTGACGGCCTTTTATTATTCTTTGCATTTTTAGATTTCAGCACATTTCTACAAATTATTAATGACACTGGAGTGTTTTCTAATCCAGCAACACATCCCACGGTTAAAATAACTTTACTAAATCATGCATCCTTGGTGTGCACATTGTCTCAACCTTTCATTTGGTTCCTACCTTGTAACACACTTCAGATTGTGTGTTATCCTATGTGGAATTCAGTAACCCTGAGAGCAGTATCACAGTGCAATTAAGCTGAGCAGGATATTATCTTCATGCAATACTGAACATTGTCAAATCTCATTTATGTCACCTATTATCCAACACTTGGTTTAATTGTTAATTATTGAGAAGAAACGACTTGCAACTCCTACTCAAGAAGAAATGAAAATATTAACTATTTAAATATTGAGGGGCTGAATGTGGTGCCTTTGCGCCTCCTGATGGTGCCCCCGGGGGGTGCTAATGGGGCGTAAACGACTTTGCAACCGAGCGCAGCGATGACATCCATTCTCATCATATTCGGCAACAGTTTTACGGCGGCACTACGGTGTTGTGCCCTGAGCTCCTTTGCTCCAAGATCGTGATGTCATCACTGTGCGCATTGCCCCGAACCCGAAATTGTTTTCCACCCCTGCAGCGCCAGGCGAAAACATGACAGCTGCAGGAGATGTGCATCGGGCGGCCGGCCGATACCGGGGGCGATACTTAAAGGCGAGGTGGCCGAGATGTATAAAAATAAACGTACCTTTTGTCTTCCAGCTTTTGTTTGCGGATTCCTGTCCGTGATCTATCAGGGAACTCTGCTTCATTGCCGGGCTGATCGCGCAGGAAATCGACTGCCGTCGTGGTCCAGGTAAGTTGTTTTTATTTTGCAGAGCCTGCAGCGATGGCCTTTCCATTTAAGGGAGGGAGGAGCCTTTCAGCACGGCAGTACTGCAGGGCCCAGTGTACAGTGTGCAGTGTGCAGGGCCCAGTGTACAGTGTGCAGTGTGCAGGGCCCAGTGTGCAGTGTGCAGGGCCCAGTGTACAGTGTGCAGGGCCCAGTGTGCAGGATCCAGTGTGCAGGGCCCAGTGTGCAGTGTGCAGGACCCAGTGTGCAGTGTGCAGGGCCCAGTGTACAGTGCCCAGTGTGCAGGACCCAGTGTGCAGTGTGCAGTGTGCAGGGCCCAGTGTGCAGGATCCAGTGTGCAGGGCCCAGTGTGCAGTGTGCAGGACCCAGTGTGCAGTGTGCAGGGCTCAGTGTGCAGTGTGCAGTGCCGCTGAAGTCACCACCCTGCCTGCTGCCAATTGCAATGCTCCACTTCCTTCTTGGAGCACAAATGGCAAATTTTTAAAAAAGTTTGAAATCGTTAGCGCCATTGCTATTTTTTCAAATTTTTAAGAATTCGCACCCCGAAAGTAAATGTTTCCCCAAGAGTGTATAACCTCATTCTGTTTTGAAACTTTACATTTTCCAATTTTCATCCCTCCAAGTGTCAGCTTTGATCAGTGGTAGGACTCTCACTAGTTGTGGCTTCAAGTCCCTTATGGATTTGAGCACATAATCAGTGCAGTATTGAGGGAGTGCTGCGCTGTTGGAGGTGCCGTCTTTCAAGTGTGACATTAAACCAAGACCATACCTGCTTGTTCAGGTGAATGTATATATCCCATGTCACTATTTGAACAAGAGCAGTCAATTCCCCTGATGTCCTGGCCAATATTTATTCCTCAACCAACGCCACTCAAGCATATTAACTGGTCACTTCCCTGTTATTATTGCTGTTTGAAGTCCTTGCTGTGTCCCTACATACCAACAGTGACTGCACTTCAAAAGTACCTCCTTGAATGGGAGTAACACCAAGACATCTGATTCCATATCCAGGAGAGCATCTCACTGCTGTGGCTGTGCACCAGGTGCGGTATAATTGAAATCCGTCAAAAGCCAAGTTGGAAAGTTCACACACCTTGAGGCCATTTTAAAGCTAAGCTGCTTTTCTATTGGCCATCAGCCATGACCTCCTATAGGCTGGGTCTTAGTGTAGCTGCTGGTGCTATGAAAATAGATTTGCTCAAGATTTTAAAACTGAAGACCCATTTTGGGGCTTTCCAATTGTCACCAGTCGTTCTTGGGCCTGTAAACAGGCTGTTGCACTGCAAGCAGCACGTTTTGCTGGTGATGCCCTGACACCAAGCCAAGTGTCACTACTTCACACATGCTCACTGGCCTCAGCCTGTCAGCCCATTCACGGTATATTGAGCCGCACAGTGCACAAGGTTTATGGTAAGATTAGCTGCCTTGACCACAACTCGATACAGGAGAGCAGCCCAGTTCGCTCGATCACCCATTACCCAGACTTCAGTACAAAAGTTGATTTAACTGAGTTAATCAGTTCTGACAAAAGGTCATTGACCTGAAATGTTGGGGCCGAAATTCATGGTCTCGGTAAGACCCGTTTCTGCCCGCTTGCGGCGGCCATGTGGCGGAATCCCGTGGCCGCTGCCTTGCGGTCTTCTGGCTGCCCTGACCAAAATTCAGGTTGGGGATTTTTCAGCCTGGCCCCACATCCGCCCCGCTGCTGCCGACTGCCGCAAGCACGTGATAAAAGTGAGCACCGCCGCTCTCCCTCACCTCCATTTTATTCCTACTTAAATTCGGCTAAGCAAGTCGACGAGCCGCTGGACTGTGCCCCCAACAGCTTTTTCTATGGTGCACCTTGTCTCCTCTCTCTGGGCCCTGGCATTGCGGCGGACATTAAAGGGGAGGGCCGAATGCTGTGGCCGCCTTATCATTTTTTTTTGTCGGCCAACTTCCATGTCGGCCAGACTATTGTGCCCCTGGGTCTGGCTGGGCCACCAACAGGCAGCCTGCTACCTCCTTTTGGGTATCAGGCAGCTGGCCTGGCCGAAAGCCTCCCTGGTGGCTGAAGTTAAAAAAACCCCGATTCTCTCCCCTTTCGTGGAGGTGACGTCACACGCGCTGTGATGTCACCACCGCTCCGCCGCTGAGTGACAGCGGCGGATTCTCGATCCCACCCCCAACTTCCGTCCCTCAGCCTGACTTACCGCCGCACTTCCGCCCTCACTATGACCGACTTCCGGTCCAACGTAAAAAAATCTTCAAAGACCTGAAAATGGATCGGGCGGCTGCCTCAACGCTCCCGGTGGTAAAACCAGGTAAGAAATCATAGGGGGAATTTCAGCCCCATTATCTCTGTTTCTCTCTCCAAAGATACTGGCTGACCTGCTGAGTATTTTCGGCATTTTCTGTTTTTATTTCAGATTTCCAACATCCTAGGTATTTTTCTTCTGTGTTCTGATTTTACTATGAATGGTATTTTTATGTTGGGAGGGAGCCCAGCCCCTGCTGATATTAAATTTAACAGACAGGGAGCCATGCGCATGCTCTCTTTGTAACTGAATGGGCTGAGATTCACAGCCGGCAGTGTAACTCAGGTCTGCCAGTCCCAGATCTTACTCCATAAATTCCACGTTGCATAAAGAGTATAATCTGAATATTTCTAAACCCAATGCACAACACTAACACACAAATCAACACAACATTCAAAGCGAGAAAACTTTAGTGAGATGTTAACTATGGTCAGATGTGAGGTCCCAGGTATCAGATCCAGTATTGGGACGCCTCATAAGAGGCCTAAAATTCAAACAGGGAACATCATCAAAAATAAAGACTGTATAACATCTCAAATCACACCTCACCCAATAAATTACCTTGAAGTACAGGGTCCATGGAGAGCATCTTGTGCAAGATTCCACAAACAGCAATAACATGAATGAACTGTTAATCAGCTTTTTGGTGTGTTGGATAAATGTTGGCCAGGGCACTAGGAGAACTGCCTTTCCAGTTTCAACTTTGCTGTGGGATCTTTAACAGACACCTGAATCGCTTGATTTAACATCTCATCTGAAAGGCAATACCACTGACAATGCAGCAGTCCATCATTGCCGCACTGGAATGTCAGCCTCGGTTATGTGCTCAAGTCCTGCAATGGGACGTCAAACAACCTCCTGACTCAGACACAAGCATGTTACCAACTGAGCCAAGCTGACACCCTCCTATATAATCTAATGATTTTTGTATACATATCCACCTAGTAACCAGGAGTGCTTACAGAAACCCCCCCACTATCCCTAACCCTACACTTCCTTTCCAGGAAGAGAATAAATTGGAGTTTGCTGATGATTTAAAAAAAAGACAGAAAATATGTAGTTCATAGAAACTGATGCCGGTAACAGAACAGTGTTACTGTATCGGGAGAACAGTGTTACTGCATCAGGAGAACATTGTTACTGTATCAGGAGAACAGTGTTACTGTATCAGGAAAACATTGTTACTGTATCAGGAGATCATTGTTACTGTATCAGGAGAATAGTGTTACCGTATCCGGAGAATAGTGTTCATGGGCTAGATTTTACATTTTTTTGCAGATCACCCAAAAATGGGCATTATTTCTGGTGTGGGCGATAAAAATCGGTTTTCAGATCGCTGGCTTGTCGCCCATTCTCAAAGCCCATAGTCTCCATTTTTGAAATTGGGCATTACCGCGAGCGATATGAAATCAGCGTTAGCGTTAAATCTCTCTGACCTTCTGCCGTAAAGTGTCGCCGTCCTTAGCAACGGCATGGCAATGCTCGTTTCCTGCGATTCAGGAGGTCAGGGGTCATCATTACATACGTAGAAGAGGAGACAGAGACAGAGGGTGCAGAGAGGGACTGAAAGTGTGTGAAAGTATGGTGTGTGCTTGTTTGGCTGTTGTGGGAGGCACGAGGAAGATTCATCAGCAGCAAAAAGCCTACTAAGCACCAAGAATATAGTTGCCACCGAGTTTTTGTCTAACAAATAATATATAACATGGAAGGGATGGAGGAGGCCCTGGAGCTGGTAGCCAGAGCTCCCAGTGGCCCTGGAGCGTGACACTGAACCCCAAGGTGCCACACCCCCATTGCCAACGACACATGAGAGCCAGGAGCAACATCTTGCTTCTGGCTCGGAGCACATTCCCACCTCGGGACCGTCCTCTCTCGTATCCGTCCAAGCAGCGCTTCGGCCATCATCCCCCCCACCTCCCCCCCCCCCCCCCCCCACTCTGGCAATGAAGCATGGCCTGAGGAGCTCTTTGGCCAGGCGACTTGGAGTCAGGAGGGGAAGGGGTAGAGGTGGGGAGGAAAAGCGGGGGGGGGAGGGTTGGTTTTTATAGAAATACTTATGATTTCAGACAAATGTTCAGTTTAAATGTTTTTTATTTAACAAAACCTTGTTGCGTATTGGCTCAGATAGCTGCACCGTTTTACACACTGGTTATTCATTAACATCAAAGGGTATAATTACACTTAACTTCAATCAACTTAAGCTTTAACTGCCTCCAAGGTGATGCTCACCATTGATGCATGGCCTGCACACCCAGCAGTGTGTCAGCCTTCTAAATACCACCAACATTCTTTCAGGCAAAGCGCTCATTTATGAACTCCTGCTGTAAGGCTCTTGCAGCTATCATGCCACCACGTTGATGCGGTCTACAGGGGGGCGGGGGCATGGCTAAAGCATCAGCCTGATTGTCTAGCCCGATGTCAGCATCCACCTCCTCGTCCTCCTCTTCCTCTCTGTGGTGAGGTGGACTGTCAGACCCTTCTGGCAATTCTTGTCCCCTCCTGATAGTCAAGTTGTGCAGCATGGAGCACACCACCACAAATTGAGCTACTTGCTCAGGGTGGTATTGGAGCTTGCCTCCTGAGTTGCCAGGCATCTAAAGTGCTGCTTAAATACTCCAATAGTTTTGTCGACGATATTGCGAGTGGTTCTGTGGCTCTCGTTGTATCACCTCTCAGTTTCGGTGTGGGTGTCACGCAGGGGGGTCATCAGCCAGGTGTGAGGCCATATCCTTTGTCACCAAGCATCCAGCATTGACCTTGTGGCTGATTGTTAAACATGTCAGATACAGTGCTCTCACGCAGGATGTGAGCATCATGGATGCTGCCGGAAATTTAGCATTCACTGCCATAATAATTTGCTGGTGGTCGACAACGAGTTGCACATTCAGGGAGTGGAATTCCTGGCGGTTCCTGAAAACCTCTGCATCCTGAAAAGGTGCCTGCATCGCGATGTGCATATAGTCTATTGCTCCCTGCCTTGGGGAAGTTAGCAATTCGGTAGAATCTTAAAGCCCTCTCAGTCCGAGCCTCCCTGGTCATAGGGAAGCTGATAAAGTCCATCCTGCGTGTGTACAGGGCTTCAGTGACCTGTCTAATGCAGCAATGTGTGGCCTGCTGAGACAGACCGCATATGTCACCAGCTGAGGCCTGAAAAGAACCTGACACGTAGAACGACAGTGTCGCAGTGACTTTGACCTCGATGGACAGTGCAGTACTGATGGTGCTGGCAGGCTGCAGATCTGCCCTTATGAGCTGGCATACCTCAGTGATAACCTCTTTGTGGAAGCGGACTCTCTGAAAGCAGGTGTTATTGGACAAGTTGAGGTAAGACCGCTTCTCCCTGTACCTGCGGGGGGTGTAACATCTAGTCCTCCTTATCAGTCTGGCATGTGTTACATTGGGAACATAATGCTGTGGAGCGTACCTTCTGCCATCTTGAATCTGCAGCATATAATTGGTCATCAAGAGAGGGTGAGAAAGAACAGGCCCATTCCAAAAGCTCTCTGTTTTCCACCGATTGGTCACAAAGAATGAATGCCCTGACGAAGACACCTGTTAAATTCCAATCGCCTACAGTATGAAAAGTTGTTTGTTCAGATGTTCACATCTCCTCCAAAGACCTCCAGAGTACATCCGAACTCCCCTGAGGTTGAAGCAGAGCAGCCTTTGAAATTATGCAATATGTGATTTAGAACATGGCGTCCATAACACTGTGAGTAGTTCCGGTTAGTTCCACTTTTTCCCAGTCGTATTTTGGGTGAGCGATATTGTGGGCGAGATGTGTGCGAGTTGGTGAAAGTGACGCTGGGCGATCTCCTGGGTGTTAGTTTCGGCAAATGTGATCTTTACAACAAAATAAAGTGGGCGGTTGGCATTATTGAATCTCGGCAGTAACTACGTGCGGAATGTAATGCTGGGTGACATTATGGATGTCGGTTTCGCCTATTCTGATGATTCCACCCAAAAAAAATGGGCGGGCGGTAGTATTTTTTCCCGGTGTTACACACATGGTGAAAGTAACGCTCGGCATAAGTGTCTGAAAAATGGGCGTCAGTTTCCATTTTGTGGCTAAATGAGCGATAGCTAGGTGTTATACATCATTTTAGCAGTAAAATGGACGTTAAGTGGGTGCTATGCATGCAAAAAAAGTGGAAAGTCTAGTCCCCTATATCAGGAGAACATTGATATTGTATCAGGAAATTAGTGTTACTGTCTCAGGAGAACAGTGTTACTGTATCAGGAGAATAGTGTTACTTTATCAGGAGAACACAGTTACTGTATCAGGAGAATAGTGTTACTTTATCAGGAGAACACAGTTACTGTATCAGGAGAATAGTGTAAATGTATCAAGAGGATATAAGAACATAGAAACACAGAAAATAGGTGCAGGAGTAGGCCATTCGGCCCTTCTAGCCTGCACCGCCATTCAATGAGTTCATGGCTGAACATGCAACTTCAGTACCCCATTCCTGCTTTCTCGCCATACCCCTTAATCACCCTAGTAGTAAGGACTTCATCTAACTCCTTTTTGAATATATTTAGTGAATTGGCCTCAACAACTTTCTGTGGTAGAGAATTCCACAGGTTCACCACACTCTGGGTGAAGAAGTTTCTCCTCATCTCGGTCCTTAATGGCTTACCCCTTATCCTTAGACTGTGTCCCTTGTTCTGGACTTCCCCAACATTGGGAACATTCTTCCTGCATCTAACCTGTCTAACCCCGTCAGAATTTTAAACGTTTCTATGAGGTCCCCTCTCATTCTTCTGAACTCCAGTGAATACAAGCCCAGTTGATCCAGTCTTTCTTGATAGGTCAGTCCCACCATCCCGGGAATCAGTCTGGTGAACCTTCGCTGCACTCCCTCAATAGCAAGAATGTCCTTCCTCAGGTTCGGTATTCACTAAGGAGGACACAAACAACCTTCTGGATATAAAAGGGATCGGAGGGTCTAATAAGGAGGAGGAACTGAGGGAAATCCTTATTAGTCGGGAAATTGTACACAATACTCCAGGTGTGGCCTCACCAAGGCCCTGTACAACTGTAGCAACACCTCCCTGCCCCTGTACTCAAATCCCCTCGCTATGAAGGCCAACATGCCATTTTCTTTCTTAACCGCCTGCTGTACCTGCATGCCAACCTTCAATGACTGATGTACCATGACACCCAGGTCTCTTTGCACCTCCCCTTCTCCTAATCTGGCACCATTCAGATAATAGTCTGTCTCTCTGTTTTTACCACCAAAGTGGATAACCTCACATTTATCCACATTATACTTCATCTGCCATGCATTTGCCCACTCACCTAACCTATCCAAGTCGCTCTGCAGCCTCATAGCATCCTCCTCGCAGCTCACCCTGCCACCCAACTTAGTGTCATCTGCAAATTTGGAGATACTACATTTAATCCCCTCGTCTAAATCATTAATGTACAGTGTAAACAGCTGGGGCCCCAGCACAGAAACTTGCGGTACCCGACTAGTCACTGCCTGCCATTCTGAAAAGTACCCATTTACTCCTACTCTTTGCTTCCTGTCTGACAACCAGTTCTCAATCCATGTCAGCACACTACCCCCAATCCCATGTGCTTTAACTTTGCACATTAATCTCTTGTGTGGGACCTTGTCGAAAGCCTTCTGAAAGTCCAAATATACCACATCAACTGGTTCTCCCTTGTCCACCCTACTGGAAACATCCTCAAAAAATTCCAGAAGATTTGTCAAGCATGATTTCCCTTTCACAAATCCATGCTGACTTGGACCTATCATGTCACCTCTTTCCAAATGCACTGCTATGACATCCTTAATAATTGATTCCATCATTTTACCCACTACCGATGTCAGGCTGACCGGTCTATAATTCCCTGTTATCTCTCTCCCTCCTTTTTTAAAAAGTGGGGTTACATTGGCTACCCTCCACTCCATAGGAACTGATCCACAGTCAATGGAATGTTAGAAAATGACTGTGAATGCATCCACTATTTCCAAGGCCACCTCCTTAAGTACTCTGGGATGCAGTCCATCAGGCCCTGGGGATTTATCGGCCTTCAATCCCATCAATTTCCCCAACACAATTTCCCGACTAATAAGGATTTCCCTCAGTTCCTCCTCCTTACTAGACCCTCCGACCCCTTTTATATCCGGAAGGTTGTTTGTGTCCTCCTTAGTGAATACCGAACCAAAGTACTTGCTCAATTAGTCCGCCATTTCTTTGTTCCCCGTTATGACTTCCCCTGATTCTGACTGCAGGGGACCTCCGTTTGTCTTTACTAACCTTTTTCTCTTTACATATCTATGGAAACTTTTGCAGTCCGTCTTAATGTTCCCTGCAAGCTTCTTCTCGTACTCCATTTTCCCTGCCCTAATCAAACCCTTTGTCCTCCTCTGCTGAGTTCTAAATTTCTCCCAGTCCCCAGGTTCGCTGCTATTTCTGGTCAATTTGTATGCCACTTCCTTGACTTTAATACTATCCCTGATTTCCCTTGATAGCCACGGTTGAGCCACCTTCGCTTTTTTATTTTTATGCCAGACAGGAATGTACAATTGTTGTAGTTCATCCATGCGGTCTCTAAATGTCTGCCATTGCCCATCCACAGTCAACCCCTTAAGTATCATTCTCCAATCTATCCTAGCCAATTCACGCCTCATACCTTCAAAGTTAGCCTTCTTTAAGTTCTGGACCATGGTCTCTGAATTAACTGTTTCATTCTCCATCCTAATGCAGAATTCCACCATATTATGGTCACTCTTCCCCAAGGGGCCTCGCACAACGAGATTGCTAATTAATCCTCTCTCATTACACAACACCCAGTCTAAGATGGCCTCCCCCCTAGTTGGTTCCTCGACATATTGTTCTAAAAAACCATCCCTTATGCACTCCAGGAAATATGATCATGGTTGGTCATTTTTGCAACTTTACAACCCATTCCTGCTTTCTCGCCATACTCTTTGATCCCTTTAGCCGTAAGGGCCACATCTAACTCCCCTTGGAATATATCTAACGAACAGGCCTCAACAACTTTCTGTGGCAGAGAATTCCACAGGTTCACAATACTCTGAGTGAAGAAGTTTCTCCTTATCTCGGTCCTAAATGGCTTAGCGCTTACCCTTAGACTGTGACTCCTGGTTCTGGACTTCCCCAACATTGGAAACATTCTTCCTGCATCTAACCTGTCCAATCCCGTCAGAATTTTATATGTTTCTATGAGATCCTCTCTCATTCTTTGAAATTCCAATGAAGATAAGCCTAGTCAATCCAGTCTTTCTTCATATGTCAGTCCTGCCATCCCGGGAATCAGTCTGGTGAACCTTTGCTGCACTCTCTCAATAGCAAGACTGTCCTTCCTCAGATTAGGAGAACAAAACTGAACACAATATTCAAGGTGTGGCCTCACCAAGATCCTGTACAACTGCAGTACAACCTCCCTGCTCCTATACTCAAACCCTCTTGCTATGAAGGCCAACATGCCATTTGCCTTCTTCACCGCCTGCTGTACCTGCATGCCAACTTTCAATGACTGATGTACCATGACACCCAGGTCTCGTTGCACCTCCCCTTTTCCTAATCTGTCACCATTCAGATAATATTCTGCCTTCCTGTTTTTGCTACCAAAGTGGATAACCTCACATTTATCTATACTATACTGCATCTGCCATACATTTTCCCACTCACCTAACCTGTCCAAGTCACTCTGCTGTCTCTTAGCATCCTCCTCACAGCTCACACTGCCACCCAGCTTAGTGTCATCTGCAAACTTGGAGATATTACATTCAATTCCTTCGTCTAAATCATTAATGTATATTGTAAATAGCTGGGGTCCCAGCACTGAACGTTGCAGTACCCCACTAGTCACTGCCTGCCATTCTGAAAAGGACCCGTTTATTTCTACTTTTTGCTTCCTGTCTGCCAACCAGTTCTCTATCCATGTCAATAGATTACTCCCAGTACCATGTGCTTTAATTTTGCACACTAATCTCTTGTGTGGGACCTTGTCAAAAGCCTTTTGAAAGTCCAAATACGCCACATCCACTGGTTCTCCCTTGTCCACTCTACTAGTTACATCCTCAAAAAATTCCAGAAGATTTGTCAAGCATGATTTCCCTTTCCTAAATCCATGCTGACTTGGACCGATCCTGTCACTGCTTTCCAAATGCGCTGCTATTACATCTTTAATAATTGATTCCAACATTTTCCCCATTACCGATGTCAGGCTATAATTCCCTGTTTTCTCTCTCCCTCCTTTTTTAAAAAGTAGAGTTACATTAGCTACCCTCCAATCCATAGAAACTGATCCAGAGTCTATAGAATGTTGGAAAATGATCACCAATGCATCCACTATTTCGAGGGCCACTTCCTTAAGTACTCTGGGATGCAGACTATCAGGCCCTAGAGATTTATTGGCCTTCAGTCCCATTAATTTCCCTAACACAATTTCCTGACTAATAAGGATTTCCTTCAGTTCCTCCTTCTTGCCCCCTAGAATTTCCGGAAGGTTATTTGTGTCTTCCTTAGTGAAGACAGAACCAAAGTATTGATTCAATTGGTCTGCCATTTCTTTGTTCCCCATTATAAATTCACCTGATTCTGACTGCAAGGGACCTACATTTGTTTTCACTAATCTTTTTCTCTTTACATATCTATAGAAGCTTTTACAGTCAGTTTTTATGTTCCCTGGAAGCTTACTCTCATACTCTATTTTCCCCCTCCTAATTAAGCCCTTTGTCCTCCTCTGCTGAATTCTAAATTTCTCCCAGTCCTCAGGTTTGCTGCTTTTTATGGCCAGTTTATATGCCTCTTCCTTGGATTTAACACTATCCCTAATTTCCCTTGTTAGCCATGGTTGAGCCACCTTCCCCGTTTTATTTTTATGCCAGACAGGGATGTACAATTGTTGAAGTTCGTCCATGTGATCTTGAAATGTTTGCCATTGCCTATTCACCGTCAACCCTTTAAGTATCATTCGCCAGTCTATCCTAGCCAATTCACGCCTCATACCATCGAAGTTACCCTTCTTTAAGTTCAGGACTCTAGTCTCTGAATTAACTGTGTCACTCTCCATCTTAATGAAGAATTCTACCATATTATGGCCACTCTTCCCCAAGGGGACTTGCACAACAAGGTTGCTAATTAATCCTCTCTCATTACACAACACCCAGTCTAGGATGGCCAGCTCTCTAGTTGGTTCCTCGACATATTGGTCTAGAAAACCATTCCTTATACACTCCAGCAAATCCTCCTCCACAGTATTGCTACCAGTTTGGTTAGCCCAAGCTATATGCAGATTAAAGTCACCCATGATAACTGCTATACCTTTATTGCACGCATCCCTAATTTCCTGTTTGATGCCATCCCCAATCTCACTACTATTGTTTGGTGGTCTGTATACAACTCACACTAGCGTTTTCTGCCCTTTGGTGTTCTGCAGCTCTACCCATACAGATTCCACATCATCCAAGCTAATGTCCTTCCTTACTATTGTGTTAATCTCCTCTTTAATCAGCAGCGCTACCCCACCCCCTTTTCCTTTACGTCTATCCTTCCTGAATATTGAATACCCCTTGATGTTAAGTTCCCAGCCTTGGTCACCCTGGAGCCATGTCTCCATAATCCCAATTACATCATATCCATTAACAGCCATCTGCACAGTTAATTCATCCACCTTATTACGAATGCTCCTCGCATTGAGACACAGAGCCTTCAAGCTTGTTTTATGAACACTCTTTGTCCTTTTAGAATTATGTTGTAATATAGCCCTTTTTGATTTTTGCCTCTGATTTCTCTGCCCTCCACTTTTCCTTATCTCCTTTCTACCTTTTGCTTCTGCCCCCATTTTACTTCCCTCTGTCTCCCTGCATAGATTCCCAACCCCCTGCCATATTAGTTTAATCCCACCACAACAGCACTAGCAAACATTGCCCCTAGGACGTTGGTTCCGGTCCTGCCCAGGTGCAGACCATCCGGTTTGTACTGGTCCAACCTCCCCCAGAACCGGTTCCAATGTCCCAGGAATTTGAATCCCTCCCTCTTGCACCATTCCTCACGCCACGTATTCATCTTAGCTATTCTGCTATTTTTAATCTGACTAGCACATGGCACTGGTAGCAATCTTGAGATTACTACCTTTGAGGTCCTACTTTTTAATTTAACTTCTAGCTCCTTAAATTCAGCTTGTAGGACCTCATCCCATTTTTTACCTATATCATTGGTACCTATATGCATGACGACAACTGGATGCTCACCCTCCCCCTCTAGAATGCCCTGCAGCTGCTCCGAGACATCCTTGACCCTTGCACCAGGGAGGCAACATACCATCCTGGAGTCTCGATTGCGGCCGCAGAAGCACCTATCTATTCCTCTTACAGTAGAATCCCCTACCACTATAGCTCTTCCACTCTTTTTCCTGCCCTCCTGTACAGCAGAGCCACCCATGGTGCCATGAACTTGGCTGCTGCTGCCTTCCACTGATGAGTCACCTCCCCCAACAGTACCCAAAACGGTATATCTGTTTTGGAGGGAGATGACCGCAGGGGACTCCTGCACTACTTTCCTTCCACTGCTCTGCCCAATGGTCACGCATTCCCTATCTGCCTGTGTAACCTTTACCTGCAGTGTGACCAATTCACTAAACGTGCTATTCACGACATCCTCAGCATCGCGGATGCTCCAGAGTGAGTCCATGCGCAGCTCCAGTGCCACAATGCAGTCTGTCAGGAGCTGCAGCTGGACACACTGCCTGCACACATAGTACTCAGGGACACTGGAAGCATCCCTGCCTTCCCACATAGCACAGGAGGAGCATACCATGGGTCTGGGCTCTCCTGCCATGACTTAATCCTTAATTTGGCAACAATGCCAAAGGTTATCTACTGATAAGAAAAGAAAAAGAAAACGAAAAAGATTAAATACTCACCAATCTACCAGCCAATCACTTACTCGCTTAGCTGTGATGTCAGACTTCGATTTCTTATTACTTCTTTGTTTACTCTTGTCCCTGCACCAGCTGACTCCTCTGACTGCTGCTCCTCCAACTGCCTGAACTCCGGGCCTTTTATAGGCCTCAATCCTCAACCTCCCACTGCTCCCGACTGCTGCTCCAACTGCCCAAACTCCTGGCATTTTATAGGCCTTGATCCTCGACCTCCTGCTGCTCCCGACTGCTTTAAACAATAATCAAGAGAATGGTGTTATTCTATGAGGAGAACAATGATACTGTATCAGACAAATAGTGTTACTCTATCAGGAGAACAATGTTACTGTATCAGGAAAGCAGTGTTACTGTAGCAGGAAAATAGCGTTACTCTATCAGGAGAACATTGTTATTGTATTAGGAGGACAGTGTTACTGTATTAGGAGAACATTGTTACTGTATCAGAAGAATAGTGTTACTGTATCGGGAGAACATTGTTACTATATCAGAAGAATAGTGTTACTGTATCGGGAAAACAGTGTTACTGTATCAGGAAAACATTGTTACTGTATCAGGAGGACAGTGTTACCATATCAGGAGAAGACTTACTGAATCAGGAGAACATTGTTACTGTATCAAGACATTAGTGTTAATGTATCAGGAGCATAGTGTTACTCTATCAGGAAAACAGTGTTACTCTATCAGGAGAACATTGTTACTGTTTCAGGAGAATAGTGTTACTGTGCCTCGGTGTGTTTTTTTAAAATGGAGGAGGCAGAGATTCGGGGAGAGGCCGGACTCGGGGCGCTGGCAGCAGCGGGAGGAGGAAGCGGAGACTCGGCAACCCTGAGTGCCGCACTGTGTAAAACACTGCTTTCCTCAGGACCCAAGTCCATCCGCGACATGCAGAACCCGCTGATGGCCGAGGAGCTGCTGTCGCCCGGGGTGGACATGGCAGACAGCAGTGGGGACAAGGTGGGGGAGAGGGGGTGTGTGTGAGGGAGAGGGGTGTGTGTGAGGGAGAGGGGAAGGGCGTGTGTGAGCGTGGGGGGGGGGTGGTGTGTGTGTGAGGGTGAGGGTGAGGGGGGTGTGCGTGTGTGAGGGAGATGGAGTGCCGCAGGGCTCAGTGCTGGGACCCCAGCTCTTTACAATATACATTAACGATTTGGATGAAGGAATAGAGTGTAATATCTCCAAGTTTGCAGATGACACTAAACTGGGTGGCGGTGTGAGCTGTGAGGAGGACGCTAAGAGGCTGCAGGGTGACTTCGACAGGTTAGGTGAGTGGGCAAATGTATGGCAGATGCAGTATAATGTGGATAAATGTGAGGTTATCCATTTTGGGGGCAAAAACATGAAGCCAGAATATTATCTAAATGGCGGCAGATTAGGAAAAGGGGAAGTGCAATGAGACCTGGGTGTCATGGTTCATCAGTCACTGAAAGGCATGCAGGTACAGCAGGCGGTGAATAAGGCAAATGGCATGTTGGCCTTCATAGCTAGGGGATTTGAGTATAGGAGCAGGGAGGTCTTACTACAGTTGTACAGGGCCTTAGTGAGGCCTCACCTGGAATATTGTGTTCAGTTTTGTTCTCCTAATCTGAGGAAGGACTTTCTTGCTATTGAGGGAGTGCAGCGAAGGTTCACCAGACTGATTCCAGGGATGGCTGGGCTGTCATATGAGGAGAGACTGGATCAACTGGGCCTTTATTCACTGGAGTTGAGAAAGATGAGAGGGGATCTCATAGAAACATATAAGATTCCAACGGGACTGGACAGGTTAGATGCAGGAAGAATGTTCCTGATGTTGCGGAAGTCCAGAACCAGGGGACACAGTCTTAGGATAAGGGGTAGGCCATTTACGACTGAGATGAGGAGAAACTTCTTCACTCAGAGAGTTGTTAACCTGTGGAATTCCCTGCCGCAGAGAGTTGTTGATGCTAGTTCACTGGATATATTCAAGAGGGAGTTAGATATGGCTCTTACGGTGAAGGGGATCAAGGGGTATGGAGAGAAAGCAGGAAAGGGGTACTGAAGGAATGATCAGCCATGATCTTATTGAATGGCGGTGCAGGCTCGAAGGGCCGAATGGCCTACGCCTGCACCTATTTTTCTATGTTTCTATGTTTCTATGTTTCTATCAGGAGAATAATGTTGCTCTATCAGGAGAACATTTTTACTGTATCAGGAGAATTGTGATACTGTATCAGGGAAACAGTGTTACTGTATCTGGAGAACTAAGGGGTCAAGTTTCGGGCCGCACCTAGAACGGTGCAGTCCCGACATGGACGCCCGTTTTTAGGCGCGACAAAAATGTACCTTGCAATTCTCGGGCTCCCTGTAGGTCCCTCGGAGCTCGGTGCGGTGCGCAGACATCAGCAGGGGGCAGAACCACAGAGTCGCGCCGATTCTGCAAGTGCAGGGGGGGCGGGGCTAAGTCAAATGAGAGAATGTTGTGCCGGCAGCCCTGCGCGTGCGCGTTGGAGCATGCACGCACGCGCAGTAGCCCAGAAACATTGGCACTCGGCCATTTTTAAAGGAACTTGAAGAAAAGTGCTGATTTGTCTCGTGGACCTCTGGAAAGGCTTGGGATTGAATTTTGGTGATTTTTTGGTGTCTGAAGGAGTGCTTTTAGCAGCACTGTTGAATAAATCACCTGCTGAAATCAGTGAGTGCTGCTTTTCACTGCTAACCTTCCAGAACAGGTGCTGCATAGGTGCATGCAAAGTAAGGACTGTGTGTTTTTAAAAATAAGAGTGTCAATTCAATATTGCAATGGAACAACGTCCACCAAGAACAAAGAATTTATTGCATGAGGAGGTGGAGACAGTAGTCAATGTCATTGAGCAGAGATGGCAGGAGCTAGATACCAGCAACAGAGGTTGCATAAAAGTGCCACCTAAAGAAATGAAGAAACGTTGGAACCAAGTTGCAGAAGATTACTGCGCAGTGGTGCATACCATGAGATCTGGAAGCCAGGTAAAAAGAAATGGCACGACCTTGGTCAAGTAGTTAGTGTAAGTAATATTTTCATTTTTTAATGTAATCGTAATTGTAACGTGACTATCTGTATGTCCCACCCTGCAGAATGACGCACTCTGTAAAAAGTTATATTTTACTCTTTGCCGAAGAAATTGGCCCACAACAAAAGGGAAGCAACTTGAACAGGAGGAGGCACGCCCAATCTGCATCCACTGACACCCTTGGAACAAAGGGTAGCTGCCATGATGAATCGTACATGGAGACAAGCAATCAGTACAGCACAAGCTGGGCCCGCACGCGAGGAAGAGGGCAAGTCCTGAAAATGCATCGTGGCCCTTCAAATCAACCTGCTGCCTGGCCTGCTATGTGTGAGAGTACTCATGCCACCCATCCTGCCCCCTCCCTTGCTGCTAAACATTTGACTGTTCTGTTGTATTTTGCAGAACATGATGATGATGATGATGATGCTGCCAACCCTGAGGATCCTGAAGATACAGAACAAGAACCAGTACAACAAGATGCGGACGATCCAGACTGGATGATGGCAGCGATGACTGAAATGTCTACAGGGGAGAGCTTCCAAATTAATGTTTATGAGCCCCCATTAAGGGGCATCAGAGTTTCAACCCCTTGCATAGGTTCTGGTTCCACCTTCCATGGTTTTGATTCCGATGTTGCGGGTCCCAGTGGTGCTGCTGGTGTAATGCAGCAGTTTACAGCCAGTGCACTACCGTCCGAGCCTGCGCCTCCCGCTCGCATAGGTTCTGGTTCCACCGACCATGGTTTTGATTCCGACGTTGCGGGTCTCAGTGGTGCTGGTGATATAATGGAGCAGTTTACACCGATTCACCCACCATCCCAGCCCACGGCTCGCACTCGAGTGCTGTCGTCTGGAACACCAAGCATCCCACTGTCCCAGCCCACGCCTCTCTCTCGAGTACTGCCGTCTGGAACACCGAGAATCCCACCATCCCAACCCGCACCTCCCTGTGTAGTGGTGCCGCGAGGCAGACCCAGGCAGAGGAGAAGGAGATTGGAGACACGCTCTCCTGAGATGCAGCGTGCAACAGATGCGGTTCAGGTTGTGGCATTGGGTATGGAGACCAATGAGCTTACCCGATCACTCATCGGTAGCGTCAGTGCAGTGGGTGAAGAGGTGACGGTCCTGACGGGAGAAGTAGCAGTAATGACACGGGAACTTAGGGAGGGAATGTACGAGGGAGTGCAATCGATGGCACAGGCCGTCAGAGAGGGCATGCAAGTGTCGGCACAGGCCCTCATGGAGGTAGCTGCTGCAATAAGGGCACACAGCCCCGCCAATCAAATGACACCCCCATAAGGAAGTGAACATTGACTGAGATATGGATGAGACATGGTTGCAGCCTTTCTTTGCTGCTTTTGTTCTTGTTCTTGATGTAGCTGTAGTAGCGTTTTTCAAATTGAAATTGTTTTGTAAGTTTTGTAACTTTACAACTTATAAGTGATCTTAGGGTTTTTAAGTGATCTTATAGTGTAAATGCTCTCACATTCTGTAACTTATTTAATTTTGCACCTAAAAGGTGATCTTGAAGTTTAAGTGATCTTAAGAGTGTAAGATTTTTCACAATGAAATTGTTTTCTAACTTTACAAGTTTATAAGTGATCTTAAAGTTTTTAAGTGATCTTCAAGAGTCATATTAAAAAGTAAAGTTTGATACAACAAATATTTTATTACAGTGATGTTAACTTTTCAATAAAATATTTTTTCATTAAAACTGAATCATGTTCCATTAACACAACACAACGTAGGAACAACTGCAAAGAATAAACATGTTCATGCGCAACAGTGGTTGCAGAGCCCTCAGGCATCAGTAATTGAAGTGTTCACGGATGAGCTGCTGGCGCAAGGCTCGAGCAATCGTTAAAGGAGCACGATGGACAGCCCTCCTCCGACCTCATGCTCCGGCATCAGGCACTTGCATGCTTTCTTGATCATCGTCATCATCCTCATCCTGCTCTTCCAAAATACTATCATAAGGCACTGGACCCTCACGTGGGTCTTCTGGTTCCACTACCAGCTCCTGCTGCCTCATGATGGCTAAGTTATGGAGCATGCAGCACACAACAGTGAAGTGACCGACAATCTGAGGAGAGTATTGCAAGTGGCCTCCGGAATGGTCCAGGCATCGGAATCGCTGTTTCAATATGCCAATGGTCCTCTCAATGATGCTGCGCGTTGCAATGTGCGCCATGTTGTACTGACGGTCAGCTTCTGTCCGTGTCACGCGTAGGGGCGTGATGAGCCAGGTGGTCAGGCCGTTCCCTTTGTCTCCCAGTAGCCAGCTCTGCCCTTCTGGCTGCTGCTCAAACATGCCAGATATAACGCTCTCGCGTAGGATGAACGCATCATGGGTGCTGCCAGGGTATCTTGCATCAACTGACATGATGCACTGCTTGTTGTCACACACGAACTGCACATTGATGGAGTGGAAACCTTTTCCTGAACTACTCGGAATCCTCCACAGGTGCTCGCAAGGCTATGTGGGTACAATCAATGCAGCCCTGTACCTTTGGGAAGCCAGCAATCCTGAAGAAGCCACAACCCTCTCATGGATCGCTTGTGGGAAATTGATGAAGTCATTCCTTCGCGCATACAGTGCAGCCGTGACCTGGTAAACGCAGGCATGTATTGCACGTTGAGAGATGGTGCACACATCTCCAGTTGTAGCCTGAAACGATCCCGAGGCATAGAAGGCAAGTGCAGCTGTTACCTTCACTGCAACAGACAAGACAGTTGGCATTCTGCTTCTGGGCTACAAATCTGCTCTCAGCATATCACGGATCTCAGCGACAACTTCTCTGCGGAAAAGCAACCTTTTGACACAATCAGCCTCGCTCATGTCCAGGTACGAGCGCCTGGCTCGATATTGCCGATGTGGGTAAGGTCTCCTGCCCATCAACCTGCGGGCTATGACATTCCTGATGCGGTGAGCTCTAATCAATTTTCTCCTATGCAGTGAATTGCTAGCGAACCATTGCATAATCCGTGGTGTTGACAATGCAGCACCCATTCTGCAATTACAAATTTAAGTTTCAAACTGACTATCTGGATGCCTCTCCCTGTACCCTGGCCAAATGGCCTCAGCCCCCCTCGCAGCTCGAAGGCTGCTTGCTGTGTCTTCGGCCGCCATCAGCCACTGCCGCCGACCCTATCCCGTGGCCGAATGGCCTCAGTTACCCTCGCAGCTCGAAGGCTGCTTGCTTGCTGTTTCTTCAGCTGCCGTCGAGCCACTGACGCCGCCCCTGTCTCCTACATGGAAGGAAGGCCTGCCTGAAGCACCGCAGCTCGAAGGCTGCTGCTGCTTCACACAAGTAGGAATATTCAATATTTTTATTTGCTTTTTTATAACTTTTTATTCAGGATGGCTCTTTATTTGTATAAGTAAGACTGTTGAATGCTTGTAGAATTTAATTACTTCGCTTTCCCCCGCCCTCATTCCCTACGCCTGATTTGTAACCTACGCCGCCTGATTTCTAAAGTGTAGGCAAGGTTTTTCTGAGCGTACAAAAATCTAGACTTACTCCATTCTAAGTTAGTTTGGAGTAAGTTTTCACTGTCTAAACTTTCAAAACAGGCATAAGTGACCGGACACGCCCCCTTTTGAAAGAAAAATCTGTTCCAAAATGAAACTGTTCTAACTGACTAGAACTGGAGCAAACTAAATGCCGAGAATTGCAATTTCTAAGATACTCCATTCTAAACCAGTTACTCCAAAAAAATAGGAGCAACTCAGGCCGAAACTTGATCCCATAGTTACTCTATCAGGAAAAGAGAGTTACTGAATCAGGAGAACATTGTTACTGTATCAGGAGAACAGTGTTACTCAATCAGGAGAACATAACAACCTAAGAAATAGGAACAAGAGTAGGCCATACAGCCCTCGGTCCTGCTCTGTCATTTAATACGATCATGGCTGATCTGATCATGGACTCAGGTCCACATCCCTGCCCGCTCCCCATAACCCCTTATCTCCTATCATTTAAGAAACTGTCTATCTCTGTCTTAAATTTATTCAATGTCCCAGCTTCCACAGCTCTCTGAGGCCGTGAATTCCACAGATTTACAACCCTCTGAGAGAAGAAATTTCTCCAGTTTTAAATGGGCGGCCCCTTATTCTAAGATTATGCTCTCTAGTTCAAGTCTCCCCAAAGGTGGAAACATCCTCTCTGCATCCACCTTGTCAAGCCCCTCATAATCTTATACGTTTCAATATGATCACCTCTCATTCTTCTGAATTCCAATGAGTAGAGGTCCAACCTACTCAACCTTTCCTCATGTCAACCCCCTCATCTCCGCAATCAACCTAGTGAACCTTCTCTGAATTGCCTCCAAACAAGTATATCCTTTCATCAATAAGGAAACCAAAACTGCACGCAGTATTCCAGGTGTGGCCTCACCAATACCCTGTATAGCTGTAGCAAGACTTCCCTGATTTTATACTCCATCCCCTTTGCAATAAAGGCCAAGATTCCATTGGCCTTCCTGATCATTTGCTGTATGCATACTATCTGTTGTATATGCAGACTATGGACATACTCTCTGTGGAGTCACTGTGTGGTTGCATAAGATGGAGACTTGTTTACCTGATGTACTATCAATAAGGTTTACACTGTGTATATACAGGCTGGTACCACTAGAGGGTGCAACTAGTGGATACTGGGGTTTCCTGCCCTGGTGGCAGAGCCCAGTATAAAAGGCTGCACACCATGCTTGTGTCTCACTCTGGAGTTTGGAATAAAGGACCAAGGTCACCACAGTGTGAGTACAACACATTGCCTCGTGGAGTCATTCATAAGTACATTACAGACATAACAATTGGTGATGAGAATAAGGACTTTTACGCAATATTATGGCTACCTTTGGCACAATAAAAGACTTCACAGAGGGTGATGATTAAATGCTTTCACAGAAAGGCTCGAGCAATATTTCATGGCAAATGACCTGGCAGGGGAGACGGACACATTGGTGGAGAAGCGCAAGGCTATACTGCTGACCAGTTGTGGGTCCGAGGTCTATCGCCTCGTCAGGAACTTGCTGGCACCCACGAAAGCCAAGGATAAGACATATGATGAGCTGACTGAACTAATTTGCGATGAACTTAAACCAAGAGAGAGCATCCTCATGGCCAGAAACAGATTCTACACTCACCACAGACCTGAGGGCCAGGAGATTACAAAATATGCTGCCGACCTCAGGAGACTTGCGGCACCATGTGATTTTGGCACTCACCACAATGAAGCATTGCGAGACATCTTTGTTATACGAATTGGCCACGAGGGCCTCCTTCACAAGCTATTATCTGCCGACACCACAGCCAACCTGCAGAAAGCCATCAGCATCAGTCAGACGTTCATGACCTCGGCCTGCAGCACCAAGCAAATTATTCATCCTGTGAACTCAAACCCGGCAAGTACTGTACACAGAATGGTGCCTTTCACAGGCAAGACTGTAGAACGTGGCTCTGCCCAGGGGTGCTAATCGAGTAGCACCATGTTGGCATTGCGGAGGAAACCACAGGGCTCACCAGTGTCGATTTGCTGAGTACGTATGCAAAGCCTGTAACATCAAGGGACACCTCCAGCGTATGTGTAAAAGAAATACGACTCACCATCTAGCAGAGGAGTCTGTAGATGACTTTGAATCCAGTGGGGAGTATGATGATTTGGCCAGAGAGGCAGCTCAGCCCAAAGAAGAAGTGTATGGATTGTATACCTGCACCACCGATTGTCCTCCAGTGAAGATGGAAGTCGAGATAAATGGCGTTCCAATCTTCATGGATGTGGACATGGGAGCGAGCCAGTCAGTGATGAGCCAGGATGCCTTTGAGAGGCTATGGAACGAAAAACGACCCGAGCTGGTTCCAGTACAGGAAAAGTTGCACACCTACATCAAGGAGCTGATCCCAGTCCTTGGTAGTGCGGATGTAAGTGTAATCCATAATGGCGTGGTGCACAAGTTACCTCTGTGGATTGTTGCAGGTGATGGTCCAACGCTACTCGGAAGAAGGTGGATGCGGAATATCCAGTGGAAATGGGAAGGCGTCTCCACTCCAGCAATCGATATCCCAGTACTCAGAGGCAGAGCAAAATCTCACCTTCGCTTGGGTCAGGCACCAGAGAACAGACCAGCGCAGCACCTGAGGCACAGACTGTCCATCACGATTGCATGGCAATGATCCGACCGGAACGACCTAAAGGTACCTTCCCGGCTCCAGTGGCAGGACTCCTGGGGAGGAAGATCGAATTCACAGGCTCTCTTCCAGCTTTGGTAGCAGAATCGCAGGAGAGAAGGATCAAGGCAGTCGACCTTGAGGTTAGAGGCAAGATGGCGTCCCTGCTGCAGTGAGGGGCAGTGTGGCAGAAAAAAAAGATGGGCACGGTAATACCATGAGGTGCAATGCTGAGGGACCAACACATGGTGTCTAACAAAGGATTCAATTGGGATAAAGCCAGCAGGGTTCTCATAAAGGAGAGCTGCAACCAACTGAACTTAGAGACATTGTATGCATGGCAATCAATGTAACGAACCGATTAAGAGTGTGAATAAAATGTTGTTGCGAATTGTCGCTACTATTCCCAATGTAAAGAACAAAATGTTGTTGCGAGATGTTAGGAATAGAGTGTCCCCAAAAGTAGCAAGTGAGCAAATTCGGGAGGGTAAAGGTGCCCTGCCCCAGGTGTCCCCACAAGTTATAGGCCAGTGACCTCAGGACGGTGAAGACACTGATCCTGATACCCTGCCCCAGGTCTATCCCACACTGCAGGCACCCGATGACACTATTCACCACGGACCTGGAAACGAAAACGGCGCCAATACGCGCAGTCAGCCACCATTGCCTACCACCCGGGTGGAGACGGCGCAGCCCCCAGACCCAGTCGCTACCTCAGCCATGTCCAGGAGCAAAAGGTCAGAACCAACGAGTTCCCCAAACGGGACCTGGAACAGCCAGGTTCCCAACACCGTTAGAGAGCAGGCAGAAGACTCTGCAGCCCTCAAAGGAGGACAGGGAGGCCACACACATCTGTGGCTCTGCACACCACGAGGCAATGCAAAAGGCCCTGAGTCCTGGCTAGGTGAGCGAACAAGCCCACCCCTCTAGCAGGGGGCGCAGCGCCACCATCAGACAACTAGGACCCCGGCCGGTTGGTCTGGAACCTGCGTCCTCGCATACCTGTACTGCTACCTCAGTACTGACCATGATTGAACCATGAATGCAATCTACCCAATCCTGGCGCACGACCGTAAAATGTAACGAATGTAAGTCACTGAACGAAGATGTTACGATGTAAAGTGTGTAAAAAAAAATGTTTTTTCTTCCTTTCTTTGTACTTGCACTGTGTCCGATCCTGTATGTTAATGTAATGGGCCAGCTGCCTGATCTCGCTGTGGGGTGAGGAGGGGAAATGGATGTATGTAGCCATGGACACACACATGGATTACACCCAGAACCTCCACTGCATCATCGAACCATCCAATCTGGTAACCACTACCCAATGTGGTGGCAAAAGGACTTGGGGGTTAACAGGGAGAGAGCCAAGCCAAAGCACAGCCAAGGTGCGAGGGCTATTGGCACTTATGTCTGGGGAGAGCTAAGCCAGAGCACATAATGCATATATGCTTGGCACAAAGGACTTGGGGGAGAGTGATGTTGTATGGGGAAAATCTCCAAATTTTCAGATGACACTAAACTGGGTGGCAGTGTGAGCTGTGAGGAGGACGCTAAGAGGCTGCAGGGTGATTTGGACAGGTTAGGCGAGTGGGCAAATACATGGCAGATGCAGTATAATGTGCATAAATGTGAGGTTATCCACTTTGGGGGCAAAAACATGAAGGCAGAATATTATCTGAATGGCGGCAGATTAGGAAAAGGGGAGGTGCAGCGAGATCTGGGTTCATCAGGTCTCATCATTCATTGAAGGTTGGCATGCAGGTACAGTAGGCGGTGAAGAAGGCAAATGGTATGTTGGCCTTCATAGCAAGGGGATTTGAGTATAGGAGCAGGGAGGTCTTACTACAGTTGTACAGGGCTTTGGTGAGGCCCCACCTGGAATATTGTGTTCAGTTTTGGTCTCCTAATCTGAGGAAGGACGTTCTTGCTATTGAGGGAGTGCAGCGAAGGTTCACCAGACTGATTCCAGGGATGGCTGGACTGACATATGAGGAGAGACTGAATCAACTGGGCCTTTATACACTGGAGTTTAGAAGGATGAGAGGAGATCTCATAGAAACATATAAGATTCCGACTGGACTGGACAGGTTAGATGCGGGAAGAATGTTCCCGATGTTGGGGAAGTCCAGAACCAGGGGACACAGTCTTAGGATAAGGGGCAGGCCATTTAGGACTGAGATGAAGAGAAACTTCTTCACTCAGAGAGTTGTTAACCTGTGGAATTCCCTGCCGCAGAGAGTTGTTGATGCCAGTTCATTGGATATATTCAAGAGGGTGTTAGATATGGCCCTTGCAGCTTAAGGGATCAAGGGGTATGGAGAGAAAGCAGGAAAGGGGTACGAAAGAATGATCAGCCATGATCTTATTGAATGGTGGTACAGGCTCGAAGGGCTGGATGTCCTACTCCTGCACCTATTTTTCTATGTTTCTATGTCTATGTTTTTATATGCAGACTATAGATGTATTCTCTGTGTAGTCACTATGTGGTTGCATAAGATGGAGGCTTGTTTACCTGATATACTATCAATAAGGTTTACACTGTGTATATACAAGCTGGCACCACTAGAGGGCGCAACTGGTGGAGACCAGGATTTCCTGCCCTGGTCGCAGGACCCAATATAAAAGGCTGCACACCATGCTTGTGCCTCACTCTGGAGTTTTGAATAAAAGACCAAGATCACTGCAGTTTGAGTACAACACATTGCCTCATGGAGTCATTCATAAGTACATTACAGACATAACACTATCCTTTTGGTTTCATGCACAGGTACCCCCAGGTCCCGCTGTACTGCAGCATTTTGCGATCTTTCTCCATTTAAATAACTTTCTCTTTGATTTTTTTTCTGCCAAATGCATAACCTCACACTTTCCAACATTATACTCCATCTGCCAAATTTGTGTCCACTCATTTAGCCTGTCTATGTGCTTTTGCATATTTTTTGTGTCCTCCTCACACATTGCTTTTCCTCCCATCTTTGCATCATCAGCAAACTTGGCCACTTTACACTCAGTCCCTTCTTCCAAGTCGTTAATATAGATTGTAAACTGTTGGGGTTCCTGTGGCACCCCACTAGTTACTAATTGTCAACCAGAGAATGAACCATGTATCCCAACTCTCTGTTTCTGTTTGTTAGCCAATCCTCTATCCATGCAAATATATTATCCCCAACCCCGTGAATTTTATCTTGTGCAGTAGCCTTTTATGTGGCACCTTGTCAAATGCCTTCTGGAAGTCCAAATACACCACATCCACTGGTTCCCCTTTATCCACCCTGTTCGTTACATCCTAAAAGAATTCCAGCAAATTTGTAAAACATGACTTCCCCTTCATAAATCCATGCTGACTCTGCCTGACTGAATTTTGCTTTTCCAAATGTCCCACTACTGCTTCTTTAATAATGGACTCCAACATTTTCCCAACCACAGATGTTAGACTAACTGGTCGATAGTTTCCTGATTTTTGTCTGCCTCCTTTTTTAAATAGGGGCGTTACATTTGCAGTTTTCCAATCTGCTGGGACCTCCCCAGAATCCAGGGAATTTTGGTAAATTACAACCAATGCATCCACAATCCCTGCTGCTACTTCTCTTAAGACCCTAGGTTGCAAGCCATCAGGTCCAGGGGATTTATCCATCTTTAGTCCCATTATCTTACTGAGTACTGCCTCCTGAATGATACATTGTTACTGTATCAGTTGAATAGTGTTACTGTATCAGGAGAATAGTGTTAATGTATTGAGAACATTGTTACTCGATGAAGGGAACATTCTTACGGTTTCAGGAGAATAGTTTTACTGTATCAGGAGTTTAGTGTTGCTCTATCAGGAGAACATTGTTACTGTATCAGGAGTAGAAAAATGAGGATAAAATCCTTCAGTTCTACAGAGCCTTGGCCAGACCTTTACTGGAGTACTGCGTTCAGTTTACCAAGCCTCAGCAAGGATATATTGGCCTTGCAGATTCGGAATTGAGATCAATAGATTTTTGTTAGGTAAGGATATCAAGGGATATGGAGCAAGGGGGTATAAATGGAGTTGAGGTACAGATCAGCCATCATCTAATTGAATGGCAGAACAGGCTTAACGGGCTGAATGGCCTACTCTTGTTCCTATGTAAAACATGAAGCTAGACACAGAAATATTGAGGTCAGACTTCCAAACACAAATAGGTGCTTTACAATTTGTGATACTTTAAAAAAAATTGTACCTGGAGAGGCAATTGAGTTAAATGAATTGAGACATTGGAATGAATGAATTGCAGGTGAGCATGTGCAGGAAATTGCAGAGCCACTCAAAAGGTCAGGCAGAAACTATTGAAAAAACAATTTAAGTTTCGGGTATAAGCTTCCTCAGAACGGAAAGATGTTACAGATGAATGGTCAGGCACAGGACAACTGTTCATTGCCACTGTAAGTGTATTTTATAACACGCAAGTTCATTACTGTGTTCAACTGTGCAACTATTGTCTCCCTCCCCTCACTTGAAGGCACTGACTTGCTGGGGGTATGATTCCATTGGGTGCCAACTATCCCAAGTAGTTCTCCTTCCCGTGTGAGCCTCGGTACTGAATGCTAGCAGATTATTCAACTGTGAAGGGCAGCGCAGCCTCACCTGATCATGGCCTCACCCAATCTCCACACTTTCACTGGACAGTGATCAGGAGCAGAATGGTGGAAGCAGGTGGTGGAGGGTGGGTTGGGGGCGTGGTGTGGTGTGGGATGGGGAGGGGCAGAAGATCTAAATGATTTGGGAGCTTTAAAAAGTAGGGAGAAATGGTTAGAATAAGTAGGAAAATTGAAATAGGTTAGAGAGAGAATTGGGAAGAATTGATAACTTGAGGAAAAAAGAGATTACAGGTGAGTAACGTAATAGTTGAGAGTTAATATTACAGTGATAAATCTACTTTCAATGTTTGAGCAGATTTATTAACGATTACTGGTGTTTGCTTCAGTTTCACAGTGGGCTTCCTGGATGTGGAAGGTAATGAATCTGATAGAAGTAGAGTGGGGTCGTTGCCAGCTGTATATAAACCAGCACTGCACTTTCCCACTCACTCACACCACTATAAACACAGCAAAAGGCACTCAGCCCACAGACTCTGCAGCTTCAGGAGAGGCTGATGAATTAACAAAATCAACCAGCTCTGATATCCTCCTAATTGCACCACTTTCCAACTAATGACTCCTCTTTATCAAAGGGAATAAATGAACTCTTTTCCAGAAACCTTAATATTTCTTACTTGTGAGCATGCCTGGGGTGATGTACTGCACATCAGACTGCAATAAACGGTTGATTTTTTTTCTTTATGTGGCAATAGTGGGTAGGGATCTTCCTGAGGCATCTGGCACTTAGCTCGAGTGGCCAAGATTACGTGTTATTAAAGTGCTGAGTGTGTGCACCGAGAAATCACAATTTCTTTCCACTGTCAAATGGTTGCTTCATTTGTTAAACGTGCGACAGAGTAATCTTCATCGAATAGATGAAAGATGCTCATAGACCTTCTGTCTAGGATGGATGTCAGCGTAGACGTGGCTCCTTGTGACCCCACTGCTGTGCAGCAAGGTGCTCTTGAGTTCCATGCTAGCAGAGAAGTGCGGGTGGCCCATGTGAGGGATGATGGTGGGAGGGGACATGGAAGTGTGAGCTCCTCTCAAAGCGCCTACACTTCTTGCCTGGTGTCATCCCAGTCATCGCCCCAGATGCCTCCTCGGACACCGATGGCCCTGCAGAGTCACAGGAGGAGCAGACTTTGGCAGGGCCATCACAGGCTGCAAACCCCAGAGCACATCCGCCAAGACAATCTAAGCAGTCACAGCAGGGAAGTGAGCAGGCTGCCTCTACCTCTGTTGAGGCCACATGGGTAGTACCTCTTAGAAGCATGTGTAAGAGAAAGATGACACACAAGTAGATTCACAAGGTTGCCAATGTTAATGTCACGTTTCTGTTAATGTGATGTCAACCATAAAAAATCTTTATAGTCAACACTTTCTGGTCTTGGACAAATTTGTGTGCACCTTTAGAAATGGCTTAGTGAGCTGCAGTGAATAGTGAGACATAACAGTACCTCCAGCAATGGTGGTCAGTGTGAAAGGAATGGCTTGGTCATTGTAGGAATCTTTTATGGTGCTGCTGTGGGGTGGTGCCAACCTGGGCGCAGCATGTGGCAGCAATATTGATGCTTCATAAAGTTAAGTAACTTTGGGCATGATGAGGCGAGGTGCTGCTGGGATCTGGGCTGCAGGTTCCTGCAGCTCCTGCTCCTCCTCTGCGCCTTGCTCCTCATGCAGCGGTAATCCTCGCTGCTGTGTTATATTGTGCAGGGCGCAGCAGTCCATGTCGATTCTGGAGACCTTGGCTGGTGCGTCCTGAAGGCTCCTCCAGAACTGTCAAGGCATCTGAAGCGCATTTTCAGCGTGCCTATTGTCTGCTCTATGACACATCTGGTGGAAATGAGGCTTTCATTTTATCTTTCCTGGGCATCAGTACTTGGTCTCCTCAAGGGTGCCATGAGCCACCTCTTCAGTGGAGAGCCCTTGTCTCCAAGCAGCCAGCTGGGAAAGTGTGTTTGGAGATGCGACGAGCTTAGGGAGGCTGGACTGGCAAAGGATGAACGAGTCATGGCAGTTGCCACGGAATCTGGCACACACATGCATGATGCTCTTCCTATGGTTACAGACAAGCTGCACATTGAGGGAGTAGAAACCCTTGTGGTTGATGTGGGGGTGCCCTGATGGCCACATGTGTGCAGCCGATGATGCCCTGCACCCGTGGGAAGCCAGACAGATCCGCAAAGCTGAGCGCCCGCTGAGTAGCACTGGCTTCATCGGTGACAAAGTTGATATAATTGGGCGACTTGTCAAACAGCGCATCGCTGATCTGTGTGAGGCTTCTGTGGGCGGCCGACTGCGAGATGCTGCAAATATCTGCTGCACCACCCACTCCTCTGGGCTGCAAGTCTTCCTTCAGCAATGTGCAAATGTCTGCACTGACCTGGCGCGATAGCCCAAGCCTCCTTTGGCACTGCTGCTCCGTCATGTTGAGGAAGCTCATCCTCTGCCTGTATACCCCGTGTTAGGGGTATTGCCTCCGGCACGGTGGCCATCTATCCTGTGCAGCATCAGAGGATGTTGAGGAGAAGGTTGATGGTGTTGTTGGTGGTGCTGGTGTTGGGGCTCATTGTGAGGGCCAAGATGACACAGTATAAACGGCACTTATACTGATGGAATAGATGGCAGTCAAGGAGAGATGGGAGAAGCAATCTGTCAATGGTGTGATATGTTCCACCAATGAGGTGACAATGCATGGTGACTTTGCTGGAACCACTTGCAACCTGTAGAAAGCCGAATGTGTGCTGGAAAAGCCGTCAGCAACAGGCGTGCGGCAGAGGGAGTGAATGTTTAAGGTGATGGATGGGGTGCCGCAGAATACCCAGCCTCTGACCTGCTCTTGTTGCCTCAATATTTATGTGGCTGGTCCAGTTAAGTTTCTGGTCAATGATGACCCCCCAGGATGTTGATGGTGGGGGATTCAGTGATGGTAATGCTGTTTGACTATCAAGGGGCGGTGGTTAGACTCTCGCTTGTTGAAGATGGTCATTGGCTGGCACTTGTGTGGTGCGAATATTACTTGCCACTTATCAGCCCAAGCCTGACTGTCATCCAGGTCTTGCTGCATGTGGCATGTACTGCTCCATTATCTGAGGAGTTGCGAATGGAACTGAACACTATGCATCCGCACTTCTGACCTTATGATGGAGGGGCGGTCAAATGCCTTGATGTCAAGGGCAGTCATGCTCACCTCAACTTTGGAATTCAGCTCTTTTGTCCATGTTTGGATCAAAGCTGGAGGTCTGGAGACGTGATGTTCTGGCGGAACCCAAACTGAGCATCGATGAGCAGGTTATTGGTGAATAAGTGTCACTTGATAGTACCGTCAATGACAGCTTCCATCACTTTGCTGATGATTGAGAGTAGACTGATGGGGCGGTAATTGTCCGGATTGGATTTGTGCTGCTTTTTGTGGACAGGACTTACCTGGGTCATTTTCCACATTGTTGTATAGATGCCAGTGTTGTAGCTGTACTGGAACAACTTGGCTAGAGGCGCAGCTAGTTCTGGAGCACAAGTCTTCAGCATGACAGCCGGGATGTTGTCAGGGCCCATAGTCTTTGCTTTATCCACTACACTCAGCCGTTTCTTGATATCACATGGAGTGAGTTGAATTGGCTGAAGACTGGCTTCTGATGGTGGGGACGTGAGGAGGAAACTGATATGGATCATCCACTCACCACTTCTGGCTGAAGATGGTTGTAAACGTTTCAGCCTTGTCTTTTGCTCTCACGTGCTGGCCTCTGCCATCATTGAGGATATGGATATTCATGGAGCCTCCTCCTCCTGTTACTTGTTTAATTGTCCACCACCATTCACGACTGGATGTGGCAGGACTACAGAGCTTTGATCTGATCTGTTGATTGTGAGATCGCTTAGTTCTGTTTATAGCATGCTGCTTTCGCTGTTTAGCATGCATGTAGTCCTGTGTTGCAGCATTCCCAGGTTGTTACCTCATTTTTAGGTATGCTTGGTGCTGCTTCTGGCATGCTCTTCTCTGCTCCTCATTGAACCAGGGTAGGTCCCCTGGCTTGATGGTAATGGTAGATTGAGGGATGTGCCGGGCCATGAGGTTACAGATTGTGGTGGAATACAATTCTGCTGCTGCTGATGGCCCACAGCGCCTCATGGATGTCCAGTTTTGAGTTGCTAGATCTGTTAGCATGGTGGTAGTGCCACACAACACGATGGAAGGTGTCTTCATTGTGAATACAGGACTTTGTCTGCACAAGGACAGTGCGGTGATCACTGCTACGAGTGCTGGCATGAGCGACAATAGATTGGCGAGGACGAGGTCAAGTAGGTTTTCCCTCGTGTCAGCTCTCTCACCACCTGCCGCAGGCTCAGTCTAGTAGCTATGTCCTTCAGGACTCGGTCAGTAGTGGTGCTACCGAGCCACTCTTGGACAATGATGAACATTGAAGTCCCCATCCAGGAGTTCATTCTGTGCCCTTGCTACCCTCTGTGCTTCTTCCAAGTGGTGTTCGACAGGGAGGAGTACTGATTCATCAGCTGACAGAGGGCAGTAGGTGGTAATCAGTAGGAGATTTCTTTGCCCATGCTTGATGTGAAGCGATGTGACATCATGGGGTCCGGAGTCAATGTTGAGGATTCCCAGGGCCACATCTTCCCGATTGTATACCACTGTGCCGGCATCTCGGGTGAGTCTGTCCTGCTGGTGGGGCAGGACATACCCAGGGATGATGATGATGACCCATGGGACATTGGCTGAAAGGTATGATTCCGGCTGTTGCGTGACAATTTTGAGAGAGCTGTCCCACAGACAATTTTGGCAAAGGTCCATAGATGTTAGTGAGGAGGACTTTGCAGGGTCGACCTGGCTGGGTGTGCTGTTGTCGTGTCCGAAGCTGGTGCCGAGTTCAATGTCGGGTGGTCCAGCCGATTTTATTCTTATTATTGTTTCTTGTAATGGTTTGTTACAACTGAGTAGTTTGCTAGGCCATTTCAGAAGGTAGTTAAGAGTCATCCAAATTGTTGTGGCTCTGGAGGCACATGCAGGCCAAACCAGTTAGAACAGCACATTTCCTTCCCTAAAGGTCATTAGTGAACCAGATGGGTTTTTAACGACATTCTGGTAGTATCATGTCACCATTACTGATACTAGCTTTTTATTCCAGATTTTATTTAATTAACTGCATTTAAATTCCCTAGCTGCCGTGGATTTGAACTCACGTCTCCGGATTGTTAGTCCAGGGCTCGGGATTCCTAGCCGTGTAACTTAACCACTATATTATCATTCCCCTATATCCAATCTCTCCTCCACTGCAACACTTTGGTGGTAGTATGTACTTTCTACAAGATGCACTGCAACAACTGGCCAAGCTTACGTTGACAGCACATCCCAGCCTTGCAACATCTAGAAACATAGAAAATAGGAGCAGGAGTAGGCCATTTGGCCCTTTGAGCCTGCACCGCCATTCAATAAGATCATGGCTAATCATTCCCTCAGTACCCCCTTCCTGCTTTCTCTCCATACCCCTTGATCCTCTTAGCCGTAAGGGCCATATCTAACTCCCTCTTGAATATAACCAATGAACTGGCATCAACAACTCTCTGCGGCAGGGAATTCCACAGGTTAACAACTCTCTGAGTGAAAAAGTTTCTCCTCATCTCAGTCCTAAATGGCCTACCCCTTATCCTAAGACTGTGTCCCCTGGTTCTGGACTTCCCCAACATCGGGAACATTCTTCCCGCATGTAACCTGTCCAGTCTCGTCAGAATCTTATACCTTTCTATGAGATCCCCTCTCATTCTTATAAACTCCAGTGTATAAAGGCCCATTCGATCCAGTCTCTCCTCATATGACAGTCCAGCCATCCCTGGAATCAGTCTGGTAAACCTTCGCTGCACTCCCTCAATAGCAAGAACGTCCTTCCTCAGATTAGGAGACCAAAACGGCACACAATATTCCAGGTGAGGCCTCACTAAGGCCCTGTACAACTGCAGTAAGACCTCCCTGCTCCTATACTCAAATTCCCTAGCTATGAAGGCCAACATACCATTTGCCTTCTTCACCGCCTGCTGTACCTGCATGCCAACCTTCAATGAATGATGAACCATGACACCCAGGTCTCGTTGCACCTCCCCTTTTCCTAATCTGCCGCCATTCAGATAATATTCTGCCTTCGTGTTTTTGCCCCCAAAATGGATAACCTCACATTTATCCACATTATACTGCATCTGCCATGCATTTGCCCACTCAACTAATCTGTCCTAGTCACCCTGCAGCCTCTTAGCGTCCCCCTCACAGCTCACACCGCCACCCAGTTTAGTGTCATCTGCAAACTTGGAGATATTACACTCTATTCCTTCATCCAAATCGTTAATGTATATTGTAAAGAGCTGGGGTCCCAGCACTGAGCCCTGCGGCACTCCACTAGTCACTGCCTGCCATTCTGAAAAAGACCCGTTTATCCCGACTCTTTGCTTCCTGTCTGCCAACCAGTTCTCTATCCACACCAGAATTACCCCCAATACCATGCGCTTTTATTTTGCACACCAATTTCTTGTGCGGGACCTTTTCAAAAGCCTTTTGAAAGTCCAAATACACCACATCCATTGGTTCTCCTTTGTCCACTCTGCTAGTTACATCCTCAAAAAATTCCAGAAGATTCGTCAAGCATGATTTCCCTTTCATAAATCCATGCTGACTTGGACCGATCCTGTCACTGCTTTCCAAATGCGCTGCGATTTCATCCTTAATAATTGATTCCAACATTTTCCCCACTACTGACGTCAGGCTAACCGGTCTATAATTACCCGTTTTCTCTCTCCCTCCTTTTTTAAAAAAGTGGTGTTACATTAGCTACCCTTCAGTCCATAGGAACTGATCCAAAGTCGATAAACTGTTGGAAAATGATCACCAATGCATCCACTATTTCAAGGGCCACTTCCTTAAGTTTACCGCCCGGAAAGACAAGAGCAGCAATATTACTGGAACACCATCACCTCTAACTTTCCCTCCAAGTCATTCACCATCCTGACTTGGACATTTATTGCCATTCCTCTATCGTGGCAGGGCCAAAATACTGGAATACCCTATTTAACATCACTGTAGCAGTTTAAGGAGAAGTCCCTCCATCACCTTCTCAGGGCAACTGGTGATGCGCAATAAATTCCAGCTTGTGAGCGTCATCCACATCTTAGGATCACATTTTTATAAAAAGCTGGAAATGCCAAGGCTTAGGGACCTCAAATGTGGAAGGAGGTGCTGTGAGTTTAACCAGTTAAAACTGCAGTTTAGTTTATCAGCATACAGCATTAGTAAGCTTCCTGTTAATTTGTCAAGGGCAATGGCTTGCAGGGTTAACTAGAGTTGAATGAGAGAACCCCTGGCTCCAGTAAGAGATCTGCCCCTTTGAGACTAGTTGTTCAATGACAAGCGCATTTTACGATGTAATGTATAATTTATTATTGCTCTGCTGCTAAACTGAAAGTATATTCAAGTTGCCTGCCCCTTTAAGGTCACAAAGTCTAAATGTTACAATGAAGCACATCATAGAGTAAAGTCTCCGATATCCTGACATTATAGTCAGAGCAGTTATTCAGTGCCTAGATCCTGGATTGAGCACAGTAACAATAAATATTCATCCCATTTGACCTCATCCTTCCAGATTACCAACCCTACCAACCCAGCTGTTCCTTGAATGAGTCTGGTATCTTGGCCTCAACCACACCTTACAGCCACCTGTTCCAAGAAGCAAACAGGGCCCGGGTGTAATGTCATCCAAAGAATGGCAACTCAACCTCGATTATGGGCTCAAATTCTGGAATGGGGCTTGAGTCCCTGATGCTCTGACACAAAGGCAAGATGGTTCACCAACTGACTTGAGCTAATGTCTTTCAGCAAGATTCAAAATTCCATCTCTGTAATTTCTATAGCACCTTTCACCATCTCAGGACGTTCCAAAGCGCTTCACAGCCAATGAACTACTTTTGAAGCATAGTCACTGTTGTAATGTAGGAAGTTCGCACAGCAAGCTCCCATGAACAGCAAGGAGATAAATGAACAGATAATCCATTGGTTGAGGGCTAAATATAGGCCAGGACACCTGGGAAAATTCCCCTGTTCCTCTTCCAAGTAACACCAGGGGAACTTTTACGATCACCTGAGAGGGCAGACAGGGCCTCGCTTTAACATCTCATCTGAAAAATAACATCTCCGAGAGTGCAACTCTCCCTGGAGTGTCAGTCTAGATTTTGTACTCAAGTCCTAGAGTGGGACTTGAGCCCACAACCTGCTGACTCTGAGGTGAGGGTGTTGCCACTGAGCCATGGCTGACACCAAAATGGCTTTCAGGATCCCAACAGATTGCGTCCATGTTTTATTTGAGGTAGTACAAAGGTCAGTATTTTTCTCGGCTCGATTAGTAACTGTATCACTCAGTATGACATAGAGACCAAGGAGATTTTCTGTTGAGTTTGATTATCTCGGTTTTGTTGGGTGTTACAGTTACCTCTAGGCGAGGGTGAGGTTAATATATCAGCCAAAATCAAGGTCAATAAGAGCATAAAAAAGTAAACCAACCACTAGGGTTTATTTCTAGAGGGATAGAATTGAAAAGTAGTGAAGTTATGCTAAACTTGTAACCAACCTTGGTTAGACCACACTTGAAGTACTGTGTACTGTTCTGGTCACCATATTATAAAAAGTATAGAGAGGCACTGGAGATGGTGCAAAAAATATTTACAAGGATAATACCAGAAATGAAAAGTTATACCTATCAGGAAAGGATGAACAGTCTGGGGTCTCTTTCTGTTGAAAAGCAAATGGGTGACCAAATGGACGTGTTTAAAATTATGAAAGATTTTGATAAAGTAGACACAGAGAGAGTGTTTCCACTTGTGGTGAAGAGCAAAACTAGAAGCCACCAATATAAGTTAGTCACCAAGAAATCAAATAGGAAATTCAGTAGAATGTCTTTACCCAGAGAGTGGTGAGAATGTGGATCTCGCGACCACAGGGAGTGGTTGAGGTGAATAATACAGATGCATTTAAGGGGAGGCTAGATAAGCATATGAGGGTTATGTTGATAGTTAGATGAGCAAGGATAGGAGGAGGCTCGAGTGCAGCATAAATGCCGGCATGGACTGGTTGGGCCGAATGGTCTGTTTCTGTGCTGTATATTCTATGTAATTCTATGACTCCAACTCCTGATCATCCAGTGATTCATTAGTGAAAGGTGCACACATGTGGATATTGGGTGAGGACAGAATGGGGTTTGACAGCGATCTCGTGGTAGAACAGCCTGCATGGGCTCACATATGAAGAATTGGGCGCGATACTAGAGGGCAGAAGTAGCCCATTGCGAAGTCAGCCGCTTCAGGAGAGCTGAGAAAACCAATAAATTGCAAACTCCCTGAGCTTGCATGTAAATTACATCCAACATAAAAAGGCTGTTAACTTTACGATCCACAACCTAAGACTGTGTGGAGCGCTGCACAGTTCCAAATGTGACTGTTTCAAGTGTGAAAGATTCTCTGCTGGGAAATGTCAGCTCGATTTCATGGACCATCTTCGAACATTCCTCCCAGGAGCCGCAGCTCTTTCTCAGCATGTTTCAGCATCGAGAGGGTTGTCACATTCCACCTAGGAAAACAGATGACAGACACCCAGAGCAAATAAAACGTTCAACCTTTCAACTGAAATGTATGAAGGCTATTAATCAAAATAATGACTTCCACTCCATTTGTATGCAGTGCTGTCTTTTCCCCTCGCCAGCAAAAGTATTGAGTAATTAAATATTATCAATCATTTCAGGGAGCACTAGTCACAGTTGTGTTACTTGAATCTAGCCACTTCCTAAAGCTTGTATAAATGAAAGAAAGCGTATTGTTTCACATTAAAAATGAAGTACTTAAAGACTGTATTTGTCGTGCGATATAATGGAGCATGTATCTAAATAGTTTTGAAGCATAGGACACATTGACAATGAAGGGAGTTGGCACTGCTTGGGGTTTTATTAACAGACATCGTCGCCTCCCTGACCTGCGAGAGAACAGCTCCACAAGTCGGGCTATAAAAGAGCTGAAGCAGCATACCATTTCAACCTCCAGCACAAGCTGCTTCAAGTGTGCGACAATTTTGAGATGGGCGACTGGGCGACGTCATCAAACCCTGGTCGCCGTTTTGGAGCGTGGGCAGGAACATCGGCAGGACCCAGGTACAGAGGAGTGGGAAGGTCGGGGCGGATGAGTGGCGAGTGTTTCTGGCGAGATGCGCTGAATGTTTATGGCGGAGGAGCAGCGAGAGATCGTGGCAAAGGTGTGACCGATAAGGGTACTGGGCCCAGAAGAGCCGAGGGCCCAGGGGCAGCACGGGCCAGCCCACACTGCGATATGTGTGCGCACGAGATCCGTGCAACAGAGCTGGTCTCCAGTCGTCTTGGTTAATC
Source organism: Pristiophorus japonicus (assembly GCF_044704955.1). NCBI lineage: Eukaryota > Metazoa > Chordata > Chondrichthyes > Pristiophoridae > Pristiophorus > Pristiophorus japonicus. The sequence continues at coordinate 39,419,918 of NC_091994.1, forward strand.
CTTGTCACTGGACCAAGACCTAGCTCTGTCAAGCCTGTGTGGTGGCTGGTGTGCAACGGCCACCACACGTTAAAAAAAATTCACGCACAGGCATCTTCCACCCCCTCAATTGGAGTTCAGGACTGGAACATCGGGTCCTTCATCAAAACACCTGTGAACTCGAGAGAGCAAGTCATCCTCGTTTGAGGGACCGCCTATGATGATGATGATTAACAATTACTTGAATGTAGTTGTTGATTGCCTTGTCTCATTCTCTGGATACATGTCACATTGTTGCTCATCCATTGTTCATTGAAAACTCTCGGTTTCTCATATTCTTCTCCGTGCATGTGATTGGCATTGGGTTTCTTCAGGCCCTATTCCAGCTGTGGCTCAGTGGGTAGCACTCTTGCCTCTGAGTCACAAGATTGTGGGTTCAAGGACTTGAGCACAAAAGTCTAGGCTGACACTCCAGTGCAGTACTGAGACGTTGAACCTAGGTCCTATCTGCTCTCTCTGTCGGGCGGGGAAGTGGAGCTGAGTCCATGATCAGATCAGCCATGATCTTATTGAATGGCGGAGCAGGCTCGAGGGGCCATATGGCCTACTCCTGTTCCTATTTTTTATGTTCTTATGGAAGTAAAAGATCCCATGGCACCTGTTATGTCAGTAATGCACTTATGAATGACTCCATGAGTCAATGTGTTGTACTCAAACTGTAGTGACCTTGGTCCTTTATTTCCAACTCCAGAGTGAGGCACAATCATGGTGGGCAGCCTTTTATACTGGGCTCTGCACACCTATGCAGGTGACCCTCAGGTCTCCCACCGCAGTGCCCTCTGGTGGACAGCCTCTGCCACAGGGGCAGGAAACTCTGGTTTCCACCTATTGCACCCTCTAGTGGTGCCAGCATATTATATACAGTGTAAACCTTATTGATAGTACATCAGGGAACAAGTCTCCATCTTATACAACTATGCATTGACTATACAACTATGCATTGACTACACAGAGAGTATATCTATAGTCTGCATATATAACATCACTTTCCCCCAAGTCTTTTGTGCTGATCACCTTTGCACTATGTGCTCTGGCTTAGCTCTTCCCAGACTTAAGTGCCAATAGACCTTGCACCTTGGCCTTGCTTTGGTTTGGCTCTCTCCCTGTTAACCCCCAAGTCCTTTTGCCACAACGTTGGTTAGTGGTTACCAGTTTGAATGGTTCGATGATGCAGTGGATGTTCCAGTGGGTGTGATCAATGTGTATATCCATGACTACATACATCCATTTCGCCCCCACCCCCACCCCCCCAACAGCGAGATCGTGCAGCAGGCCCGTTACATTAACATACAGGATCAGACACAGTGCAAATACAAAGAAATAAATTACAGTTTGTATCGTGACACCTTGGTTCAGTGACTTATATTGGTTACGTTTTGCGGTCGTGCACCAGGATTGAGTAGATTGCATTCATGGTTCAATCATGGTCAGTACTGAGGTAACAATACAGGTATAGGAGGATGCTGGTTCCAGAGCAACCGGACGGGGTCCTAGTCGTCTGATGGCGGTGCTGTGCCCCCTGCTAGCGGAGTGGGCTTAGTTGCTCACCTAGCCAGGACTCGGGGCCTTTGCCGTTGCCTAGTGGTGGGCAGAGTCACGGATGTTCCAGGTTCCATTTGGGGAACTTGTTGGTTCTGACCTTTCACTCCCGGACATGGCCGAGGTAGCGACTGGGTCTGGGGGCTGTGCCGTCTCCACCCGGGTGGTGGGCAATGGCGGCCAACTGCGCGTATTGGCGCAGTTTTCGTTTCCATGTCCCTGGTGAATAGTGCCATTGGGTGCCTGCAGTGTGGGATAGACCTGGGGCAGGGTATCAGGATCAGTGTCGCTGGCCTATAACTTGTGGGGACACCTGGGGCAGGGCATCAGGATCAGCGCCTTTACCCTCCCGAATTCGCTTGCTTGCTACTTTTGGTGACACTCTATTCCCGACATCTCGCAACAACATTTTGTTCTTTACATTAGGAATAGTACCAACATCTCGCAACAACATTTTGTTCACAATCTTAATCGGTTCGTTACATTGATTACCAAAGATACAATGTCTCTTTAAGTTCAGTTTTTTGCAGGTCTCCTTTAAGAGAACCCTGCTGGCTTTACCCCAATCAAATCCTTTGTCAGACACCACGTGTTGGTCCCTCAGCGTTGCACCTCATGATATTGTCGCTGCCATCTTTTTTTTTCAGCCACGCTGCACCTCGTTGCAGCAGGGATGCCATCTTGCCTCTGTCCTCGAGGTCAACTGCCTTGATCCTTCTCTCCCACGATTCTGCCACAAAAGCTGGAAGAGTGCCTGTGAATTTCTTCTTCCTCTCCAGGAATCCTGCCACTGGAGCCGGGAAGGTACTTTTAGGTCGTTCCAGTCAGATCATTGCCACGCAGTCCTGATGGACAATCTGTGCCTCAGGTGCTGCGCTGGTCGGTTCTCTGATGCCTGGCCCAAGCGAAGGTGAGGTTTTGCTCTGCCTCTGAGCACGGGGGACATCGATTGCTGGAGTGAAGAGGTCTTCCCATTTCCACTGGATATTCCCCATCCACCTTCTTCCGAGTAATGTTGGACCATCACCTGCAACAATCCACAGAGGTGACTTGTGCACCACGCCATTATGGATTACACTTACATCTGCACTACCAAGGACTGGGATCAGCTCCTTGGTGTAGGTGCACAACTTTTCCTGTACTGGAACGAGCTTGGGTCGTTTTTCGTTCCATATCCTCTCAAAAGCATCCTGGCTCATCAATGACTGGCTTTTTCCCATGCCCACTTCCATGAAGACTGGAACGCCATTTATCTCAACTTCCATCTTCACTGAAGGACAATTGGTGGTGCAGGTATACACTCCATACACTTCTTCTTGAGGCTGAGCTGCCTCTCTGGCCAAATCATCATACTCCCCGCTGGATTCAAAGTCATCTACTGACTCCTCTGCTAGATGGTGAGTTGTATTTCTTTTACACATACGCTGGAGGTGGCCCTTCATGTCACAGGCTTTGCATATGTATTCAGCAAACTGACATTGGTGAGTCCTATGGTTTTCTTCGCAACGCCAGCATGGTGCTACTCGGTTAGCACCCCTCGGCGGACTCTGAGTTCTGGAACCCTGAGGTCTGTGCTCTCTGCCTTGGGCAAGGCCTGTGAAAGGCACCATTCTGTGTACAGTACTTGCCGGGTTTGAGTCCACAGGATGAATAATTTGCTTGGTGCTGCAGGTCGAGGTCATGAACACCTGACTGATGCTGATGGCCTTCTGCAGGTTGACTGTGGTGTTGACAAATAATAGCTTTTGAAGGAGGCCCTCGTGGCCAATTCCCATAATGAAGATGTCTCGCAATGCTCCGTTGAGGTGCGTGCCGAAATCACACGGTGCCGCAAGTCTCCTGAGGTCGGCAGCATATTTTGCAATCTCCTGGCCCTCAGGTCTACGGTGAGTTTAGAATCTGTGCCTGGCTGCGAGGATGCTCTGTTTTGGTTTCAGTTGGTCCAGAATTAGTTCAGTTAGCTCATCGTATGTCTTATTTTTGGCCTTTGTGGGTGCCAACAAGTCCCTGACGAGGCGGTAGACCTCTGGCCCATAACTGGTCAGCAGTATAGCCTTGCGCTTCTCTGCCAATGTATCCGTCTCCCCTTTCCGTGAAGGCATCCCAATCATCACCCTCTGCAAAGTCTTTTAGTGTGCCAAAGGTAGCCATAATCGTGTGAAAGTCCATATTCTCTTTGCCAGTTGTTATGTCTGTAATGCACATAAATGACTCCATGAGGCAATGTGTTGTACTCAAACTGTAGTGACCTTGGTCCTTTATTCGTAACTCCAGAGTGAGGCACAAGCATGGTGGGCAGCCTTTTATACTGGGCTCTGCACACCTATGCAGGTGACCCTCAGGTCTCCCACCGCAGTGCCCTCTGGTGGACAGCCACTGTCACAGGGGCAGGAAACCCCGGTCTCCACCAGTTGCACCCTCTAGTGGTGCCAGCATAGTATATTCACAGTGTAAACCTTATTGATAATACATCAGGTAACAAGTCTCCATCTTATGCAACTATACAGTGACTACACAGAAAGTATATCTTTCGTCTGCATATATAACAGCATCATTTCGAAGAAGAGCAGGGGAATTATCCCCGGTGTCCTGGCCAATATTTATCCCTTAATCAACATTATAGAAACACATTATCTGGTCATTATCACATTGTTGTTTGTGGGAGTTGCTGTGTGTAAATTGGCTGCTGCATTTCCCACATTACAACAGTGGCTACACTCCAAAAGCACTCTGAGACATCCGGAGGTCATGAAAGGCGCTATATAAATCCAAGTCTTTCTGTTTATACTGACAAGTTTATATTAGACTGACTAGAGGCTTTAAACTGTAAGTTTTTTAGACAGCTCTCGCAGTCCTGGGCAGGACACGAAAAAACAGTGTGTTGACTGATTTTTCTCTCACTTCCAGCTTCCAACCCTTCCTCATTGCTACAGCGGCGTCAAAACTCATTGCAGCTCAGGCAGCACCAATCACTGGGCTCAGTGCCGCAGGGTTCAGAAGGGGAAAGAAAAAGCAATCAATTATCCGACTCTTGATTTTTCACTGAAAAGTACATGTGTGTGGACAGCAGGGTTGGTTGCGCTGCACACCACAATTGAATAGCCAGAGCCCACTGCCTGGGCTCTTAATTGATTAAGGACACTTTGGCGAGTCAACAGAGGGCTCTGGTGTCTATTGAACAGTATTCCAGCTGGAGTCAGCACTTGGAGGTGAAAATAGACTAAAATAGTTATTAGGAAGCATCTGATGACGTGTAACCTTTTGTGCCTCCTCAATTGGCTGTATCGATATTAAATTGGAGCTTTATATCAAATAATCAATGACAAGGAGATCTCTAACTGTTCCTTCTGACCTGGGGGTTGTTTTTTTTTGACTGAGTGAAGAAGCAAGATGGCTGCATAGTACAGAGCAGTTTTAATTACCGACTGGCATTCAATAAGAAACGCTATAACATGTACATAAAAACAATGATTTGTTCCTCTAAGCGCACAGACTCTATGCTGGACATTGCCACCACTTTCTGAGCAAAAGCGGATGTCACAGGAGTGCTGAATGGATGTGGTATTGATTGTTGGCCTGCTCGTCATTATCGGCTTTGAACTCTGTAACTAATTAACAGAACTGGCTATGTGCTCCCTACAAGGCCAGTCTGCTCTCAAGGGACAGTCACTCTTCCTGCCTGACCATGAGAAAGAATATCACTGACGCATTGCCAGAAAATATCTCATTGACATTCACACAAATCTCATTGCAAAATGCTGTACAAATAGTTAATACCAAACAATCTTTGGCTGGGAACTAGTTGACAGAATTATGTAACCTATTGGGCTACAAGAGAAAAACATTCTGATAAGGTGACTGCTTTCTAACTTCGAGTCCACAAAGTCTCTGCAGCACAACCTTTTGTATCTCTCTATTTTAACAATGCTATTACCTCTCACGGTGCGGGGGCTGCAAAGCCATTCCAGTAGAGATTCCACTTGTACGTTGATAACGCCCAGCTCTACATCACCACCACTCCACTTGACCCCTCCACTGTCTCTAAATTGCAACACTGCTTGTCCGACATCCAGTTCTGGATGAGCAGAAATTTTTTCCGATGATATATTGGGAAGACTGAAGTCATTGTCTTCAGTCTCTGCGACAAGCTCTGTTCCCCAGCTAACGACCACACCCCTCTCCGGAGCAACTGTCTGAGGCTGAACCTGACTGTTCACAATCTTAGTGCCATATTTGACTCTCAGATGAACTTCCGACCATATATCCACGCCATCACCGAGAACGCCTATTTCCACCTGCGTAACATTGCCCAACTCCGCCCCGCCTCAGCTCATCTGCTGATGAATCCATACCTTATTTAGCTTTAGAATTGACCATTCCAATGCACACCTGGCCAGCCTCCCATTTTCCACCTTATGTAAACTTGAGGTAATCCCAAACTCTGCTGCCTGTGTTCCAACATGCAACAAGTCCCGCTCACCCATCACCCCATGTGTTTGCGAGCATACATTGGCTCCAAGTTATCATAAGAACATAAGAACATAAGAATTAGGAACAGGAGTAGGCCATCTAGCCCCTCGAGCCTGCTCCGCTATTCAAAAAGATCATGGCTGATCTGGCCGTGGACTCAGCTCCACTTAACCCGCCCGCTCCCCAAAACCCTTAATTCCCTTATTGGTTAAAAATCTATCTCTCTGTGATTTGAATACATTCAATGAGCTAGCCTCAACTGCTTTCTTGGGCAGAGAATTCCACAGATTCACAACCCTCTGGGAGAAGAAATTCCTTCTCAACACGGTATTAAATTGGCTCCCCCGTATTTTGAGGCTGTGCCCCCTAATTCTAGTCTCCCCAACCAGTGGAAACAACCTCTCTGCCTCTATCTTGTCTATCCCTTTCATTATTTTAAATGTTTCTATAAGATCACCCCTCATCCTTCTGAACTCCAACGAGTAAAGACCCAGTCTACTCAATCTATCATCATTAGGTAACCCCCTCATCTCCGGAATCAGCCTAGGAATCGTCTCTGTACGCCCTCCAAGGCTAGTATATCCTTCCTTAAGTAAGGTGACCAAAACTGCACGCAGTACTCCAGGTGCGGCCTCACCAATACCCTGTTGCAGCAGGACCTCCCTGCTTTTGTACTCCATCCCTCTCGCAATGAAGGCCAACATTCCATTCGCCTTCCTGATTACCTGCTGCACCTGCAAACTAACCTTTTGGGATTCATGCACAAGGACCCCCAGGTCTTCTGCACCGCAGCATGTTGTAATTTCTCCCCATTCAAATAATATTCCCTTTTACTGTTTTTTTTCCCAAGGTGGATGACCTGACATTTTCCGACATTGTATTCCATCTGCCAAACCTTAGCCCATTCGCTTAACCTATCTAAATCTCTTTGCAGCCTCTCTGTGTCCTCTACACAACCCGCTTTCCCACTAATCTATGTGTCATCTGCAAATTTTGTTACACTACACTCTGTCCCCTCTTCCAGGTCATCTATGTATATTGTAAACAGTTGCGGTCGCAGCACCGATCCCTGTGGCACACCACTAACCACCGATTTCCAACCCGAAAAGGACCCATTTCTCCCGACTCTCTGCTTTCTGTTAGCCAGCCAATTCTCGATCCATGCTAATACATTTCCTCTGACTCCGCGTACCTTTTATCTTCTGCAGTAACCTTTTGTGTGGCACCTTATCGAATGCCTTTTGGAAATCTAAATACACCACATCCATCGGTACACCTCTATCCACCATGCTCATTATATCCTCAAAGAATTCCAGTAAATTAGTTAAACATGATTTCCCCTTCATGAATCCATGTTGCATCTGCTTGATTGCACTATTCCTATCTAGATGTCCTGCTATTTCTTCCTTAATGATAGTTTCAAGCATTTTCCCCACCACAGATGTTAAACTAACTGTCCTATAGTTACCTGCCTTTTGTCTGCCCCCTTTTTTAAACAGAGGCGTTACATTAGCTGCTTTCTAATCTGCTGGTACCTCCCCAGAGTCCAGAGAATTTTGGTAGATTATAACGAATGCATCTGCTATAACTTCCGCCATCTCTTTTAATACCCTGGGATGCATTTCATCAGGACCAGGGGACTTGTCTGCCTTGAGTCCCATTAGCCTGTCCAGCACTACCTCCCTAGTGATAGTGATTGTCTCAAGGTCCTCCCTTCCCACATTCCCGTGACCAGCAATTTTTGGCATGGTTTTTGTGTCTTCCACTGTGAAGACCGAAGCAAAATAATTGTTTAAGGTCTCAGCCATTTCCACATTTCCCATTATTAAATCCCCCTTCTCATCTTCTAAGGGACCAACATTTACTTGAGTCACTCTCTTCCGTTTTATATATCTGTAAAAGCTTTTACTATCTGTTTTTATGTTTTGCGCAAGTTTACTTTCGTAATCTATCTTCCTTTCTTTATTGCTTTCTTAGTCATTCTTTGCTGTCGTTTAAAATTTTCCCAATCTTCTAGTTTCCCACTAACCTTGGCCACTTTATATGCATTGGTTTTTAATTTGATACTCTCCTTTATTTCCTTGGATATTGACGGCTGGTTATCCCTTCTCTTACCGCCCTTCTTTTTCACTGGAATATATTTTTGTTGAGCACTATGAAAGAGCCCCTTAAAAGTCCTCCACTGTTCCTCAATTGTGCCACTGTTTAGTCTGTGTTCCCAGTCTACTTTAGCTAACTATGCCCTCATCCCATTGTAGTCCCCTTTGTTTAAGCATAGTACGCTCGTTTGAGACACTACTTCCTCACCCTCAATCTGTATTACATATTCAACCATACTGTGATCGCTCATTCCGAGAGGATCTTTGTCTATGAGATCGTTTATTATTCCTGTCTCATTACACAGGACCAGATCTAAGATAGCTTGCTCCCTTGTAGGTTCTGTAACATACTGTTCTAAGAAACAATCCCGTATACATTCTATCAATTCCTCCTCCAGGCTACCCCGTGCGATTTGATTTGACGAATCGATATGTAGGTTAAAATCCCCCATGATTACTGCCGTTCCTTTTTCACATGCCTCCGTTATTCCCTTGATTATTGTCCACCACACCGTGAAGTTATTATTCGGGGGCCTATAAACTACGCCCACCAGTGACTTTTTCCCCTTACTATCTCTAATCTCCATCCACAATGATTCAACATTTTGTTCATTAGAGCCAATATCATCTCTCACAACTGCCCTGATATCATCCTTTATTAACAGAGCTACCCCACCTCCTTTCCCTTCTTGTCTATCCTTTCGAATTGTCAGATACCCCTGTATGTTTAATTCCCAGTCTTGGCCACCCTGCAACCACGTTTCTGTAATGGCTACCAAATCATACCCATTTGTAATGATTTGTGCCGTCAACTCATTTACTTTATTTCGAATGCTGTGTACGTTTAGGTAGAGTGTTTTAATACTAGTTTTTAAACCATGATTTTTAGTTTTGACCCCTGCTGCAGCCTCTTTATATTCATACATATTATCCCTTCCTATCACCGTGTGGTTTACACTTACCCCAGTGCTACTCTGCTCAGTTGCCTCCTGCCTTTTGCATTCTTTCTTGGGGTCCTATTCATCTGCGCTCTCACCCACTCTAATTAGCTCCGAGCCCCCTCCTGGGTTCCGAATACTCCTCGCATTGAGGCACCGAGCTTTCAGACTTGCCTTTTTATTGCACTTTGACCCTTTATAATTTTGCTGTACAGTGGCCCTTTTTGTTTTTTGCCTTGGGTTTCTCTGCCTTCCACTTTTACTCATCTCGTTTCTGTCTTTTGCTTCTGTCTCCATTTTGTTTTCCTCTGTCTCCCTACATTGGTTCCCATCCCCTTGCCATATTAGTTTAACTCCTCCCCAACAGTACTAGCAAACACTCCCCCTCGGACATTGGTTCCGGTCCTGCCGAGGTGCAGACCGTCCGGTTTGTACTGGTCCCACCTCCCCCAGAACCGGTTCCAATGTCCCAGGAATTTGAATCCCTCCCTGCTGCACCACTGCTCAAGCCACGTATTCATCTGTGCTATCCTGTGATTCCTACTCTGACTAGCACGTGGCACTGGTAGCAATCCCGAGATTACTACTTTTGAGGTCCTCCGTTTTAATTTAGCTCCTAGCTCCTTAAATTCGTCTCGTAGGACCTCATCCCTTTTTTTACCTCTGTCGTTGGTACCAATGTGCACCACGACAACTGGCTGTTCTCCCTCCCTTTTCAGAATGTCCTGCACCCGCTCCGAGACATCCTTGACCCTTGCACCAGGGAGGCAACATACCATCCTGGAGTCTCGGTTGCGGCTGCAGAAACACCTATCTATTCCCCTTACAATTGAATCCCCTATCACTATCGCTCTCCCACTCTTTTTCCTGCCCTCCTGTGCAACAGAGCCAGCCACGGTGTCATGAACTTGGCTGCTGCTGCCCTCCCCTGATGAGTCATCCCCCTCAACAGTACTCAAAGCAGTGTATCTGTTTTGCAGGGGGATGACCGCAGGGGACCCCTGCACTACCTTCCTTGCACTGCTCTTCCTGCTGGTCTTCCATTCCCTTGCTGGCTGTGGACCCTTCACCTATGGTAAGACCAACTCGCTACACGTGCTGCTCACGTCATTCTCAGCATCATGGATGCTCCAGAGTGAATCCACCCTCGGCTCCAATTCCGCAACGCGGTCCGTCAGAAGCTGGAGGCGGATGCACTTCCCGCACACGTAGTCGTCAGGGACACCGGACGTGTCCCTGAGTTCCCACATGGTACAGGAGGAGCATATCACGTGACCGAGCTCTCCTGCCATGACTTAACCCTTAGATACACTTAATTTGGCGACAACGATGTTAACAGGTTACTTACTGATAGAAAAAAGAAAAAGAAAAGTACTCACCAATCACTTATTCCTTTGGCTGTGACATCACCTTTTGATTTCTTTCTACTTCTTTTTTGCTTTTTCTCCAGGCTGGAACTGCACAAGCTGGGCCTCTTAAAGGCCTCCCCACGCACCCCGGACTCGCGCTGCTCGAACTGCCGCACCTCTTCTGACATTGGGCCTTTATAGGCCTCACCACGTACCCCGGACTCGCGCTGCTCGAAGCAATGTCTCTTTTTTAAAACTCACATTCTTATTTTCAAATCCCTCCATAGCCTTGCCCCTCCCTCGCTCTACAATCTCCTCCAATCCTACAACCCTCCGAGATATCTGCGCTCCCCCAATTCGGATCTCTTGAGCACCCCCGATTTTTATCACTCCAGCATCGGTGGCCGTGCCTTCGGTTGCCATGGCCCTAAGCTCTGGAATTCCCTCCCTAAACTTCTCCACCTCTCTTTTCTCCTTTAAGACTCTCTTTAAAACCCACCGCTTTGACCGAGCTTTTGGTCATCTACACTAATATCTCGTTATGTGACTCGGTGTCAAATTTTGTTTGATAACGCCCAAGTGAAGCACCTTGGGATGTTTTTTACTACGTTAAAGGCGCTATATAAATACAAGTTGTTGTTGCTTCAGTGACTCCTATCCAATCAGATTGAAGAATCCAGCTGCTATAAACCATGGTCTTTGAGAGCAGAGGCCCTTTTCAAATTCCCAATCCGTAAACTCTCATACATATCCTGGAAGATTGTTTTATAGTTCAAATTGTGATTAATTTGAAATAATGAAGAAAGAATAACTTACATTTATATACCACCTTTCACAGCCTCAGGACATCCCAAAGCACTTTGCAGCTAATGAAATACTTTTGAAGTGTCGTAAGGTCGGAAATGTGGCAGCCAATTTGTACACATTAAGGTCCCACAAACAGCAATGAGATGCCAACTGGATAATTTGTTTTCTTAATGATGTTAGTCGATGGATAAATATCACACTTTGAATAGTGCCATGGGATCTTTTACATCCTCCTGAGAAGGCAGATGGCGCCTCATTTTAACATCACATCTGAAAGACGGCCTCTCCAGCAGTGCAGCACTCCCTCAGTACTGCACTGGTGTGTCAGTCTGGATTTTGTGCTCTGGAGTGGAACCACTCCCACCTTCTGACTAAGAGGCGTGAGTGCTATTCATTGACACCATTTGGGACCATGATGAGCAACACAGGAAAAGCACAGTTACATTGAACTTATTTTTGGGCAGCTTTACCAGCTTTGGCTCCTACTCCTCTCCTGAAGGTATTGGGCTACAGGTCCATGGGCACCCAGCCCTGCCAGTACCATCCCGAAATCACCATTCTTCACCTGTGAGTCTTGACAGTGAGAGCAGCACAGACAAACATAGAAACATAGAAAACAAGTGCAGGAGTAGGCCATTCGGCCCTTCGAGCCTGCACCGCCATTCAATAAGATTATGGCTGATCATTCCCTCAGTACCCCTTTCCTGCTTTCTCTCCATACTCCTGGATCCCCTGAGCCGTAAGGGCCATATCTAACTCCCTTTTGAATATATCCAATGAACTGGCATCAACAACTCTCTGCGGCAGCGAATTCCACAGGTTAACAACTCTCTGAGTGAAGAGGTTTCTCCTCATCTCAGTCCTAAATGGCCTACCCCTTATCCTAAGACTATGTCCCCTGGTTCTGGACTTCCCCAAAATCAGGAACATTCTTCCCGCATCTAACCTGTCCAGTCCCGTCAGAATCTTATACGTCTCTGAGATGCCCTCTCATCCTTCTAAACTCCAGTGAATAAAGGCCCAGTTGATCCAGTCTTTCCTCATATGGCAGTCCAACCATCCCTGGAATCAGTCTGGTGAACCTTTGCTGCACTCCCTCAATAGCAAGAACATCCTTCCTCAGATTAGGAGACCATAACTGAACACAATATTCCAGGTGAGGCCCTGTACAACTGCAGTAAACCTCCCTGCTCCGATACTCAAATCCCCTAGCTATGAAGGCCAACATACCATTTGCTTTCTTCACCGCCTGCTGCACCTGCATGCCCACTTTCAGTGACTGATGAACCATGACACCCAGGTCTCGTTGCACCTTCCCTTTTTCTAATCTGCCGCAATTCAGAATATATTCTGCCTTCGTGTTTTTGCCCCCAAAATGGATAACCTCACATTTATCCACATTATACTGCATCTGCCATGCATTTGCCCACTCACCTAACCTGTCTAATCACTCTTCAGCCTCTTAGCGTCCTCCTCACAACTCACACTGCCACCCAGTTTAGTGTCATCCACAAACTTGGAGCTATCACACTCAATACCTTCATCTAAATCGTTAATGTATATTGTAAAGAGCTGAGGTCCCAGCACTGAGCTCTGCGGCACTCCACTAGCCACTGCCTGCCATTCTGAAAAGGACCCGTTTATCCCGACTCTCTGCATCCTGTCTGCCAACCAGTTTTCTATCCACGTCAGTACATTACCCCCAATACCATACCCTTTGATTTTGCACACCAATCTCTTGTGTGGGACCTTGTCAAAAGTCTTTTGAAAGTCCAAATACACCACATCCACTGGTTCTCCCTTGTCCACTTTGCTAGTTACATCCTCAAAAAATTCCAGAAGATTCGTCAAGCATGATTTCCCTTTCATAAATCCATGCTGACTTGGTCCGATCCATTCACTGCTTTCCAAATGCGCTGCTATTTCATCCTTAATAATTGATTCCAACATTTTCCCCACTACTGACATCAGGCTAACCGATCTTTAATTACCCGTTTTCTCTCTCCCTCCTTTTTAAAACAATGGTGTTACATTAGCTACCCTCCAGTCCATAGGAACTGATCCAGAGTCGATAGACTGTTGGAAAATGATCACCAATGCATCCACTATTTCTAAAGCCACTTCCTTAAGTACTCTGGGATGCAGACTATCAGGCCAAACCTGTCCAGACACACACACACACATTCCAATGGGGGACGGTGTCACTGGACAATGATCAGGGCTGATCTCATCTGAAAAAAAAAAGAGGCAGCTCGTGCAGAGCATGGAGTGCAACAGCATAGAGTGGCATTTGTGAGTTTGGTAAGTGGGTGAGTTATAAGGGTTATTCTCTTTAAACCATTTGGAGGCTGGAGTAAATTGTTAGTGGCAATTGCCAGTAGCTTCTAAGTAAGTAGCAGTTTAATTTAAAGGGGAAAAGTTAAATAGTTGGGAATCTTTCAAGTTTAGGCAGAGAAAAACAAGGTAACTCTCCAGTAGGAGGCAATTAGCAGCTAGTTATAACCAGTTCTGTAAACGACTGACCAGTAGTGAGTCATCTGACCTTGATACAGTTTAAAAAGAGGCAGCTTGTGCAGAGCACGGAGTGCAGCAGCATAGAGTGGCATTTGTGAGTTTGGTAAGTGGGTGAGTTATAGGGGTTATTCTCTTTTAAACCATTTGGAGGCTGGAGTAAATTGTTAGTGGCAATTTCCAGTAGCTTCTAAGTAAGTAGCAGTTTAATTTAAAGGGGAAAAGTTAAATAGTTGGGAATCTTTCAAGTTTAGGCAGAGAAAAACAAGGTAACTCTCCAGTAGGAGGCAATTAGCAGCTAGTTATAACCAGTTCTGTAAACGATTGACCAGTAGTGAGTCACCTGACCTAGATACAGTTTAAAAAGAGGCAGCTTGTGCAGAGCACGGAGTGCAGCAGCATAGAGTGGCATTTGTGAGTTTGGTAAGTGGGTGAGTTTGGGTAAGCGGGGGTGGCAGGTGCTGTTTTGTCTTGTTTTTCCTACCAGTGTTGACACTGGAGCAGCTGATAAAGAGTGCGAGAGTAGGAGACGGAGGCCCAGAGACCGGCCCAGCCAGTTGCAGACAAAGATAGAAGGGTACAAAATCGAGAGGTGACGTCACAGCCAAGCTGGTAAGTGGTTGGCTGTTCGACTGGTAAGTATAACTCTCTTTTTAGACTGACTTTTAGATTGGTTTAATTGGCAGCGAACTACTAAGTAGCTGTTTGGTGTTTAAGTAAATTTTAGTAAGTAAATTAATTTAAGGGTTAAGTCATGGCAGGAGAGCTTGGACCCATGTCATGCTCCTCCTGTGGTATGTGGGAAGTCAGGGACGCTTCTAGTGTCCCTGACTACTATGTGTGCGGGAAGTATGTCCAGCTGCAGCTCCTGATAGACCGCATGATGGCACTGGAGCTGCGAATGGACTCACTCTGGAGCATGCGCGATGCTGAGAATGTTGTGGACAGCACATTTAGTGATTTGGTCACACCGCAGGTAAGGGTTAGGACAGATAGTGAATGGGTGACCAAGAGACAAGGCAAGAGCAGGAAGGTAGTGCAGGAGTCCCCTGCGGTCATCTCCCTCTAAAACAGATATACCGTTTTGGATACTGTTGGGGGAGATGACTTACCAGGGGAAGGCACCAGCAGCCAGGTTCATGGCACTGTGGGTGGCTCTGCTGCACAGAAGGGTGGGAAAAAGAGTGGGAGAGCTATCGTAATAGGGGACTCTATTGTAAGGGGAATAGATAGGAGTTTCTGCAGTGCAACCGAGACTCCAGGATGGTATGTTGCCTCCCTGGTGCAAGGGTCAAGGATGTCTCGGAGCGGCTGCGGAACATTCTGGAGAGGGAGGGTGAACAGCCAGTTGTCGTGGTACATGTAGGTACCAACGATATAGGTAAGAAGCAGGAAGAGGTCCTACAAGCTGAATTTAGGGAGCTAGGTGTTAAATTAAAAAGTAGGACCTCAAAGGTAGTAATCTCTGGATTGCTACCAGTGCCACGTGCTAATCAGAGTAGAGGGAGCAGGATAGTTAGAATAAATACATGGTTTGAGCAGTGGTGCAAGAGGGAGGGTTTCAAATTCCTGGGACATTGGAACCAGTTCTGGGGGAAGTGGGACCTGTACAAAAGGGACAGTCTGCACTTGGGCAGGACTGGAACTGATGTCCTAGGGGTAACATTTTCTAATGCAGTTCGGGAGTGTTTAAACTAATATGGCAGGGGGATGGGAACCTATGCAGTGAGATAGGGCAAAGTAATATGGAGTCAGAAACAGATGGTAGAAAGGTAAAAAGCAATAGTGGAAGGCCGAGTAAACAAAGGCAAGAAACAAAAAGGGCCACACTACATCATAATTCTAAAAGGACATAGGGTGTTAAAAAAACAAACCTGAAGGCTTTATGTCTTAATACAAGAAGTATCCGTAATAAGGTGGATGAATTAACTGTGCAAATAGATGTTAACAGATATGATGTGATTGGGATTACAGAGACGTGGCTCCAGGATGATCAGAGCTGGGAACTCAACATCCATGGGTATTCAACATTCAGGAAGGATAGAATAAAAGGAAAAGGAGGTAGGGTAGTTTTGCTGGCTAAAGAGGAGATTAATGCAATCGTTAGGAAGGACATTAGCTTGGATGATGTGGAATCTATATGGGTAGAGCTGCAGAACACCAAAGGGCAAAAAATGTTAGTGGGAGTTGTGTTCAGACCTCCAAACAGTAGTAGTGATGTTGGGGAGGGCATCAAACAGGAAATTAGGGGTGCATGCAATAAAGGTGCAGCAGTTATCATGGGTGACTTTAATATGCATATAGATTGGGCTAACCAAACTGGAAGCAATACGGTGGAGGAAGATTTCCTGAAGTGCATAAGGGATGGTTTTCTAGACCAATATGTCGAGGAACCAACTGGGGGGAGGCCATCTTAGACTGGGTGTTGTGTAATGAGAGAGGATTCATTAGCAATCTCATTGTGTGAGGTCCCTTGGGGAAGAGTGACCATAATATGGTGGAATTCTACATTAGGATGGAGAATGAAACAGTTAATTCAGAGATCATGGTCCAGAACTTAAAGAAGGGTAATTTTGAAGGTATGAGGCGTGAATTGGCCAGGATAGATTGGCGAATGATACTTAAGGGGTTGACTGTGGATGGGCAATGGCAGACATTTAGAGACTGCATGGAAGAACTACAACAATTGTACATCCCTATCTGGCGTAAAAATAAAAAAGGGAAGGTGGCTCAACCGTGGCTATCAAGGGAAATCAGGGATAGTATTAAAGTCAAGGAAGTGGCATACAAATTGGCCAGAAATAGCAGAGAACCCGGGGACTGGGAGAAATTTAGACCTCAGCAGAGGAGGATAAAGGTTTTGATTAGGGCAGGGAAAATAGAGTACGAGAGGAAGCTTGCAGGGAACATTAAGACGGACTGCAAAAGTTTCTATCGATATGTAAAGAGAAAAAGGTTAGTAAAGACAAACGTAGGTCCCCTGCAGTCAGAATCAGGGGAAGTCATAATGGGGAACAAAGTAATGGCAGACGAATTGAACAAGTACTTTGGTTCGGTATTCACTAAGGAGGACACAAACAACCTTCCAGATATAAAAGGGGTCAGAGGGTCTAGTAAGAAGGAGGAACTGAGGGAAATCCTTAATAGTCAGGAAATTGTGTTGGGGAAATTGATGGGATTGAAGGCCGATAAATCCCCAGGGCCTGATGGACTGCATCCCAGAGTACTTAAGGAGGTGGCCTTGGAAATAGTGGATGCATTGACAGTCATTTTCCAACATTCCATAGACTCTGGATCAGTTCCTATGGAGTGGAGGGTAGCCAATGTAACCCCACTTTTTAAAAAAGAAGGGAGAGAGAAAACAGGGAATTATAGACTGGTCAGCCTGACCTCAGTATTGGGTAAAATGATGGAATCAATTATTAAGGATGTCATAGCAGCGCATTTGGAAAGAGGTGACATGATAGGTCCAAGTCAGCATGGATTTGTGAAAGGGAAATCATGCTTGACAAATCTTCTGGAATTTTTTGAGGATGTTTCCAGTAGAGTGGACAAGGGAGAACCAGTTCATGTGGTGTATTTGGACTTTCAGAAGGCTTTCGACAAGGTCCCACACAAGAGATTAATGTGCAAAGTTAAAACACATGGGATTGGGGGTAGTGTGCTGATGTGGATTGAGAACAGGTTGGCAGACAGGAAGCAAAGAGTAGGAGTAAATGGGTACTTTTCAGAATGGCAGGCAGTGACTAGTGGGATACTGCAAGGTTCTGTGCTGGGGCCCCAGCTGTTTACATTGTACATTAATGATTTAGACGAGGGGATTAAATGCAGTATCTCCAAATTTGCGGATGACGCTAAGTTGGGTGGCAGTGTGAGCTGTGAGGAGGATGCTATGAGGCTGCAGAGTGACTTGGATAGGATAGGTGAGTGGGAAAATGCATGGCAGATGAAGTATAATGTGGATAAATGTGAGGTTATCCACTTTGGTGGTAAAAACAGAGAGACAGACTATTATCTGAATGGTAACAGGGTAGGAAAAGAGGAGGTGCAATGAGACCTGGGTGTCATGGTACATCAGTCATTGAAGGTTGGCATGCAGATACAGCAGGCGGTTAAGAAAGCAAATGGCATGTTGGCCTTTATAGCGAGGTGTTTTGAGTACAGGGGCAGGGAGGTGTTATTACAGTTATACATGGCCTTGGTGAGGCCACACCTGGAGTATTGTGTACAGTTTTGGTCTCCTAACTTGAGAAAGGACATTCTTGCCATTGAGGGAGTGTAGCGAAGGTTCACCAGACTGATTCCTGGGATGGCGGGACTGACATATCAAGAAAGACTGGATCAACTGGGCTTGTATTCACTGGAGTTCAGAAGACTGAGAGGGGATCTCATAGAAACGTTTAAAATTCTGATGGGTTTAGACAGGTTCGATGCGGGAAGAATGTTCCCAATGTTGGGGAAGTCCAGAACCAGGGGTCACAGTCTCAGGATAAGGGGTAAGCCATTTAGGACCGCGTTGAGGAGAAACTTCTTCACCCAGAGAGTGGTGAACCTGTGGAATTCTCTACCACAGAAAGTTGTTGAGGCCAATTCACTAAATATATTCAAAAAGGAGTTAGATGTAGTCTTTACTACTAGGGGGATCAAGGGGTATGGCGAGAAAGCAGGAATGGGGTACTGAAGTTGCATGTTCAGCCATGAACTCATTGAATGGCGGTGCAGGCTCGAAGGGCCGAATGGCCTACTCCTGCACTTATTTTCTATGTCTATGTTTCGTAACCCAGGGACACTGAGACCAAGTGTTTGCTCAGCAAGTGTCGCCTCAGGTGATATCAGCTAACTTAGCACAAACCTTCTGATCGGTAAAACAAACTGCATTTTATTAACATCTCATTTGGAGGGGTTACATTCAATATTCCCTTTAAGTTGAGCAGTCGTGCAGTACTCTGGCACTCCCATGCAGCAGGCTCACTAGCTTTTAAATGCAAAAACTGCACATGTACAGAATTTTGAATGGGCCACACAGCCAATTAATGCGGCCATGCAGCCCCCCCCCCACCCCCCCCAAAAAAAACTTGGTTACATTTTACCTTTGGGCTTTTCCTTATACTCTAAACCAACAAAAACATGTCTCGTGAAGCAGCCACTATTGCAAACGCTCAAAATTAATCATTTTAAAAAATATCAGATACTCCACTATTGGTTACACATGTCAATGTTAATTCTAGTTTAATAAATATTCGTGATATATGAGTACAATTGTTGAGACAATAACATGTTCAGAATCGGACTATAATGGCATAATAACAATTTGAAAGGCCCAATAAAAAATGTCCGATAACTCATAGTTGGGTGTCATTGTGAGACTAATCGTAGCTCAAGGTTCCCGGTGCCTAACCTTAAATCAAAGATGACAAGTGAGTAGAAGTCATTTTAATTTACTGGCTCATAATATGTTACTCTGGAACTGCCCTAATGTCTCAGCTGTGGAATACACTGCCCAGTGTGGTGCTGAGCCAGACAGATAGGAAGGTCTTAGAGTCAGCAGATCTCAAACAGTGTGGCAGTGAGCTTAGGGTGGGGCTAAAGTTGGCCTTAGTACCCCTAGGCTAAGGAAGGAAAGATTCAGCCAGGAAAGATTCCTGTTTCTGAATATTGTGAAGAGATAATGCCTCAAAAAGGACATCGTAACCAGAAGGATAACATTTTCAGCGAGGATGCTGCACAGACCTGAGGAAATATTAAGAGGTCAAACCATGAATCTGGAAACAGGATAATAAAATGGTGGCAGTGCACAGCAGGTCTGTCAGCATCAGATTCCAGGCCAGTTGGCCCGATGGCTATTACTTGGACTGTTAACCCACCTTTCCATCTTACAGATGCCAATTGACCTGGCGTTGCATCTCCAGCACTTTCTGCTTTTATTTGCCAGGAGACAATTGCTAAGATTCTAACTTTCTCTGCCCCACCCACTCAAACATATTACAAAACAAACAATGGCAACAAGTGCAAAGTTACACATCCAATCCCGACGGGTCCGGTGTTTGACACCGGGGCTGTGCAGAACCCGTTGATATCGGCAGGGCAGACAGTGTGTGAGCTACAACTGGCCTTGGCACTCATCACTTGGGGAGAACAAAGTATCAGTTAGGGTTCCTGCCCCTAATCAGTTTCTCAGTGCCCTGGCCAATATTTATCCCTCAAACAACATCACTAAAACTGATTATCTGGTCATTACCCCGATGCACTTTGTGGGAGCTTGCTGTGCACAAATTAGTTGCTGCGTTTCCTACATGACAACACTTCAAAAGTGCTTAATTGGTTACAAAGCGCTTTGGGATATCCTGCGGTCGTGAACGGTGTTATATAAATGCAAGTCTTTCTTTCTGTTGGAACCATTGTCCCCTCTAAAGGCCCTGCACAGGCCGCTCACCGATCTTTCCATTGTAAGTACTGGGCTTGCGCTGAAATTTAAAGGGACCGCACAGTAAAAGGAACAGGCCATGCAGAACAATGCGCAGCTTACAGGGAAGTATTGGTTGGAAAATATGTGTGCGTTTGTGTGTCTATGTGTGTTTGAGAGTGTGTTTGCATGTGCATCTGTGTATAATAATAAGGATAGGTTTGCGATTGGGATGACACTTTCCTGTCATCTTCAAGTAGCCTATCACCACTCACTGTGTATGCACACATCTGAAGAATGGCCTCTTGGTGAGATATGAAAGTGGGAATAGCCCCCATGTAACTGCACCCAGTGAGAGTTAGTGTCTTTAGAACAATGGGTTTTCTGTTTAAGTTCAGCTATCCCAGCACAGACCAGGGTGGAACCTGGGACCTTCCTTGTCTGAATTCCTGCATTCATCAACGGGTCTTCAGAGAGTTGGTAAAATGTTGTATCTCTCTTTTCACTGTAATACACTGCCCTAACCTGATGCCCTTTGAGCACCTGAAATCTTCATTCTATCATTTATGCTCCTTTCCAGCTGAAAGGAAAAATCTTCATCATTTGAAACAAAATGATTCTCCATTTTGTGTTTAAATGCTTTACTTCTTTATCTGTTGCATCGTCCATCTCATCCTTACTATCTGTAACACAGAACTATTTTCCAACCAACTTTTCAATTCTTCAGTTCTTTCTCTCCTAAACTTTTCATTATACAACAGAAAAGGATAAATGCTATAGTCTGTGCAGACTCAGCAATTCAGCAAGGCTTGAATCCAACACTTCCAATCTCAACAAGCTCTTTCAACACCTCTTTCGCACCCCTGGATAGGGTAAAAGAGAAAGCTTGTTGCCTGGCAGTCATCCTTCTCTCCCTTTAGCTTCCAACTTCTCCATTTCCTCTTTCCATGTCTCTCAATTAGCCCAGTGCCTTCTCTCCATACCACTGATATATAACAAAAATGGTGATCCCCTTAATTATAAATAAAGGGAGAGAAATTCGGTCGCTCCTCGAGGCGGAGCGATAATTTTAATGCCTTGAGAAAGTTTGCGCCTCCCGCCCAGAAATTCGTCAGCAATAAACCAGCCGTTGCACACCAGAGGTGGGTGGATGCTAACGAAAATGCCAGCGCTAAATTTAACCGAGTCATTGTACATGCGCCAAACTCCAATTCAGATCCTGGGAAAAGCCGAGTCTTAAAGGAGCAGCATAGTAATGCACCCATTAAAGTTTTCAAAATCACTTTTTCTCAAGCTGAGTTCATATTTCTGTCTGCCGCTGCGAACTCGGAGGCTCACGCACCGTGCTGTGTGTAAATGTTGCACTGACTGCGACCTCGGAGGGAAACACTTCCTCATCCCTTTAAGTAGCCACCAGTTAACGACTCTGCAAGCCTGAACCTACTGTTTTTCCAGTCATTGTTCTTGGCAGCCACTCAATGAGGCAGCCGCACGGAATATACCAACAGGGGCGCAAGCGTGGACATTGCACCAGGAATATGTTCTGAGCGGAGCGATTGTCAGCAACAAGGCGCTATTGGTGTGCGCCCTGGTGAGGCTCGAATTAATTTTCGGTCAGGGTGCTAAAAGCTGTGGTCCTGGTCGGTAACCTTTTACGCTCCCATTAACATCCCTCTGGCTGCTAACTGAGGCGTTAGACAACAGAAAATCCAGCCCCTGCTGTTTTACACGCTCTTCAACCTCATTGCATAGAATTATTTAGAATTTACAGCACTGGAAACAGGCCATTCGGCCCAAAAGGGTGCTGGTGTTTATGCTCCACATGAAACATAGAAACATCGAAACATAGAAACATAGAAAATAGGTTCAGGAGGAGGCCATTCGGCCCTTCGAGCCTGCACCACCAATCAATATGATCATGCAACTTCAGTACTCCATTCCTGCTTTCTCTCCATACCCCTTGATCCCTTTAGCCATAAGGGCCACATCTAACTCCCTTTTGAATATATCTAACGAAGTGGCCTGAACAACTTTCTGTGGTAGAGAATTCCGCAGGTTCACAATTCTCTGAGTGAAGAAGTTTCTCCTCATCTCGGTCCTAAATGGCTTACCCCTTATCCTTAGACTGTGACCTCTGGTTCTGAACTTCCCCAACATCGGGAACATTCTTCCTGCATCTAACCTGTCCAATTCCATCAGAATTTTATTTTTCTATGAGATTCCCTTTCATTCTTCCAAATTCCAGTGAACATAAGCGTAGTCGATCCAATCTTTCTTCATATGTCAGTCCTGCCATCCCGGGAATCAGTCTGGTGAACCTTCGCTGCACTCCCTCAATAGCAAGAATTCCTTCCTAAGATTAGGAGACCAAAACTTTACACAATATTCAAGGTGTGGCCTCACCAAGGCCCTGTACAACTGCAGTAAGACCTCCCTGCTCCTATAATCAAATCCTCTCGCTATGAAGGCCAATGTACCATTTTCCTTCTTCACCGCCTGCTGTACCTGCATGCCAACCTTCAATGACTGATGTACCATGACACATAGAAACATAGAAACATAGAAAATAGGTGCAGGAGTAGGCCATTCGGCCCTTCTAGCCTGCACCACCATTCAATGAGTTCATGGCTGAACATGCAACTTCAGTACCCCATTCCTGCTTTCTCACCATACCCCTTGACCCCTTGATCCCCCTAGTAGTAAGGACTTCATCTAACTCTTTTTTGAATATATTTAGTGAATTGGCCCCAACAACTTTCTGTGGTAGAGAATTCCACAGGTTCACCACTCTCTGAGTGAAGAAATTCCTCCTCATCTTGGTCCTAAATGTCTTACCCCTTATCCTTAGACTGTGTCCCCTGGTTCTGGACTTCCCCAACATTGGGAACATTCTTCCTGCATCTAACCTGTCTAACCCTGTCAGAATTTTAAACGTTTCTATGAGGTCCCCTCTCATTCTTCTGAACTCCAGTGAATACAAGCCCAGTTGATCCAGTCTTTCTTGATAGGTCAGTCCCGCCATCCCGGGAATCAGTCTGGTGAACCTTCGCTGCACTCCCTCAATAGCAAGAATGTCCTTCCTCAGGTTAGGCGACCAAAATTGTACACAATACTCCAGGTGTGACCTCACCAAGGCCCTGTACAACTGTAGCAACACAGATACTCCAGAGTGAATCCATGCGCAGCTCTAGTGCCGCAAAGTGGACTGTCAGGAGCTGCAGCTGGATGCACTTTCCACACACATAGTAGTCAGGGACACTGGAAGCATCCTTGATTTCCCACATAGCACAGGAGGAGCATGACACGGGTCTGGGCTCTCCTGTCATGACTTAACTTAATTTGGCAACAATGAGCCTCCTCCCATCTTATTTCATCTCACCCTATCAACATATCCTTCTATCATGTACATATCTAGCTTGCCCTTAAATGCATCTGTGCTAATCGTCTCAACCACTCCATGTGTGAGCAAGTTCCACATTCTCACGTTCCTCCTGAATTTGTCATTGGATTTCTTAGTGACTATCTTTTATTTATGACCCCTAGTTTTGGATTCAAAGGCTCCTACTCAAAATATTGCTTTTAATTGGAAAGAGTTGACAATCTTGATTATAACTTTTTTGTTCTTAGCCCAAGGAAGCTGTCAACCGCTGGAGGTTGCATTGGCTTGTGCGTCGAGTGGATGTTCATTTATATTCTCCCCGACTCGGTGAAACTAATCACCTGTATAAATTTCACTTGACAAGTACTCAGCTCTTGCAGAGCGCGGTTTACTCACAGAAGCATATCATAAAACTTGTAATTCAAGTCGTTGATCTTTGTTCCCTGAGTACCAATCTCTGGCCCATTCAGCTGTCTGATCTTCAGCAAAGAATTTCCAAGTGTCGTCCCAGAGCAGAGAATGAAACCCGGGGGAACATCAGATAGTGTGCAAGTCAGAGAAACAGACTGCTGCATGACTGAGCTAGTGTTGTAAATGTCAGCCATGGCTCAGTAGGTAGCACTCTCACCTCTGAATTAGAAGGTTGTAGGTTCAAGCCCTACTCCAGGGACTTGAACATATAAATCTAGGCTGACACTCCAGTGCACTGCTGAGGGACATTGCACTGTCAGAGGTGCTGTCTTTTGGATGAAACGTTAAACTGAGGCCCCGTCTGCTCTCTCAAGTGGATGTAAAAGATCCCATGGCACTATTTTGAAGAAGAGCAGGAGAGTTATCCCTGGTGTCCTGGTCAATATTTATCCCTCAATCAACTTAACAAAAAAACAGATTATTTGGTCATTACCTCATTGCTGTTTGTGGGAGTTTGCTATGCACATATTGGCTGCCGTGTTTTCCACATTACAACAGTGACTTCACTTCAATAAGTATCTCATTGGCTGTAAAGCGCTTTGAGACCTCCAGTAGTCATGAAAGGCGCTATATAAATGCAAGTCTTTCTTTATTTCCTTCAAAGATGTGCAATTTCATAGAAAGGCGATCTTTATTTCTTTAATAGGTGCGGACATCCACTGTAATCTCTAACATAAACACTTTGCAGAAATGCTGTGCCTTACAACAATATTCAAGGTAAACTGACTTACAATCTAGCTACAGAAAATGGTGGAAGCACTGCGGATCAGGCAGCGTCTTTGGAGAGAGAAGCAGAGTTAACGTTTCAGATTGATGACCTGAATGTTCTGATGAAAGGTCATCGACCTGCTATGTTATCTCTGTTTCTCTCTCTGGAGATGCTGCCTGACCTGCTAAGTGTTTCCAGCATTTTCTGTTTTTTATTTCAGATTTCCAGCAGCCGCAGTAATTTACAACCAATCTTTCTCATTGACTTTCTGTGTAGGGGACCTCTGTAAGCATTTATACACGCTCTCAGATTGATTCACTCTCAGAGACCCCTTCAGGTATTGACACACTTTTGTGGGCATCGTGCAAATATAGGCAAAACCCATCCGAGGAATCCCTCCACACCCCTGATGACCCTCTCCCATAACTTCTGAAAGACAATGTATCAGAGGAAGCTGGCAGGAGGGCTACCATCCTGAGAGAAGGCACCATCATCCTTGCCCATTTTTGCCAGGTCACAATTTCTGCCTCAGCATGGCCACTGATCGACAGACAGCACCAGTGAGATCAGTGAAGCCCATAAGCTGCTTGTCTGCAATCCAGCCCCAGTCTTCTCCATTCTGGCATCTATGGCAGCAGTCTAAGCTTCCATGGAAGCAGAACAGACTGCCCTTAAGGCCTTGTAAGGTGGGAGCCTCCACTTGCGATGTCTGTGGAGCTTCTGCATGCCTCAGGGTGATTGCAATGTTGAGAAGCCATCCAGCACGTTACACGTGTTAAACTCCTCCACTCAATTGCCATCTGCATTGCACAGTCTCTCAGCTCCAGTGCCTTCAATTTGTTTGAGGCTCTGAAAACATCCATCCTTGCAAAGGCGGACCTGTGAAATCTGGATCCCAAGACTCTTGAACCAAGGGGTGATGTATCCTGAATTTTTCACCATGTCACCCAGGAGTTAGAATTACTAACAGCTGGGGAAGCAGATGCACGAGGTGTCAGCGAGTTGTTATGATCTGGAATGCACGGCCTGAAAGGGCGGTGGAAGCAGATTCAACAATAACTTTCAAAAGGGAATTAGATAAACACTTGAAATTGAAAAATTTGCTGGGCTATGGGGAAGAGTGGGACTAATTGGATAGCTTTTTCAAAGAGGCAGCACAGGCACGATGGGCTGAATGGTCTTTTCCTGTGCATTATCAGTCTATGATTCTATGACTCTTTGATGGGATGCGAATTAATGGTGCCAGTGGTTGTTTGTTATCTTTCTTTGCGTATGTCCATATGTTTGACTGTGAGGGGCTCAGGAGGCATTATTGTCGAGCCTGATCGTGCTCCACATTTATACACAGATATCTTCCAGCAAGGGGTATGATCAGTCACAGCAACCCTGGCTGGTTTCTCCTCTCTCTGTTACACTAAGCATAGAGCATGAGAGCTGCAGCAAATGACACCACAATCAGTGTAGTGACTTATTGTGATAGTTCTGATAGGAGTTAGATTTTAAGGCCTAAAGAAATGTAATATTTCAAAAGGATGGCTGCGCAGCACGCATACAGAGTTACCAACTGGGGAAAGAATCTGTGAGATTAATTGTGAAATTTGATATAACTGTCGATTAATTGGGTTTATGCTGAATTGATGGGTGATGTGATAACAAAGGAGAAAAGATGTGTTGGAAAATGTTTGGCAGGAAGTCTGCTTTGTGGAGATTGCCTTTTGCTAGAAGTGTGCCTGCCCTGTGGGTAACCATGATGATGGATTTGGGAAAAGCTAATGGGGGGAGTGGGGGTCTAACTGGCCCAGTGAGCAAATTCACCCAGTAATTCTTATTCCTGGTTCAGTTTCTGGTCTGACTTTAGTTGACTGATCTCAGTTTGGGAGCAGTCATGCACTAGTCACAGTGCTGCCAACATGTGATTTTGTTAACAATTTGTTGACTTTGCATTATTGCTTTAATCTACAAGATAGAAGAGCGAGAAATTCTCTCTCCCTGCTACCCTAAAGACATCCAATGACCCAATACAAATTTGTGCAAAATCAATACGTCAGTGATAAAATCAATGTCCTCTGGGCTAGAGAGAGGGAAATAAATCAACAAGGGTATTTGATACCGGAGAATATAGGGCCGGAATCTTCCCAGCCCTGCGAGTGCAGGTTTGGAGGTGGGCCTGCTGTTAAAATGGCTCTGATTGACAGCAGGGTGAAGTCCACTCTGAACCCGCCTCCATGTCAGTTTCTCAACTGTTGGGTCTACCTATGTGTGTCTGTTTACTATTGATGTTTTGTGTGTGTGTTAGTGTGTCTGTTGGCCTATGTATCGCAGACCCAACACCAAGAGGCAGGCCAGTCAATTAAGATGCTGAAGAGATCATTTAAAGGTATTTAAAAGGATTGTACCCAGACACTTATCATTTTACCAAATTTTCAACATCCCTGTGGTTTCACGCCAGGTAAGTGTGTTGGGTTCTCAGTGACTCTCCATTGCTTTGGCTGGTTGACAGCTGCAGAAGTGGTATAAAAGTTACCATTTCACAGCTTTTCACTTTCCAATGTCAGTAGTTGAAGCCTTCAGGATTTGGAAGAAACTTTTGAGCTGTATGCAGTTTGGAAGTGTTTACAATGAACTCACTATTCACTGTCACCTCCTTGGGGCAGTCTCTCTCACCATTGACAGATTGTTTCTTTCATCTCCAACCTCACCTGCCATCTATTCCAGCAGCATCGGTGCCCTGAAAAAAATCTCACGTTAGTCCTCAGAATCCTACCCCGATCAGCTCCAACACCAACATCACTAAACACACCAGCATCACCAACAACAACACCACTCTTCTTCGCTGCATAGGACACAGCGCACCTGCAGCTGACCACATTGCTGACCGGGAGGCCAGGGATGGCTGCACCATGGCCACATTTACTTCATGATGCGCCAGATTGGCATCACCCCACACCAGCTCCATAAAGCATCCCTACAATGCCCAAGTCATTCCTTTCACACTCATCACCATTGAGGGGCACCCTTATGTCACACCATTCACTAAAACTCACTAAGATACTTCGAAAGTTGCACACATCTGTCCAAAAACAGAAAGTGTTCAAAATAAAGATTTCAACATTGGCAGAAACTCTACAGGAATATTGGCTAAAACACCCAAGTGCCTACCTTTGTATGTTGTTAGTTGGTATGATTGGACAAGGATGAGGGTGAATGTGAGGGGTGGCCAGTGAGATGGGGAAGTGATAATGTAGACAGAGAGAGAAGGATGGGTGGAGATGCAAGGTAAGTTGGTGTGAGTAATGATGTGCAGGGGTAGAGTAGGGAAGGCAGAGTGATGGGGATGTGATGAATGGCACAGCAGGATGAGGTTGAGTGTGGCTTTACAGAAACGATTCGTGATCTACTGAGATCATTAAAAGGTTTGCGCCACTGCAGCCCGGTCCTCCTGACAACATCCCTGCTTGTACGCTCCTGTGCAATATGCTGCATTGGTGTCCTGGGGAGGTCTCTTCTGCCCATTGGATGTGTCTATGTGTGTGTCTATATACATGTGTTTATGTATGCATCTGTGTGTCTGTTTACTATTTATGTTTTGTGTGTGTGTTAGTGTGTGTGTGTGTCTGTGTGTCCATGTTTGTGTGTGTGTCTGTATATATCTGTTTATGTATGCATATGTGTGTATGTGTATGTGTATGTGTATGTGTATGTGTATGTGTATGTGTATGTGTATGTGTATGTGTATGTGTATGTGTATGTGTATGTGTATGTGTATGTGTATGTGACGCACCAACGTTAGCGTCCTTGTCTAGGCCAACATCCCCAGCAGTGAAGCACTGACCACACTTGATCAGCTCCGCTGGGCAGGCCACGTAGTTCGCATGCCAGACACGAGACTCCCAAAGCAAGCGCTCTACTCAGAACTCGTCCACGGCAAACGAGCCAAAGGTGGGCAGAGGAAACATTACAAGGACACCCTCAAAGCCTCCCTGATAAAGTGCGACATCCCCACTGACACCTGGGAGTCCCTGTCCAAAAGCCGCCCTAAGTGGAGGAAGTGCATCCGGGAGGGTGCTGAGCATCTCCAG
Organism: Pristiophorus japonicus; assembly: GCF_044704955.1. NCBI lineage: Eukaryota > Metazoa > Chordata > Chondrichthyes > Pristiophoridae > Pristiophorus > Pristiophorus japonicus. The sequence goes on from NC_091994.1 coordinate 39,448,711, forward strand.
TCTCGTCGCCGAGAGCATGCAGAAATCAAGTGCAGGCAGTGGAAGGAGCATGCGGCAAACCAGACTCCCTGCCCCCTCTTTTCCTTCAACCACTGTCTGTCCCACCTGTGACAGAGACTGCAGTCTCGTATTGGACTGTACAGCCACCTAAGAACTCATGCTAAGAGTGGAAGCAAGTCTTCCTCGATCCCGAGGGACTGCCTATGATGATGTGTGTGTGTGTGTTTTTATGTATGTATGTATGTGTGTGTGTTGCTTTCAGGACATGAGAACTGCTCTGGTTTCGCTGCAAGGACAACCACAGTAGCCTCACAAATGAAGCGTGAGCAGTGGTGCTATGTAATTATACCCCAGCATGAGTCAGCACCATTAAGAGGGACGGAGACAAATTGGAAAACAAACAAAAAATAGCCAAAAGGGCAACAATTGTCGAGCACTGGGAGCTGAGCTGGGAAATCAGATTACACTCTTGACAATTTAAAGACATCTATTAATATGAGATTAAGCTAAATGCATAATTTGAATAAGTTCCTAAGTGGAATTAAAAAAGCATTAAAAAATTGAAAACATCTGTTATTTTTGATACATATTTATAAATACACCATAAATCACTCTTAGAGTGGGTGAATGATATTAAATATGTTTTTGTAACCTTCTGTCTGGTGATTATAATTGTTACATCTGAAACCAAACTCATCGAAGCGCTGTAATCACTGCAAAAACATAGATCAAAAAATCATTTCCCTTCAATTTTCTCCGCTGTTCTTCTGAAAGGTACTGACTCTCTGGGGCACCAGTTCAACAACAACTTGTATTTATATAGCGCATTTGACGTGGTAAAATGTGCCAAGGCACTTCACAGGAGTGTTATAAGACAAAAAAACAAATTTGACGCCGAGCCACATAAGAAGAAATTATGGCAGATAAACAAATGCTTGGTCAAAGAGGTAGGTTTTAAGGAGCGTCTTGAAGGAGGAAAGAGAGACAGAGAGGTTTAGGGAGGGAGTTCCAGAGCTTGGGCCCAGGCACCTGAAGGCATAGCCAACAATGGTTGAGCAGTTATAATCAGGGATGCTCAAGAGGGCAGAATTTGAGGAGCGCAGATATCTTGGGGGGGTTGTGAGGCTGAAGGAGATTACAGCAATAGGGAGGGGCGAGGCCATGGAGGGATTTGTAAACAATGGCGCCAGTTGCCCGAAAGTTGCCGAATTCCCATTAAACTTGAACCCACAGCAGGACTTTCCAAACTTTGCTACTTGGGGACCACCTGCAAATAGTAACGCTCCGGAGGAACCCCAACAAATATTGAAATATTGAGTATTGGCACACTCCCACAGACCTCCATCAAATATTAGCACACTGCTGAGGACCTACTGAATATTGACATGCCATTAGACCACTGCAAATACTTTACAATAGGATGCAACCTCAATTATCAACATAACTCTGGCGACCCCCACCCCTGCAAATACTGACACACCCTGGCGACCCATTGTACAATATTAATAAATTTCTTGACACCCTATGTAAACTACTGACCGACTCCTGAATACCTAAATTAAGTTTTGGTACATTCCTGGTGACACACTGTACTATATTGGCACAGTCCTGGTGATCCCTATACTATATTAGCACAGTCCTGGTGACCTCCTGTACTATATTGGCACAGACCTGGTGACCCCCCTGTCCTATATTAGCACCGTCCCGGTGACCTCCTGCACTATATTGGCGCAGTCCTGGTGACCCCCTGAGATTAGTGTGCAAAATTAAAGCACATGGTATTGGGGGTAATCTATTGACGTGGATAGAGAACTGGTTGGCAGACAGGAAGCAAAGAGTAGGACTAAACAGGTCCTTTTCAGAATGGCAGGCAGTGACTAGTGGTGTACCAGCTATTTACAATATACATTAATAATTTGGACGAAGGAATTGAATGTAATATCTCCAAGTTTGCAGGTGGCACTAAGCTGGGTGGCAGTGTGAGCTGTGAGGAGGATGCTAAGAGGCTGCAGGATGACTTGGACAGGTTAGGTGAGTGGGCAAATGCATGGCAGATACAGTATAATGTGGATAAATGTGAGGTTATCCACTTTGGTGGCAAAAACAGGAAGGCAGAATATTATCTGAATGGTGACAGATTAGGAAAAGGGGAGGTGTAACGAGACCTGGATGTCATGATACATTAGTCATTGAAAGTTGGCATGCAGGTACAGCAGGCGGTGAAGAAGGCAAATAGCATATTGGCCTTCATAGCAAGAGGATTTGAGTATAGGAGCAGGGAGGTCTTACTGCAGTTGTACAGGACCTTGGTGAGGCCACACCTTGAATATTGTGTTCAGTTTTGATCTCCTAATCTGAGGAAGGACATTCTTGCTATTGAGGAAGTGCAGTGAAGGTTCACCAGACTGATTCCCGGGATGGCAAGATTGGCATATGAAGAAAAACTGGATCGACTCGGCTTATATTCACTGGAATTTAGAAGAATGAGAGGAGACCTCATAGAAACATATAAAATTCTGACGGGATTGGACATGTTAGATGCAGGAAGAATGTTCCTGATGTTGGGGAAGTCCAGACCAGGGGTCACAGTCTAAGGATAAGGAGTAAGCCATTTAGGACCGAGATGAGAAGAAACGTCTTCACTCAGAGAATTGTGAACCTGTGGAATTCTCTACCACAGAAAGTTGTTGAGGCCAGTTCGTTAGATATATTCAAAAGGGAGTTAGATGTGGCCCTTATGGCTAAAGGGATCAAGGGGTATGGAGAGAAAGCAGGAATGGGGTACTGAAGTTGCATGATCAGCCATGATCATATTGAATGGTGGTGCAGGCTCAAAGGACTAAATGGCCTACTCCTGCACCTATTTTCTATGTTTCTATGTTTACTATATTAGCACAGTCCTGGTGACCTCCTGTACTATATTGGCCCAGTCCTGGTGAACCCCTCCCTGTACAATATTGGCACAATCCTGGTGACCTTCTGTAGTATATTGGCACAGTCCTAGTGACCTCCTGTACTTTATTGGCACAGTCCTGGTGACCCTTTGTACTGTATTAGTACAGTCCTGGTGACCTCCTGTACTATATTGGCACAGTCCTGATGATCCCCTGTACAATGTAGGCACAGTCCTGGTGACCCCCTGTGCTGTATTGGCACAGTCATGAAGACATCCATTAAATGTTGATGCATTCCTGGAGACCCCGCTGTAAAATACTGACACACTGCTGCCGAAGACATTCTTTATTAGTTTACAGCCACCAAAATAATATGCTAGTAACTCAACAAATACAGAAAAATACAGAATTCTGATGACCCATCCCAGATCCCATGTAGAAAAGCTACAGTTTAAACAATGAGCATCACTAGGTTATTCAATGACAAACATGCATACACGCACACGCACACACACATGCACAAACGTATACATGCACACATACACGCACACACACCTACATCTGATCTTATATTCTACATATGTGTATTCCAATAAATGATTGTTTATAAATTATTAAAGAATGCCTGACACCATATTAATAGTCATTTACTTGAGGTAATAATGAGTCTATATAAAACTCTACTACGATTTCAGCTGGAGTAAGGATATTGGTGCTTTAGAGAGCTGACAGTGCAGATTCATTAGGATGCTGTCTGGTATGAGGAAATACAGATCCGTAGGAAGACATAAAATTGTAGCATTTTTCATTGGAACAACACAGATTACAGCACGAAATAATAGAAGTATTTGACAGTATGAAAGGATGGGACAGGATGATAGAAGCAGACTGTTTCCAGTGGATGAGGGGGTCTCGAATGCGAGGCCACAGACACAAGATTATCGGTAAGGGATTTAGAACGGAGGATGGGAGAAATCTCTTTGAACAAGAGTTGTGAGGCTATGGAATTCTCTCCTCAGGTTTGTGGTGAGCTGGAGACTAACATTAGATTGGATAGGTGGCTGAAGGAACAGGATGGGTGAATGTGATTAGGACTACTTGCTCATGTGGAGGGTAAGTACCGACATGGACTGGTTGGGCCAAATGTGAGGGCAGTAGTAGTGTTTGAGGATATGAACACAAGCAGAATGGAGGTGCAGTGAAGTGACCCCTGCTGACTAATGGAGGGCTATGGCAAAGTGGGGAAGGGAAGAATTAATAGAGCTGAGGCAAAGGTAGGGTCTTTGACAAGCTGTGCGGGAAGTATCAGAGAGATGTATTAGGAGAGTCTTACTTTGGTGTGTCGGGTGAGATCATTAAACTTTTTACAGCATTGCAGCCAGGTCCTGGCAAAAAATGCTGATGGCGGTAAAATGTTGTGCCACCTCTCACAAATGTGCTGCAGGGCCTCCTTTCTGTTGTTTACTTGCTCTATCAGCATCTCCACATCTGCATCCGAAAACCTCTGCTGGAACAGATGTTGTCCAAAGATCTCTTCCTGAAGCTCCACTGCACTGTTTCTGTCTGCTGCCAACAAAAGAGCACCTTCCCTTTAAATTGCTGCAGGCCTTTAAGAACTTGCAGCAGTGCCTGACTTCCTGCCTCCTAATTGGTGAGTTGCCGACAGGGAGTGCATTTCCTGTTGGCAGCTCACCGCCACTGGAATTAGAGGTGGCCCGGAAGCTGGGACGTTCCCCCCTCACTGCCCCACCATTCCCATCCACATCTGGCTCCACTGGGCTGCTTTCACCTCATCTATCTCCTGCCTTTTTCCTACTGGGAGAACAAAATTGCTCTTAACGTCTCTCAAGTGAGACAAGGCTGAGAAGTGATTCACTTTCTGGTGTTAAAGAAGAAAGCTTGAAAATTACAAGACGCGAGGAATCAGGGTGAAAGTGGCAGTAGCTGCCACCTTGCAAGGTAGAAAGAAGCACAAGGATCTGCCAAGGGCTGCTCTGGCCTCAATGCCAATAAATACCATGGGATCACCGAGACAAGTGTGCACTGCATGCCATAAGTGCTCAAGTACTACCCTCTCGGGTGTAACAGTGAGAAAGAAACAAACAACTCCTTTATCACCTGAACTCTTTCTAATCCCCCTCGCCGGTATGTATGCATATTCTCCATCTATCACCTGTCATTTCAATGCTCTCATTCACTCACTGCTCATCCATTTCAAGAGGTGAAAAATGACATAAAATGGAAAAGGAAGGATAGAAGAAAGGCCCAACTGGTCTATGCCAGTGTTTATTGTCCACATGAGCCTCCTGCCACCCGACTCTATCTCATCCTATCAGCAGTTCCTTCTATTCCTTTTGCCCTTATGGACTATTTAGCTTCCTCTTAAAAACATCTATGTTATTCACCTCAACTAATCCCTGTGGTAGCGAGTTCCACATTCTAACCACTCTCTGGGTAAAGAAGTTCCTCCTGAATCCCTTACTGTATTTATTAGTTATTATTCCTCCACAAATAGAAACATCTTCTCTACGTCTACTCTATCAAACCTGTTCATAATTTTAAGGACCTCGATCAGGTCACTCTTCACCCTTCTCTTTTCTAGAGAAAAGAGCCCCAGCCTGTTCTCTCTTTCCTGATAGCTATAACCTCTCATGTTTCATGCTCGTAAATCTGTTTTGCACCTTCCCCAGTGCCTCTATATCCACTTGATACCGTGGAGACCAGAAGTTTGACCCAACCAAGGTTCTTTACAACTTCATCATATCTTCTCTACTTTTCAATTCTATTCCTTTAGAAATGAAACCCAGTGCTTTGTTTGCACTTTTTATGGCAAGTTGTTCCAGGACAATTACGATGTATTGAATATTATTTTATGTTCAGGCCGGGAATGCCCTCGGTTACGCTCCCGCTCTGTTGTGGTAACGCCAGGAGTGTGGTGGAACACCGATTTGAATGTGTAAACAAGATTTCCTCCGCATTTCCGGTGAAGTTATGGTGGCAGAGTTCCGAGGAAATTCCTGGCCTCTGAGTTTTTGAGCACAATATAAACTGACAGTGAAGGTGGTAGTAATGATCCATTTTCTCGGACTGTCACACTTGTCAATGTAAGTGGAGGGGCTGATAATGAACAGCAGGGATTGGAGAGTAGTTAGTCTTGATGCAATGACAGGAGGTGGATCATTCAAGACAGAAGGTTTCCCTAACAGGTCGGTTTTATAACTCTCAACCTGCCTGCTGACTGTGATACTGCTGCTGCTTCTTCAGTCTTGACATTTTAAGCCTTTGCCTTCCTTTCTCCTTACAGATGCCTATTTGCAAGCCTATTCTCAGAGCAGAAACGTGGAGCACACAGCATGCTATGACTATTCTGAACACTGTTAGAAGCATATTCCAAATAGGCTCCTGGTTGCCAAGGCATCTGAACTGTCCCTTCAGCCTGACAACAGCTTCCTCAATCCTGATTCTAATTTTGACGCGAGCTTCATATACTGCTCTTCTGCTTCATTGGTGGCCCATCGCAGTGGGGTCAAGAGCGAGGGCAGGACTGGGTAACCCTTGTCACCAAGTAGTGATCCGAGCCCTTGCCCTTGATGCTGAAAGACAGCCTCAGGATAAAGGAGGCTTGTCAGCTTCCTGCAAACTCGACATTAATGTGCTGGAAGCTGTGCCTTTGCTCACACACCACTTGGACATTCAAGATATGGAATCTCTTAATGCTGACGAAATGGCGCGGGCTGACACTGGAGGCATGTGTGCAGTCAATCGCACCAGCAACTCTGGAGATATCTGCATTTCTGTAAAAAGTGACAGCCTGCTTGCTTAGCTGCTTGGCTCCCCGTGTCAAAAGACATGAACCAAGCAAAGCTGCTGAAAGCAGCGATTTTTAGCAATTTGTCAGAAGTTCGAATGACCCAGTGGAAAAAATATTATGGGCTATCGCCAAAGAATTCCAGGACCATCCTGATTGACCAAAAAATCATGGGTAGGAGATAGACGACTTAAAAGAGTAAAATAACAATTCTCAGTGATGGGAAATGGTCATTTTGACCAACAGGCCCGTTCTCCTTTGAGTAGATCTCAATGTCTCCGACCCACCTTTTCATCATGTCCCTCGATACAGCTGGTGAATTCACACCTTTGGAGGAAAATAGCTCAACAAAATTTAATGAAAGCCCTGCTCAGCATCGAAAATTTTGTTACGAAGAAATATGATGATGTTTGGTACTACCACCAGATATGGAAAAGAAGCAATAAGGGTGTGGTATGGCACTGAAAGTATGGGTGCAGTATCAAAGACTGGATGTTCAATTTGTATCTAAGCAGTGTTGGGAAGAGGTGACAGCAGCTTAGACATGACACAGACCATTTCGAAAGAATCTTTTATATTACAGACTAGGGGCTCAATTTTCCCCAATGCCGTTTTTTGGTGTATTTGAAGAGTTTCGCCCGTTTTTGGGGGCCCGACTACGCCAAAAAAAAAGTTGAAAGTTTTCCCGGTTTTAACTCGTGAATGTGGCCCGGCGCATATTGTCCTTAAGCTCTGTGGGTAGAGCCTAAGATGTGCATCAAAAAGATCGGGATGCCAGGGTAATGAGGGACACATTGCGAGCTGAGGCTGGAAAGTGAAACATACAAGACATTCTGCCCAGCTCACAGCAACCTGCACAAGCACCTTGCAGCTGACCAACAGGAAAATATTAAAGAGTGTTTGTGCCAAAAGTAAACAGAATTGGAAATGCCCCCCTCCCCGCCCTCTCCCCCGGAGCCGGTGCCACTCCTAGCCCAGGCCGAAAGGGTGGACAGATCAGACCAAAAGCCCCAGATTAAAGTTAATTCCAGATTAAAGACTAAAAAGGAGATTGTTACTGTTATGTATGGAGAAAGAGTCAGACTGAACACTGTGAGCTCAAAGTAAAGTGTGACCTAGTCTTTTATTGCAGGTCTCCAGAGTGCCTCTCCAACCTGTGAGACCTCCTTAAATACCTGTGCTCCCAAGGGATTGTGGGATCCCTTGGGACTCCAGGGGATGAGCCCTCTGGTGGCTGTACAGAGTAAACACATATATAACAACATTCCCCCCCCCCCAAAGTCAATAGTGTAACTATTTACAATGTGAGTCAATCTGGGGCCCTTCTTGCCCTGGTTGATCGTCTTGGTGTGAAAGCTGGTATTGTTGGATCATTTGTTGGGCCCTCGCTGGGCTGCTGTGCAGCTGGCCTTGCTGGGCTGCCTGGTGTGTTGGGCCCTGCAGGGTTGCTGTGGACGATGGGTTCTGCTTCGTGGTCAACCATGGTGCAGGTTGCCACTTGTGTGCATGTTGGGGGATCAAAGAAGGTAGGGTCCAAGGTGGGTTACTCAGGATAGTCCGTGAATCTGAGTTTGGTTTGGTCCAAGTGTTTCTGGTGAATGAGTCCATTTGAAAGTTTGACCCGAAACACTCTGCTCCTCTCTTTGGCCATGACAGTGCCGGGAAGCCACTTGGGACCTTGTCCATAATTCAATACAAATACAGGATCATTGATTTCAATCTTGCGTGACACATTTGCACTATCATGGTATGTACTTAGTTGAAGCTGCCTGCTCCCCATCCGTTCATGTAGATCAGGGTGAACTAACGAGAGCCTTGTCTTAAGTGCTCTTTTCAAGAGTAGTTCAGCAGTTGGGATCCCGGTGAGCGAGTGCTGTCTCGTGCGGTAGCTAAGCAGGACTCGGGATAGGTGAGTCTGCAGTGAGCCTTCAGTTACCCTCTTCGAGCCTTGCTTGATGGTTTGCACTGCTCTCTCTGCCTGACCATTGGACGCTGGTTTAAACGGGGCAGATGTGACATGTTTGATCCCGTTACGGGTCATGAATTCTTTGAATTCAGCACTGTAAAACATGGCCCGTTGTCGCTCACCAGGACATCAGATAAGCCGTGTGTGGCAAACATGGCCCACAGGCTTTCAGTGGAGGCAGCGGACGTGCGAGCCAACATTATCTCACTTTCAATCCACTTGGAATACGCGTCTACAACCACAAGGAACATTTTACCCAAGAACGGGCCTGCATAGTCGACGTACCCTAGACCACGGTTTGGAGGGCCAAGACCATAAACTTATCAGCACCTCCCTGGGTACATTGCTTAACTGTGAGCATGTATTACATCTGTGAACGCAGGACTCTTAAGTCCGCATCGATACCGGGCCACCAGACATGGGATCTGGCTATCGCTTTCATCATTACGATGCCTGGGTGGGTACTGTGGAGGTCATTGATGAAGGTGTCTCTGTCCTTCTTGGGAACAACTACACGATTGCCCCACAGAAGGCAGTCTGCCTGTATAGACATTTCATCTTTGCGCTTCTGGAACGTCTTTATCTCTTCTTGCATTTCCACTGGGACACTGGACCAGCTCCCGTGAAGCACACAGCTTTTGACTAGGGATAATAAGGGGTCCTGGTTCGTCCAGGATTTGATCTGCCAGGCAGTGATGGGTGATTGCTCACTCACAAATGCTTCCATTACTATGGCAAAATCTGCGGGCTGCGGCATTTCCAACCCAGTGGTGGGCAATGGCAGCCTACTGAGAGCATCGGTGCAGTTTTCTGTGCCTGGCCTGTGGCGGATGGCGTAGTATGCGGACAACATGAGCGCCCATCTCCGGATGCGAGCCGATGCGTTGGTATTTATCCCTTTACTCTCGGAAAACAGGGATATGAGTGGCTTATGGTCAGTTTCCAATTTGAATTTTAGCCCAAACAGGTATTGATGCATTTTCTTTACCCCATAGACACACGCTAACGCTTCTTTCTCAATCATGCTGTAGGCTCTCTCAGCCTTAGACAGACTCCTGGATGCATAAGCAACTGGTTGCAGTTTCCCGAAATCATTAGCTTGTTGCAATACACACCCGACGCCATATGACGACACATCACATGCTAGTACTAAACGCTTACATGGATCATACAACACAAGCAATTTGTTTGAGCATATAAATTTCCTCGCTTTTACAAAGGCATTTTTTTGGCTTTTGCCCCAAACCCATTCGTCCCCTTTTTGTAGTAAGACATGCAGTGGTTCTAGCAGGGTGCTGAGACCCGGTAAGTAGTTACCAAAGTAGTTCAGGAGTCCCAGAAACGACCGCAGCTCCGTCACGTTCTGTGGCCTTGGTGCATTCTCGATTGCCTCCGTCTTCGCGTTGGTGGGCCTGATGCCGTCCACCACGATTCTTTTCCCCAGGAATTCCACTTCAGGCGCCAGGAAAACGCACTTCGAGTGTCTTAACCTGAGCCCCAAGTGGTTGAGTCGACTAAGTAGCTCCTCCAGGTTCTGCAGATGATCGACTATGTTTCGACCTGTGACCAAGATGTCGTCCTGGAAGACTAGTGTGGGGACCGACTTCATTAAGCTTTCCATGTTTCTCTGGAATATCGCTGCCGCTGATCGAATTCCAAACGGGCATCTGTTATAAATAAAAAGACCTTTATGCAGGTGAGGTCCTTCAATGATTCCTCCAGTTCCTGCATCATGTAGGCTGCAATTAGATCCAGCTTTGTGAACTTCTTTCCTCCCGCCAGCGTTGCAAAGAGGTCATCGGCCTTTGGTAGTGGGTATTGGTCCTGCAGGGAGAAACGATTGACAGTTACTTTGTAATCGCCACCGATTCTGATGGTGCCGTCTCCTTTGAGGACAGGAACGATCGGGCTGGCCCACTCGTTGAACTCGATCGGTGAAATGATGCCCTCTCTTTGCAGCCGGTCTAGCTCGGTCTCTACCCTTGCTCTCATCATGTACGGTACTGCTCTCGCCTTGTGATGGATGGGTCGCGCACCCGGAATTAGGTGGATCTGCACTTTTGCTCCTTGGAATTTCCAGATGCCTGGTTCGAACAGCGAAGGAAATTTGTTTTAGACCTGGGCACACGAAGTATCGTCAGTGGGTGATAGCGCTCGGACGTCGGCCCAGTTCCAGCGTATCTTTCCCAGCCTGCTCCTGCCGAGCAGTGTGGGACCATCGCCCGGTACCACCCAGAGTGGTAGCTTGTGCACCGCTCCATCATAGGAGACTTTTACAGTAGCACTGCTGATTATGGGAATCAGTTCTTTCCTGTAAGTTCTTAGTTTCGTACGAATTGGAGTTAAGACTGGCGTTGAGGCCTTGTTGCACCACAATCTTTCGGAAGTCTTTTTGTCCATGATGGACTGGCTCGCGCCCATGTCCATTTCCATTGACACTGGGAGTCCATTTAGTTCAACATTCAGCATCATCGGGGTCAATTCGTGGTGAACCTGTACACCCCCTGTACCTCTGCCTCCTCTGGTTCGTCGTGATCCTCCATGGATCTGTCCTCCTCTGCAACATGGTGGTTTGCAGGTTTAACAGGATTAGCAGCTCGCCTGCACATACACTGGAAGTGTCCCATTGTTCCACAGCCCTTGCAAACATACCCTTTGAATCGGCATGAATGGAAACGATGATCACCCCCGCAGCGCCAACAAGGTGTTAATGGCCTTGCATTCATCACCCTTGATGGTGGACTCTGAGACATCTGCGGACGTGCAGCTGCAGGCATGTGTGACCTGCCCTGTATGTTGCGATTCGAAAACAACATCACTTTGTTCACAGTACTTGTAGCAGCACTTATGTGCTGAGAGATTTGCTTCGTATTGTCACTGGTGGCAATGAACGCCTGGGCTATTGCTATGGCCTTACTCAAGGTTGGGGTCTCTACAGTCAAAAGTTTGCGAAGTAAGGTTTCGTGGCCAATGCCAAGTACGAAAAAGTCTCTGAGAATGTGTTCCAAATGTCCTTCAAATTCGCAATGTCCTGCAAGGCGTCTTAGCTCGGCGACATAACTCGCCACTTCCTGGCCTTCAGACCTTTTGCAGGTGTAGAACCGGTACCTCGCCATCAGAACGCTTTCCTTTGGGTTCAAATGCTCTCGGGCCAGTGTGCACAAATCATTGTATGATTTCTCTGTGGGTTTTGCTGGAGTGAACAGATTCTTCATGAGGCCATACGTTGGTGCCCCACAGACGGTGAGGAGGATCGCTATACGTTTGGCAGTGCTCTCTTCCCCACCTAGCTAATTGGCCATGAAGTATTGGTTGAGTCGCTCCACAAAAGTTTCCCAATCATCTCCCTCCGAGAATTTCTCCAGGATGCCCACTGTTCTCTGCATCTTTGGGTTTGCTATCTGTATCTCATCGCCAGTTGTTATGTATGGAGAAAGAGTCAGACTGAACACTGTGAGCTCAAAGTAAAGTGTGACCTTTGTCTTTTATTGCAGATCTGCAGAGTGCCTCTCAAACCTGTGAGGCCTCCTTAAATACCTGCGCTCCCAAGGGATTGTGGGATCCCATGGGACTCCAGGGGATGAGCCCTCTCGTGGCTGTACAGAGTAAATACAAGCTTACATATATAACAGTTACAGTACTACAGAACCAGTAAGCAAGAGATTATAATTACCCCCTCTCTCTCCCTCTCTGCCGCTGCTGTCCTTGCCGTGGAACTGGATCTTCTGCGCTGATTCTCTCACCTGTGCTGATTTTGTTAACTACCCAGAAGGTTTTTCAGACAGGACACTTACGCTTCTTAAGAAAAATCGCAGTTGGCCAAACTTGCATAAATAGCCAGAATTGGCCCAGGTGGCAGGTTACGCCCCCAATGAGGTAGCCTAAAAAAAACTAACCTCAGTGAACTATGCTGGTGCAGAAACTTTGGGGAAACTTGGAGATTTTAATTTACTCCAAAAAAAAAACGGTGCACCCTGTTATGTATGCAACCCAAGGTAATCTGTATCATACTGCCACCTGAGGGCATACCTGTTGTAGTCCCAAGGGATCCCAGCATCCCTTGGGAGCACTGTATATAAGCAGGCCTCCCATGCTGTACCAACACTCTGGAGTTTGAATAAAGGAGTTAAAGTCACACTTACTCATGTCTACAGTACTCAGTAACATTACTTTATTATGAGCATAACATCTGCCAGAAAAACGGCACAGATAATTGGGGAAAATTGAGCCCTGGGTCTCCGGAGAGTGACCTAAGAGCTCTCTCAACTGAATCATATACCTAGCAACAGGGCTGGTGCAAGTACATGTTGATATCATAATCTTGTCAAGAGTGATGGGGGCTGCCAAGGTCGGACTGCTGCTCTAGTGCTTTTACTAGGTCGCAGTTAAACTGATAGCTGGTGCTAAGGCCAAGATAAAAACAGGTCTTCCTGGCAGTTTTAGCTGAAACCTGACTACTGAAGCTGACGGTCAAAGAATAATATGAAAACACCCTGACAGAAGTGAGAGCTTGGAAGGTACAGGATTGGCAGGGACAGCAGCTAGAGAAGTATTATAATCAAGGGTCGTTGTATGGCAGAATTACTGTTAGCACCTTTCTTTCAATGGGAACTGAGATCATCTATTGATTGAACTTACATTTATATGGCACATTACTATCATGTACTGAGGAAATCCTAAAGCACTTCCTATTGAAGTGCTGTCACTGTTGTGAAGTAACTGTTGTGTTCATACTCTATTTGTTTGTTACAGGACACTAAACAGGCATTAGGACCCTGCGGGAGCTGTTCACAATCTGCTGTAAACAAGCTGGTTCATGCTGGTTTTGGCTCACCATTTTGAGGGAGTTGTTATAAAGGACACAGTTAGTTACATTACACCTGTTGCCGTGAGTCTGTTATTTATGTACACAACATAATTTGGCGACGAGGATGAATCACATTAACCTCCCTCTCCCCAACCCCCATCGCCTTTCCTCTCCACACCCGGGGACCCTCCAATTCCGTGGGCGAGATGGATAAAAGGCTTTTCTACATACATCATGGCGAGTGGGTTAGACGACGACAACGTAACACCAGCTCGCTGCCGTGCAATAATTATCCACTGCCTCAGCACCGAAGGCCAATGCATCTTTGGCCAAATCGAAGACACAGATTCGTACGACAAAGCGGTAAGCGTCCTCGAGAAATATTTTGGGAAGTATCATGATGGAGAGATACAATTTTCATCAAAGGGGGCAAGGGAACGGTGAACCAATCAAAAAGTTTATCATTTCATTAACTGAACTGGCCGCTACGTGTAACTTTGGAGCATCACAGAGGAAGTGATCAGGGATCAAATTATTGAGAAAACAACGATCCCCCGCATTCGGGAACACTTGCTAATGGAGAATGACAAATTGACATTGGACAAAGCAACTAATTTGGCCATCCAAATCGAATCAGCGCTTTCCGAATCAAAAGCGATCAGATCCCCTGCTCCCCCTGTGCAGCAGATTTCAGCTACAGCCCATGTACAAGCTGTTCGTCCAAAGTGGAAATCACAGCAGAGACCCAGGGCTAGTAATAAGCCACCCACTGTGGATCGCGGGCTTAACTTCCACTGCTTTAACTGTGGGGACAATTCACACTCAGCAAAGAGTCCTAACTGCCCTGCACGTGAGAAGAAGTGCTCTGCATGTGATAAAATGAACCATTTTGCTAGTGTCTGTCGCTCATTGCAGTATATTCGACATGTGGACAACCCCGATAGTGATGAACCCAGTATGGTTTACACCGTTAGTGACATCAGGCAAATTCAAGGACTGTGAGGTAAACATTGACAGCACGCCCATCTGCCTCCTCACTCATTGATCTTGGAGCCAAAGTCTCCATATTGAGCGAGGCTGTGTACAAAACCCACTTCACGCACTGTCAACTGCAGCCCACAACTTCCACTCTACATTCGTACTCCGACTCCAAAATTGAGATACTTCGGGTCATATCTGTCTCGATATACTACAAGGACATAACATTGGAGAACATTTTCTTTCATGTCGTGAAGGGACGAAGTCTCATGGGTGTTGACCGTTTTGACAAGCTTGGGTTCGAAGTTTACGACCCAACCGGCACACCTGTGGACTTTGACAAGCAATATCAATCTTCACAGGGTTTGGAGTGACAACAAAATTCTGCCATCATCCCCGCATTGACCCTTCCGTCAAACCGGTTACGCAGCGACTTCACCGTCTCCTATTTGCAGTTTGCGACCAAGTATCTGCAGAATTAACGCGACTTGAATCGCAGGGAATCATTGAGAGCATTGACTCCTCACCCCGGATCTTGAACTTAGTTATTGCTTGGCGTAAAAATGGGGAGATCCACCTTTGCATCGACCTGAAAGAGGTCAATAAGGCCATCATCCCCGACAAGTATCCTCTTCCTACCATCGGTGAAATGTCTTCAGAATTCCACAGCTCAATAGTTTTTACAAAACTCGACATGCACCGCAGTTACCTGCAAATACCCCTAGTACAGCAAACCGCTCACGGCATTCATGACGCATGATGGTCTGTATCAGTACTGACGCATGCCCTACGGACTATCTTCTGCACCAAGTGCATTTCAGAAGATTGTCACTAATATGCTAGCAGGCATAGAGGGAGCCCTCAATCTGCTTGATGAAATCGTCGTCCATGGACAGACAATGGAAGAACATGACCAGCGACTTCACGCAGTTATGGCTAGACTTGCTACACATACATTACACTTATGCCGATAAGTGTACATTCGCTGCTCGAGAAATAAACTTTCTGGGCTACATAGTCACAGCACCAGGTGTCAAGCCGATCCAGCGAATGCAGGAAGCTACCAACGTCAAAGAACTTTCATCATTCCTCGGCACTTGCAACTTCTATCTGAAGTTCGTCCCGCACTACACGCACATTGCTGAACCACTTCTCAAGTTGCTGCGTAAGGACATCCCTTGGGAATGGACAGATTCCCAGGCTCAGGCATTCACCACTCTTAAGGAGAAAATCACATCCTCTCCTATCCTCGCGCACTTTGATTCGAATATTACTACGTACGTCATCACGGATGCATCAGGCACCGCCATGGGTGCTGAGTTTGATGGCCTGGAACGCCCAGTAGCCTTTGCCTCTCACATGCTCTCGTCTGCAGAATGTAAATACTCTACAGGGGAATGCGAAGCACTCGCTTGCAACTACGCATGTGAACGCTGACACATCTACCTCTATGGCAGGAAATTTACCCTCCATATGGATCACCAAGCGCTAATTACACTGCTCGCTACAACTGGATCTGGGCACAGACCACTATGAATCAGCCGATGGTCAGATCGCCTTTATCAGTATAACTTTGATGTACAGTACATCGCTGGCAGTCGCTCGACACCTGCTTCGGACTCTGGTGCTGACTTGTTCACAGATGACGACACGTATGATCATCACTCAGTCCATCAGAAACCTTGACTGCTGCGACAAACTTAAAACTGAATCACAGAGTGATACTACGCTCCAGCACATGTGCCATGTCCTCTAGACTGAGTGGCCTAAGCAAATTCCAGAAGAGCTGAAAACGTTCCACAGACTTCGCGATGAATTTTCCGCTTGGAACGATGGCTGCCTAACTCGTGGTGATAGAGCAGTAATTCCCAAGTCGCTTCAACAGCGCGTTCTCTCATTGGCACATGATGGACACCCTGCCATTATCCGCATGAAGAAGAGATGTCGCGATTCAGTATGGTGGCCTGGGATTGACACTCACATCGAAGGGTTCGTCTCACACTGTCTGAACGAAAAGGCCACAAACATCCGACCAGCGCCAATGAAGCCCATTCCATGGCAACAACTTCAGTTGTATGTCTTCGGGTCAGTTGAAGCAGCTCCACAGCACCAGCATTTCCATGTTGTAGTACATGGCCTGCATTCCAAATGGCCAGAAATCGCCTCAAGAAGTTCAGTGACCTCATCAACGATCGTCACTATTCTGCAGTGTATGTTCACGTAGTGGGGCCTCCCAGAGGTCATGATCACTGACAGTGGACCACAGTTTGTGTCTGACCAGTTCGCAGATTTCCTCACTCATCATGCTATTGAGCATCGCCTTACTGCTCGGTATAATCCTCAAAGCAACGGAGGTGTTGGGCGTTTTAACCGCATCATCAAAGAAGGTTTGAAAGCTAACCTTGCAACAGACCAAACATTTGACAAAGCGATTCAAACCATTCTCCGCACATACCATTCAACAAAGCACTGGCTAACGGGGAAGACACCCGCTGAGCTCATAATTGGGCGGAATCTTCGCTGGCTACTGGACATTCTCAAACCCGCAGCCAAACCTAGTGCAAAGATAACCACACTCGGATCCCAGATTTCGGAACGCCAACGAAAAGCGAGTCGTACACTGACACAAAACAACGCGCTCAAAAGCCCCAACTGAAGATCGTAAATTGGGTCAAAGTTAAGCGCCGAAACTGGAGTCATAAGCTCGCATCTTCACTTTCGCCTCCAAAACAGATTGGGCGAAAGTTCAGCCCTCCCACCTACGAGCTCAATGGAACTTGATGGAACGCTCGTAGACTGATCCCAACTCACAGGCCAACAGACCAGCAGGATGCAACAGAGGCACCATTCTGTTTCCCAACCGAATACCTCGATTAAACATCACAAGCTGCTGGCTGGTCTCAGCGTATCAGAACACGGCCTTGCTATCTCAAGGACTTTGTCTGATCATAGACTGTGCTTTCAGAATGGGGGAAATATGTTGTGTTCATGCTCTATTTGTTTGTTACACAAACCCTCACTAGACAGGCATTAGGACCCTCTGGGAGCTATTCACACACTACTGTAAACATACTGGTTCATGCTAGTTTTGGGACACCATTTTGAGGGAGTTGCTATAAAGGACACAGTTAGTTACATTACTCCTATTGCAGTTAGTCTGTTATTTACATACACAACAGTAACCAAACATAGCAGTCATTTTGCATGTAGCAAACAGTGAATGAGCAACATCATCAGTTTCTCATTTTTTGAAGCTGTTGATTAAGATCATAAGAAATAGGAACAGGAGTAGGTCATTCAGCCCAACGAGCCTGCTCCGCCATTGAATAAGATAATGGTTGATCATCTACCTCAACTCTGCGTTCCCGCAGTATCCCCATATCCCTTGATTCCCTTAATATCCAAAAATCTATTGATCTCTGTCTTGTATCCAAAGAATTGAGAGAGGAATGTGCTCTCCATTCTCTCTCCTGCGGCGGTTGGAACTGGTGTTCTCCATTCTCTCTCCGGCGACAGTTTGAACTGGTGCTCTCCACTCTCTCTCCTGCGACATTTGGAACTGGTGCTCTCCACTCTCCCGTCCTGTGACAGTTGGAACTTGCTCTCCACTCTCCCGTTGGTGTAGGAGGGAGGGCTTAAGTTTCCTGAACAATTGGGACCGCTTCTGGGGAAGGTGGGACCGTACAAGTCAGACAGGTTACACCTCAACAGAGACGGGACCAATGTTCTCGTGGGTGGTTTTGATAGTACAGTTGGGAGGGTTTTAAACTAGCTTGGCAGGGGGATGGGAACCCAGGAGAGGGCTCTGAGCTAGTTAGAGTGGGTGAGAGCTCAGATGAACAGAACCCCAAGAAAGAATGCAAAAGGCAGGAGGCAACAGAGCAGAGTAGCACTGGGGTAAGTGTACACCACAAGGTGATAGGAAGGGACAATATGTATGAATATAAAGGGGCTGCAGGAGGGGTCAAAACTAAAAATCATGGTTTAAAAACTAGTATTAAAACACTTTACCTAAACGCACGCAGCATTCGAAATAAAGTAAATGAGTTGACGGCACAAATCATTACAAATGGGTATGATTTGGTGGCCATTACTGAAACGTGGTTGCAGGGTGGCCAAGACTGGGAATTAAACATACAGGGGTATCTGACAATTCAGAAAGATAGACAAGAAGGGAAAGGAGGTGGGGTAGCTCTGTTAATAAAGGATGATATCAGGGCAGTTGTGAGTGAGGATATTGGCTCTAATGAACAAAATGTTGAATCATTGTGGGTGGAGATTAGAGATAGTAAGGGAAAAAAGTCACTGGTGGGTGTAGTTTATAGGCCCCCAAATAATAACTTCACGGTGGGGCGGACAATAATCAGGGGAATAATGGAGGCATGTGAAAAAGGAATGGCAGTAATCATGGGGGATTTTAACTTACATATCGATTGGTCAAATCAAATCGCATGGGGTAGCCTTGAGGAGGAATTCATAGAATGCATACGGGATTGTTTCTTAGAATAGTATGTTACAGAACCTACAAGGGAGCAAGCTATCTTAGATCTGGTCCTGTGTAATGAGACAAGAATAATAAACGATCTCCTAGTAAAAGATCCTCTCGGAATGAGTGATCACAGTATGGTTGAATTTGTAATACAGATTGAGGATGAGGAAGTAGTGTCTCAAATGAGCATACTATGCTTAAACAAAGGGGACTACAGTGGGATGAGGGCAGAATTGGCTAAAGTAGACTGGGAACACAGACTAAACAGTGGCACAATTGAGGAACAGTGGAGGACTTTTAAGGAGCTCTTTCATAGTGCTCAACAAAAATATATTCCAGTGAAAAAGAAGGGTGGTAAGAGAAGGGATAACCAGCCTTCGATAACCAAGGAAATAAAGGAGAGTATCAAATTAAAAACCAATGCATATAAGGTGGCCAAGATTAGTGGGAAACTAGAAGATTGGGAAAATTTTAAACGACAGCAAAGAATGACTAAGAAAGCAATAAAGAAAGGAAGATAGATTACGAAAGTAAACTTGCGCAAAACATAAAAACAAATAGTAAAAGCTTTTACCGATATGTAAAACGGAAAAGAGTAACTAAAGTAAATGTTGGTCCCTTAGAAGATGAGAAGGGGGATTTAATAATGGGAAATGTGGAAATGGCTGAGACCTTAAATAATTATTTTGCTTCGGTCTTCACAGTGGAAGACTAAAAAACCATGCCAAAAATTGCTGGTCACGGGAATATGGGAAGGGAGGACCTCGAGACAATCACTATCACTAGGGGGGCAGTGCTGGACAGGCTAATGGGACTCAAGGTAGACAAGTCCCCTGGTCCTGATGAAATGCATCCCAGGGTATTAAAAGAGATGGCGGAAGTTATAGCAGATGCATTCGTTATAATCTACCAAAATTCTCTGGACTCTGGGGAGGTGTCATTGGATTGGAAAGCAGCTAATGTAATGCCTCTGTTTAAAAAAGGGGGCGGACAAAAGGCAGGTAACTATAGGCCGGTTAGTTTAACATCTGTAGTGGGGAAAATGCTTGAAGCTATCATTAAGGAAGAAATAGCGGAACATCTGGATATGAATAGAGCAATCAAGCAGACGCAACATGGATTCATGAAGGGGAAATCATGTGTAACTAATTTACTGAAATTCTTTGAGGATATAACGAGCATGATGGATAGAGGTGTACCGATGGATGTGGTATATTTAGATTTCCAAAAGGCATTCGATAAGGTGCCACACAAAAGGTTACTGCAGAAGATAAAGGTACGTGTAGTCAGAGGAAATGTATTAGCATGGATAGAGAATTGGTTGGCTTACAGAAAACAGAGAGTTCGGATAAATGGGTCCTTTTCAGGTTGGAAATCGGTGGTTAGTGTTGTGCCACAGGGATCGGTGTTTACAATATACATAGATGACCTGGAAGAGGGGACAGAGTGTAGTGTAACAAAATTTGCAGATGAAACAAAGATTAGTGGGAAAGCGGGTTGAGTAGAGGACACAGAGAGGCTACAAAGAGATTTCGATAGGTTAAGCGAATGGGCTAAGGTTTGGCAGATGGAATACAATGTCGGAAAATGTGAGGTCATCCACCTTGGAAAAAGAAACAGTAAAAGGGAATATTATTTGAATGGGGAGAAATTACAACATGCTCCGGTGCAGAGGGACCTGGGGATCTTTGTGCATGAATCCCAAAAAGTCAGTTTGCAGGTGCAATAGGTAATCAGGAAGGTGAATGGAATGTTGGCCTTCATTGCGAGTGGGATGGAATACAAAAGCAGGGAGGTCCTGCTGCAACTGTACAGGGTATTGGTGAGGCCGCACCTGGAGTACTGCGTGCAGTTTTGGTCACCTTACTTAAGGAAGGATAAATTGGAAGGGGTACAGAGACGATTCACTAGGCTGATTCCGGAGATGAGGGGGTTACCTGATGATGATAGATTGAGTAAACTGTGTCTTTACTCATTGGAGTTCAGAAGGATGAGGGGTGATCTTATAGAAACATTTAAAATAATGAAGTGGATAGACAGTTTAGAGGCAAAGAGGTTGTTTCCACTGGTCGGGGAGACTAGAACTAGGGGGCACAGCCTCAAAATAAAGGGGAGCCACCCATCGGTAGTGGGTAAAATGATGGAATCAATTATTAAGGATGTCATAGCAGTGCATTTGGAAAGAGGTGATATGATAGGTCCAAGTCAGCATGGATTTGTGAAAGGGAAATCATGCTTGACAAATCTTCTGGAATTTTTTGAGGATGTTTCCAGTAGAGTGGACAAGGGAGAACCAGTTGATGTGGTATATTTGGACTTTCAGAAGGCTTTCGACAAGGTCCCACACAAGAGATTAATGTGCAAAGTTAAAGCACATGGGATTGGGGGTAGTGTGCTGACATGGATTGAGAACTGGTTGTCAGACAGGAAGCAAAGAGTAGGAGTAAATGGGAACTTTTCAGAATGGCAGGCAGTGACTAGTGGGGTACCGCAAGGTTCTGTGCTGGGGCCCCAGCTGTTTACACTGTATATTAATGATTTAGACGAGGGGATTAAATGTAGTATCTCCAAATTTGCGGATGACACTAAGTTGGGTGGCAGTGTGAGCTGCGAGGAGGATGCTATGAGGCTGCAGAGTGACTTGGATAGGTTAGGTGAGTGGGCAAATGCATGGCAGATGAAGTATAATGTGGATAAATGTGAGGTTATCCACTTTGGTGGTGAAAACAGAGAGACAGACTATTATCTGAATGGTGACAGATTAGGAAAAGGGGAGGTGCAACGAGACCTGGGTGTCATGGTACATCAGTCATTGAAGGTTGGCATGCAGGTACAGCAGGCGGTTAAGAAAGCAAATGGCATGTTGGCCTTCATAGCGAGGGGATTTGAGTACAGGGGCAGGGAGGTGTTGCTACAGTTGTACAGGGCCTTGGTGAGGCCACACCTGGAGTATTGTGTACAGTTTTGGTCTCCTAACCTGAGGAAGGACATTCTTGCTATTGAGGGAGTGCAGCGAAGGTTCACCAGACTGATTCCCGGGATGGTGGGACTGACCTATCAAGAAAGACTGGATCAACTGGGCTTGTATTCACTGGAGTTCAGAAGAATGAGAGGGGACTTCATAGAAACGTTTAAAATTCTGACGGGGTTAGACAGGTTAGATGCAGGAAGAATGTTCCCAATGTTGGGGAAGTCCAGAACCAGGGGACACAGTCTAAGGATAAGGGGTAAGCCATTTAGGACCGAGATGAGGAGGAATTTCTTCACCCAGAGAGTGGTGAACCTGTGGAATTCTCTACCACAGAAAGTTGTTGAGGCCAATTCACTAAATATATTCAAAAAGGAGTTAGATGAAGTCCTTACTACTAGGGGGATCAAGGGGTATGGTGAGAAAGCAGGAATGGGGTACTGAAGTTGCATGTTCAGCCATGAACTCATTGAATGGCGGTGCAGGCTAGAAGGGCCGAATGGCCTACTCCTGCACCTATTTTCTATGTTTCTATGTTTCTATGTAAAACCGAGTTGAGAAGGAATTTCTTCTCCCAGAGGGTTGTGAATCTGTGGAATTCTCTGCCCAAGGAAGCAGTTGAGGCTAGCTCATTGAATATATTCAAATCACAGATCGATAGATTTTTAACCAATAAGGGAATTAAGGGTTATGGGGAGCGGGCGGGTAAGTGGAGCTGAGTCAGCCATGGTGTTGTTGGTTGGCGGAGCAGGCTCGAGGGGCTGGATGGCCTACTCCTGTTCCTAATTCTTATGTTCTTATGTTCTTATTAATGTTGGGGAAGTCCAGAACCAGGGGTCACAGTCTAAGGATAAGGCGTAAGCCATTTAGAACCGAGATGAGGAGAAACTTCTTCACCCAGAGAGTGGTGAACCTGTGGAATTCTCTACCACAGAAAGTTGTTGAGGCCAATTCACTAAATATATTCAAAAATAAGTTAGATGTCGTCCTTACTACTAGGGGGATCAAGGGGTATGGCGAGAAAGCAGGAATGGGGTACTGAAGTTGCATGTTCAGCCATGAACTCATTGAATGGTGGTGCAGGCTCGAAGGGCCGAATGGCCTACTCCTGCACCTATTTTCAATGTTTCAATGTTGGCCAGTACACAACAGAAGCCCCTGCTCTTCTATGAATAGTGCCATGGTATCTTTTACGTTCACCAGAGCAGGCAAGTCAACATCTCATTTGAAGGACAGCATTTCCTACAAAGAGCAGTCCCTCAACCTAGGTTAATTGCTAGGTTAAGTACAAAGTGGGATTAATGAGAAAGAGGAATCGCACTTGAGGAAGGCAAAAGAGAAAATGTGAAAATTCTCCTCAATGCAGTTTATACATGTGACCCTGGATTAACTGGAGTGGGAGAGAGAACATTTCAAAGGATGACATTCAGGAGCATTTGGGTAAGTGAAGGATGATTAATGAGAGTCAGTTTGGCTTTAGGTAAAACAGATACTTCCAGATGAACATACTGGGTTTCGTTTTATGAGGCTGTCCCAGCTTCTACAGGTGATGGAAAAGCAGCTGACATTTATTTAGGCTCTTAAAATTCATTTGATAACATTATTCCTGAGAGACAAATTGAGAGATAAGGGGTACAATGTGGTGGGCACAATGATGTTGTCATAGGCAGTCCCTCGGAATCGAGGAAGACTTGCTTCCACTCCTGATGTGAGTTCTTTGGTGGCTGAACAGTCCAATACGAGAACCACAGACTCTGTCACAGGTGGTGTTATGTCTCGAATAAAGCAATGTGACTGAATACTGTAGACGTAAGTATGACCTTAGTCTCTTTATTCTAACTCCAGAGTACTGTTACAGCATGGGAGGCCTGCTTATATACAGTGCTCCCAAGGGATGCTGGGATCCTTTGGGACTCCAACAGCTACACCCTCTGCTGGCGGTAGAATGCTGGTTACATAGTGTTGCATACATAACAGGTGGGACAGATAGTCGTTGAAGGAAGGGGTGGGTGGGACTGGTTTTCCGCACGCTCTTTCCGCTGCCTGCGCTTGATTTCTGCATGCTCTCGGCGTTGAGACTCGAGGTGCTCAGCGCCCTCCCGGATGCACTTCCTCCACTTCGGGCGGTCTTTGGGCAGGGACTCCCAGGTGTCAGTGGGGATGTTGCACTTTATCAGGGAGGCTTTGGGGGTGTCCTTGTAACGTTTCCTTTGTCCACCTTTGGCTCGTTTGCCATGAAAGAGCTCTGAGTAGAACACTTGCTTTGGGCGTCTCGTGTCTGGCATGCGGACTATGTGACCTGAATATGGCAATGGAAAACAGGATAGTTATTGAAATACATTTGTAGAGTGGCCGAGGTTACAAGTGAAATGCCACATGGATTAGCCTGAGGACCAGCATCCTTAGTTTTATTAACTCATTGTGTTCTGATTATGCAGGTGCTGCCTGGGCTGCACTGAGCTATGATCGTTAAGACATTCATTCTGTGTTGCTGGTTTGTTTAGTCACCATAGCTCTTCTGTGTCAAAAGATTATGGGTTCAAGTCCCACTCCAGAGACTTGAGCATAAATATCTAGACTGCCACTCCAGTGCAGTGCTGAGGGAGTGCTGCACTGTCGAAGGTGCTGTCTTATGGTTGAGACGATAAACTGAGGCCCCGTCTGTTCTCTCAGGGGGATGTAAAATATCCCATGACACTATTTGAAGAAGAGCAGGGGAATACTTCCCAATGTCATTGTCATGTATGTACATGCTGTTTGTAGCCACCAGATCGTGTCATTGTTGGAAGCCACTGAGCAGCACGCACATGGTGCTGCTCTGGTATAAAAGGCCAGCCATTTTGTGAGTCAGGCACTTTGGGTTGTAATAAAGCAGGAACAAGGTTGTAGCTTGTTCAGTTAAACAGTACTCAGTTTATACCTTTATTGCATACATAACAGTCATAAGAACATAGGAACAAGAGGAGGCCATTTAGCCCCTCGAAGCTGTTCAATCATTCAATGAGATCATGGCTGATCTGCTGGGACAGCGTCCCCAAACCTCCGGGGCATTTTCCCTTGAGGTGCCCCCCTCCCCCGGGTGAAAACGCCACTGCTCCTCCTTAGCGCCGCCCCCCCCCCCCACCCCCGGAGGTGCTAACGGGGCTATACAAAAGGGCAATTTCGGCATTTGTAATTTCCCGACAACTGTTAGGCAAACTGGTTCATAATTCCCTGGTTTCCCTCTGTCACGTTTCTTAAATAGCGGAGTGACCTGTGCTATTTTCCAATCTAAACGAACGGTTCCTGAATTGAGAGAACTTTGGAAGCTTATATTTAGGGCATCGGTAATATTCTCACCTATTTGCTTTAAAATCCTAGGATGGAAACAATCTAGTCCTGGGGATTTGCCACTCTTTAGTGCCATTATTTTGCTTGTATTAATATTGGTGAGACCCCATTCCCGATTCAATATTAGTTTCCTTGGGATTACCGGCATGCTATCCTCTTCCTCTACTGTAAATACTGACGCGAAGTAATTATTCAACATGTCCGTCAATTCCTTGGGGTCGAAATTGCCCTGTTCTGCACCTCGCGTTAGCGCCTCCGGGGGCAGTAATGGGGCATGAAACTGTTTTTCATGGGTGTTTCGAGATGTGGGTGGTACCATACAAAAAGTAAGGGGGAAACTTTCATTGGGCGGTTTCTCTTCCAAAAACAGCTGTACCGCTGAGAAAAGCGTCGAAAATGAAGGTGAACGTCTCCCCCTATGCCTCTGTCCATAAATCCAAGGATCCCATATGCTTTTTTAATAACAATTTTAATTTGTCCTGCCACTTCCAAAGATTTGTGTACATACACCCTCAGGTCTCTCTATTCCTGCACCCACATTAAAATGTCATTTATATTGCCTCTCCTCATTCTTCCTACCAAAATGCATCACTTGACACTTCTCTATGTTAAATTGCATCTGTCATGTGTCTACCCATCTTACCAGTCTGTCTATATCCTCCTGAAGTCTGTCATTATTCTCCTCACTGTTCACTACATTTCTGAATTTTGTTTCATCTGCAAACTTTGAAATTGCATGGATAGAGGATTGGCTAACTAATAGAAAACGGAGAGTTGGGATAAATGGGTCATTGTACGGTTGGCAAACAGTGACTAGTGGGGTGCCGCAAGGATCGGTGCTGGGTCCTCAACTATTTACAATCTATATTAATGACTTGGATGAAGGGACCGAGTGTAATGTAACCAAGTTTGCCGATGATACAAAGATGGGTGGGAGAGCAAATTGTGAGGAGGACACAAAAAATCTGCAAAGGGATAGGGACAGGCTAAGTGACAAGGCAAAAATTTGGCAGATGGAATATAGTGTGAGAAAATGTGAGGTTATCCACTTTGGTAGAAAAAGTAGAAAAGCAAATTATAATTTAAATGGAGAAAAATTGCAAAGTACTGCAGTACAGAGGGACCTGGGGGTCCTTGTGCATGAAACACAAAAAGTTAGTATGCAGGTTCAGCAAGTAATCAGGAAGGCAAATGGAATGTTGGTCTTTATTGCAAGGGGGATAGAGTATAAAAGCAGAGAAGTCCTGCTACAATTGTACAGGGTATTGGTAAGGCCACACCTAGAGTACTGTGTACAGTTTTGATCTCCGTATTTAAGGAAGGATATACTTGCATTGGAGCTTGTTCAGCGAAGGTTCACTAAGTTGATTCTGGAGATGATGAGGTTGACTTATGAAGATAGGTTGTGTAAGTTGGGCCTCTACTCATTGGAATTGAGAAGAATGAGAGGTGATCTTATCGAAACATATAAGATAATGAGGGGGCTCGACAAGGTGGATGCAGAGAGGATATTTCCACTCATAGGGGAAATTAAAACTAGGGGACATAGGATTAGATTTTACACTTTTGTGCAGATCGCCCAAAAATGGGCGTTATTTCTGGCATGGGCGGTAAAAATGGGTTTTCAGATCGCCGGCTTCTCGCCCATTCTCAAAGCACCTAGTCTTCATTTTTGAAATTGGGCGTTACCGCGAGCAATATGAAATGGGCAGTAGCGTTAAATTGCTCTGACCTTCTGTCATAAAGTGTCGCCGTCCTTAGCAATGGCATGGCAATGCTCAATTCCCGTGATTCAGGAGGTCAAGGGTCATCATGACATGCGCAGAAGAGGAGACACAGAGAGAGGGAGCTGAATGGGACTGAAAGCGTGTGTGGCTGTGGTGAGTGCTTGTTTGGCTGTTGTGGGAGGCATGAGGGAGATTCACCAGCAGCAAAAAGCCTACTAAGCACCAAGAACATCGTTGGCACCGAGTTTTTGTCCAACAAATAAGATATAACATGGAAGGGATGGTGGAGACCCTGGAGCTGGTAGCCAGGAACACTGGTGACAGAGGGCTTCCAGTGGTCCCGGAGCAACACACTGCATCCCAAGGTGCCGCACCCCTATTGCCAATGACACATGAGAGCCAGGGGCAACATCTTGCTTCTGGCTCGGAGCACATTCCCACCTTGGGACCGTCCTCTCTCGTATCCGTCCAAGCAGCGCTTCGGCCGTCATCCCCCCCACCTCCCCCCCGCCCCAATGAAGCATCGCCTGAGGAGCTCCTCGGCCAGGTGGCTTGGAGTCAGGAGGGGAAAGGGGTAGAGGTGGGGAGGAGAAGCAGGCGGGAAAGGTTGGTTTTTACAGAAATACTGATGATTTCAGACAAATGTTCAGTTTAAATGTTTTTTATTTAACAAAACCTAGTTGCGCAATGGCTCAGATAGCTGCACCATTACACGCTGGTGATTCCTTAACATCAAAGGGTATAATTACACTTAACTTCAATCAACTTAAACTTTAACTGTCACCAAGGTGATGCCCACCATTGATGTATGATCTACACATCCAGCAGTGTGTCAGCCTTATAAATAACACTAACGTTCTTTCAGGCAAAGCGCTCATTGATGAGCTCCTGACATAAGGCTCTTGCAGCTATCATGCCACCACGGGCCCTTTCATGCGGTCTACAGGGGACGGGGGCATGGCTTCAGCGTCAGCCTGATTGTCTGAACCGATGTCACAGTCCTCCTCCTCGTCCTCCTCTTCCTCTCTGTGGTGAGGTGGACTGTCAGACTCATCAGGCAATTCTTGTCCCCTCCTGATAGCCAAGATGTGCAGCATGGAGCACACCACCATGAATTGAGCTACCTGTTCAGGGTGGTATTGGAGGTCACCTCCTGAGTGATCCAGGCATCTAAAACGCTGCTTAAGCACGCCAATGGTTTTCTCTACCATATTGCGAGTGGTTCTGTGGCTCTCGTTGTATCACCTCTCAGCTTCGGTGTGGGTGTCACACAGGCGGGTCATCAGCCAGGTGGCCATATCCTTTGTCATCAAGTATCCAGCATTGACCTGTGGCTGATTGTTAAACAAGTCAGATACAGTTCTCTCACACATGATGTGAGCATCATGGATGCTGCTCGGAAATTTAGCATTCACTACCAGTATAATTTGCTGGTGGTCAACAACGAGTTGGTCATTCAGGGAGTGGAATCCCTTGCGCTTCCTGAAAACCTCTGCATCCTGAAAAGGTGCCCGCATTGCGATGTGCGTATCGTCTATTGCTCCCTGCACCTTGGGGAAGTTTGCAATTCTGGAGAATCCTAGAGCCCTTTCACTCTGTGCCTCCCTGGTCATAGGGAAACTGATCAAGTCCCTCCTGCATGCGTACAGGGCTTCAGTGACCTTTCTAATGCAGCAATGTGTGGCATGTTGAGACAGACTGCAAATGTCGCCAGCTGAGGCCTGAAAAGAACCCGACGCGTAGAACGACAGTGCCGTGGTGACTTTGACCTCGACGGACAGTGCAGTACTGA
Source organism: Pristiophorus japonicus (assembly GCF_044704955.1). Lineage (NCBI taxonomy): Eukaryota > Metazoa > Chordata > Chondrichthyes > Pristiophoridae > Pristiophorus > Pristiophorus japonicus. The sequence continues at coordinate 39,477,470 of NC_091994.1, forward strand.
TGGTGCTGGCAGGCTGCAGATCTCCCTTATGAGCTGGCATACCTCAGTGATAACCTCTTTGTGGAAACGAAGTCTCCAAAGGCAGGTGGTGTTGGCAAGTCAAGGTAAGACCCCTTTTCCCGGTACTTGTGGGGGGTGTAACGTCTGGTCCTCCTCATCAGTCTGGCATGTCTTACATTGGGCACATAATACTGTGGAGCGTACCTTTGGCCATCTCGAGTCTGCAGCATGTAATTGGTCACCAAGAGAGGGTGAGAAAGGACAGGCCCCATTGCAGTAGCTCTCTGTTTTCCACCAATTGGTCACAAACAAGGAATGTCCCGACGAAGACACCTAATAAATTCCAATCGTTCCCAGTATGATAAAGATGTTTGTACAGATGTTCACAGCACCTCCAAAGGCCTCCAGAGTACATCCGAACTCCCTCGAGGTTGAAGCAGAGCAGCCTTTTAAAGGATGCGACATGTGATCTAGAACATGGCGTCCATAACGCTGTGATTAGTTCCACTTTTTCCGGGCGTTTTTTTGGGCAAGCGATATTGTGGGCGATATGTGTGCGAGGTGGTGAAAGCGACACTGGGCGATCTCACAGTTTCAGCAAATGTGATCTTTACGACAAAAGATCGGTATTATTGAATCTCGGCATCAATTCCATGCGGAAACTAACGCTGGGCGATATTACGGGCGTTGATTTCGCCCATTCTAATGATTCCGCCCAAAAAAAGTGAGCGGGTGGTAATATTTTTTCCCAGCGTTAAGCACATGGGAAAGTAACACTCGGCGATAAGTTTCCGAAAAATGCCCGTCAGTTTCCATTTTGTGGCTAAATGGGCAATATATGGGCGTTATACATCATTTCAGCGGTAAAATGAACGTTCAGTCGGCGTTAAGCATGCAAAAAAAGTGGAAAATCTAGCCCATAGTCTCAGAGTAAGGGGCAACCCATTTAAAACTGAGATGAGGAGGAATTTCTTCTCTCAGAGGTTTGTAAATCTGTGGAATTCTCTGCCCCAGAGAGCTGTGGAGGCTGGGTTATTGAATATATTTAAGGTGGAGATAAACAGATTTTTGAGCAATAAAGGAATAAAGGGTAATGGGGAGCGGGCAGGGAAGTGGAACAGAGTCCATGACCAGATCATCCATGATCTTATTAAATGGTGGAGCAGGCTCGAGGGGCCAATTGGCCCACTCCTGCTCCTTTTTCTTATGTTTTTATGTTCTTGCCCAAGTCCTGGTCATTAATATATATCAAAAAGAGAGTTAGTGATAATTCTGACCTCTGGGGGACATCACTGTAAACTGCCCTCCAGGTTGCAAAACAACCGTTCCCCACTATTCTCTGCTTTCTGTCCCTTACAATGTCAGCTGTGGTGCAGTGGGTCGCACTCTTGCCTCTGAGTCAGAAGGTTGTGAGTTCAAAATCCTGCTCCAGAGTCATGACCATAAAAATCTAGGCTAACACTCCAGTGCAGTACTGAGGGACTGCTGTGCTGTCAGAGGTGCGGTCTTTCATATGAGACATTGGGCTCAATTATCTGCGCCATTGTTTTGGTGTGCGCCGTTTTTTTTGGAGTAACTTAAAATCTCCAAGTTTCCCCAAATTTTCTGTGCCGAGCCTGTGTCCGGGCGAAGGAGAGATTCTGCCGGCTGATGCTCCGACCCTCGAGCCCGGTGAGGAGACATTCGGTGGTGGAGTGGTACTTTGAAAAACATAAAAAATTAAAGAATTGCATTCGACTTCGTTGCTCAAATGTCTTCATTGAATGCCTAGCTTCTCGTTCTAAGCAAGCCTATTGTGCATGTGCAGACCACGGTGTGGTCCATACTAGGGCATACTTGGGGAGAGAAACGAAAGAAGAGGTGTGAGTGCATTGCCCTGCTGTTTTGAGTTTCTTGTAAAGCTACAATTAAATTATGGAGACAATATTGACAATGCCATACCTCAAGCCTTCTGCGTGATGGTGCTACAGAGGAGAAGATTGATTAGGCATCATCACCTGAGGAACCTCAGAGCATGTAGGATGATGGGTAGGAGGCTTTACCCACATCGGCTATATTGAGACAAGCATTCATACCTGCATCTGAGTGATGCAGACTGTGTGAGAAGGCTGCGTTTCCACAAATAAGTTGTAACCGAGATCTGTGAGTTAATAAAAGCAGACCTGCAACCTAGAAGCATCAGGAGGACTGCTTTGTCTGTTGAAGTAAAGATTACAGCTGCACTTTCATTTTATGCATCGGGATCATTCCAGGCCACAACTGGGGATGTGTGTGCCATTTCTCAACATGCAACACATATCTGTATTTGGCAGGTGACTTATGCACTATATGCCTGGAGGAATGACAACACACAAAATTCCCCATGACTGCCCAGGCAATGCATGACAGGGTTGTGGGCTTCTCCAGGATTGCTGGCTTCCCAAAGGTACAGGGCTGCATTGATTGTACCCACATCGCCTTGCGAGCACCTTTGGAGGATTCCGTGAAGTACAGGAACAGAAAAGGCTTCCACTCCGTGAATGTGCAGCTTGTCTGTGATGACATGCATCGCATCATGGCAGTTGATGCGAGATACCCTGGGAGCACACTATATGCGTTCATCCTACACAAGAGTGCTATATCTGGCATGTTTCTGCAGCAGCCAGAAGGGTAGAGCTGGCTGCTGGGGGACAAAGGGTACGGCCTTGCCACCTGGCTCATGATGCCCCTACGCGTGACCCGGACAGAAGCTGACCGAGAATACAATATGTCGCACATTGCGACGTGCAGCATTGCGATGTGAGAGGATCATTGGCATCTTGAAGCAGCGTTTCCGATACCGGGAGCATTCCGGAGGCCACTTGCAATACTCCCCTGAGATTGTCGGTCAGTTCACTGTTGTGTGCTGCATGCTGCACAATTTAGCCATCATGAGGCAGCAACAGCTGGTAGTAGAAGACCCACCTGAGGTGATAGTGGCTGATAATGATGAGGAAGATGCAGCTGACGAGCAGTGGGATGAGGACAAGGAAGCCATGCAAGTACCTGAACCCGGAGTACGACGGCGGAGGAGGGCGGGCCATCGTGCCCCTTTAACGATTGCTCGAGCCTTTCACCAGCAGCTCATCCGTGAACGCTTTGCTGCCTCAAGGCTCAGCGACAACTATTCCACATGGACCATGTTTACTGTTTAGACCTGTTCCATTGGGCCCAAGTTTTGGGCCGCGCCTAAAACGGCGCAGCCCGGACCTGGACGCCCTTTTTCGCGCCAGAAAGGGCGCCTAAAAAATACGTACCTATTCTCCGGCTCCCTGCAGATCCTCTGGAGCTGGGCGCGGCGCAGCACGAGCTGTTGGGGGCGGAGCCAGGTCCCTGCGCTGAAAACAGTGCCGGGACCTCTGCACATGCGCGCTACAGTGAGCGCGCATGTGCAGTAGCTCCAGGCGCCCAAAGCTGTGGGAGGGGCCCGAAGCACGCAGCCCCTAGGCCTGGCCGAATGGCCTCACTGGGGCTGCGTGAATAAGGCGCCTCCCACGCCCAGCTCCTGCTTCCTCCCGACCCGACCCGACCCCTGCTCCCTCCCCCCCGGCGACCCGACCTCCGCGCCCCCCGCCCCCCGGACCTCCGCAAATCTCTCTCCCCACCCCTCCCAGACCTCCGCGACTCTCTTTCCCCCGCCCCACCCTGGACCTCCGCGACACTCTCTCCCCCCCCGGACCTCCGCAACTCTCTCTCTCTCTACCCCCCACCCCCCCTCCCGGACCTCCGTGACTCTCTCTCTCTCTCCCCCCCCCCCCGACCTCCGCGACTCTCTCTCCCCCCCCCCCGACCTCCGTGACTCTTCCCCCCGGACCTCCGCGACCCCACCCGAGACCCGACACCACCTACCTGTAAATCCAGCCCGAGGTCTTGGGCCCGACCGTTCAACCTTCTTCTCTCCCCCTCCCACCTCTCTCCTTCCCTCCCTCCCTCCCTCCTCTCTCCTTCCCTCCCTCCTCTCTCCTTCCCTCCCTCCCTCCTCTCTCCTTCCTTCCCTCCCTCCCCCTCTCTCCTTCCCTCCCTCCCTCCTCTCACCCTCCCTCCCTCCTCCCTTTCCCTCCCTCCTCCCTCCCTCCTCCCTCCCTCCTCTCTCTCTCCTCTCTCCCTCCTCCCTGCATCCTCTCTCCTTCCCTCCCTACATCCTCTCTCCTTCCCTCCCCACATCCTTTCTCCCTTCTCCCCCTCTCCCCACCACTTCCCCCCTCCCCTCCGCCTTCTCCCCCCCTCTCCCCCTTCTCCCCCTCTCCCCCCTTCTCCTCCTCTCCCCCCTTCTCCTCGCCCCTCCTCTCCTCCTCCCACCCCTCCTCCTCCCCTCCACCCCCCCACCCCTCCCACCCCTCCTCCTCCCCCCCACCCCTCCTCCTCCCCCCCACCACCCTTCTCCCCCTCCCACCCCCTTTCTCCCCCTCCCCTCGCTGTCAGAAACACAGACACTGACAGACAGAGAGTGAGAGACACACACACAGACAGACAGATAGAGACACTGACAGAGACACACCGGGGGGACCGTCCCAGCACACTGTTGGAGGACTCCCGGTGCTGCAGTCGGTAAGTAGAAAATGTTTTATTTATTGATTTTTAAAAAAAATTTATATTTTATTAATTTTTTTAAATTGATTTATTGGTTGATTTATTGATGTATTTATCATTTGTTATTGATGATGGCTCTTTATTTGTAAAACTGAAGTGTTTAATGTTTGTAAAATTCCCTTTAAACCCCACCACCCCATTCTCTATGCCTAATTTGTAACCTACGCCTGATTTTCTAAAGTGTCGACAAGGTTTTTTCGAACGTACAAAAATCTTCACTTACTCCATTCTAAGTTAGTTTGGAGTAAGTTTTCACTGCTTAAACTTTGAAAACAGGCATAAGTGGCCGGACACGCCCCCTTTTGAAAAAACAATTCTGTTCCAAAGTGAAACTGTTCTGACTAGAACTGGAGCAAACTAAATGCCGAGAATTCAAATTTCTAAGATACTCCATTCTAAACCAGTTGCTCCAAAAAAACGGAGCAACTCAGGCCGAAACTTGGCCCCTTAATGTTGTATTGTGTTAATGGAACAAATAATGGAAAAGGTTCTTCTTTAGTTTAAAAAGTTGTGTTAATAATGGAACAAATAATGGAAATGATTCAGTTATAATTTAAAATATATTTTATTCAAAAGTTTAACACTTGTTTGTACTTAACTTAACTTTAATAAAAATATTCTTGTCTCAAACTTTAAATTTTCAGTTAAGATCACTTACAAACTTATAAATTTACCTCACATACAAAAAACTTTTAAGGTGAGAACAATTACAACAGTAACAACAGTAATAACAACAACAATAGCAGCAACAAAGAAAGGCTGCACCAATCTCTCCTCCACCTTATTCTAAGACTGCCCGCTGCGCTTGGTCTTGGTGACTCCACCCCTGCCCGCAGGTGGTGGCGCAGCGTTTCGCGGGTTGGTACCAGGCTTATTCTTTTGAGCATCTTGGGTAATGCACACTACTTGATGGGGGAGGGAGGAGGGCAGCCGGTAATGTGGAAGGCCCGGCTTGGACCTCTTCAGAGGCTGGTCTGGGGATTGGAGTGGGAGTGGCAGTTAATTCCATTAGTGGCCGCGGGTTCTGGGATTGTTCCCTTATTGCAGCAACTACCTCCGACATTCCCTTCCTCATGTGCCCCGACAGAATCTCAACTACCTGTAACATTCCCTCCCTCATGTTCACCGACAGTGTATCAGCTACCTGCAACATTCCCTCCCTCATGTTCACCGACAGCGTATCAGCTCCCTGCGACATTCCCTTCCTCGTGTGCCCCGACAGAATCTCAACTACCTGTAACATTCCCTCCCTCATGTTTACCGACAGTGTATCAACTACCTGCAACATTCCCTCCCTCATGTTCGCCAACAGTGTATCAGCTGACTGAGACATTCCCTCCCTAATGTTCACCGACAGTATATCAACTCCCTGCAACATTCCCTCCCTCATGTTCACCGACAGTGTATCAGCTACCTGCAACAGTCCATCCCTAATATGCCCGGACAGCGTTCCCATTTCTCTCGAGAGTGTTGTTACTTCTGCCGACAGTCCCGATACCTCATCACCCACCCCACTGCTGGCGTCCACGAGTGATTGCGTAAGCTCAATGATCTCCTCACTCATTGTCATCATCTGAACCACATCTGTTACATCCTGCACCTTAGGAGAGCGCTGTTGAGCTCTCCTTCCCCTCCTCACCCTGGGTGTGGCTCGCTGCATCCCACTGGAACCCGCAGCCTCAGACTGTGTGAAACCATGAAATGTTCCAATACTCGTACCACTCAGGAAAGGGGCTGGCACCTCAATGGACGGCACCAGCACCTCCCCCAGAGTGAGTACAACAGTGGGAGCTTCACCATCAAGGACCACGATGAATGATAGCACATTGCATCATACGAAGCGAAGCTGACGGAGACATCCCCATGAACCGAAGCATGGCTAGCCCACACAGTACTTAACCTTTAGCAAAGCCAGACTGTGGAATTTGCAGGACTTACACTCTCGCTCGAGTGTGGGCCCAGCTTTTGCAGTAGTGGTTGCTTTTCTCCAGGCAGGGCCCATCAAAGCAGCGACCCTATCTCCCAAGGGTGTCAGTGGGTGCAGATTTGCCGGGCCTCCTCCTGTTCAAGTTCTCTCTCTTTTGTTGTGTGCCACTTTCCTCTGCAAAGATGAAAATATAACTTTTTGGGGAGGGTATCATTCTGCTGGGTGGGACATATAGATGGTCACATTTACAATTGCAATTCCAGTGAATAAATTAAAATATTACTTTTACTGACTGCTTGACCAAGATCCTGCCACTTTTTTTGCACTTGCCTCCAGACCTCGGGGTGGTCACCATTGCACAGTAATCTTGTGAAAGTTTCTTCATTTCTTTTGGTGAAACTTTTATTTAACCTCTGCTGGTGTCCAACTCGTGCCATCTGGCTTCAATTACAGTAACCACTTCCTCTTGTGAGAAATTCTTGGTCCGATTTTTTCCACTGAGAAATAAAGTTCTCACACACCACTCAAAGTTCTCACACACAACTGGCTCTTTAAAAATGGCTGAATGCAGAGTGGGAGGTGTACTGGGCATGCGCGCCCATAGCAGTCACATAATAAATGTCATTTTTTTTCCCGTGCATGCGCAGAGGGGGGGCATTCGTTTTTCGGCGCAGACCTTAGGCTCCACCCCCCGAAGCTAAAGGACAGGCTGCACAGCGCCAATTTCAAAAATTAGAACGGGGAAACTTTTAAGGTTTTTTTTGGAGTAGTCAGGGCCAAAAAAAGGGGCGTAACTTTGAAATACGCCAAAAAACAGCATTGGGGAAAATTGAGCCCAAACAGAGGCCCCATCTGCTATCTCAGGTGGACATAAATGCAAGTCCTTTTTTCTTTCTGAGTCAATTTCATGTCCACGCTGGCACTGCGCCATGGGCTACAATGTTGTTAATACGTCTATTATGTGATACTTTATCAATTACCATTTGAAAGTCCATGTATACAACATCAACCACACTACCTTCATCAACCCTCTCTGTTACTTCACCAAATAACTCTGTATCTACCCTAGCAAATCCCTTTATCATTTTCTTTTAGCTCTATATTGTCCCTTCCCTCTTTTTTCATCCATGACTGTTTTTTTTGGCAAGTAGAGCTCTTGACCCTCAGGGATATAAACTGGTTCTGTATCACGATAAATTCTTTTTTTGAACATCTTGCACTGATCTTCTGTCGATTTACCCATTAACTGTTATATATGCAGACTATAGATATACTCTCTGTGTAGTCACTGTATAGTTGCATAAGATGGATACTTGTTACATGATGTACTTTCAATAAGGTTTACACTGTGTATATACTATGCTGGCACCACTAGAGGGTGCAACTAATGGAGACCGGGGTTTCCTGCCCCTGTGGCAGAGTCTGTCCACCAGAGGGCACTGCGGTGGGAGACCTGAGGGTCACCTGCATAGGTGTACAGGGCCCAGTATAAAAGGCTTCCCACCATGCTTGTGCCTCAATCTGGAGTTACGAATAAAGGACCAAGGCCACGACAGTTTGAGTACAACACATTGCCTCATGGAGTCATTCATAAGTGCATTACAGACGTAACAACTGGCGACGAGAATACGGACTTTCATGCGATTATGGCTATCTTTGGCACACTAAAAGACTTTGCAGAGGGTGATGATTGGGATGCCTTCACGGAAAGGCTTCAGCAACATTTCGTGGCAAACGACCGGGCAGGGGAGAAGGACACATTGGCGGAGAAGCGTAAGGCTATACTGCTGACCAGTTGTGGGCCCGAGGACCACTGCCTCATCAGGGACTTGCTGGTACCCACGAAGGCCAAGGATAAGACATACGATGAGCTGACTGAACTAAAACCAAAACAGAGCATCCTCACAGCCAGGCGTGGATTCTACACTCAGCACAGACCTGAGGGCTAGGAGATTGCAAACTATGCTGCCGACCTCAGGAGACTTGCAGCACCGCGTGATTTCGGCACGTACCTCAACGAAGCATTGCGAGACATCTTCATTATGGGAATTGGCCACGAGGGCCTCCTTCAAAAGCTATTATCTGCCACACCACAGTCAACCTGCAGAAAGCCATCAGCCAGGTCAGGCATTCATGAGCTCGACCTGCAGCACCAAGCAAATTATTCATCCTGTGGACTCAAACCCGGCAAGTACTGTACACAGAATGATGCCTTTTACAGGCAAGACTGTAGAACATGGCTCTGCCCAGGGCAGAGAGCACAGACCTCAGGGTTCCAGAACTCAGAGTCTGCTGAGGGGTGTTAATCGAGTAGCCCCATGTTGGCGTTGCCGAGGAAACCATAGGATTCACCAGTGTCGGTTTGCTGAGTATGTATGCAAAGCCTGTAACATGAAGGGCCATCTCCAGCATATGTGTAAAAGAAATACGACTCACCGTCTAGCACAGGAGTCTGTAGATGACTTTGAATCCAGCGGGGAGTATGATGATTTGGCCAGAGAAGCAGCTCAGCCCCAAGAAGAAGTGTATGGAGTCTATACCTGCACCACCAATTGTCCTCCAGTGAAGAAGGAAGTTGAGTTAAATGGCGTTCCAGTCTTCATGGAAGTGGACACAGGAGCGAGCCAGTCAGTGATGAGCCAGGATGCCTTTGAGAGGCTATGGAATGAAAAACGACCCGAGCTGGTTCCAGCACAGGAAAAGCTGCACACCTACACCAAGAAGCTGATCCCAGTCCTTAGTAGTGCGGATGTAAGTGTAATCCATAATGGCATGGTGCACAAGTTACCTCTGTGGATTGTTGCCGGTGATGGTCCAATGCTACTCGGAAGAAGGTGGATGGGGAAGATCCTGTGGAAATGAGAAGACGTTTTCATAAGAACATAAGAACATAAGAACATAAGAATTAGGAACAGGAGTAGGCCATCTAGCCTCTCGAGCCTGCTCTGCCATTCAACAAGATCATGGCTGATTCACTCCAGCAATTGATGTCCCCAGTGCTCAGAGGCAGAGCAAAACCTCACCTTCACTTGGGCCAGGCACCAGAGAACAGACCAGTGCAGCACCTGAGGCACAGACCGTCCATCACGATTGTGTGGCAATGATCCGACTGGAACGACCTAAAAGTACCTTCCCAGCTCCAGTGACAGGACTCCTGGGGAGGAAGATCGAATCCACAGGCACTCTTCCAGCTTTTGTGGCAGAATTGCGGGAGAGAAGGATCAAGGCAGTCGACCTCGAGGACAGAGGAAAGATGGCATCCCTGCTGCAGCGAGGTGTAGTGTGGCTGAAAAAAAGATGGCCGCGGCCATATCACGAGGTGCAACGCTGAGGGACCAGCACGTGGTGTCTAACAAAGGATTTGATTGGGGTAAAGCCAGCAGGGTTTCCTTAAAGGAGACCTGCAACCAACTGAACGTAAAGAGACATTGTATGCATGGCAATCAATGTAACGAACCGATTAAGATTGTGAACAAAATGTTGTTGCGAGATGTCCTAATGTAAAGAATAACATTTTGTTGCGAGATGTCGGGAATGGAGTGTCCCCAAAAGTAGCAAGCGAGCGAATTCGGGAGGGTAAAGATGCTGATCCTGATTCCCTGCCCCAGGTGTCCCCACAAGTTATCGGCCAGCGACCTCACGAGGGTGAAGGCATTGATCCTGATACCCTGCCCCAGGTCTATCCCACGCTGCAGGCACCCGATGGCACTATTTGCCACCTGGGTGGCGACAGCGCAGCCCCCAGACCCAGTCGCTACCTCGGCCATGTCCGGGAGCGAAAGGTCAGAACCAACGAGTTCCCCAAACGGGACCTGGAACAGCCAGGTTCCCAACACCGTTAGAGAGCAGGCAGAAGATTCTGCAGCCCTCAAAGGAGGACAGGGAGACCACACACATCTGTAGCTCTGCCCACCACTAGGCAACAGCAAAGGCCCTGAATCCAGGCTAGGTGAGCGAACCAAGCCCACCCCGCTAGCAGGGGGCGCAGCACTGCTATCAGACGACTAGGACCCCGTCCGGTTGTTCTGGAACCTACGTCCTCCTATACCTGTACTGCTACCTCAGTACTTACCATGACTGAATCATGAATGCAATCTACCCAATCCTGGCGCACAACCGCAACATGTAACGAACGTTAGTCACTGAACCAAAGTGTCACGATACAAACTGTAACTTCCTTTATTTGTACTTGCACTGTGTCTGATCCTGTATGTTAATGTAACTGGCCTGCTGCATGATCTCGCTGTGTGAGGAGGGGCGGGGGGGAGGGAATGGATGTATGTAACCATGGACACACACATGGATCACACCCAGAACCCACTGGAACCTCCACTGCATCATCGAACCATTCAAACTGGTAACCATTACCCATCATTGTGGCAAAAGGACTTGGGGGTTAACAGGGAGAGAGCCAAGCCAAAGCACAGCCAAGGTGCAAGGGCTATTGGCACTTAAGTCTGGGGAGAGTTAAGCCAGAGCCGGTAGTGCAAAGGTAACTGACACAAAGGACTTGGGGGAGAGTGATGTTATACATGCAGACTATAGATATACTCTCTGTGTAGTCACTGTATAGTTGCATAAGATGTAGACTTGTTAACTAATCAATAAGGATTACACTGTGTATATACTATGTTGACTCCACTAGAGGGTGCAACTAGTGGAGACCAGGGTTCCTGCCTCTGTGGCAGAGGCTGTCCACCAGAGGGCACTGCAGTGGGAGACCTGAGGGTCACCTGCATAGGTGTGCAGGGCCCAGTATAAAAGGTTGCCTACCATGCTTGTGCCTCACTCTGGAGTTATGAATAAAGGACCGAGGTCACTAGAGTTTGAGTACAACACATTGCCTCGTGGAGTCATTCATAAGTGCATTACAGACAGAAAATTAACAGATCTGCCCAGTTTACTGTGGACAGTCTCTGGCTCATGCTGTTGAAGTCAACCTTACCCAAATATAACATTTTAGTTATTCTCTTTCAAACACAACGTTGAACTCAATCATGCAGGCAACTCTCAATTATCCGTACACGATCCAACGGGAAACCGTTGTGACGGGATTTAAAATTCTGTTGCTAACAAGTGAAAAGACAGCCCGAAATAATTTGGAAAAATCGCCTTCCAAACACTGTGCTCATTTGTATTTGCTCATTCTCTCTCTCACACATTCTCTCTCTCTCTCACACTTGCACATTCTCTCTCTCACACACTCTCTCTCTCTCTCTCACACTCACACATTCTCTCTCTCACACATTCTCTCTCTCTCACTCACTATAAAAATCACCCTTCTCTGCCCTTGCTTTGCTGGTGTGTGTGTGCGCACTGCTGCAGCCGCTGTCGCTCGCGACCGCCGCTGACGTTGGGAACGCGGGCAGTGCCAGCACCGGGTTCCAGGCACAGAACCTGTACATGCATGCTGGTAATGTCCATCTTTTGTTACTGTTTGTAGCTGATTGTATTGATTCATTAAAGTTTTAACTTATAAATGTAAACTCGCCCTAACGATTGCATTTATTCATTGAAGTTTTAACTTTAAAATGTAGACTCGCACTAGCGGAAAAATTGTTTACCCGGAATAGCCCAATCACCGAGGGACCCGGATAATCGAGAGTTGCCTGTGTTATAATCGCTATTAGATAAATGTTCACGCACCATTAGGCTGTTAGCGAAATCTGGCTCATTGCTCATTACTAAATCTAATATGGCCTGTCCCCTTGTGGTTCTGGGACATGGTTGTAGAAAACTATCCTGGACAAACTCAAGAAATTCATTACCTTTCTGATATAAGCTAGTCTGTTTATCTCAAACTATATGAAAGTTAAAATCATTAAAACCATTTATATATCTTTGCATTTATACATTCAGCCACTTCACAGCTGCTACCACAGCGCTTATACACAACTCTCACAACAGTCTTAAATCCTTTTCTATTTCTTAATTCTACAAATAAAGTCTACACCATCTGCTTACGTCTTGTTACATCCTCTCTTATCATTGACGTCGTTTCATCCTTAATTACTAAGGATACTCCTCTCCCTCTGCCAGTTTCACTATCCTTCCTGCAGACCTTATAACCTGGTATATTCAGGTCCCATGGCCTTGCAGCCATGTCTCAGTAATGGCTAAGTTGAATTTGCGCCTGCAGTTCATTCACTGTGTTCCGGGACTCTGTGTGTTTTTATGAAGAATGCCTATTTGGGCCACACACCCAAACCTGCCCTTCTGCTTTACTCTTGTTTTTCTCACACATTTCTTATTTCTCTCTCCTCATTTAATCACTTTATATCCTACAGTTTTCCCTTTACCTGTAGTGCCTAAAGCACAATTTCTGGCTATTACTCTACTCTCTTCCCTTTCGTTTGTTTCAGAATTATTGTTTTTCCATGTGAGCCCTCACCCTCATTTACTTGTTTCATAGGCAGTCCCTCGAATCGAGGATGACTTGCTTCCACGTCAAAAAGTTCACAGGTGTTTCAATGAAGGACCTAAAATTCCAGGTCCCGAACTAAATCCTGAAGGTTGGAAGATGCCTGTACGTGGATTTTTTTAATGTGTGATGGCTGTTGCACCCCAGCCACCACACAGGCTTGACAGAGCTAGGTCTTGGTCCAGTGGCGAGGATTAACCAAGACGACTGGAGACCTGCTCTGCTGCACGGGCTCAGTGCGCACACATATCTCAGTGTGGGCTGGCACATGCTGCCCCTGGGCCTTCGCCTCTTCTGGCCCCGAGCTCACGCCTCTCCTGGGCCCCAATCACGTCCCTCTACATTCTCTCGCTGCTCCTTCGCCCCGACCTCGCCGCTCCTGCTGTACCTGTCCACGCTCCAATCACCGACCTGGACCTTGATGACGTCCCTTTTCACTGCCATTGCTCTCCTGCTTCAGCACGCGCTGCTCCCTGGAGTGGTACACCACCACGCTGCTCCTTCCGCTCCCCGGCCTGCTCCGATGGTGCTCGCAGGCCGGGGGCCGCTCAGCCTGCTGGAAACAGACAATCACCAGTTCCCCGGCTGTCTGCTGAGGCTGACTGAGGTTTACTCGTTTAAAGTCCTTGTGACTGCCCTATAACCCCGGCCAGTATTCCTCAACCAAGATCATTAAAAAACGATTATCTGGTCTTTGTCACATCGCTGTTTGTTGTACTTTGTTATATGAAATTGGCTGCAGTGTTTCCTACATTACAGCAGTGGCTATACTTCAAAAATATTTCATTGGCTGTAAAGTGCTTTGGGAAGTCCTGAGGTTGTGAAATGCGCTGTAGAAATGTAAATCTATTTTATATTTCAGTGCCACGGATGATTTCACTGTAACGAGTGGAAGATCTGCGGAAACTCTGGAGAAACAGCACAAATGGCCACAAAGGCCCCAGATCTTCAGTCTAACCTGAGTTAGCTGCTCTCAGCTGGGGCTGTGATATGGTGCTACAGTTTGTCTCAGCATCCCAGCACTAGGAAGGGGAGAAATCTGATGCTCCTTCTCACTGTCCAGGAACACCAACAGGACAGAGCTTGTTTGTGGATTTTGGGTGGAAGGTGCTCAGCTGTTGTAATATATTCACAGAGCACAAGCAGACACAGCTTTCTACATGGCAGGCAGCTCTCTCGGAAGCCACCGGAACCTGCTGCTTCTGTTTAATTATTAACTCTGTAGTTGCAGTACACAATACGTCCAAATCCACAGTGTGGCGCTACAAACATTACAAGCTCACAGACATTACACTTCTCCCTCCTTAATGAAGAAGTTATTATAACAAGCATCATACATAACTTGCATGTTTATACATAACACAGGATGTAGACTTATTTTTTTCATATTTACAAATTTAACTTAACCACTTGTTTTCTGTTTCGAAGAGGATACCTTCGCTCTCGAACAGAACCTTCCAAACATGGTGTCGAATCTAAACTCCTTCGAGGCTCATCCTGAGGAACGTTTTCCTCCACGGAATTTCCTTGATTTTCATTTGAACTCACTCTAACTTCAGACTGTTGGGTTTCCTGTCTCGGACTCAGACTTATGTTCTGATTTTCTCTTGGATTTGTTTCTAGTACACTGGATGTAGGATATGCTACTGGTGTATCAAAACTATCTGATGAGTCAGAAATAATTGAATCATTCCCACCTCAACTCCTTCCATGTCTGTAGGTAAAATATGATCAATATGAACAAACCTAACTTGTCTATTATCAAACATCTTTGCCAAATATGTGCGAGGACCACATATCTTCACCACTCTTCCTAGTAACCACTTTAACCATTTATGGTGATGGTTCTTCACTCTCACCTTTTGGTTTAATTTCACACTTCTCTCTTTTACTCTACCTGTATCATGATTCTCTTTCTAACTTAATTGCGTCTCTTCTACGGACTGTGCCAAATTTGGTTTTAACAACGAGAATCTGGTTTGTGGCTGTTGTTTGAGAAACAACTCTGCTGGTGTTCTACCAGTAGTTGTGTGAGGAGTATTACGATATGTAATTAGAAAATTAGCCAATTTGTGATCCAATGACAACTGTCGTTTCTTTGGATTTGGATCTAACATTTGTTTTATGAGGGCACGTTTTACAATTTGTACAGTGCGCTCTGCTGCACCATTCGAGGCAAGATGGTATGGTGGAACCTTGGTATGTTTCACACATTTTTGCTCGTGAACTGTGCAAATTCTTCTGAACGAAATTGTGGTCCATTATCCGAAACAATTTCTTCAGCGAGGCCAAATAAAGAAAATAAACTTTGCAAAATGTCTAATGCTTTACTTGTTGTTATTTTCCACATTGGAAACACCTCAACCCACTTCGAATGGCTATCAATCACAATGAACAATTGTTGTCCTTCTAGCTCAGCAAAATTAATATCTAGCCTTTGCCACACCCTGGGAGGCCATTTCCATGGCTGTAAAGGTACTGCTGGTGGTTGCTTGCTTCCCGATTGACATGTCGTACACTGACTCATGATATACTCTATATCTTTATCAAGACCTGGCCACCATAAATAACTGCATGCAAAACTCTTGGTCAAGCACATTCCCAAGTGCTGGTCATGGAAGTCTCCTAATAATTTGGACCTGAATTTATTTGGCATAATCACTCTTGCACCCCACATGATACAATCTTTATTGACTAATAATTCATTCCTTCGAATGAAGAATGGATGTGTAGCTTTGTCTATTACCTGGTTTGGCCATCCATTTGCAATATAATCATACACCTTTGACATCATTGGGTCACATTTGGTTGCTCTACCAATCCCTTCAGCTGTGACTGGCAGTTCATCAATGTATGAAAAATAGAACACTTCTTCCCTATCCAGTGTAACTAGTGATGGGGAAGACAATCTAGACATAGCATCAGCATTACTGTAATCAGCTGATTGTCTGTATTCAATATCATATGTATATGCTGACAAAATCAAAGCCCATCTCTGCATTCAGGCTGCAGCTAATGTTGGAACTGGGGACTTTGGATGGAGGATTGCTGTTCGGGGCTTATTGTCCATAACGATGGTAAACTTACAACCATACAAGTATTTGTGAAACTTCTTGACCCCAAAAATTAATGCCAAAGCTTCCCTTTCAATTTGCGCATAATTACTCTCACTGGCACTGAGAGTGCGTGAAGCAAAAGCAATTGGTCTCTCCTCCCCACTACGTAATACATGAGCGATTACTGCCCCAACTCCATATGGAGAGGCATTACATGCTAGCTTGATCTCCTTAGATATGTCATAGTGAACTAACATGGTGCTCTCTACCAATTTGCTTTTACATTTCTTGAATGCTGTATCGCATTCTTTTGATCACTCCCAATTGACCTGTTTTTTCAAAAGTTCATTCAGTGGATGTAATACTGTAGCCAAATTTAGTAGGGACTTCCCATAATAGTTCAAAAGACCCAAGAATGAACGAAGTTCAGTGACATTCTTGGGAGTGGGTGCATTTCTGATTGCATCCAGCTTTCCCATGGTTGGATGTAAACCATCTTTGTCTACTCTGTACCCTAAGTACTCCACTGAGTTTTTAAATAACTCACACTTACGAGCAGACACTCGTACTCTGTGCTTCTCTAGTCATTTGAGGACTTCATTTAATATGCTATTATGAATTTACCTATTTAGTGCTGAAATTAGTATATCCATCCAAATAACATACTACCCCTTCAATACCTTGAAAAATCTGGTTCATCACCCTTTGGAATATGGCAGGGGCGGAAGACTCACCAAATGGTAGCCTATTAAATTGATATAGGCCTAGATGAGTATTTATAGTCAAACATGACTTGGACTCCTCATCTAGTTCAAGCTGTAAGTAGGCACTCGTTAGATCCAGTTTTGAGAAGACCTGACCCCCTGCCAGTGTTGTGAACAAATCTTCTATATTTGGCAATGTATTGGGGACATTACCCTCTAGAACCTGGTTTACGGTTACCTTATAATCACCATACAATCTTACCTTATCATCGGACTTGGTACAACAACAATGGGTGTAGCCCAATTACATTGATCTATCTTACAAATAATGTTTTCAGTCTCTCTTCTTTTGAGTTCTTACTCAACTTTCTCCTTGGGTGCATATGGTACAGAACGTGGCTTGCAGTAAACCGATCTAGCATCCTTCTGTACCCTGACACCCGCCTTGAAGCCTTGGATCGGATTGCCCATTTCGCAGAACACCTTCGGATACTTCTTGTTAACATCATCCGTTGATGCAAATCTCGCTTCCACACGGAAAATCTCACTCCAATCCAGCTTCAGTGATCTCAACCAATTTCTTCCTAATAAGGCAGACTTGTCTCCTTTCATTGCTATTAGAGGCAAGTTCTGAAATTGATCCTTATATTTCACCGGTACGGCGATACGACCTACCACAAAAATTTTCTCTTCCGATTAGCCTCGCAGCTCTATCTTGGATTTCTCCAATGGGAAATCACTCAATTTGTTGAGGTATAGCGACTCTGGTACTACACTCACGGATACAACCATGTCGATTTCCATTGGTATCTTGAATCCCGCAACAGCAAGTGGATTTTGATACTTTTCAAATCGCTGTCCATTAACCTCGTGCTCCTGATGATGTGTAACTCTAACATCTCCTCGTCCTGTTGTTGTTCTTTCATACTATGTAGTCTCTTGGGATTTCTACTCATAGCTTTGAAAGCTGGTTTACCCTTCAGTCGGCATGCCTTCGCAAGATGCCCAGTCTTTCTGCAGAAGAAACACTCTGCCTTCATGTATGGACAACTTTAAGCAATGTGTTGTCCCAGGCACCTATAGCGTGACTTCGACACTCTGTTAGAATTTCCAGTTTCTGAGACTTTGGGCCTCCACGGCCTTTAACTTTGAACCTGCAGGCGATTCACATCGGTTGACCGACGACCGTAATTATTATGAAATTCTCAGGAATATTGATCGGCCATGCCCATTGACCTCACTGTCTGACAAGCAATCTCAAAAGTCAAGTCATCAGTAACTTTCTTCTGATCGCATCATTTTTCACCCCACAAACAAAACGATCCCGCAAAGCTCGGTGTTGAAAGTTTCCAAAATTACAGTGAATAGATAGCTTTTTTAATGCTACAATATAATCACTGATACTTTCATCAGTCTTTTGATTTTGTATCCCGAAACGATAGCTTTCAGCAATTTCTAATGGTTTGGGATTATAGTGCTGCTCCAACTTCATTAAAATCTCGTTAAGCATTGTATCCTTTGGCTCGTCAGACACAAGCAGATTTATCAGCGTTTCATACAATTCCGGTCCAGCTTCCGATAAGAAAATTGCTCTCTTATGTTCCAATATTGCCTGATTCTGGATTGCATTGTCTGGAACTTCGATTATGTTATTTGCAATGAAATACATTTCTAGCCGATCCACATATGCTTTAAAACGTTCCCGGCCATGTTATATTACCCAAATGTCCCATTACACCTGTGGGTGCTGCCATTTTAATTTCTAGCTGTTCACACCGTGTGCTGTATTTTACCTTGGATTTTGTAGCTTTTTCCAAAGACAGAAGCTTCCAAAGTCTCTCTGCCGGCTGGCTGAATCCTTCACTAACAAGATTTCAGCTTTAAATCATCTGAAAAATCCTATCTCATCGCCAAATGTGATATATTCACAGAGCACAAGCACACACAGCTTTCTACATGGCAGGCAGCTCTCTCGGAAGCCACCAGAACCTGCTGCTTCTGTTTAATTATTAACTCTGTAGTTGCAGTACACAATATGTCCACATCCACAGTGTGGAGCTACAAACATTACAAGCTCACAGACATTACAGCTGTGATGCCTTCTCCCCATGGTGGAATGGTCTGGTCATACCAAGTGTCAAGGCTCACTGATGACACTCAGAGAAGCAATTAGGAGCGCGAGACTGAAGCTGTGGGCAATTCAAAAAAAGCTAGCCACCGCAGCAGGTGAATCAACAACGGGGAGCGGAGGTCGGAAGCGGCAAGGAGCGGAGTTCGGAAGAGGTGAGGAATGGAGGTCAGAATCTGCATGGAACAGAGGTCGGAAGCGGCGAGGAGCGGAGGTTGGAAGTGGCGAGGAGTGGAGGTCAGAAGTGGTGGGGAGCGGAGGTCAGAAGCGACGAGGAACAGAGGTCAGGACTGGCGAGGAGCAGAGGTCATGACCGGCGAGGAGCGGAGGTCAGAAGTGATGAGGAGCGGAGGTCGGGACCGGCGAGGAGTGGAGGTCGGGACGGGCGAGGTCCGGAGGTCGGAATGGGTGAAGAGTGGAGGTTGTGGCGGGCGAGGTCCGGAGGTCGGGACGGGTGAGGTCCGGAGGTCGGGACCGGCGAGATCTGGAGGTCGGAATGGGTGAGGTCCGGAGGTCGGAAGCGGAGAGGAGAAGACAGGCGAGGCACGGAGGAGTGGAGAGGTCGGAGCCCAGAGGTGGAGCACCATGGACAAGACAAAGGCAAGGCGCAGCATGGGCCAATAGTGAGGCTGTGAGGTCGTGAGGCTCACATTGCGTACTATGAATTCCACGTAGAGAGAGGCCCTGTGGGAAGGTGGAAGGAAGGAGGACAGTAAGAGTATGTTTGAATTTGCGTGTATGTTTTGGCACATGCGACGGAGCCTGGTCTACAGTCGTCCTGGATCCAGTTGCCACCTTACTCCTTCAAACCCGTGTGGTGGCTGGTGTGCAACGACTACCCCACGTTAAAAGAATTCACGCACAGGCATTTTCCACTGTTTAAAATGAGTTCATCGTCATCTGAGTACTCATTTTTAGTGTGGAAGCCAGTCATCCTCGACCCCGAGGGACTGCCTATGATGATGACAATGACCACTTGGCTGAGGTACGGAAGGTGACATGCATCTGGGGAAAGGAGGAGAAAACTGAGGGCGGGGATGGGGAGAAGTCAACTCATTTTTTTAACAGGAGGGAATTTGCACTCTTAACTGATAACTGTATATAATACGGAGGGACAATAACTAGGACCAACATTACACATTACTGACCTTGAGCTGCTGAATATACAGTAATGTCACATTATTGGCACAACAGAAGCATGGCAATTGCTTTGAGAATCCAGATAACTTTCTGTTACATCTGATCTATTCTGATAATGTGCATTGTCCCTGCATTGATTACATGAACTCTGTATCATTGGCTAATTGATCGATCTTTGGTTCTCATTAACTGGTGGGGCAATAGTCCTCAATGCATCATTGTATTGAATTTGCTGACAAATACTTGACAAATTAAGTCAACAAACACTATAACTCAGCTCAACCAAGCAAGTCAAATGGAAGGAAGTGAATATGTTTTTGTTGATGTATTGTTCTGTACCAGCTCTGAAAGGCATTAGGTCACATACATTTTTCATTTATAGAATTCATGTTGCCGCATATCTTACATGGAAAAAAAATGTAATCTTCAAATGAATCAAGGGCTGCGTCAGTACAGCTTTGTTACTTATTTGGTATGAAACTCGTGTTTTGCATGAGTTGCCTGTTATCCTGGCTAGCATCTGCACTCATTCATATTTAGAATGCTAATTAGTAAAAATTCTTCATGAAACTTTTGCGCTTTACTTATTGTTTGATCACATAGTGATTTTTGTTTTTGAAATTCATGGTTTTAAGATGCCACTTTGGTGGCACAGTTGGTTAGCACCCTGTCCTTTCACATCTGGAACCTCTGTGAAATGAGTTTGGCCAGTTTCAACCCCGTTCTTAATGAACAGGAGCCCGTAATGAAAAACTATTTCTAAATTGGCAGCCTGTCCAATATTACATGAGCTTTTAACACCCACCTAACCTTGATTTATTTCCTTCTCTCCCCTATACTTTCCCTCCTGTAGACAATTAACCTGAACTCACTTATCTCGGCTTTCGCTTGAGGAATGGCCAAATGCTTGAGGTACCGAAGAGTGGTTAGCATTTGTGAAACCTTCCCCAGGCAGAGTCAGTGTCCTCCGCAACAGGAGAAAAACTATCCAAGGAATATTTGCTGAAACAAAGAAGTAAGGCATTAAAATGTTGTGACTACACAACAGGTCCCTCAGCTGAGTATGGACTCCGTCACAGAGGGGGAAATGCGTATCGTGTTTTCTGTGACAGTCAAGGATTTCGGGCCTGTGAAATCACAAGGCAAAAATGGAAGGGAAACCAAGTCTATTGAACATATTAGAAAAGTTGACAACCTTGAGAATCAATGTCACAGGAAGAATCGGAAAGTGACTGGGTTCCTAGAAAAGATTAGATGCGGGGCTCAATTGATTTTCTGGAACTGAATCTGTCTTCATTGTTTAATCTGACTTGAGAAAGAAATTGCAAACCTGAGTAGGCATTCAGATTGTGTTTCACAAAATGGTCGAATATCTGCAAGTGCCAAGGGCTGTTGTATTGCTAAGCAAAGAGGGACATTTTGCAGGTGCTAAGAAAAGCCTCACTTTCCTGGCTGTACCTGGCCAAACTACAAGGAATGTGTGAAAGTGAGCACAGGTGAGGCTGGGCAATTATAGCTTTTTAAGTACCAGAAGAAGTGAAGAGACAGAATAGTGAAAAGTAGAACTATCTCTATACGTAATCCATCGCCTGAATAATAACACAAAGAAATGAAACGTGGTCAGCTGAGTGTTGAAATGGGTGGAACAGTGGTGTTTCAGCTATGCGATCGATCCAGCTGAGAGTGTTGGTGTAAAGCTCTCCACGGTCTGCATGGATTTGATGTAAATTGAGCATGGCGCAGTCTCAACCCTAGTGGACACGGGGGGGGGGGGGGCGGGAGGGTCACCACTCAAAGCTGACCCGAATGTGGCACCAGTTGCCCCAAATTGGCAATCTCACTCAGATAAGCTACATAGCTGCTCTTCAAGCTCGAGCTCAGGTACATTGTTGGGCCAGGCCAAGGAGAGCTTAGTTGGAGTTTTCTGCTAACACACTGGCCAGACCATTCACCATAATGGAAGGACAATTGTGGACTGCCAAGCACAGAAGTGGAAAACCCTGGTCTTTTACTCTGCATCTAACCAGCGCTGTACCTGACCTGGAATACTTGATGGAGCAGTGTAGAGAAAGCTTTACTTGCTTTAAAATCTCACCGATTTGGAGGAAGTTCTGAGGGAAGCTGGGCAATAAATATGACCCTGTCTGTGTCGCCCATATCCTGAGAACAAAACACATCCAGCCCATGCTATACCTGACCTTCCCGCCTTAATAACTCTCATTGTGATGAGTACAAAGATCGCCAAGACGATGTGAAGAATTTTTATGACGATGAGTTTTCTCCCGAACATGAACTAATATGTCACTGGCATCATTGTTCATAGACGCAGTTGTGCTTTTGCCCCACTCATTATAAACTCCTGCAATGCACGGTTTCCTGAAGACTCTTGTCTTCAACATCATGTGTCAAATTTCTTTGCAAGTTAAAGAAATGCATGAACATATGCTGCTCATTAGCCTATTGGCTCTTTACAGAGATTTCTGCCACAAATTAGTGCTTGTCTAGATCACTGTGATTTACATACTGAGCAGTTAATGTGTTTCAGTGGCAGCTGCTTTCCATGAGTGGATTGTTTGAGCAAAGTGACATTGATGGTTGCTTGGTTAATGATTGGCTCCTATCGGGTGTGTGAGTGGACTTATGGAGAACAGAAATGATGACAATAGGAACAAACCTTCCCCCAAAGGATTGGCAGCTAAAGGCAGTGCCTGGTGTCACACTAAGTCATATTGAGCTGATGTCCCTGCCTAATCCCTGCTCTCTGATTGAGTTGGCTCATTTCATTAGGGGCGCTACAACTAGCCTCAGCGCTGCTGAGCTAGGGAGGGTTCCTGCTACTGATCATTATCCAGTCATTATTGCAGGAAAGTGCATCGGGTGAGAATTCGACTGTACCCTGGCTCTGATACGTTCCACAGCAGAACAATCTTCCAACACTCACAATTTATGCACAGATGTGAAGAATTGGACAAGGTGCTGGCAGCCATGAAACCGCACCACACACAAGACTTTGTGCTTTGTTATGTATGTAAACTTGTATTTACTCTGTACAGCCACCAGAGGGCTCATCCCCTGGAGTACCAAGGGATCTCATAATCCCTTGGGAGCACAGGTATTTAAGGAGGCTTCACAGGTTGGAGAGGCACTCTGGAGACCTGCAATAAAAGACTACGGTCACACTTTACTTTGAGCTCACAGTGTTCAGTCTGACTCTTTCTCCATACACAACAACTGGCGACGAGATACAGATAGCAAACCCAAAGCTGCAGAGAACAGTGGGCATGCTGGAGAAATTCTCGGAGGGAGATGATTGGGAAACTTTTGTGGAGCGACTCGACCAATACTTCGTGGCCAACGAGCTAGATGGGGAAGAGAGTGCTGACAAACAAAGGACGAGCCTCCTCATCGTCTGTGGGGCACCAACGTATGGCCTCATGAAGAATCTGCTCACTCCAGCAAAACCCACGGAGAAATTGTACGACGATTTGTGCACACTGGTCCGAGAACATTTAAACCCAAAGGAAAGCATTCTGATGGCGAGGTACCAGTTCTACACCTACAAAAGGTCTGAAGGCCAGGAAGTGGTGAGTTATGTCGCCGAGCTAAGACGCTTTGCACGACATTGTAAATTTGAAGGACATTTGGAGCACATGCTCAGAGACTTTTTCGTACTTGGCATTGGCCATGAAACCATACTTCGCAAACTTTTGACTGTAGAGACACCAATCTTGAGTAAGGCCTCAGCAATAGCCCAGGCATTCATTGCCACCAATGACAATACGAAGCAAATCTCTCAGCACACAAGTGCTGCTACAAATATTGTGAACAAAGTGATGTTGTTTTCGAATCGTAACGTACAGGGCAGGTCACACATACCTGCAGCTACACGTCCGCAGATGTCTCAGAGTCCACCATCAAGGCCATTAACACCTTGTTAGCGCTGCGGGGGTGATCATCGTTTCCATTCATGCCAATTCAAAGAGTACGTTTGCAAGGGCTGTGGAACAATGGGACACCTCCAACGAATGTGGAGGCGAGCTGCAAAGCCTGTTAAACCTGCAAACCACCACTTTGCAGAGGAGGACAGATCCACGGAGGATCACGACGAACCAGAGCCTCAGATCGAGAAGGCAGAGGTACATGGGGTGCACACGTTCACCACGAATTGCCCCCCGATAATGCTGAATATTGAACTAAATGGACTCCCGGTGTCAATGGAGCTGGACCCGGGTGTGAGCCAGTCCATCATGGGCAAAAAGACTTTCGAAAGGTTGTGGTGCAACAAGGCCTCAAGGCCAGTCTTAACTCCAGTTCACACGAAACTAAGAACTTACACGAAAGAACTGATTCCTGTAATCAGCAGTGCTACCATAAAGGTCTCCTACGATGGAGCGGTGCACAAGCTACCACTCTGGGTGATACCGGACGATAGTCCCACGCTGCTCAGCAGGAGCTGGCTGGGAAAGATACGCTGGAACTGGGACGACATCCGAGCGCTATCGCCCGTTGACGACACTTCGTGTGCCCAGATCTTAAACAAATTTCCTTTGCTGTTCGAACCAGGCATCGGGAAATTCCAAAGAGCAAAAGTGCAGATCCACCTAATTCTGGGGCGCGACCCATCCATCACAAGGCGAGAGCAGTACCGTACATGATGAGAGAAAGGGAAAGGGTAGAGATTGAGCTAGACCGGCTGCAAAGAGAGGGCATCATTTCACCGATCGAGTTCAGCGAGTGGGCCAGTCCTATCGTCCCAGTCCCCAAGGGAGACGGCACCGTCAAAATCTGTGACGATTACAAAGTAACTATCAATCGTTTCTCCCTGCAGGACCAATACCAACTATCAAAGGCCGACAACCTCTTTGCAACGCTGGCGGGAGGAAAGACGTTTACGAAGCTGGATCTGACATGTCGCAGGAACTGGAGGAATCATCGAAGGCCCTCACCTGCATCAACACGCACAAAGGTCTTTTTGTTTATAATAGATGCCCGTTTGGAATCCGATCAGCGGCGGCGACATTCCAGAGAAACATGGAAAGCTTACTGAAGGCAGTCCCGCACACCGTGGTCTTCCAGGGCGATATCTTGGTCACAGGTCAGAACACAGTCGATCATCTGCGGAACCTTAGTCGATGCAACTGCGTGGGGCTCAGGTTAAAACACTCAAAGTGCATTTTCCTGGTGCCTGAAGTGGAGTTCCTGGGAAGGAGGATTGCAGCAGACGGCATCAGGCCCACCAACGTGAAGACAAAGGCAATCGAGAACGCACCGAGGCCACAGAACGTGACGGAGCTGCGGTCGTTTCTGGGACTCCTGAACTACTTTGGTAACTTCTTACCGGGTCTCAGCACACTGTTAGAACCACTACATGTATTACTATGAAGAGGAGATGAATGGGTTTGGGGCAAAAGCCAAGAAAATGCCTTTGTAAAAGCGAGAAAATTGTTATGCTCGAACAAATTACTTGTATTGTATGATCCATGTAAGCGTTTAGTACTAGCATGTGATGTGTCGTCATATGGCGTCGGGTGTGTATTGCAACAAGCTAATGATTTCGGGAAACTGCAACCAGTTGCTTATGTATCCAGGAGTCTGTCTAAGGCTGAGAGAGCCTACAGCATGATTGAGAAAGAAGCGTTAGCGTTTGTCTATGGGATAAAGAAAATGCATCAATACTTGTTTGGGCTAAAATTCGATTGAAAACTGACCATAAGCCACTTATATCCCTGTTTTCTGAGAGTAAAGAGATAAATACCAACGCATCAGCCCGCACCCAGAGATGGGCACTCCCGTTGTCCGCATACAACTACGCGATCCGCCACAGGCCAGGCACAGAAAACTGCGCCGATTCTCTCAGTAGGCTGCCATTGCCCACCACTAGGTTGGAAATAGCGCAACCCGTTGATCTAGTCATGGTTATGGAAACATTTAAGAGTGAGCAATCACCCATCACTACCTGGCAGATCAAAACCTGGACAAGCCAGGACCCCTTATTATCTCTAGTCAAAAGCTGTGTGCTTCACGGGAGCTGGTCCAGTGTTCCAGTGGAAATGCAGGAAGAGATAAAGCCGTTCCAGCGGCGCAAAGATGAAATGTCTATACAAGCAGACTGTCTTCTGTGGGGCAATCGAGTAGTGGTCCCCAAAAAGGGCAGAGACACCTTCATCAATGACCTCCACAGTACCCATCCAGGCATCGTAATGATGAAAGCGATAGCCAGATCCCACGTGTGGTGGCCCGGTATCGATGCGGAATTAGAGTCCTGTGTTCACAGATGTAATACAAGCTCGCAGTTAAGCAATGCGCCCAGGAAGTTTACGGTCTTGGCCCTCCAAACCGTGGTCTAGGGTACACGTCGACTATGCAGGCCCGTTCTTGGGTAAAATGTTCCTTGTGGTTGTAGACGCGTACTCCAAATGGATTGAATGTGAGATAATATCGACTAGGACGTCCGCTGCCACTACTGAAAGCCTGTGGGCCATGTTTGCCACACACAGCCTACCCGATGTCCTGGTGAGCGACAACGGGCCATATTTTACCAGTGCTGAGTTCAAAGAATTCATGACCCGTAACGGGATCAAACATGTCACATCTGCTCTGTTTAAACTAGCGTCTAATGGTCAGGCAGAGAGAGCAGTGCAAACTATCAAGCAAGGCTTGAAGAGGGTAACTGAAGACTCACTGCAGACTGGCCTATCCCGAGTCCTGCTTAGCTACCGCACAAGACTCCACCCACTCACTGGGATCCCACCTGCTGGTCATGAAAAGAGCACTTAAGACAAGGCTATCGTTAGTTCACCCTGATCTACATGAACAGGTAGAGAGCAGGTGGCTTCAACAAAGTGCATACCGTGATAGCGCAAATGTGTCACGCGAGATTGAAATCACTGATCCTGTATTTGTATTAAATTATGGACAAGATCCCAAGTGGCTTCCCGGCACTGTCGTGGCCAAAGAGGTGAGCAGGGTATTTCGGGTCAAACTTTCAAATGGACTCATTCACCGGAAACACTTGGACCAAGTCAAACTCAGATTCAAGGACTACCCTGAGCAACCTACCTTGGACCCTACCTTTTTTGATCCACCAACACACACACCAGTGGCAACCAACACCACGGTTGACCATGAAGCAGAACCCATCATCCACAGCAGCCCTGCAGGGCCCAACACACCAGGCAGCCCAGCAAGGCCAGCTGCACAGCAGCCCAATGAGGGCCCAACAAATGATTCAACAACACCAGCTTTCACACCGAGGTGATCAACCAGGGCAAGAAGGGCCTCAGATCGACTCACATTGTAAATAGTTACGCTATTGACTTTGGGGGGGAATGTTGTTATATATGTGGACTTGTATTTACTCTGTACAGCCACCAGAGGGCTCATCCCCTGGAGTCCCAAAGGATCCCATAATTCCTTGGGAGCACAGGTATTTAAGGAGGCTTCACAGGTTGGAGAGGCACTCTGGAGACCTGTAATAAAAGACTAAGGTCATACGTTACTTTGAGCTCAATCTGTTCAATCTGACTCTTTCTCCGTACACTACATGCTTTCAGGAAAAGAAGGCAGAAAATGAAAACAAAACAGAATAAGAATAAACCTTTCAGAACAGTTGCATGTAATATATTAATACGTATATAATCTTCAGCACTTTCTTGGTGAGGTGGGATAAATTTTCACCTTCACCTCCTGGGCGGTAATCTGTTGGAATAGATCGCTCGCCTGTTGTAGACCAAATTAAAGGAATGAAAATTGGGTAGATTCTACAATAGGTGGGTGATCTGCTCGACCAGACTACTGCCTAGGGGTAAAAACCCCTGGTGTTTTAGCAAACAGTAATAGAAACATAGAAAATAGGAGCAGTAGTAGGCCATTCGGACCTTCGAGTCTGCAGCGCCATTCAATATGATCATGGCTGATCCACTATCTCAACACCATATTCCCGCTTTTTCCCCATATCCCTTGATGCCTTTTGTTTCTAGAAATCTATATATATCCCTATTAAATATATTCAGTGACTTGGCCTCCACAACCTTCTGTGGTAGAGAATTCCACAGGTTCACCACCCTCTGAGTGAAAACATTTCTCCTCATCTTGGTCCTAAATTTCCTACCCCATATTCTGAGACTGTGACCCCTTGTTCTAGACTTCCCAGCCAGGGGAAACATCCTCCCCGCATCCAGTCTATCCAACCCAGTCAGAATTTTATATGTTTCAATGAGATCCCCTCTCATTCTTCTAAACTCTAGTCAACCCAATCTCTCCTCATACGACAGTCCTGTCATCCCAGGAACCAGTCTGGTAAACCTTCGCTGCACTCCCTCTATGGCAAGTATATCCTTTCTTGGGTAAGGTGACCAAAACTGCACACAATACTCCAGGTGCAGTCTCACCAAGGCCCTGTATAACTGTAGTAAGACATCCTTGCTCCTGTACTCAAATTCTCTTGCAATGAAGGCCAACATACCATTTGCCTTCCTAACTGCTTGCTGCACTTGCATGTTTGCTTTCAATGACTGGTGTACAAGGACACCCAGGTCTCTCTGTTCATCGACACTTCCCAAGCCATCACCATTTAAATAATACTTTGTCCTTATGTTTTTCCTACCAAAGTGGATAACTTCACATTTATCCATGTTACACTGCATCTGCCATGTGTTTGCCCACTCACTCAATTTGTCTAAATCGTCTTTGCATCCTCCTCACAACTCACAATCCCACCTAGTTTTGTGTCGTCAGCAAACTTGGAAATATTACATTTGGTTCCCTCATCCAAATCATTTATATATATTGTGAATAGCTGGGGCCCAAGCACTGATCGCTGTGGTACCCCACTAGTCACTGCCCGCCACCAATGCATCATCAGCATCATAGGCCATCCCTCGAACGAGGATGACTTGCTTCCACACCAAAAGGGATGAGTTCGCAGATGTTTTAATGAAGGACCCGTTATTCCAGTCCTGAACTCCAATTGAAAGGTGGAAGATGCCTGTGCGTGGATTTTTTTAACGTGTGGTGACCATTGCACATCAGCCACCACACGGGCTTGACAGAGTTAGGCCTTTATCCAGTGGCAAGGGTTAACCAGGATGACTGGAGACCTGCTCTGCAGCACGGACCTAGTGTGCACACATATCGCAGTGTGGGCTGGCCCGTGCTGCCCCTCGGCCCTCGGCTCTTCTGGGCCCTGTACCCTAATTTGTTGCACCTCCGCCACGATCTCTCACCGCTGCTCCGCCATAAACATTCGCCGCACCTCTGCCACAATCTCTTGCCGCTCCTCCGCCACAAAACATTCGCCGCACCTCCGCCACGATCACGCACCATGCAATACACAATACATTCCATGACTATTCAAACATCCATAGTAGCAAATTCTATGTTTTATTTTTCTCGGCACTAAAGTTAGAAGTTCACCTTAGAATCATAGAAATGCTTCTCTACTTTTTCTGTCTTTTAAACAAACGGTTTACAACAGTAATGCAAACATATAGCAACAGTCTGGACTATCCATCACACCTCAAATGTCACACCTCAAAGTGTCACACCTCAAAATGTCACACCTCAGAGTGTCACGCTGTGCAAAGTGTGTGTCACATTTGTACTCAATTAACTCAAATGCCACGTTCATAAGATTGTTATGGCTCACATCTGAACAGGTAGAGATCTTACCAACCACAAGTAGCATCTTAAAACAAAGAGATTTAACAGGGAAATGAACTTGAGCAAAAACAATCAGCAGCAATAGCTCCGAATTGATCTCCGAATATCCTCCAATAGCAGCAATTTCCCACAGGATGTAGTGGAACAGATTGATGATCCGATTCCTGCTCTGGTCCAGTTAGACTTCATGGTCTTAAAGGGACAGGCCAGGTTAAGCTCCACCCAAATTGTCTACAATATAGATAATATTATAGTCTCATTATACAGCTTTGTAGCTCCAAATCTAGCTGAGATTCATCATCATTGATTATTTGTGGAGATATTTTTGTTTCAAAAACAGCCAGTATACAATCCTACAATGTCATACACCTTTTCATTTACCTTGATGTCTATTTAAATTCAGTGCCAAATTGGACAATATACAGGTTAGAATTAGTTAGGGTTGGGGCCAAGACAATCCCTTTACGCCTATTAGCAAAGGATTATCAAGGTATAAACACTCCCCTCATTATATATAACAACACATGACACAATTTTCCTCAATACAAAAGAATGTTTCCTGCAAATTATTGTGAGCAATATAATAGGGAGGAGTACATCAGTAGTAATAAAAAGCACTAGGGGCAGAAATTGGAGTCGTTTGCCACTCCTGTTAGCACCCCAGGAGGGTGGTAACTGTGCGCAAATAACTTTTCGTCCAGGCGCAGCGCCACTAACGACACCCGCCAAATTCCGTGGGAGTTTAGTGGTGGCGGTAACCGGTAGCGTCCCGTTCCACTGCGCTGGCGATAATGACATCATCACTGCGCCTCAGGACAAAATTTAGACTGCGTCCCCTGATAGAGCATGAAGCAGTAGTCTGTTTAGGCTTGCAGATTATGTTCAAACCAAACACAAAGGTGAGCTTCCGAAAGGTGCACTAACAGGAGGGAATAGGGAATTCACGGATGCACTGTTGGTGAATTTCTGTGCTCGTGATTTCTTGAAATGTGTTGGCAAGGCTTCCCATAAGTAACGTGCATTTGTAAAATCAACCCCCTGGATTAATGCATACTCTCTCCCTAGGCCCTGCTTGCCATGCTGTATGTTACCCAACATATGTGAAATAGAATGAAGAACAAGGGCAAATTGAGATGTAATCATCATCATTTTTCAAGCTAAGATGTGTTCCACATACAGTGCATCTTCCCATCCTCCCCAGGAGACAGACTGGTGATTTATCAATCTATTACCAAGCTCGTCAATTGGTGCTTTCAGTCTACCACTATAGAAACATAGAAACATAGAAAATAGGTGCAGGAGTAGGCCATTCAGCCCTTCTAGCCTGCACCGCCATTCAATGAGTTCATGGCTGAACATGAAACTTCAGTACCCCCTTCCTGCTTTCTCGCCATACCCCTTGATCCCCCGAGTAGTAAGGACTTCATCTAACTCCCTTTTGAATATATTTAGTGAATTGGCCCCAACCACTTTCTGTGGCAGAGAATTCCACAGATTCACCACTCTCTGGGTGAAGAAGTCTCTCCTCATCTCGGTCCTAAGTGGCTTACCCCTTATCCTTAGACTGTGACCCCTGGTTCTGGACTTCCCCAACATTGGGAACAATCTTCCTGCATCCAACCTGTCTAAACCCGTCAGAATTTTAAACGTTTCTATGAGGTCCCCTCTCATTCTTCTGAACTCCAGTGAATACAAGCCCAGTTGATCCAGTCTTTCTTGATAGGTCAGTCCCACCATCCCGGGAATCAGTCTGGTGAATCTTCGCTGCACTCCCTCAATAGCAAGAATGTCCTTCCTCAAGTTAGGAGATCAAAATTGTACACAATACTCCAGGTGTGGCCTCACCAAGGCCCTGTACAACTGTAGCAACACCTCCCTGCCCCTGTACTCAAATCCCCTCGCTATGAAGGCCAACATGCCATTTGCTTTCTTAACCGCCTGCTGTACCTGCATTCCAACCTTCAATGACTGATGTACCATGACACCCAGGTCTCGTTGCACCTTCCCTTTTCCTAATCTGTCACCATTCAGATAATAGTCTGTCTCTCTGTTTTTACCACCAAAGTGGATAACCTCACATTTATCCACATTATACTTCATCTGCCATGCATTTGCCCACTCACCTAACCTATCCAAGTCACTATAACCAAGTTGATCTTCACTTGCTGTACTTAATTTAGTTGGACTTCTACTGAACAGGGAGCTGTGGAGCAGGTCAACCCACAAGGAGTTCTGTATGATCTATAACAATGAAAATAATTGGTTCAACTGGAAGTACACAGGAAGTGTAGGTCATTACCTTCCTGCAGAGCCCACCTCCCCCCCTTCAGTAGAAAATCTTCAGAAAAGGCATTCCTAATTGTTCTGTCAACCTCCTCTCTACCTTCCAGGGTCGAAGTTATTGCTGCTACTAATGGCCAATGTATGCGCTCCAGGTGCATGGCTCAATCTGTGCTGGGACTGATGAATAAATAGCAAAATTGTTGTGTATCTGTAAAGCATGCACTCCCATGTTCCGCCACCAGGGTGCGCATCCCCTGAAGTCTTAAGGGATCCCAGCATCCCTTGGGAGCACTGTATATAAGCCGGCCCCTAAAGCATGTTCCTCACTCTGGAGTGTCTTAATAAAGACTGAGGTCACTGTTACTTTAACCTCCCTGTGTGCAGTCTCATCTGTGTTAGGAACACAAAAACTGGCAACGAATCCAATGCAAAGAAGCAGCAAACTGTGGGCATCCTGGAGAAGTTCTCGGAGAGTGAGGACTGGGAAGCCTATGTCGAACGGCTAGACCAGTACTTTGTAGCTAACGAGCTGGACGGAGAAGGAAGTGCTGCAAAAAGGAGAGCGGTCCTCCTCATGGTCTGCGGGGCACTGGCCTACAGCCTCATGAAGAATCTTCTGGCTCCGGTGAAACCCACAGATAAGTCGCATGAGGAGCTGTGTACACTGGTTCGGGAGCATCTTAACCCGAGGGAGAGCGTGCTGATGGCGAGGTATCGGTTCTACACGTGCCAACGATCTGAAGGTCAGGAAGTGGCGAGCTACGTCACTGAGCTAAGGCGACTTGCAGGACAATGTGAGTTTGATGGCTACCTGGAGCAAATGCTCAGAGACGTTTTTGTACTGGGCATTGACCACGAGACCATACAACGAAAACTTTTGACTGTAGAGACACCGACCCTCAGTAAGGCCATTGTGACAGCACAGGCATTTATGTGCACCAGTGATAACACCAAACAAATCTCTCAGCACACAAGTGCTAGCAATGTTCATAAATTAACTGGAACTGTGTTTGCGAGCAGAAATGTACAGGGCAGAAACCACGAGTCTGCAACTGCCAGCAGGCCTCAGGTGACCCAGATGACTCAGAGTCCCCAACAAAGGATGAATGCAAGGCAATTCACACCTTGTTGGTGTTGTGGAGGCTTCCATTCAGCCTATTCATGCCACTTCAAAGGGTATGTTTGCAAGAGCTGTGGAACAATGGGGCACCTCCAACGAGCTTGCAGACGAGTTGCAAGCTCTGCAAAACCTGCTAACCACCACGTGGCAGAGGAAGATCGGTCCATGGTGGATCAAAGCAATTTTGAGCCTCAGAGAGAGGAGGGAGATGCTGAAGTACACGGGGTGCACACATTTTCGACGAAATGTCCACCTATAATGCTAAATGTAAAATTGAATGGCTTACCCGTAGCCGTGGAACTGTACACTGGTGCTAGCCAATCCATCATGAGTAAAAAGATGTTTGAGAGACTGTGGTGCAACAAGGCACTCAGACCAACCCTGAGCTTCATCCACACGAAACTGAGAACGTACACCAAAGAGCTTATCACTGTCCTGGGCAGTGCAATGGTCAAGGTCACCTACGAGGGCATGGTGCACGAACTGCCACTTTGGATTGTCCCGGGCAATGGCCCCACACTGCTTGGAAGGAGCTGGCTGGGCAAAATCCGCTGGAACTGGGATGACATCCGAGCGCTATCGCATGTCGATGAGGCCTCATGTACCCAGGTTCTTAACAAATTTCCTTCCCTTTTTGAGCCAGGCATTGGAAACTTTTCCGGGGCGAAGGTGCAGATCCACTTGGTCCCAGAGGCACGACCCATTCACCACAAGGCGCGAGCGGTACCTCACATGATGAGGGAGCGAATGGAAATCAAGCTGGACAGGCTGCAATGCGAGGGTATCATCTCCCCAGTGGAATTCAGCGAGTGGGCCAGCCCGATTGTTCCCGTACTTAAAAGTGATGGCACGGTCAGGATTTGCGGCGATTATAAAGTAACTATTAATCGTTTCTTGCTACAGGACCAATACCCGCTACCTAAGGCAGATGACCTATTTGCGACGCTGGCAAGAGGCAAGACGTTCACCAAGCTTGACCTGCCTTCGGCCTACCTGACGCAGGAGTTGGAGGAGTCTTCGAAGGGCCTTACCTGCATCAACACACACAAGGGACTGTTCATCTACAACAGATGCCCGTTTGGAATTCGGTCGGCTGCAGCGATCTTCCAGAGAAACATGGAGAGTCTATTCAAGTCGGTACCACGCACGGTGGTTTTTCAGGACGACATATTGGTCACAGGTCGGGACACCGTCGAGCACCTACAAAACCTGGAAGAGGTCCTCCAGCGACTGGATCGCGTAGGGCTGTGACTGAAGAGGTCGAAATGCGTCTTCATGGCAACAGAAGTGGAGTTTTTGGGGAGAAAGATCGTGGTGGACGGCATTTGGCCCACAGACGCCAAGACAGACGCTATCAGGAATGTGCTCAGGCCACAGAACGTAATGGAGCTGTGGTCATTCCTGGGACTCCTCAACTATTTTGGTAACTTCCTACCGGGGTTAAGCACCCTCTTAGAGCCCCTACATGTGTTAGTGAGTAAAGGTGAGAACTGGGTATGGGAAAAAAACCAAGTAATTGCTTTTGAGAAAGCCAGAAACATTTTATGCTCCAACAAGCTGCTTGTATTGTATAACCTGTGTAAAAGACTTGTGCTAGCATGTGATGCGTCGTCGTACGGAGTCGAGTGTGTATTACAACAAGCTAACATTGCGGGAAGTTGCAACTTTTCGCCTATGCCTCCAGGAGCTTGTCTAAGGCCGAGAGGGCCTACAGCATGATTGAGAAAGAGGCATTAGCGTGTGTGTTCGGGGTAAAGAAAATGCATCAGTACCTGTTTGGCCTCAAATTTGAGCTGAAAACCGATCACAAGCCCCTCATATCCCTGTTCGCTGAAAACAAGGGGATAAATACTAATGCCTCAGCCCGCATACAAAGGTGGGCACTCACGCTATCAGTGTATAACTATACCATCCGCCATAGCCCAGGCACCGAGAACTGTGTGGATGCTGTCAGTCGGCTACCATTGCCCACCACGGGGGTGGAAATGGCGCAGCCTGCAAACTTGTTGATGGTGACGCAGCCCGCAGACTTGTTGATGGTCATGGAAGCATTTGAAAATGATAAATCACCTGTCACGGCCCGCCAGATTAGGACTTGGACCAGCCAAGATCCTCTGCTGTCCCTAGTAAAAAATTGTGTACCGCATGGGAGCTGGGCCAGCATCCTCTTTGAAATGCAAGAGCTAATCAAGCAGTTCCAGCGGCGAAAGGACGAGCTTTCCATTCAGGTTGACTGCCTGTTGTCGGGTAACCGCGAAGTGCTACCCAAAAAAGGCAGGGAGACGTTCATCTCGGATCACCACAGCACATACCCGGGTATATTAATGATGAAAGCGATAGCCAGAGCCCAGGTGTGGTGGCCCGGTATCGACTCTGACTTAGAGTCCTATGTACGGCAATGCAACGTGTGTGCTCAGTTGAGCAACGCGCCCAGAGAGGCACCACTAAGTTTGTGGTCCTGGCCCTCGAGACCATGGTCAAGGATCCATGTCGACTATGTGGGCCCGTTTCTCGGTAAAATGCTCCTGGTGGTGGTGGATGCTTTTTCAAAATGGATTGAATGTGAAATAATGTCGGGAAGCACCGCCACCACCACCATTGAAAGCCTGAGGGCCATGTTTGCCATCCACGGCCTGCCTGACATACTGGTCAGTGACAACGGGCCAAGTTTCACCAGTGCCGAATTTAAAGAATTCATGAACCGCAATGGGATCAAACATGTCACCTCGGCCCCGTTTAAACCAGCCCCCAATGGGCAGGCAGAGCGGGCAGTACAAACAATCAAACCGAGCCTTAAACGAGTCACAGAAGGCTCTCTCCAAAACCACCTGTCCCGAGACCCCACTCCTCACAGGGGTGCCCCCGGCTGAGCTACTCATGAAAAGGACACTTAAAACCAGACTCTCGCTGGTTCACCCCAACCTGCATGATCAGGTAGAGAGCAGGTGGCAGCAACAAAATGTAAACGATGGTCGCGCCACTGTGTCATGGGAAATTGATCTAAATGACCCCGTGTATGTGCTAAACTATGGACATGGTCCCAAGTGAATCGCGGGCACAGTGATATCTGAAGAAGCGAGTAGGGTATTTGTAGTCAAACTAGACAATGGACAAATTTGCAGAAAGCACCTGGACCAAACGAGGCTGCGGTTCACAGACTACCCTGAACAACCCACAGCAGACACCACCTTTTTCGAGCCCACAACACACATCCAAAGGATCAACGACACCACCCCAGACCAGGAAATCGAACCCATCACACCCAACAGCTCAGCAAGGCCAGGCTCACCCAGCAGCCCTGCAGGGCCAACAACACGCCAGCCCAGCGAGGGCACAGCCAACACACCAGAACAGACATTTGTACCGAGGCGGGCAACCAGGGAAAGAAAGGCTCCCGACCGCCTCACCTTATAAATAATTTTCACTTTGACTTTGGGGGAGGGGAGTGATGTTGTGTATCTGTAAAACATGCACTCCCATATTCTGCCACCAGGGAGTGCATCCCCTGAAGTCCCAAGGGATCCCAGCATCCCTTGGGAGCACTGTATATAAGCCAGCCCCTAAGACCTGTTCCTGACTCTGGAGTGTCGTAATAAAGACTGAGGTAACTGTTACTTTAACCTCCCTGTGTGCAGCCTCATCTGTGTTCGGAACACAATAAAAATGAGTGGATCTTGGAAAATCTTGCAAGGGCCTGCCCTACATACTTGCCGTGTGAGGTGTGCTCAAAGAATTATGATTGCACCATGATTATGATTAAAAAGAATTAGGATGTCGTTACACTCCCTTAGTCTCCATGAGTGTCAAAATGTAGTACGCCCCTTACTTTAAATATTACAATGTCTGATTAACCAATGATCACTTTTATAGACGCTAAAGTGCAATACCTTATTTTTTTAATTAAATAATTTTCCACTGTTTCATAAAGCAAGGTTTTATAAATCCAAAGTGATTTGTCTTTTTTCTATACTGGGAACCTTTTGTTATCCCATCTTAAATGTGTAAAACCCTCACTCTGAAGACATGCAAGGGTTTAAACAACAACAATAACAAGTTGCATTGATATAGCCTATGTCCCAAGGCGCTTCACAGGAGCATGATCAAACAAAATTTGACACCGAGCCACATAAGGAGATATTAGGACATGTGACCAAAAGCTTGGTCAAAGGGGCTGAAATAGCCCCTTCCCTTAAGGCCCATTACCGCTGGAAATCGGAGGCCACACTGAGGAGTGGAATGGCCACCACTTTGAAAATTGCCCTCCTGTGGTATCCCGGGGATTACCCGCTCCCCCCACTACTGCTCTGCTGTTGCCGATCCATCCTAAGTGCGTCATCAGTGCGCGCACCGCCAATGTGTCCCCCCGAACTTGAAATTCTGCGCTGAAAATCTTGCTCCCGCTGCTCGATGCCACCGACAGATTTTTCTGTCCGTCCACTGTGCTTCCAGTGCTTTCAAAATGGCGGTGTGGCTGCCATTAAATGTGAGGCACCAGCTCATTTTTTTTTGTCGGCCGACTGCCAAGCCTGGCCGACAATTATGCCCCCGGGTTTGGCCGGGCCGCCAACAGGCAGCCTGGCACCCCCTCTTAGGTGCCAGGCCGTTGGCCCGGCCAAACCCTCCCTGGTGGCCCAGTGGACCGAAGTTAAATAATCGCAGAGCTCACAGTGGTGACCTGCCAGCGTGAGTGACAGTGGGGGACACTCCGCCCCTCTACTTACCGAACATCCGCTCTCCGCCGCACATCCGCCAACATTATGACCGATTTCCGGGCCACGCAAAAAAAACAGCCAAATAGCAGAATTTTGCGCAAGAGTCCACCACATCTACTGCTGTGGTAAAAATGGTCGCAACATGGTAGGTTTGAAGGAGCATCTTAAAGGAGGAGAGAGTGGCGGAGATAGGGAGAGGCGAGGTTATGGAAGAATTTGAAAACAAGAATGAGAATTTTAAAATGAAGGCATTGCTGGACTGGGAGCCAATGTAGGTCAGTGAGCACAGGGGAGATGGGCCAGTTGGATGGTGTGAGTTGGGATATGGGCAGCAGAGTTTTGGATGAGGTCAAGTTTACAGAGAGTGCAAGGCGGAAAGCCAGCCAGGAGAGCATTGGAATAGTTGAGTGTAGAGATATCAAAGGCGTGGATGAGGGTTTCAGCAGCAGATGAGCTGAGGCAGGAGCAGAGATGGGCA
Source organism: Pristiophorus japonicus (assembly GCF_044704955.1). Lineage (NCBI taxonomy): Eukaryota > Metazoa > Chordata > Chondrichthyes > Pristiophoridae > Pristiophorus > Pristiophorus japonicus. Next base: position 39,515,707 of record NC_091994.1, read on the forward strand.
TGTTACGGAGGTACAGAGGGTAGGGGTAAAAGGATGTGTCTTGAACTTGAAAGTTGTGGTGAGTCTTCCACTGGGGTCTGTTTTGGGGTTACGGTCATTTACCAACTACATAAATGATCTGGATTTAGGGATTGAGGGAACTATATTGCAATTTGCTGATGACACCAAATAGAGGGAATAGTAAATTGTGACAAGATTTGTGAAAGACTGCAGAGAGACAAAGTAAGATGGACAGACGCAATTTAATGTAAAAATTTGTGGAGTGATACATTCTGGATGCAAGACTAGGGAAAGAAATACATCTTAAATGCTAAGATTTGAAATGTATTAGAGGGCAGCAGGATCTTGGTGTGAGGATACACAGGTCGTTAAAGGTGGCAACACAAGTAGATATGGCCATAGAATTCAAAAGCAAGGACATAACTTGTACAAGACCTTAGTCTTGAGGGAACGGTAGTGTGATGGTTATGTTACTGGACTAGTAATTCGGATGCCTGGACTAGTGATCCAGAGATGGGAGTTTAAATCCCACCACAGCAGCTGTGGAATTTGAATTCAGTTAATTAAATAAATAGGGAATAAACAGCTAATATCAGTAATGGTGACCATGAAACTGCCAGATTGTTGTAAAAACCCATCTGGTTCACTAATGTCCTTCGGGGAAGAAAATCTGCCGTCCATACCTGGTCTGGCCTATATGTGACTCCAGACCCACAGCAACATGGTTGGCTCTTAACTGCCCACTGAAATGGCCTAGCCACTCAGTTGTTCAAGGACAATTAGGGATGGGTAATAATGCAGGCCTTGCCAGCGACGCCTACATCCTGTGAACGAATTTTTAAAAAAGTTACGTCACATTTGGAATATCATGTACAGTTTTGGACACTCCATGGGCCCAAGTTTCCGTCCTCTGTAAAAACGGCGCACCTCCATAAGGTGCGCCAACTTTCTGGAATAAAAAGTCCGCCGAAAACTTACCTTGTGATTCACTGGTCTCCTCAAGATGTCATCGTGCTCGGCGTGGCGCAGCACAAGGGGTCGGGGCGCTGAAAACAGTGCCGGGAACTCTGCACATACGTGCTGGAGTGTGCGCACATGTGAATAGCTTCTCGCCCCCGAGGCTGCTGGGAGGGGCCTGATGCATACCGGCCCTAGCCCTGGCCGAATGGGCTCCCCGGGCAAAGATCGGGGCTTGGGCCTCCATCCCGTTCAGCTTACCCCCCTCCCTCCCATTCAGCACCCCCCCTTCCTCCCTCCCGTTCACTCCACCCCCTCCCTCCTGTTCAGCCGCACCTCCCTCCTGTTCAGCCCTTCCCCCCCTCCCCCCCTCCTGTCCCTCCCTCCTAAACTTCTTCACCCAGAGAGTGGTGAACCTGTGGAATTCTCTACCACAGAAAGTAGTTGAGGCCAATTCACTAAATATATTCAAAAGGGAGTTAGATGAAGTCCTTACTACTCGGGGGATCAAGGGTTATGGTGAGAAAGCAGGAAGGGGGTACTGAAGTTTCATGTTCAGCCATGAACTCATTGAATGGCGGTGCAGGCTAGAAGGGCTGAATGGCCTGCTCCTGCACCTATTTTCTATGTTTCTATGTCCCTCCCTCCTCTATCCCCCCTCCTCTCCCCCACCCCCCCTCCTCTCCCTTCCCTCCCTCCACGTTGTCGGCGGGGCCCTCCCACCTGGCATCTCGCTGGGGGTGGCCCGGCTTCCACGTCGTCGGTGGGGCCCATTCAGCCTCCCCCCCATTCCCTCCTGTTCAGCCCTCCCCCTCCTCCCCCCTCACTCCCCCCTCCTCTCCCCCCCCCTCCTCTCCCTCCCTCCCTCAACTCTCCCTCCCTCCCTTCCTCCCCCTCCCCTTCACAAGACCTGAGCAGGTTCTAGGTGACCTGATAAAGGTCTCCAGATCATGAAGGATTAGGATAAGGTAAATAGCGAGAGGTTCTTTCCACTGGTCGGCAACACAGTAACAAGAAAATACATATTTAACATAAGCACAACATAAATTAAAGGAAAGGTTAGAAAATATTTGCACGTAGAGGGATGGTTAGAATGTGGAATTCACCATTGTTGAAGCAGAGACCATAAATTCTATTGAAAGTGAATTAGACAGTGAGTTGAAAAAGAGGTATATTAAAAGGTACAGGGAGAGTGGGATTGGACGAGGTGTTAAGCAAAACACCTGAACAGGTGTAATGGACTGAATGGCCTGTTCCTGAGTTGGAACATTCTATGATTCTATAAACATTTCCATAAGACATTACGTAGCTTACTATTTTAATGGTGGCATTAGCCCATCTAAAATTAATCTGTTAAGGTCTCTGCTAATCTCACGGGGAGAGGAAAGTGATGCGAATACATTAAGTGATGTCCACTATTATCATCATCATCATCATCATCATCATAGGTGGTCCCTTGTATTGAGGATGACTTGCTTCCACGCCAAAAAGGGATGCATTCACAGGTGTTTCAATGAAGGAACTAATATTCCAGATCCCGAACTACATATTGAAGGGTAGAAGATGCCTGTGCGTGGATTTTTTTAACATGTGGTGGCCATTCCACACCAGCCACCACACGGGCTTAACAGAGCGAGGTCTTGGTCCAATGGCAAGGGTTAACCAAGACGACTGGAGACCAGCTCTGCTGCACGGACCCAGTGCGCACACATATCACGTATGTGTGTGTGTGTGTGTGGGAGGGTGGGGGGGCGGCAGTGTGAGTGTGTGTGGCGGGGGGAGGGAGCAGTGTGTGTGTGTGTATGTGGGGGGGGCAGTGTGAGTGTGTGTGAATGTGTGTGGAGGAGGGGCAGTGTGTGTGTGTGTGGGGGGGTAGTATGTGTGTGTGTGTATGTGGGGGGGCAGTGTGTGGGGGGGGTGTGGAGGCAGTGTGAGTGTGTGGGGGGGGTGGGGGGGTAGTATGTGTGTGTGTGTGTGTGTGTGTGTATGTGGGGGGGCAGTGTGTGTGTGTGGTGGGGGCAGTGTGAGTGTGTTGGGGGGGCAGTATGTGTGTGTGTGTATGTGGGGGGGCAGTGTGTGGGGGGGGGTGTGGGGGCAGTGTGTGTGTGTGTGTGTGAGTGTGAGTGTGTGGGGGGGCAGTGTGAGTGTGTGAGTGTGTGTCTGTGGGGGAGGGGCTGTGTGAGTGTGTGGTGGGGAGGGACAGTGTGAGTGTGTGTATGTGGGGGGCAGTGTGTGTGTGTGTGGGGGGGAGGGACAGTGTGAGTGTGAGTGTGTGGGGGGGGGTGCACTGTGAGTGTGTGTGGGGGGGAGGGACAGTGTGAGTGTGAGTGTGTGGGGGGGGGTGCAGTGTGAGTGTGTGAGTGTGGGGGAGGGGCTGTGTGTGGTGGGGAGGGACAGTGTGAGTATGTGTATGTGGGGGGGGCAGTGTGAGTGTGTGAGTGTGTGTCTGTGGGGGAAGGGCTGTGTGAGTGTGTGGTGGGGAGGGACAGTGTGAGTGTGTGTATGTGGGGGGGGCAGTGTGAGTGTGTGAGTGTGTGTCTGTGGGGGAAGGGCTGTGTGAGTGTGTGGTGGGGAGGGACAGTGTGAGTGTGTGTATGTGGGGGGCAGTGTGTGTGTGTGTGGGGGGGAGGCACAGTGTGAGTGTGTGTATGTGGGGGGGGGGCAGTGTGAGTGTGTGTGGGGGGGGAGGGACAGTGTGAGTGTGAGTGTGTGGGGGGGGCAGTGTGAGTGTGTGTGGGGGGGGAGGGACAGTGTGAGTGTGAGTGTGTGTTGTGGGGGGGAGGGACAGTGTGAGTGTGTGTATGTGGGGGGGGCAGTGTGAGTGTGTGTGGGGGGAGGAGGGACAGTGTGAGTGTGAGTGTGTGGGGGGGGGTGCAGTGTGAGTGTGTGAGAGGGGCTGCGTGTGTGTGTGTGTGTGGGGGGGAGGGACAGTGTGAGTGTGGGGGAGGGGCTGTGTGTGTGTGTGTGGGGGGGGAAGGACAGTGTGAGTGTGAGTGTGTGGGGGGGGCAGTGTGAGTGTGTGACTGTGGGGGAAGGGCTGTGTGAGTGTGTGGTGGGGAGGGACAGTGTGAGTGTGTGTATGTGGGGGGCAGTGTGTGTGTGTGTGGGGGGGAGGCACAGTGTGAGTGTGTGTATGTGGGGGGGGGCAGTGTGAGTGTGTGTGGGGGGGGGAGGGACAGTGTGAGTGTGAGTGTGTGGGGGGGGCAGTGTGAGTGTGTGTGGGGGGGGAGGGACAGTGTGAGTGTGAGTGTGTGTTGTGGGGGGGAGGGACAGTGTGAGTGTGTGTATGTGGGGGGGGCAGTGTGAGTGTGTGTGGGGGGAGGAGGGACAGTGTGAGTGTGAGTGTGTGGGAGGGGGTGCAGTGTGAGTGTGGGGGAGGGGCTGTGTGTGTGTGTGGGGGGGGAGGGACAGTGTGAGTGTGGGGGAGGGGCTGTGTGAGTGTGAGTGTGTGGGGGGGTGCAGTGTGAGTGTGTGAGAGGGGCTGTGTGTGTGTGTGGGGGGGAGGGACAGTATGAGTGTGTGGGGGGGTGCAGTGTGAGTGTGTGTGGGGGGGAGGGACAGTGTGAGTGTGAGTGTGTGGGGGGGGTGCAGTGTGAGTGTGGGGGAGGGGCTGTGTGTGTGTGTGGGGGGGGGAGGGACAGTGTGAGTGTGAGTGTGTGGGGGGGGTGCAGTGTGAGTGTGAGTGTGTGGGGGGGTGCAGTGTGAGTGTGTGAGTGTGGGGGAGGGGCTGTGTGTGTGTGTGGGGGGGGGAGGGACAGTGTGAGTGTGTGAGTGTGTGGGGGGGTGCAGTGTGAGTGTGTGTGGGGGGGAGGGACAGTGTGAGTGTGAGTGTGTGGGGGGGGGTGCAGTGTGAGTGTGTGAGTGTGGGAGAGGGGCTGTGTGTGTGTGTGGGGGGGGGGAGGGACAGTGTGAGTGTGAGTGTGTGTGGGGGGGGTGCAGTGTGAGTGTGTGAGTGTGGGAGAGGGGCTGTGTGTGTGTGTGGGGGGGGAGGGACAGTGTGAGTGTGAGTGTGTGGGGGGGGGGGTGCAGTGTGAGTGTGTGAGTGTGTGGGGGGGTGCAGTGTGAGTGTGTGTGGGGGGGAGGGACAGTGTGAGTGTGAGTGTGTGGGGGGGGTGCAGTGTGAGTGTGGGGGAGGGGCTGTGTGTGTGTGTGTGTGGGGGGGAGGGACAGTGTGAGTGTGAGTGTGTGGGGGGTGGGGGGGCAGTGTGAGTGTGGGATCGCCTCTCATTCTTCTGAATTCCGGTGAGTGGCGGCCTGGCCTGCTCGGCCTTTCCTCGTGGGCCGGCCCCCTCATCTCCGGAGTTAGCCTGATGAGCCTTCTCTGGACTGCCTCCAGGGCAAGTGTATCCTTTCGTGGCTATGGAGGCACGCAGTGTTCCAGGTGTGGCCTCACCAACACCCTGTGTAGCTGTAGCAAGACTTCCCAGCTTTTTTTCTGCCGGTGTACCAAGGCTGTGGTCTCCTGCAACGGTGGTGCGGCTCCCATTAAAGGAGAGGTGCGCCATGTCGACCCGACAATTATTCCCCCCCCCCCCCCCCCACCCCAGGTTGGGCCGGGCACCCCCTCGGGCCCGGCTGAAACCCTCCCTGGTGGCCCAGTGAACCGAACTTTAATCACCACGAAGGCTCTCCCCTTTAAGCGAAGGGGAGAGTCGTTGTGACGTGCGCCACGATGATGTCATCAGCGCTACGCTGATGACTGATAGCGGCAGACTCTACACCCTGCCCCTCAACTTCCACCCCTCTGGTGTGTTCATCGCCCCCACTTTCGCCCCCATTATGAACAACTTCCGGACCACTGGGGGAAAAAAGCCAAAGAGCAGAATTTCGCTCAGGAGGCCGCCGCAATGATAAAAACACTAGAAACGGGTGTGTGCCATAATCTATTATCATCAACAGTGATTTCCACACTACAGTGTTTATTGCCGCTTACATTGTTTGTGAATCGTAGCTGCCACCAGCAATGTGGAGCCATTGTTTCCAAGCACATACTAATCTCTGCTCATTAGCATCAAATGCCAGTTTAATTTGTTGTGTTAGCCAAGAGCTGACAGTCTGTTAAACCTTTTTGTTTAACATTAAAGAGGGTTAAAATGAAGCTTAACAAGTTTCCAGGCCATCTAACAAACCTGCCTCACAGTCCTTGCTAATATTTGATCCAGTAACTTCATCCTGGAAACTACAGTCCACACATTGCAAAATAGGGATTCGCCTCACTGACCCATTACTCGGGAGCTTCAGACTGGCAAGTCTTCACAGTGGCTGGGCCGAGGATGAACTCCAGCACAAATTTCCATCCCTGCTTGCTGATTGGACATTTCCAACCAAGTCTCATGATGCTATATAATCCTGATAGTCACTTTGATGCTAACATGTCCATGGTTCTAAAGGCTTCAGCCACTACATGCTATAGTCAGAGAACATATGAGCCGATAGACATTACTTCCTCATTCTAGATCTTATCTTAGATAGGACACTCAGATGAATATGTGCTCCTTATTCTTGCAGTGCTTTAAAAAATGCTTTAATGGATCACGAACATTTTTAAGACGTAACCTATTTTAGTGATCATAATCAACAGACTCCAATTTGGGCTTTAGAAAGAACTTGGATTTAAAGGGCTCCTTATGACAGTATCAGGACATCCCATACAAGGAGTTGCACAATAGTTACTGTTGCTATGTAAGGCAACTGCAGCCATTTTATACACAGCAAGATCACACTTGTAAGGTGAGATGAATAACCAGTTAATCTCATTTTGGTGCTGATTGCCGAAGAGTAGTTTTTCCACAGGATCTTTAATATCCAACTGGACAGGCAGAAAAGCTCTTGGTCTAATATCTCATCCAATTCAGTGCTACTCAATACTGTGGTGCCAGCTTAGATTATGTGCTGAAATCCTGGAGCGTGGCTTGAAGCCACAATCTTCTGACTCAGAGATGAGAGAACTACCAAATAAGGCAAGTTGACACCTAGTTATAATTTCCTAGAAAGTAATGATATAATTTATCGTCTGTGGGATCTTTATGTGCTCAAATTGACAGTCACGTTTGCCTATATAACAACAGTGACAACACTTCAACATTCTTTGATTATGAACCTTTCCGGTGCTCCACAAATGCAAGTTCTTTCTTGAGATGGCCACTATGAAGCACCAGGCTGTCTTTAGCCAAGCGACCTCTTGATTTTTACAATCCTCAAGATGCACATTTCCTTCATTTCATGTTCCTTTAAAGACTTGGCAGAAAAACACCACGCTAGCCCTGTCTTGACCCGACTCTAGTGGACGGGCTTGGGCTTTGCGCAGAGCTAACAGTGAGGGGGAAAGAGATGTTTGGCTCAAAAGAGGGAGCCAAGCTTCTTGGAGACTGCTTTGGTGACCGGGGAGATGCGGAGTCCCATTTGGCAAGTTTGTATCATTAAAATCAGATCAAACATATTTACAATAACAAACAAGAAGTGGGATTTTTATTACTTGCTTGAAATTAAAATGGCGAATAAATCTTTATTGGCCGGAAAACAACCCCCAATATTAATAGCCACCGTCAATAGTAATGGATGCGATCTTTCAGTAACTGGAGATTCTGTGTGCAGTGATAGACGGACATTAATTTCTGAGCTGTGTTGGTTTTCCAGTATAAACATTTGAAAAGCTGTCATTGTTATTATTCATTCTGCAACTCGGTCCTAAATGGGTCTAACAATTGACCTGACAGACTTTGATGCCATCATGTTAATTAAGTTCAGGATGACAGAGTATGATCAGATTTTAATAGCAACTAGATCAATATAGCAATTACTTTAAGCGTGGTACACTCAGGAATTTGAATGAAGGCATCAATCCATTCACACAATGTCATTAAAAGGTTGCCTACCCTTGTTTTGGCATTGTTAAATGTTGCCAAGTCGACTGACAATTGCATTCAGGACACTGACAGAACAGTGAAATAGAGGACAGGCATTGAAAATCCGAGCTGAGAATCAGTTCAGGCAGAGAGTAAACACACTGGCTGGAATTTTCTGGGGTCCGTGCAGTTGGGAATGGAGGACGGTCGGGTGGGAAATTTGAACAAGTGGGAGCGGATCAAGAACCCGCCATCATCCCGCTCCCACGCACTTTACCCGGGGCGGCAGCGACCCGACCGGCATAGGCGGGCGACCTCACTGAAATCATTATAACCTTGTTTACAGACACTTAAGAGCCTTTATCCACCTACATTTTAAATTTCCCTGCTCGGGAACCACGTCTGTCAACCTGAGGTGGGAGTTCCGTGGCCATTGCTCCAGCTGATTACTTGACAGCATCAAATGTACAGTAAAAGCTCCCACCTGACAGATGCTCACTTTCCTCAGGCAGAAGCTGCGCTGACTTCATTCCCAGCACAGATTGAGCTTTCTGCAGGCTGCAAGGCCTTCCAGAAAAGTCACCATCCCATGTCACCTCATTGGAAGAACCTTTCCCACCATTGACAGAATGCTTCTCTTAGCTCGACTTGACCTGCCATCTATTCCATCAACATGGGTGCCATTTATATTGTATCATCTTGGTCCTCAGAATCTGACCACGATGAGTTCCAATACCAGCAGCAACAGGCACATCAGCATCACCAACAACAACACCACCAACCTTCGCCTCAATACCCTGATGCTCCACAGGACAAAGGGCATCAGCGCAGGGCTGCACTGTGCTGGAGCCGATACCCCCAACACGGGGTATACAGGCAGAGGATGAGCTTCCTCAACATGTCGGAGCAACAGTGCCAAAGGAGGCTCAGGTTATCGCACCAAGTCATCACAGACATTTGCACATTGCTGGAGGAAGACCTGCAGCCCAGAGGACCTGTGGACATGCCTTACCAGTTGCTGTCAGAGTTACCAGCACCCTCAGCTTCATCGCCTCAGGCTCCTTGCAGGGATCTGCAGCAGACATTTACGGCATCTCGCAGTCGGCCGCCCACAGATGCATCACGCAGGTCACCAATGCTCTCTTTGATAAGTCAGCCAATTATATCAACTTGGTCACTGATGAAGCCAGTGTTATTGAGCGAGTGCTCAGCTTTGCCACTCTGGCTGGCTTCCCACGGGTGCAGGGCATCATCGACTGCACACATGTGCCATCAGGGCATCCCCACATAGAAACATAGAAACATAGAAATTTACAACGCAGAAGGAGGCCATTTCGGCCCATCATGTCCGCGCCGGCCGACGAAGAGCCGCACGGCCCTCGGTCAGCAGCCCTAAAGGCTACATATAAACCTATGAACAATGACGGAAAGGCAAAGAGCGCCCAGCCCAACCAGTCCGCCCCACACAACTGCGACACCCTTTATACTGAAACATTCTACGCTCCACCCCAACAGGAGCCATGTGATCCCCTGGGAGAGGCAAACACCAGATAAAAACCCAGGCCAATTTAGGGAGAAAAAATCTGGGAAAACTCCTCTCCGACCCACCCAGGCGATCGAAACTACTCCTGGAGATCACCCTGGCAATATTCTAGTCCCTGCAGTACTTACCATTATATCTGTGCCGTCCAACAAAAGGTCATCCAGTCTAATCCCAATTACCAGCTGTAGGTCCGTAGCCCTGCAGGTTACTGCACTTTAAGTGCCCATCCAACCATCTCTTAAAAGTGGTGAGGGTTTCTGCATCCACCACTCTTCCAGGTAGCGAGTTCCAGATCCCCACAACTCTCTGCGTAAAGAAGCCCCCCCTCAAATTCCCTCTAAACCTTCCACCAACCACCGTAAAACTATGCCCCCTAATAATAGACTCCTCCACCAATGGAAATAGACTCTTACTATCCACTGTCCAGGCCCCTCAATATTTTGTACACCTCAATGAGGTCTACTCTCAACCTCCTCTGTTCCAATGAGAACAAACCCAGCCTATCCAATCTGTCCTCATAACTAAGATTCTCCACTCTAGGCAGCATCCTAGTAAATCTCTGCACCCTCTCTAGTGCAATCACATCCTTCCTATAATACGGCGACCAAAACTACACACAGTACTCCAGCTGTGGCCTAATCAAAGTATTATACAATTCAAGCACAACCTCCCTGCTCTTATATTCTATGCCTTGGCCAATAAAGGCAAGCATTCCGTATGCCTTCTTAACCAGCTTATCCCCCTGGCCTGCTACTTTCAGGGATCTGTGGACAAGCACTCCAAGGTCCCTTTGTTCATCTACACTATTAAGTGGCCTACCGCTTAATGTGTATACCCTTTTCTTATTAGCCCTCCCAAAGTGCATCACCTCACACTTCTCTGAATTAAATTCCATTTGCCACTGCTCTGCCCACTTGACCAGTAGATTGATATCCTCCTGCAGCCCATGACTTTCTTCTTCATTATCAACTACACAGCCAATTTTAGTGTCGTCTGCAAACTTCTTAATCATACTCCCTATATTCAAATCTAAATCGTTGATATATACCCCAAAAGCAAGTCACCCAGTACTGAGCCCTTTGGAACCCTACTGGAAACATCCTTCCAGTCACAAAAACATCCATCAATCATTACCCAGGAGTTTTTGTCAACCATAAAATGACGAATATCTATGTGTGCACCAGATTCCCTGGCAGTTTTGTGCTGCGCCAGTTCACCCTCCCTCAGCTCTTCGCACCTCCAAACCCACTTTCTGGCTGGCTGCTTGGAGACAAGGGCTCTCCACTGAAGATGTGGTTCATGACACCCTTGAGCTGGCCAAGTACTGAGGCCCAAGATAGATATAATGAAAGCCACATTTCCACCAGATGTGTCATAGAGCAGACAAAAGGCATGCCGAAATTGCGCTTCAGTTTCTTAACAGCTCTCGAGGAGCCCTTCAATACGCAGCAGGCAGGGTCTCCAGAATCGTCATGGTCTGCTGCGCCCTGCACAACATAGTGCAGCAGTGAGGATTAGCGCTTCATAAGGAGCAAGGCACTGAGTGCACAGCCTCTTCAGAGGATGAGGAGCATCAGGAGTAGGAGGAGGATCAGGAGCTGCAGGAACGTGTGGTGCAGATCCCACTAGCACCTGAGTACATTGCTGCCCAGGAGGCCAGGGATGGGCTTATCGCAGCCAGATTTGCTTAACTTTATGCCATACACCTATATGGCTGCCACATGCTGCTCCAGGTTGGCAGCACCCCACAGCTACAACAGAAAGGCTCTCCACAATGACCAAGCCATTCCTTTCACACTGACACCATTGCTGGAGGTAAAGTTATGTCTGATCCTTCACTGCAACTAACTAAGCCACTTCCAATGGTGCACACTAATTTGTTTGTTCATGCCTGGAAAGTTTTGAAAATAAATAAATTTATGGTTCACATTCAATAAACTGAAACTTCACATTAACATTGATTAAAGCACCCAGGTGGCTACCCTTGTGAATCTACTTGTGTGGCATCTTTCTCTTCCGCGTGCTTCTACGAGGTGTAGGCAGAGGTTGGGGCAACCTGCTCTCTTCCCTGCTGTGCCTGCTTAGACGCTCTTGGCGGTCATCCTCTGGGCTTTGGAGCCTCTGATGGCCCCGCCAAAGTCTGCTCCTCCTGCAACTGTGCAGGGGACGACTCGGCCATTGCTGTCCGGGGAGGCATCTAAGGCCCTGACTGAGGGGGTGGCAATGGAGGAGAAGTGTGAGCGCTTTGAGAGGAGACCCCACTTCCATGTCCCCTCTCACCATCATCCCTCTCATGGACACCTGTACATCCCTGCTAGCAAGGAGCTGGAGAGCACCTTGCTTCGCATCAGTGGGGCCATGAGGATCCATGTCTACACTGACATCCCTCCCAGAGAGGAGGTCTATGAGCCTCTGCCATCTATTCTCCATAGAGACAAGTGCTCCTGTGAGTGGTGCATTAGCTGCTCCATGCAGATGGCAATCCTATCCATGGAGGAGCCTACAGGCGCCATCATCTGCGACACGGTGGTGCTCATGTTGGAGATGGACTCCTCCATTCTTTGAACATTGGCAATCACCGCGCTCGAAAAACCCTGTCAGAGCACCCTGCACTACTTCTTTCTGGGTAGCCCCTGAGGTTCAGTATCTGCATGCAGCTGAGCAGAACTGGGAGTGTCCTGCATCCTCCGACGAGAACTCTCCACTATTGTCCCTGTCTCCACCATCAGCTCTTAACGGTTGTGATTTGTAAGATACCAGGTGATAACACTACTGTATCCTGCGAGGAACCCACAGAGGCATATCTGGTGACGGTGCGCCCTCAGAGGCTGGAGGGTCCTCTGAGGAGTCCTCTTCCTCTTCCTCCTGGACAGTGGGGGCAAGGGAGAGGGGGGAATGGGGGTCCCTCGATGGGCCTGTAGGAGAGTAAAGAGATGAGTTTGATATGTCATATATTGATTGGGTACAGATACAATTATGCACATAATGACCATTCAATGGCAGTTGACATCAGTCCCCAAATGAGTGACTGATGTATGGCATGTAGTTGTATGATATGTAAATCTATCACCAGGTTGCTGAGATGTCCCCCTCTCTCCGTCTCCCACCTTCAGCTGCTCGGCAACTCTAAGGCAGCTCCAAGCCAGCCTCGTCTGCAGTGGTCAGGGTGGGCATTTATGGGATTCCACTGCCAGTTCTCTCTCTCTCCCTCTTATTGTGAGCTCTCTTTTCCTGCAAGGAGGGAAAGAAAAGGTTGAGTTAGAGTGATGGAATGAGTGTAAGGAATGGATGGGTTAGATCTGGAGAGGGAGACTATGATGTAGAGGGTGCCAATTCCAAGTGGCCTCCTTGCGTGTTGTTAGTTGGTATGATTGGGCGGGTGAGGGTGAGTGTGAGCGGTGGCTAGTGAGATGGGGATGTGATGATAGAGATAGAGAGAGAGGGATGAGTGGAGGTGCAAAGTATGTTGGTGTGAGTAAGGATGTGCAGGTGTGGGGCTGGAAAGGCAGAGTGATGGGCATGTGATGAGTGGCACAGCAGGATAAGTTGAGTGTGGCTTTGCACTCACATTTCCTGATCTAACAAGATAGTTGAAGTGTTTGTGGTAGAGCTATCTAATTAATCTGAGACCCCTACTCTTTCCACATAGCCCTGTAAATTTTTCCTCCAGTCTGAAAAACAACTATTCGCCACTACTCTCTGTTTTCTATCCCTTAACCAATGATATAACCTATTTTATATCTATGCTGCCACTGTCCCTTTAATCCCATGGGCTTTAATTTTGCGAACAAGTCTATTATGTGGTTCTTTGTCAAACGCCTTTTAAAAATCCATATACACAACATCAATCGCATTACCCTCATCCACCCTCTCTGTTACTGCATCAAGTAACTTGATCAATTTAGTCAAACACGATTTGCCTTTAACAAATCCATGCTAACTTTCATTTATTAGCCTATACTCTTCCAAATGCCAATTACTTTTGTCCCAATGTCACAAGCAGTATCGATTCTATATACGCACAAACATTGCTCATTCATTGGCATTGTACAGTTACACACACACTTCCCATTCATTGGCATTGTACAGTTACAAACACACTTCCCATTCACTCCCATTGCACAGTTACACACAAACTGCCCATTCATTGGCATTGTACCATTACACACACTTCCTATTCATTGGCATTGTACAGTTACACACACACTTCCCATTCACTCCCATTGTACAGTTGCACACACACTGCTCATTCACTCCCATTGTACAGTTACACACATACTTCCCATTCACTACCACTGTACCGTTACACACACATTGCTCATTCACTCCCATTGTACAGTTACACACACACACTTCCCATTCACTCCCATTGTACAGTTACACACACTGCCCGTTCACTCGCACTGTACAGTTACACACACACTGCCCATTCACTCCCATTGTACAGCTACACATAGACTTCTCATTCACTCCCATTGTACAGTTACACACACACTTCCCATTCACTCCCATTGTACAGTTACACACACACTTCCCATTCACTCCCATTGTACAGTTACACACACACTGCTCATTCACTCCTATTGTACAGTTACACACACACTTCCCATTCACTCCCATTGTACAGTTACACACACACTTCCCATTCACTCCCATTGTACAGTTACACACACACTGCTCATTCACTCCCATTGTACAGTTACACACACACTTCCCATTCACTCCCATTGTACCGTTACACACACACTGCCCATTCACTCCCATTGTACAGTTACACATACACTTCCCATTCACTCCCATTGTACAGTTACACACACACTTCCCATTCACTCCTGTTGTACAGTTGCACACACACTTCCCATTCACTCCTATTATACAGTTACACAAACACTGACTATTCACTCCCATTGTGCAGTTACACAAACATTACTCATTCACTACCACTGTACCGTTACACACACATTGTCCAACACACACACCAACGATGTCTTCGCAAGATCCTGCAAATCCCCTGGGAAGACAGACGCACCAACATTAGTGTCCTCGATCAGGCCAACATTCCCAGCATCAAAGCACTGATCACACTCAACCAGCTCCGTTGGGCGGGCCTCATTGTTCGCATGCCTGACACAAGACTCCCAAAGCAAGCGCTCTACTTGGAATTCCTACATGGCAAGCGAGCCCCAGGTGGGCAGAGGAAACGTTTCAAGGATACTCTCAAAGCCTCCTTGGTAAAATGCAACATCCCCTCCGACACCTGGGAGTCCCTAGCCAAAGACCGCCCTAAGTGGAGGAAGAGCATCCGGGAGGGCGCTGAGCACCTCGAGTCTCGTCACCGAGAGCATGCAGAAAACAAGCGCAGGCAGCGGAAAAAGCGTGCGGCAAACCAGTCCCACCCATCCATTCCTTCAACGACTGTCTGTCCCATCTGTGTCAGAGACTGTAATTTCCGTAATGGATTGTTCAGTCACCTGAGAACTCACTTTTAGAGTGCGAGGGACTGCCTCTGATGACGATGATGATGACACACACAATGACCATTCACTCCCATTGTACAGTTACACAAACATAGCTCATTCACTCCCATTGTACAGTTACACTGCCCCTTCACTCAAAGCCTAAAAAAAAGAAATACTTGCATTTATCTAGCACCTTACATGACCACCGCACATTCTAAAATGCTTTACAACCAATTAAATACTTTTTTTGGAGTGTAGTCACTGTTGTAATGTAGGAAACGCAGCGGCCAATTTGTGCACGACAAGCTCCCACAAACAGCAATGTGATAATGACCAGAAATCTGTTTTCTTTTAGCGATGTTGATTGAGGGATAAATATTGGCCAAGACACCGGGGAGATCTTCCTCGCTCTTCTTTGAAATAGTGTCATGGGATCTTTTACTGAGAGGGCAGCCGTTGCCTCGGTTGAACTCCCTCAGTACTACACTGGAGTATCAGACTAGATTTTTGTGTTCAAGGCCCTGAAGTGGAACTTCAAACAGACAACCTTCTGACTCCAGAGGTGAGAGTGCTACCAACTGACACACAGCCTAGAAGTTACTGTTGACAATATTAGTGGATGAATCCTTAATACATTCATCTGACATACCTTTTAAAACAAATCAGTTGATACTAATACAGCCGACAGAGGAATTTCATACAAATGCCTCTCTTTTTTATCTGCTGATATCGGCAAAGTAATCTCTGGCTCATGGTTCAAATACAAATTGTGTACTCATTGACTAATTCTGTTTTATTATTTTATTTTGCTTTTCACTTTTCTCCTCGTGCCCACTTCTCCTGCTGACTAGCTTGGGTACAGTGTCACCGAAGGCCCTCCAGTACCTTAACCTATTGACTATTTTTACGTTTGAGGCAAGGCAGGGAATTTTTCTGTTATTCAATTGCAGGGGGAAGCCAAAGCTGAGCCTAATCCCTTTCATCTCCTGACATCTGTACACATGCACTTTCCAGCAGCAGTTATAGTAACCAGGAGCAGGAACCTCAGCTCATCTTTCCGTCCTTAGCCCTCGGGGGACGACAAACAACCACAGTCCCTGCTGATGCTCCAGTGTTGTAAATCAACAGAGTCCTGGAATCAAACTTGGGACCTCTGGTCTACGAGGGATGGCTGAGTAACTCACCAGTCAGTGCAGGTATTCACTAAGTACTTTGCGATGTACTATTTTTATCAGTGGTTTGTAGGGTTTCTGCGACAAGCACTGCAGTTTATTTCATACCTGCAATAAATTCATCAGGATTCAACTGCACAAACCAGTGTAATAGAACTGTATCAGGAAATACTATCAACATTCAGTTAAATGTGGTTTAAATTTATTACCCCAAGGGTTAAATCGTATATACTGCCTACAATATGTATTCAATTATTTATGACCTCAGTGTAAAAGAATGGTTGATCATAGATCATATCCAGAGAAACACAGCTGCACATCTATCCATCAGCGGCCAATAGATGAACAGTGAACTCACCATGAAATCTGATTTAAAGAAGATCCATAGGTTTGTCAGAATGGACGACTGAGTGGGTGATGACACCAAACGCTGAAGCACTAAGCCATGCTGACAAAAGGGTCCCTGGCTCAATACCTAATCTTTTAGATGAGGTTTTAATCTGAGGTCCTATGAGATGGATATAAAAAACAAACAATGGCACAATGCGAAGAAGGAAGAGGCGACCTCCTGATGTCCAGGACAACATTCTTTGCTCAACTAACTTCAGATTATCTAGTCCTTTGTTCATTTGCTGCTTGTTGACCTTGCTGTGCGCAAATTGGCTGCTGGGGTTGTCTACATGCAGTGACTGCACTTCAAAAAGTAATTTATCAGTTGTAAAGCCTTTTCCTATATCCTGAGGAAATGGTAAGGCACTATATAAATACAAGTAGTCCTCTTGTAATCGGTGTAGTGTTAGCTGAACTTGGCCAGGGCACTACAATTAACGATGCATTCCTGACAGCGGGCTGGGGGTGAAGGGGATTAATCAGTAGCCCCATTGCTGATTGCTGTGCTGAAAAATGCACGTGTGTGGATGTTGGATGTGAATAGGATGCCAACTGCGTGAGACTTGATAAGGTCCTCTGTAGTAGATGGCAACCACGTGGCCCTTTTTACGTGAGTGTATTCCAACACAGCATGCATTGTAGTTCCTGGAGACACAGTTGGTACAAAGCACACCTCTTCAACATTTACATTTCACATTGCAAACTATCTGAGTGGTCCCTTAACGGTGCAGTGTTCAGCTTTCAGAACTTTTAATGGATGGAAATTCACGGGCAGTGTGCTGAAGATTTCCCAATTCAGACAAAGCTGCGCACCTACACCAAAGAGCTCATACCAGTCATTGGCAGTGCGGCAGTGAAGGTATCGTACGATGGAGCTGTGCAAGACTTATCACTGTGGATTGTACCAGGCGATGGCCCAACACTGTTCGGCAGAAGCTGGCTAGGAAAGATTTGATGGAACAGGGATGACATCAAAGCACTATCTTCAGTGGATGATGCCTCATGCACTCAAGTGCTGAGCAAATTTCTGTCGCTATTTGAACCAGGCATCGGCAACTTCATAGGCGCCAAGGTGCAGATCCATCTAGTTCCTGATGTAAGGCTCAAGCGGTTCCATATATGATGAGGTAGAAAGTCGAGATCGTTCTGGACAGACTTCAACGAGAGGGAATCATATCACCAATTGAGTTCAACGAGTGGGCCAGCCCAATTGTTCCGGTGTTGAAAAGCGATGGCATGGTCAGAATCTGCGGAGACGGCAAGGTAGCGATCAACCGAGTCTCGTAGCAAGACCAGTATCCACTACCCAAGGCGGACGAACTGTTCGCAATGTTAGCAGGGGGGAAGTTGTTCACCAAATTGGATCTAACCTCCGCTTACATGACACAGGAGCTGGCTGAATCTTCGAAAAGATTGATGTGCATCAACACACACAAAGGACTGTTTATATATCACAGATGCCCTTTTGGGATTCGTTTGGCTGCTGCCATTTTTCAGAGGAACATGGAGAGTCTGCTGAAATCAGTTCCGCACACTGTTGTGTTTCAAGACGACATCCTGATCACTGGTCGTGACACCATCGAACACCTGCACAACCTGGAAGAGGTTCTAAATCGACTAGAGAGAGTAGGACTCAGGCTGAAGCGCTGCAAGTGTGTTTTCCTGGCGTCAGAAGTCGAATTTTGGGGGAGAAAGATTGCGGCAGACGGCATCAGACTCACGGACTCAAAGATGGAGGCCATTAAGAATGCAGAATGTGACCACAGAATGTGACGGAGCTGCGTTCATTCCTGGAACTCCTCAACTATTTTGGTAACTTTCTACCCGGGTTGAGCACTTTGCTGGAACCTTTGCATTTATTGCTACGTAAGGATGACGACTGGGTTTGGGGTAAATCTCAAGAGACAACCTTTAAGAAGGCCAGAAACCTGCTATGTTCTAACAAGTTACTTGTATTCTATGACCAGTGTAAACGTTTAGTGCTAGCTTGTGATGCATCTTCGTACGGGGTCGGGTGTGTGCTACAGCAAACCAATGTATCAGGCAAACTGCAACCGGTTGCATAGGTGTCTAGAAGTCTATCTAAGGCTGAAAGAGCCTACAGTATGGTTGAGAACGAGGCATTAACATGCGTATACTGGGTTAAGAAAATGCACCAATACCTATTTGGACTCCGGTTCGAGCTTGAAACTGACCACAAACCGCTCATTTCGCTGTTTTAAGAAAGCAAAGGTATAAACACCAATGCTTTGTCCTGTATCCAAAGATGGGCACTAACATTGTCCGCTTATGACTATGTTATCCACCACAGACCAGGCGCGGAGAACTGTGCTGATGCCCTCAGTCGGCTACCATTGCCCACCACCGGGGTGGAAATGGCGCAACCCGCAGACTTGCTTCTAGTCATGGATGTTTTTGAGAGCAAGGGGTCACCCGTCATGGCTCGCCAGATCAGGACCTGGACTAGCCAGGACCCTGTGCTATCACTAGTAAAACGTTGCGTCCTCAATGGGAGCTGGTCGGCGGTCCCAGGGGAAATGCAAGATGAAATTAAGCCGTTTCACCGACGTAAAGATTAATTGTCCATCCAGTCAGATTGTCTTTTATGGGGTAATCACGTGGTTTTGCCAAAAAAAGGTAGGGGAAACGTTTATACGCGACCTATACAGTATCCACCCAGGCATAGTCATGATGAAGGCTATCGCCAGGTCACACGTTTGGTGGCCCGGCATTGACTCGGATTTGGAGTCATGCGTACACCAATGTAACACTTATTCACAGTTGAGCAATGCACCAAGGGAGACTCCTCTGAGTCTGTGGTCATGGCTTTCCAAATCCAGGATCCACATAGATTTCGCTGGCTCCCTTCTAGGAAAGATATTCTTAGTAGCAGTGGATGCTTACTCTAAATGGATTGAATGTGTAATCATGTCATCCTGCACGTCCACTGCCATCATTGAAAGCCTTTGGGCCATGTTCACCACCAATGGTTTGCCCGACATCCTTGTCAGTGACAATGGACCGTGTTTCACCAGCTCAGAATTCAACGAGTTTATGACCCACAATGGCATTAAGCATGGCAGGTCTGCCCCGTTTAAGTCCGCATCCAATGGTCAAGTGGAACGGGCAGTCCAAACTCTCAAGCAGAGCTTGAAATGCGTAACGGACGGCTCCCTGCAGACCTGTTTATCTCGGGTTCTGCTCAGCTACTGGACGTGGCCCCACTCGCTTACCGGAATTGTTAATGAAGAGAGCATTCAAAACCAGGCTCTCCTTAGTCCACCCGGATCTTAATGATCATGTGGAAACCCAGCGTCACCGGCAAAACATGTACCACGATTGTGCGGCTGTATCGCGTGACATTGATGTAAGCGTGTTTGCCCTTAATTACGGTCATGGTCCCAAATGGGTTGCTGGCACTGCCTTGACCAAGGAGGGAAATAGAGTGTTTCTTGTCAAACTATGTAATGGACAAATGTGCAGAAAGCATTTGGATCAGACCAAACTGTGATTCACTGACAACCAGGAACTACTTGAAGAGGACATCATCAGCATCGATCCACCAACACACACCCAACCAGCAATCGACCTCGTCGTCAATCAAGAGGATGAACCCACCATGCCCATCAGTCTGGTCAGACCAGCGCGCTACAGTGCAGCAATGGTCCAACCAACTCATCCATGCCAGGGTTCGAACTCAGCCATTCAACCAGGGAGTGAAGGGCCCCGGACCGCCTCAACTTGTAAATAACTTGTATCAAAGACTTTGGGGGGGGGGAGTGATGTTATGTATGTAAACATTAGAACTGTTTAAGACTTGCCACCAGAGGACGCACCTGTTGGAGGCCCAAGGGTCACCTGCACACCTCATGCAAGTGAATATAAAAGGTTGTCTGCCATGCTGCTTTGGCACTCTGGAGTTTTATTAAAGAGACTAAGGTCACATCAGTTTAAGCTTACAGTACTCAGTCTTGTGGAGTTATTCTAAACATAACAGCCCCCATACTTAAATTTTACCTTTAAAAGAAGCTCAAAGCAGCAGGAAAGCAGGCAGGACAGGTTCACAGTCTTTTCTCCCCAAGGTCTGTATGGATGGACCACACCCAAGGTCTTGTGATTTCTCTCTCTCCCCCCTCCTTAACTAATTGCAGTCTTGTGACTTCTCCCCTTCTCTCACCCCCGCCCCCCACCCCATTCTCATTGCAGTCTTCAGGAGCCTTCCGATCGGCACCTCGCTCCTCGGGCTCAGTCTGCAGCAGCCTTCCAATCGGTTTTCTCTCTCTCCTCCATCACCCCCCCGCCCTGGGGCTTGTTTTCCAGCCGAGCCCCTGTGTCCGGAAGAGGGGCTGATTCTGCTGGCCAAAGCTATGACCCTCCAGCCCTGCTACAAGACGTTCGGTGGTGATTGAGTAAAGGAAAAGAAAAAACTTCTGAAATCCACAATCTTCCATTAATACGTTGACAGGTAAAAAAGTTGAACTTTATTATTGATTTTTGACAGTGTTCATCCAAAATCTTGGATTAAAAACAATGGCGTCTTTCAGCACCGATTGGTCGATGTGTGCTGGTTTTTTTAAGTGCCCAGAAAGTTTTTCGGGAGTGACCAGATACGCCGGCCTAGGAGGAAATAATTTGGGCCAAATTGCGAAAAGTTATAAAAACCATTGCAGACATGAGCGAACATGGTGTAAAAAAAAACCGGCCTAGAAAAATCATAACTAAGTCAGTTACGCCGCGTAGATCGCAGGGGAAACTTTGAAAAAAATAAGTGCACGAAAAAAAATGGAGCGCGCCAAAAAAACGGCGCAAATGACCCGGGAAAATTGAGCCCGTAGAGAGGTGGAGAGGTTTAGGGAGGGAATTCCAGAGCTTAGGGCATTGGTAGCTGAAAGCACTCTGAAATTAAACCCCCTTGTACCACACATACTGAACTTGTACCCAATGAATTTAACAATATACCCTGACATCTCGCTTATTCCTCCATCGGGACCCCCAATTGTTCCTCACAATTTTCATGGGTGTTGGAGCTTTAAATCGGAGGGCCAGCAGGAGTTTGGGCTTTGAGACAGAAGGCTAATGAGAGTCAGGGCTGTGGGTGAGGAGGTCAGCAGGACTCAGAGCTTCAGCAGGCAAGGTCAACAGGAGTCAGGGTTGTGGGTGGAGCGACTGATGCAAGTTAGAGTTTTAGTTGTGGAAACCTGCAGGAGTCAAGACTTCAGGTGGGGAGATCTGCGGGAATCCAGATTCAGGTGGGAAGGCCAGTGAGAGCCGGGGGTTCAAGTAGAAGGAACCAATGGGAGTTGGGGTTTGGAGCGGGGGGTGAATGGGGGGGGGAGGAGTTGGGGTTTGGGAGGGTGAAGGGAGTCGGAGTTTGGGTGGGAGTTGGGGTTTGGGTGGGTGGGGAGGGGAGTGGGGCTTGGATGGGTGGGGAGGAGAGTTGGGGTTTGGATGGGGAGGAGAGTTGGAGTTTGGGTAGGTGGGGAGTGGGGCTTGGATGGGTGGGTAGGGGAGTGGGGGTTTGGGTGGGTGGGGAATTGGAGTTTAGGTGGGTGGGGAGGGGAGTGGGGGTTTGGGTGGATGGGGAGTTGGAGTTTGGGTGGGTGGGGAGGGGAGTTGGGGTTTGGGTGGGGGGTGAGTCGGGGTTTGGGAGGGAGGGGAGTCGGGGTTTGGGTGGGGGGTGAGTCGGGGTTTGGGAGGGAGGGGAGTCAGGGTTTGGGTGGGGGGTGAGTCGGGGTTTGGGAGGGAGGGGAGTCAGGGTTTGGGTGGGGGGTGAGTCGGGGTTTGGGAGGGAGGGGAGTCGGGGTTTGGGAGGGAGGGAGGGTTTTGGAGAGGGGAGTCGGGGTTTGGGAGGGAGGGGAGTCGAGGTTTGGGGGAGTCACAGTTTGGGTGGGGAGGGGAGTCGGGGTTTGGGGTGAGTCGGGGTTTGGGAGGGAGGGGAGTCGGGGTTTGGGTGGGGGGTGAGTCGGGGTTTGGGAAGGAGGGGAGTCGGGGTTTGGGAGGGAGGGAGGGTATTGGAGAGGGGAGTCGGGGTTTGGGAGGGAGGGGAGTCGAGGTTTGGGGGAGTCACAGTTTGGGTGGGGAGGGGAGTCGGGGTTTGGGGTGAGTAGGGGTTTGGGAGGGAGGGGAGTCAGGGTTTGGGTGGGGGGTGAGTCGGGGTTTGGGAGGGAGGGGAGTCGGGGTTTGGGAGGGAGGGAGGGTTTTGGAGAGGGGAGTCGGGGTTTGGGTGGGGGGTGAGTCGGGGTTTGGGGGAGTCACAGTTTGGGTGGGGAGGGGAGTCGGGGTTTGGGGGGAGTCGCGGTTTGGGTGGGGGGGGAGTTGGGGTTTGGGTGAGTGGGGAGGGGAGTGGGGCTTGGATGGGTGGGGAGGGGAGTTGGGGTTTGGTTGGGGAGAGAGTTGGGGTTTGGGTGGGGAGTGGGGGTTTGGGTGAGGAGGAGAGTTGGGGTGCGGGGGAGTCGGGGTTTGGGATGGAGGGGAGTTGGGGTTTGGGAGGGAGGGGAGTCGGGATTTGGGGAGGGGAGTCGGGGTTCAGCTTAGGAGGCTTACAGGAGTTAGATTGCCAGGATTTATGAAAATAACACAAGGAAATGTGTGATGTTTTTAAACACTCTTTCTTCCTTTCCTCGTTTCTCCCTTCCTTCCCTCCTTTAATTTAGAAAGGGGAATGCGTGTGTTGGCATTCAGTGCAATATTTGCACCACACACTGTGATGCTGACGTATATGTTCGACTGGATGCACGCCTGGTTTACAATGTTGAATACTGTAGTTTGTGGTTCAGTCTACAAAATAAATCAAATTCAATTAAAATTAGATTTAGGGAGACTTGATAATCCACCAGCAGTAACCTCTCCCATGCACTGTATGATAATATGTGACATATGTATTGTCATCAGAGAGCTTCAGCAAATAGATTATTCTTAGATTATTCTCCCAAAGGTGACTACTGAGAATTATTTCTCTGCACTACAGTTGTTTAAGATCTTATTTTCGAAGCTGTTTGCTGTTTGAGAATTCATCAGTCAGAATTCTCCTACAGTGCTGGCTGAGTTGAGAGACCTTTGACATTCTGCAGATGGAGGCATTGTCACATTGCAACGAGACTGAGTTGTGCCTGCGCTGAGTATCACATGGCTCCATCCCAAACCCTGTCAAAATTAAAGCCCAAAACTTTTCTTCTCTCTCCTTTCTCCTATCTTATCTCCTGTTGCTTTCTGTTGTCTGATCTCCCTGTGGCTGTGTCTGTTGTGTGGGAGAATTGCAGAGTATGTTGGAAATGCTGTCGGCATTATAAAAGGAGTGGTACTTCTGTTGTAGTACGTGGACTTTTTTTTCTTTCCTCGGCAGGAGTACTATTGCTGGTGAATGAAAAACTTCCCACTTTGTGCATCCTAATTAGATGTAGAGTTAAATTCACTCTACACTTCCCAATCAAACACTTCCAGGTCAAGTACAGCATGGGTTCGGTGCAGAATAAAGCTCTGTCTACTCTGTTCTCTCAAGCACTCCTGGATCAGGCACATCATGAGTTAGATTTGGCGTAATGTTCCCTTTACGTTGCCCCATTAAGCAATCTCAGGTCAGTGATAGCACAGTTAGAAAGAGTGAAGCTCCCTCTACCCACTCCAAGTTCAGGTACAGTACAGATTGGATAGAGAGTGGCAGAGTAACAGTATCCCTTTGCACGATTACGTTATTACCATCTCAATTCGGCTCATCATCCGCTTTGTCTCTCAAATCTCTTCTGCCTTCCACCCTATCACAGACCTTCCCTTTTGTTCTTTGCACCACCCCCCTCTCCTCCCCCTTAGAGGGCCCCAGCACTTCCTTAAGAATCTGTTACATTTCGAACTATTGCCAGTTCTGACAAAGGGTCATCGACCTGAAACGTTAACTCTGTTTCTCTCTCCACAGACGCTGCCTGACCCGTTGAGATTTCCAACATCTTCTGTTTTTATCCCTTTACACTGTCTCGTCAATCACTTCCAAGTATTGTACAGCACAGTTAGAACAGTATAAAAGAAAAAAGAAAGAAAGACTTGCATTTATATAGTGCCTTTCACAACCACCAGACGCCCCAAAGCATTTTACAGCCTGTTATATATGTAAACTTGTATTTACTCTGTACAGCCACCAGAGGGCTCATCCCGTGGAGTCCAAGAGATCCCATAATCCCTTGGGAGTGCAGGTATTTAAGGAGGCTTCACAGGTTGGAGATGCACTCTGGAGACCTGCAATAAAAGACTAAGGTCACACTTTACTTTGAGCTCACAGTGTTCAGTCTGACTCCTTCTCCATACACAACACAGCCAATGAAGTACTTTAGAAGTGTAGGCACTGTTGTAATGTAGGAAATGCGGCAGTAAATTTGCGCACAGCAAGCTCCCACAAACTGCAATGAGATCATGACCAGATAATCTATTTTTGTTATGTTGATTGAGGGATGAATATTGGCCAGGACACAGGGGATAACTCCCCTGTTCTTCTTCGAAATATTGCCATGGGATTTTTTATGTCAACCTGGGAGAGCAGACTGGGCCTCGGCTTAATGTCTTGTCTGAAAGAATTCGCAGTGACTTACTTAGTTTTCCCTCAGATATTAAGGTTATTAGAACAGTCAATAAAGCCTTCCCTCCATGTCCCTATGATGAGCCTCAGCCCCCAACCTCATAAGAATGCTCCAGCTGCATCGCTGTATCATTTTCCATTTCCCACTCCAACCATTCTCCGTGGACATGATGGCCCCCTTCTGTGCAGTAAACTATAAACTATTATGATTCCAAAGCCTCGCTGAGTGAGCTTGTCAATATATTAGGAATGGATATAAGGTTAAGGGCGGTTTTGTGTTGTGCATCTGCGGCCACTAGAACAGGATTGCCACTACCCAAGGAACCTTACAGCTGACAGAGATGAGTCTTTCATCCCATTAGGATTTCAACCTAAGCATGGCAATAGGACAGTGTGGTGTTAATAGCCTTTCTGTGAATTTGCAGTAACTGACTCATTGTGCCCACAGCTATTAAGGTTATTAGGACACTAGATGAACAGTAATTATACCCAATAGTTAGAATATTATTTTCTACTTTGTCACACGTCACCACCGATAGTCACCCAAAAAAGAATTTGTAATGTAATCATGCAAATTTAAATGCATTAAAAACTACAAATGAGCCACATGAACTTCATTCTACATCAGGCTGCATTTGGCAGCTGCGGCAGACTGGCTTTGCTAACTCTAAGCTGCACTGCATAGTTCAGCTTCCTACATCACTGAATAAATTCATAAAAGCAGATTGGGTCCCGACTTTCACATTAGTGTTCAAGCGCTGCATCTGGTCTGAAATGGTCACCAATCTGATCCCGTATATTGCGTCTGAGCAAGGAATGGATGCCACGCGTTGCTTCACTGGGGCCGAAATTCAGGGTCTGTATAAGGCCTGTTACCGCCATTATGCGGCGGCAATGCAGCGGAATCGAGTGGCCGCCGTGTTGCAGTTGATTGGCCGCCACGATCCAAATTCACCTCGGGGATTTTTTGGGCGGTCCCCACTTCCGCCCCACTGTTGCTGAGAGCCCCAAGTGCATCATCAAAGCACGCACTGCCGCTCTCCCGCATCTCCATGGCACCTCCCGTGAAATTGAGCTGAAATAAATCCACGATCCGCCGCGCGGTGCCCCCGACTGCTTTTTCTGTCGGTGCTCCTTGTTTTGTGTGTGTGAGCCAGCACGGCGGCCCTTCAAGGGGAGGGCGCACTGCTGTGGCCACCATGTTTTTATTTGCCGGCTGACTTCCCGATCAGCCGGACAATTATGGCCCCGGGTTCAGCCGTGTCACCAACAGGCAGCCTGACACCCCCTCTTATGTGCCAGGCCGCTGGCTCGGTCGAAACCCTCCCTGGTGGCCCAGTGGCCGAACCTAGAAAATCGCTGCTTCTCTCCCCTTTAAATGAGGAGAGACGTGGTGACGCACACGCGCACTGAAGTCACCACTGCTCCGCCGCTGAGTGACAGCGATGGAGACTCCGCCCCTCTCCCACTTCCACCCCTCACCAGCACTTACCGCCGCACTTCCGCCCCCATTATGACCTACTTCCGGTCCGTTCCAAAGAAATCGCCAAAGAGGTGAAAATGGATCTCAAGAGTCTGCCTCGTCGGACATCTAGAAAAAGGTAGGTGCGCCAGCTTTCTGGTGGGCCTGAATTTCGGCCCCACTGTGTTTATGGGGTCCAACAGGACTAGTGGCATTGGGAGAATAAACAGTGATCAATGGATCATCCCTTCAGCAGTTCGAAAAGATCTGGGGAGTTCAGGTTTTGGTCATTACTAGCTGAGTGAGGCCTGTGCGCCGGGAGTCTGTGGCACAAGAACACGAACGCAGCGTGTAACATTTTATTGAGAGGAGAGTATAAAATTGTAGTGGTGGCTTAAAGGTCTGTGTCACCTTGAACAACGCAACAGTTTGAGTCATGTCGCACCGTCACAATGCCTGCAGACTGTACAGGTACACATGAACTCCACTTTGGGTATGAGGGAGCATCATGTGTTTTTAAGCACAATGGGAGGGTTGGGGTTGGGGGGGATCTGCTCGTTCAATATCTGAGACCTGCTAATCTATGATCATTGCTTTGAAAGGAGATCCAAAGATACGTTGAGTACTAGGTCACCTGAGCACCATTTGGTTTCCAAGAATGTACATTCACACTCTACAAAGTTATTATACATGTATGGTTACATCTACAACAACAACAACTTGTATTTATATAGCGCCTTTAACGTAATAAAGGTTCCCAAGGCTCTTCACAGACAAAACAAATAAATTTGACACAGAGCGACATAAGAAGAAATTACGGCAGATGACCACAAGCTTGGTCAAAGAGGTAGGTTTTAAGGAGCTTCTTGAAGGAGGAAAGAGGTGTAGAGAGGCGGAGAGGTTTAGGCAGGGAGTTCCAGAACTTGCGGCCTAAGCAGCTGAAGGCACGGCCTCTAATGGTTGAGCAGTTATAATCAGGAATGCTCAAGGGGGCAGACTTTGAGGAACGCAGACATCTTGGAGAGGTTGTGAGGCTGGAGGAGATTACAGAGGTAGGGAGGGGCGAGGCCATGGAGGGATTTGTAAACAAGGATGAGAATTTTGAAATCGAGGCATTGCTTAACCGGGAGCCAATGTAGGTTGGCAAGCACAGGGGTGATGGGTGAGTGGGACTTGGTGCAAGTTAGGACATGGGCAGCCGAATTTTGGATAACCTCAAGTTTACGTAGGGTAGAATGTGGGAGGCCAGCCAGCAGTGCGTTGGCGTCTACATATACTTTATGAAGCCTTTGCATTATTAAGTGTACATTCACATTGATATTCCATGAGGTTATTGTATGCTTAGGTGGAAGATCACACACATTCTATGATAGTGTATACTCCCATACATAGTTCAGGGAGTCACTGTGAATCCTAAATGCATGGGGCCAGTGGGAGGATTGAATCACCACATCAGGGTGGAGGTCAGGGACCCAGGTAACTCTTTTGGCCTTGGGTACTGGGGAGATTTACGGTTGGAAAGGTGGAGAAGGGTCTGGTGGATCGGCATTCATGTTAGTTGGGGGTTGGTGCGCTGAGGGAGGGCTGTCTCTGGATTGGTTAAATAAATGGATCCTGAGGTTATTTGCTTCCGTGAATTAAATGGCAAAGAACTAAAGTTTGCCAGCCTCACATTGTAGAACTGTTTTTGCCCATCAAACAGGAAGGGGCTGCCAAGGACAGGAAATCTGGCCTGCAGCGTTGAAAGATGAACAGTGCACTTCAGGGGAGTGAAATTCCTCTGCGGCCCACTAAGAGTCAATTTTTAAAAAAAGGAGAGAATTCGAATGATACATTATTTAGTGGATGGCACCTGTACTGGTGAGACGAATACATTAACTCATCAAAGCAATAAACAGAAATCTCACTGGTTGAATGTACGTAGACTAGCAGATGGCTAACAGTCTGTTACTAGGATGTAACACAACTGCGAAGTGGAAAGAAACTTAAAAGCCGAGGAAGCAAAGCTTGACTAGTTCAGCATTATCTAAAGTCTAAGATTGTCTTAATACGCTCAGACAGCTCTTTATCTATAATACTAGCTGACCTCGTGACAGCCGTGGCTCCGTGGATCGCAATCTCACCTCTGAGTTGTGGAGTCAAGTCCCACTCCAGAGACTTGAGCACAAAAATCTAGGCTGATGCTCCGTCACTGTCGGAGGTTAGGGCCGAAATTGCCCCTTCCCTTAAGGCTTGTTACCGCCGGAAATCGACGGCCACGTTGCGGAATGCAATGGCCGCCGATTTTTCATGTAATGGCCACCATTTTGAAATTTCCGCTCTTGGGTGACAGGCCACTGGCCCGGCCGAAATCCTCCCTGGTGACCCAGTGGACCGAAGTTAAAAAATCACGCAGGCTCGTCCCTTTAAGTGAAGGGGAGAGCCGTGGTGACGCAGTGCCGTGATGATGTCATCAGCGTTATGCTGATGACTGACAGCGGCGGCCACTCCGCCCGCCCCCAACCTCTGCCCCTCTAGACTCCGAACGTCCACTTACCGCCCCATTTCCGCCCCCATTATGACCAACTTCCGGTCCACTGAAAAAAAGCCAAAGAGCGGAATTTTGTTCAAGAGGCCACCGCATCCACCACCCCGGTAAAGTCACCAGGAACAGGGTAGGTGTGGCCCATTTTCTAGACATTATGTGGAAACTTGCTGTGCGCAAATTGGCTGCTGCGTTTCCTACATTACAACAGTGACTACACTTTAAACAGTACTGCATTGGCTGTAAATCACTTTGGAAGGTCCAGTGGTTGTGAAAGGTGCTATATAAACGCAAGTCTTTTTTTTAGACCTCCCTCGTCATTGCTCACAGTGAGTTAGAGGAAATGTCATAACAATAGGGGTATTATTGACAAAATGTTACACAGAAAGTTTCACAGCAAATAAATGCGCCACTTACAGGGGTCAAGTTTCGGGCTGCGCCTAGAACGGCGCAGCCCCGACATGGACGTCCGCTCGTAATTCTCGGGCTCCTTGCTGGTCCGAGAGCTCAGCGCGGCGCGCAGAAAGCAGCAGGGGGGCGGGGCCACAGAGTTGCGCCGATTCTGCAAGTGGAGGGGGCGGGGCTAAGTCAAATGAGAGAATGTTGTGCCGGCAGCCCTGCGCGTGCGCGTTGGAGCATGCACGCACGCGCAGTAGCCCAGAAACATTGGCACTCGGCCATTTTTAAAGGAACTTAAAGAAAAGTGCTGATTTGTCTCGTGGACCTCTGGAAAGGCTTGGGATTAAATTTTGGTGATTTTTTGGTGTCTGAAGGCGTACTTTTAGCAGCACTGTTGAATAAATCACCTGCTGAAGTCAGTGAGTGCTGCTTTTCACTGCTAACCTTCCAGAACAGGTGCTGCATAGGTGCATGCAAATTAAGGACTGTGTGTTTTTAAAAATAAGAGTGTCAATTCAATACAGCAATGGAACAACGTCCACCAAGAACAAAGAATTTCTTGCATGAGGAAGTGGAGATAGTAGTCAACGTCATTGAGCAGAGATGGCAGGAGCTAGATACCAACAACAGAGGTCACATAAAAGTGCCACCTAAAGAAATGAAGAAACGTTGGAACCAAATTGCAGAAGATTACTGCGCAGTGGTGCATACCAGGAGATCTGGAAGCCAGTGTAAAAAGAAATGGCACGACCTTGGTCAAGTAGTTAGTGTAAGTAATATTTTCATTTTTTAATGTAATCGTAATTGTAACGTGACTATCTGTATGTCCCACCCTGCAGAATGACGCACTCTGTAAAAAGTTATAGTTTACTCTTTGCAGAAGAAATTGGCCCACAACAAAAGGGAAGCAACTTGAACAGGAGGAGGCACGCCCAATCTGCATCCACCGACACCCTTGGAACAGAGGGTAGCTGCCATGATGAGTCGTACATGGAGACAAGCAATCAGTACAGCACAAGCTGGGCCCGCACGCAAGGAAGAGGGTAAGTCCTGAAAATGCATCGTGGCCCTTGAAATCAACCTGCTGCCTGGCCTGCTATGTGTGAGAGTCCTCATGCCACCCATCCTGCGCCCTCCCTTGCTGTTAAACATTTGACTGTTCTGTTGTATTTTGCAGAACATGATGATGATGATGATGATGATGATGATGCTGCTGCTGCCAACCCTGAGGATCCTGAGGGTACAGAACAAGAACCAGTACAACCAGATGCAGACGATCCAGACTGGAAGATGGCAGCGATGACTGAAATGTCTACAGGGGAGAGCTTCCAAATTAATGTTTATGAGCCCCCATTAAGGGGCATCAGAGTTTCAACCCCTTGCATAGGTTTTGGTTCTACCTTCCATGGTTTTGATGCCGATGTTGCTGCTGGTGTAATGCAGCAGTTTACAGCCAGTGCACTACCATCCGAGTCTGCGCCTCCCACTCGCATAGGTTCTGGTTCCACCGACCATGGTTTTGATTCCGACGTTGCGGGTCCCAGTGGTGCTGGTGATATCATGGAGCAGTTTACACCGATTCACCCACCATCCCAGCCCACGGCTCGCACTCGAGTGCTGTCGTCTGGAACACCGAGCGCCCCACCGTCCCAGCCCGCGCCTCTCTCTCTCGTACGGCCGTCATGAACACTGAGCATTCCACTGTCCCAGCCCGTGCCTCTCTCTCTGGTACTGCCGTCTGCAACACTGAGCATCCCACTGTCCCAGCCCATGCTTCTCTCTTTAGAACTGCCGTTTGGAACACCGAGAATCCCACCGTCCCAACCCGTACCTCCCTGTGTAGTGGTGCCGCGAGGCAGACCCAGGCAGAGGAGAAGGAGATTGGAGACACGCTCTCCTGAGATGCAGCGTGCAACAGATGCGGTTCAGGTTGTGGCATTGGGTATGGAGACCAATGAGCTTACCCGATCACTCATCGGTGACGTCAATGCAGTAGGTGAAGAGTTGACGGTCCTGACGGGAGAAGTAGCAGTAATGACACAGGAACTTAGAGAGGGAATGTCCGAGGGAGTGCAATCGGCGGCACAGGCCGTCAGGGAGGACATGCAAGTGTCGGCACAGGCCCTCATAGAGGTAGCTGCTGCAATAAGGGCACACAGCCCCGCGAATCAAATGACACCCCCATGAGGAAGTGAACATTGACTGAGATGTGGATGAGAGATGGTTGCAGCCTTTCTTTGCTGCTTTTGTTCTTGTTCTTGATGTAGCTGTAGTAGTGTTTTTCAAATTGAAATTGTTTTGTAAGTTTTGTAACTTTACAACTTATAAGTGATCTTAGGGTTTTTAAGTGATCTTATAGTGTAAATGCTCTCACTTTTTGTAACTTATTTAATTTTGCACCTAAAAAGTGACCTTGAAGTTTAAGTGATCTTAAGAGTGTAAGATTTTTCACATTGAAATTGTTTTGTAACTTTATAAGTTTATAAGTGATCTTAAAGTTTTTAAGTGATCTTCAAGAGTCATATTAAAAAGTATAATTTGATACAACAAATATTTTTATTACAGTGATGTTAACTTTTCAATAAAATATTTTTTCATTAAAACTGAATCATGTTCCATTAACACAACACAACGTAGGAACAACTGCAAAGAATAAACATGTCCATGCGCAATAGTGGTCGCAGAGCCCTCAGGCATCAGTAATTGAAGTGTTCGTGGATGAGTTGCTGGCGCAGGGCTCGAGCAATCGTTAAAGGAGCACAATGGAAGGCCCTCCTCCGATCTCGTGCTCCGGCATCAGGCACTTGCATGCTTTCCTGATCGTCGTCATCATCCTCATCCTGCTCTTTCAAAATACTATCATCAGGCACTGGACCCTCATGTGGGTCTTCTGGTTCCACTACCAGCTCCTGCTGTCTCATGATGGCTAAGTTATGGAGCATGCAGCACACAACAGTGAAGTGACCGACAATCTGAGGAGAGTATTGCAAGTGGCCTCCGGAATGGTCCAGGCATCGGAAACGCTGTTTCAATATGCCAATGGTCCTCTCAATGATGCTGCGCATCGCAATGTGCGCCATGTTGTATTGACGGTCAGCTTCCATCCGTGTCACGTGTAGGGGCGTCATGAGCCAGGTGGTCAGGCCGTACCCTTTGTCTCCCAGTAGCCAGCTCTGCCCTTCTGGCTGCTGCTCAAACATGCCAGATATAACGCTGTCGCATAGGATGAACGCATCATGGGTGTTGCCAGGGTATCTCGCATCGACTGACATGATGCGCTGCTTGTTGTCACACACGAGCTGCACATTGATGGAGTGGAAACCTTTTCTATTCCTGCACTGCTCGGAATCCTCCACAGGTGCTCGCAAGGCTATGTGGGTACAATCAATGCAGCCCTGTACCTTTGGGAAGCCAGCAATCCTGAAGAAGCCCACAGCCCTCTCATGGATCGCTTGTGCAGTCATTGGGAAATTGATGAAGTCATTCCTCCGTGCATACAGTGCAGCTGTGACCTGGTAAACGCAGGCATGTATTGCACGTTGAGAAATGGCGCACACATCTCCAGTTGTAGCCTGAAACGATCCCGAGGCATAGAAGGCAAGTGCAGCTGTTACCTTCACTGCAACAGACAAGGCAGTTGGCATTCTGCTTCTGGGTTGCAAATCTGCTCTCAGCATATCACGGATCTCAGCGACAACTTCTCTGCGGAAACGCAGCCTTTTGACACAATCAGCCTAGCTCATGTCCAGGTACGAGCGCCTGGCTCGATATTGCCGACGTGGGTTAGGTCTCCTGCCCATCAGCCAAGGGATATGATGTTCCTGGTGCGGTGAGCTCTAATCAATTTTCTCCTATGCAGTGAATTGCTAGCGAACCATTGCATAATCCGTGGTGTTGACAATGCAGCACCCATTCTGCAATTACAAATTTAAGTTTCAAACTGACTATCTGGATGCCTCTCCCTGTACCCTGGCCAAATGGCCTCAGCCCCCCTCGCAGCTCGAAGGCTGCTTGCTGTTTCTTCGGCCGCCATCAGCCACTGACGCCGCCCCTATCCCTGGTCGAATGGCCTCAGTTACCCCCGCAGCTCAAAGGCTGCTTGCTTGCTGTGTCTTTGGCTGCCGTCGGGCCACTGACGCCGCCCCTGTCTCCTACATGGAAGGAAGGCCTGCCTGAAGCACCGCAGCTCGAAGGCTGCTGCTGCTTCACACAGGTAGGAATATTCAATATTTTGTATTTGCTTTGTTTATAATTTTTTATTCAGGATGGCTCTTTATTTGTATAAGTAAGACTGTTGAATGCTTGTAGAATTTAATTACTTCCCTTTCCCTCCCTCCCCCCCGCCCTCATTCCCTACGCCTGATTTGTAACCTACGCCTGATTTCTAAAGTGTAGGCAAGGTTTTTCTGAGTGTACAAAAATCTACACTTACTCCATTCTAAGTTAGTTTGGAGTAAGTTTTCACTGCCTAAACTTTCAAAACAGGCGTAAGTGGCCGGACACGCCCCCTTTTGAAAAAAAAAATCTGTTCCAAAATGAAACTGTTCTAACTGACTAGAACTGGAGCAAACTAAATGCCGAGAATTGCAATTTCTAAGATACTCCATTCTAAACCAGTTGCTCCAAAAAAATTATATAGAAGAGTTTTAATATATTAGATATACACAAAGTAATGTTTTAAGTGCAGCAGGTTGCTGGCCTAGGATATCTGTGTTTGGATTGAGAATCCATTAGTTTGATATTTAAATCACAACAAGCTGAAGGGTGACCCACAGCATCACCTGACAGGAAGAATATTACACGGGGAAGGAATTGATGTGCCCGCTATCCATGGCAAAATTGTAAGTGTGAATGCCCAGAGGAAATGCTCACAAATATATTTACAATATTGTTACACACGGTGACCAGATTTGTTCCTCCTCTCAAGTTCTTTCTAGTTTGTGCAAGTGGAATATTCATTACCCTGCGTCTATTAAATTGCTTGTGTGCATTAGGAATGTGTGAGTCAATAACAGCTCCTGCGATGATTAAATACCCAGGCCTCGGGCTGCTGTATTTAATAAACTGCTCGAACCATCTACTAGCAAAATAGGTCCTCGGCAGCTGAAGGTTTTATGATTATTAGATTAGATTCTGGAAATTAACAATGTGACTTTATATCAGATAAGAGTAGCAAGTTTGAGTTGATGTTGTAAAATTTCAAATATTAGCAGATCTCCCATGGTATTGCTCCTGGGTAGTCTGGGATCTGAAACATGGTCGGGATATTAAGATGGGGCATTGTTTTGTCCTGTACCTTATAGAAACATAGAAAACATAGAAAATAGGTGCAGGAGCAGGCCATTCAGCCCTTCTAGCCTGCACCGCCATTCAATGAGTTCATGGCTGAACATGCAACTTCAGATAGGTTAGGTGAGTGGGCAAATGCGTGGCAGATGAAGTATAATGTGGATAAATGTGAGGTTATCCACTTTGGTGGTAAAAACAGAGAGGCAGACTATTATCTGAATGGTGACAGATTAGGAAAAGGGAAGGTGCAACGAGACCTGGGTGTCATGGTACATCAGTCATTGAAGGTTGGCATGCAGGTACAGCAGGCGGTTAAGAAAGCAAATGGCATGTTGGCCTTCATAGCGAGGGGATTTGAGTACAGGGGCAGGGAGGTGTTGCTACAGTTGTACAGGGCCTTGGTGAGGCCACACCTGGAGTATTGTGTACAGTTTTGGTCTCCTAACTTGAGGAAGGACATTCTTGCTATTGAGGGAGTGCAGCGAAGATTCACCAGACTGATTCCCGGGATGGCGGGACTGACCTATCAAGAAAGACTGGATCAACTGGGCTTGTGTTCACTGGAGTTCAGAAGAATGAGAGGGGATCTCATAGAAACGTTTAAAATTCTGACGGGTTTAGACAGGTTAGATGCAGGAAGAATGTTCCCAATGTTGGGGAAGTCCAGAACCAGGGCGCACAGTCTAAGGATAAGGGGTAAGCCATTTAGGACCGAGATGAGGAGAAACTTCTTCACGCAGAAAGTGGTGAACCTGTGGAATTCTCTACCACAGAAAGTTGTTGAGGCCAATTCACTAAATATATTCAAAAAGGAGTTAGATGTAGTCCTTACTACTAGGGGGATCAAGGGGTATGGCGAGAAAGCAGGAATGGAGTACTGAAGTTGCATGTTCAGCCATGAACTCATTGAATGGCGGTGCAGGCTCAAAGGGCCGAATGGCCTACTCCTGCACCTATTTTCTATGTTTCTATATTTCTACGTTTTGCATTTGTAACAAAGTGCAACACTTTGGAATCTGACGTCTGGAGCTGAATGCACGAAACTGAATTATATATCTCACAAGGCATCGCTCATGGTAAGCCAGAGGTTGTGGTGTTTTAGAAGGACGACGTGCCGTACCGTGTAATGCACAAAGTATTGTTCTGCTGTTCCTTTAATTGCTCCGCATTCTTGAAATGAATGCTCAAATCAATTATCCGTCAGATTGGGCTTCGTTTTATTGTTTAAAGATGTAATTGTTTTTAGCAAGCACAGGCTCAAAGGTCACTTAGAGCTTAATTGTTATTTGGTTCGGGAACTGTAGAGATTGGAACGCATTTGTCAGTTTCAGTTTCAGCCCAGAAGCAAACAATGTCTCATGATTGTTGGAGCAGGGCAACAAGTTCTCTGACACAATTTGGAGCCTGCTACTTCCCTGTAAAGGTAAATGTAAAGGGTGTGCTTATTTGTACTGCAACAATGGCCACCATGCTCCATCCTTTGTTTCTGATTGGTCCCCTTGGAGGATAAGCCACACCCTGAAGTTTCACTGGAATGTATAACTGTAACCGCCCATCCCAAGGTCTCACTGACTTTGCAAATTGTAACTCGATCCACTTTGACTTCCTGAAGCGACAGAGGACAGAGCTCCCCAGAAGACAGCAAGGGCCAGCCGAAGTGCCTTACCCCAGTCCAACTGCATGCCTCACCCAGCCAAATTGCCTTACCCCAGTGCAAGTACATGCCTCCCCCACCCCCCACCCCACCCTAGATGGGGCAGGCATTGTGTACAGATTGTTAACAAGTTTATTGGGTGTGGTGAATAGTGACAGTGTCATGACTTCTGGATATCATCCATTCCAACGATGTCCCTGTATGGGGTTGGAAGAACGTGATCCGTCTTCCCCTCCACCCATATCTCTCCCCACCCATCACCCGTGTCTCTCTCTCCCTGCCCCCACCCCCCCGAGTCTCTTCAGCCCCAGCCTCTCTCGCTCTCTCTCCCCCAGCCTCTCTCTCTCTCTCCCCCAGCCTCTCTTTCTCTCTCCCCCAGCCTCTCTTTCTCTCTCCTCCAGCCTCTCTCTCTCTCCCCCAGCCGCTCTCTCTCTCCCCCAGTCTCTCTCTCTCTCTCCCCCAGCCTCTCTCTCTCTCTCCCCCAGCCTCTCTCTCTCTTTCCCCCAGCCTTTCTCTCTCTCTCCCCCAGCCTCTCTCTCTCTCCCCCAGCCTCTCTCTCTCTCTTCCCCAGCCTCTCTCTCTCTCTCCCCCAGCCTCTCTCTCTCTCCCCCAGCCTCTCTCTCTCTCTCTCCCTCAGCCTCTATCTCTTTCCCCCAGCCTTTCTCTCTTTCCCCCAGCCTCTTTCTCTTTCCCCCAGCCTCTCTCTCTCTCCCCCAGTCTCTCTCTCTCTCCCCAGCCTCTCTCCCCCACCAAGCCTTTCTCTCGCTCTTGGGCCCATGCTGGCCAGCAGGGGGGGAGGTGGGGGGGAGGGGGGGCGGGGAGAGAGAGTCGGAGCCTCAGATCCTGCTTCTCGACATCATGTTCATGGAATGATTCAGGCCGAAAGGGGGGCGGGGCTTGACAGGGGCGGGGCTTGTTGCCTGTCTGTCAAAAAAAGTGCAGTACAAATTGTTACCTCGGAATTTTAAGATCAGCCTCCATCATCTCCAGCAAAAAGCAGTTGCAAACCTTTCTCGCTGATTACTGAGGCAGAATGAACAAATTGCATCTCCTGAAGTAGTTGCCTCAAACATTCTCATTCTGCTTGTGCTTTTGTCCTGCCCTGATGATTGCTTGGTGAATAAATGGCTTGGGTCAACATGGCCGCAGGTAATCCAATGCATTAGCGCAACCTCCCATGAAGGTCATCAGTTCTCAGCTTGTCAGCCGTAAGGTCCCGCCATGAACCACTAACACTTCATCCGTTTCCAGCTCACGCCCACTCCCCTTCACAGCCTTTCCTCAACCATTATAACAACCGTTCCCTCACAGCCATTGCTCACTGTACACAGAGCTACAGAAATAACAGCACAGAAATCAGGCTGTGCGATATTATTGAATGACACTTAACATGTTCCTAACGAACTGCTTCACTAATTTGAAGGAAGTGTTTACCCGTTTAAATTTGCCAGTTAATTCCACTGTTGAAATAAGAGACAGATTAATTTGATGCGATCGTGTTAAGCAATGAGCAGGTGGATTGCTACCCACATGTCAGGCACTTACACTCTGCCTCTCCTCTCTTACAGCCAGCTCAGCAATGTAAATGGACAACAGTTTCTTTAGAAATATGAGGGGGTAGAAATTCACCTCCGCACCTACCATTTTTGAAGTGTTCTGGGCGTCGCAATGGATGCGATGGCCTATCCGTCGAAATTCAACTCTTGGTGGTTTTTTTTCCAGCGGGGCGGAAGTGGGGGCGGGGCGGAGTGGCCGTCACTGTCAGTCACCAGCGCCGCGCTGATGACATCATCGGCCGGCTAGTCACAACGTCTCACCCCTTCAGTTAAAGGGGAGGGCCACTGCAAACTCCGCATTCATTTTAGTTAGGTCCACTGGGCCACCAGGGAGGCTTTCGGCTGGGCACAGTGGCCTGGCACCCAAGAGGGGGAGCCAGGCCTCCTGTTGGTGGCCCGGCCGAACCTGCAGCCATAATTGTCGGCACGATCTGGCAGTCGGCCGACAAATAAAAAAAATGTCGTCGACGGCAGCGCCACCTCCCCTTTAAGGGCGGCCGTGCTGCCATTTCACAGAGAGTGCACCGACAGCAGAAGCTGTTAGGTATGGGACAATTTTGTGAAGGGGCGCCTGGCTGACGGTAAGGGGTCGACGCGTGCACGCAGTGGCAGGAAAATGAGCAGAGTGGTCCCGGACACTGCTTCGCTCCTGAGGAAGGACAATTTACAAAATGGCGGCCCCTCCACGGGGATTCGGCAGCCATTCCGCGCCGCTTCGTGGCCGTCGCTTTCAGGCGATCAGAGGCCTTATCGGAAGGGGCAATTTTGGCCCCCGATCTTCTGGTCCCATTACTAAAGTGCATGGTGAGTTCTGCAGAGGCAAAGAAAGCACAGATGGGTAAACCGTTTTCAAGTGCCAGCTTAGCCGAATTAGTCGCACTCTTACCCGAATCAGACATTTGTGGATCCTTCCTCACTCCGGGACATCAGCACATTATCTAGGCTGACCCATCAGTACTGAGGGAATGCCTGCTGTTGGAGGTGCTGTCCTCCAGGTGTGATGTTATAGGTAACATGAAGTTTTTAAAAAAAGAAACAGGGTCTTCTCCTGGGGGTAAGTTTTACCTTTTGAGCAACTGATCGGCAGGGCAAAACGGGCAACAAAGAGGCCGGAGCCATCTTGAGGCTCGGGGCTTCATTTAAACAGAACTGGCGAGCTGCCCGCCCCAAACGGGCATCCCAGTGCAGCTCGCTGGATTCAGGCCGGCTCAACGTCAGGCTGCCCAGCCAGGAGTAAGGGTAAGTCCGGAGCGGTTGTAAGTATGGAGGGGTGGGAGCTAGGGAGCCCAGGACAGCAGTGGCCCAGGTTATTTGTGTGAGGCACGGAGGAGCAGTCCCACTCCTCCTTGTCCTCTATGGCTGTACTGCCAATGAGATGGGTCAGAGAGGACATGGCACAGGCTCCGCCCAGTTCTGTCCTAAAATAGCAAACGGTTCTGTGTACGTCATAAGACCGTTCAGCGGTCGGCCTCTGTATAAATGGCAGTGGATAGATTGTCAGCAATAACGGGGCGGTAAATCTGCC
The DNA here is from genome assembly GCF_044704955.1 of Pristiophorus japonicus. Classification (NCBI taxonomy): domain Eukaryota; kingdom Metazoa; phylum Chordata; class Chondrichthyes; family Pristiophoridae; genus Pristiophorus; species Pristiophorus japonicus. The sequence continues at coordinate 39,555,045 of NC_091994.1, forward strand.
GAATCCATCTTGAGGCCGTTACTGCCCCGTTAACGCCGATATCACCAAGTTATAATTAAACACTGAGCTGTCCCTCAGCCAACACCACCAAAAACAGATTAACTGATCATTCAATCCCTGGTTGTGGGAACTGGATGAATGGAGAAATGTCTGCCTCAATTATCGAAGTGTGATACGGATGCTTCTCATCTGTGTGTATGCAGAAGCAATGGTAAGAGAAACGTTTAATCAGGTTGTACTGGATAGTAGGACTGCCAGCAGGGATGTGTTGGGGTGGGAGCAGGGGATTAATTACCTACTGTTTGGATGTGCAAAGCTGGAAACAATATCAGTTCACACATAAGGGGACATGCAGGGTAGAGATTTTGCTTCTGTACCCAGCAGACCCTGGCTTTCCCTCCATTAAAGTGAATGGCCAGAAAATCGCAGGCCGGAGAGGTGGAAGTGGAATCCTTATCCCTCAACATCTTAACACAGTTCCCAGTGGGGATGGGCCCCTGCGTAAAAATGCACCTAAGGAACAGGATTGAGTCTGCCCAAATCTATTTCATTTACGATATCTTATAGCCAGCAAATAGAGGAGACTTCCATCACATTGGTGTGGCTTGGATTGGAGTCGGGGAGATTTTCATTGTCACCCAGTTTGGGGGCGGTAACTCTTGAAAGCCAGGAAATGTAACGTCAGGCGCTAATACTGCCCAGCTTTCAAAAAATTGGCTTTAGCAGAGTGGCAGGCTGAATGATCATGGGCAGGAACCCACGAAGAAAACGGCATCAGCAAAGGTAATTTTTTTTTACTTACCTCTGCCACTTCACCTTTAATTATCGCCCCTGTAACGGCCAACAACCCGATCCATGCCTCCTGCAGCTGCCGGTGTTTTTATCCAATGCTGCTGCTGGGGGAAAAAGTGAATTTCGGGTCTGGGGCAATGCACGTGGCGATGACGTCATGATTTCTAGGCGCAGGAGATTGGGGCGCAACGCCGTAGTGCCACCATTAACCTCCCGCCCAATCGGCCGGGAATCGATGTCAGTGCCGCGCCCGGTCGCAAAGCACTTACGCCTTAACGGGAGGTGCAAATGCACCCAATTTCTCCCTAGGTACCAGAAGTGAAGTAATGCTGGTTAACCCACAGCACCTGAGTTGAGGTATTATAAAATCCCAATGCAGCAATCACCCAGCTGTATTACTACTCAGCTTAACACTGCAAGAAATAGTATGCATAGGATGGCCAGTGTGGAAGTAGAATAATGCACACTGGTGCAATAGTTGAGAAGTAAATACTGTTTTGGGCTTGGGGCTGAGATACATTGTTGGGGCAGTGTAGCGAGAGCTGCCACAATTTGTGACTTTTGATTATTTGATCTAGGAAGAATTTGGGGTAATTATATTAAGTTAAATTTAGCTCAAAGGGATTAAATTCACAGAACGCATCTGGGATGCAAATTAGAGCCAGTCTCGATCCAGGACGATGTTTCTTTGCATACCATATCAGTTTGAGACAATGAGGTTCATCAACACATCGCAGTGATGGAATTGGGTGTAATGTTGGAATAGCTTCATTCATGTGAGCTCGGTGAGGAGTAGTACCGGTGAAGGCTACATTCGGGACAGTGGGATTGGCATTTCAGCTACAAATTGCCGGACACAGAAAGGATCAGAGGCCGAGTCTTTAGATTTCGGTGTAGCCAGAACGAGCTCACATACAGTTAAGATGAACCTGGAATGGAAATTAGACACAGAGGGTGAGAACTCCTTATTTTCAGATTAATGACAACTAATTTCAGAGATTTGCTCGTCAGATAAATGAATTTAGCCCGCTAACAGAGATAATGTGGAGTGCTTTGCCACTTTCTATGAGGCGTGTTATGAAATAGATTAAAATTCACTCTTGTTGTTATTATGTTTGTTCACATATTATGTGTAAAATTAATTAACTTGTTGGTTTACAATGCCCATGTCTCACTAGGATATCAGGCCACCTTCTGGAGGCAAGAGCGACACACATGGGTTCATGTCTAGGATGACAATATCCAGTACACATTGTTATGGCACCCAAATCATGCTTTCATATGGCTAAATGTTGGGCAGTAAGGGATGCGGGGCGGTTATGAGAGAGGCTGGTGACACTGAGCTCAAGATAATATTAAATGTGTACCTTAAATTTCTAACAGGAGCTTTACTCTCCATCAGTATGCTGTATGCTCCATGCTGTATCTGACCTTGGAGTGCTTGATGGGCCAGTGTAGAGGGAGTTTTACTCTGCATCTAACCCATGCTGTACCTCCCGTGGGAGTGTTTGATGGGACAGTGTAGAGGGAGTTTTACTCTGCATCTAACCCATGCTGTACCTCCCGTGGGAGTGTTTGATGGGACAGTGTAGAGGGAGTTTTACTCTGCATTTAACCCACGTTGTGCCTGCCCTGGGAGTGTTTGATGGACCTGTGTAGAGGGAGTTTTACTCTGTATCTAACCCCGTGCTGTACCTGCCCTGGGAGTGTTTGATGGGCCAGTGTAGAGGGAGTTTTACTTTGTATCTAACCCCGTGCTGTATCTGACCTTGAAGTGTTTGATGGGCCAGTGTCGAGGGAGTTTTACTCTGCATCTAACCCATGCTGTACCTGCCGTGGGAGTGTTTGATGGGACAGTGTAGAGGAAGTTTTACTCTGCATTTAACCCATGTTGTGCCTGCCCTGGGAGTGTTTGATGGGACAATGTAGAGGAACCTACACTTTGAGCTATAGTTTTGACCATACAGAAGTAAATTTACAGGACACCATTTCCCTCCTACCTGGCCCCAATATTTTCACCCCCTCTCCTGAAAGTGCTGATTGTATTGGAGAGACACGTCACACCCGGGTAGGCTGTGAAAGGAATATGGTGAGAAGGGTAATGAGTAAGGCTGATCTATCACAAAGGTCCATGCCTCTGGAATCCAGTGGCCTTTATCTGTTCCTAAACAACAACAGCTACTTTAATTTATATAGTGCCTTTAACATAGTAAAACATCTCAAGGTCTTTCCCAGGAGCGTTATCAAACAAAATTTGTCACCGAGCCACATGAGGAGAAATTAGGACAGGTGACCAAAAGCTTGGTCAAAGTAGTAGGTTTTAAGGAGCATCATATAGGAGGAGAGCGAGATGGAGAGATTTAAGGAGGGAATTCCACAGTTTAGGTCCTAGGCAGCTGAAAGAATGGCCACCAATGGTGGAGTGATTAAAATCGGGAATACGCAAAAGGCCAGAATTGGAGGAGCGTAGAGATCTCGGAGGGTGGTAGGGCTGGAGGAGGTTACAGATAAAGGAAGGGCGAGGCTATGGAGGGATTTGAAAACAAGGATGAGAATTTTATAATCGAGGCCTTGCTGGACCGGGAGCCATTGTAGGTCAGCGAGCACAGGGGTGATGGATGAACAGGACTTGGTGCGAGTTAGATTATGGGCAGCAGAGTGTTGGATAAGTTCAAGTTTACGAAGGGTGCAAGCTGGGAAGATGCCCAGGACAGCATTGGAATAGTCAGGTCTCGAGGTAACAAAGGCACAGAGGGTTTCAGCAGCAGATGAACCAAGTTAAGGGTGGAACCGTACTCAGACATTTGGGCAGCAGCTTTATTAATAGTCCACTGGGCCAAGTTGCCAGTAGCACTGGACCATGGTGTACTGTGCCTGCCCTAACAATAATACTTTTGTTTCAATTTCAATGTCCATAGTAATGACTCGCACATTTCACTCACTGTACATTGATGGTTTGACTGCAATACAACCTGGGATCTCCTAGTCTGTATTGTTCAGTACTTTGCTAGACAATGCATTTAAAAATATGGACATTTGGCTTGTCTTATGTCGCTTCATACAGTAAATTACTTTTGGAGTGCAGTGATTGCTGCTGTGTCGGCAAATGGGGAGATTTTTGGTGATGTGGGTGAAGAGAGGAATGCTAGCCAGGACACTGGGAGAACCCTGTGTTAGTCTTTGAATAATGCAATGTGATTGTTGACATCCATCTGACCCAATAGAACAGGGGGCCTCTGGTTTACACCTCATCCCAAGTATTTACAGGTGCTCCTAATGTAGATTAAGCCCAATACATCAATGTACTGAATCTGGCATTAAGTGATCATTGTGAGCTATCAATAGTCTCACTTTCGAGCTTTTTTTTCACTAACTGAAGGAACTTGACAGAAAGCCAATTCGAATGTTGGTTACCAGGTGCAGTGTGGATCCTCTGTACTCCGAGGTTAATATTCCATCTACACAATACTTTCATGAGGTCTTTAGCATTTTTGGGGTGTAGGTTTAAGTGGGAGGGATAGTACCTCTGACTGGAGGCACCAATCTTTGGTCATCGCTGCTTAACCAACTCTCACCTATGGCTCCAAGTAGTCACTTGTGCATGGCGGTGGTCTAAACTGGCGGCGGGGAAACTGCAACAGCTCACAGGCTAAACTAGGTCACGGTAACCCGCGGATTTGTATCCTGGGCGATAGAGAGACACCCATCTCCTCAGTGCAGGAGGAATGCTCTGGCAAGTTAGACGGACGGGGCCTAGAAATTTCATGATGCTGCGCCCATTTTACAGGCGTAAAACGAACGCCAAAGAGTCCAATATAGCGTGCACGGTCTGTGCGGACTTTCTGCGCCAGAAGTGCGCTGCCCATCATATTGGTATAGGCTTCAAAAGAAGCATTCAGGGCCCACACCTCAAATAGTCATAGGTCCTTTGCATATGCAAATAAGGCATTCATCGCCTGCTTGATGTCTCCTGTACCGTTAGTTTGCCCTGACTGCACGTTCTGGAAAACCTGGTCTAGCTGCTATGCTGGCTAGGTCATGTGTCTGATGAATAAATCCTGAAGTAGATCCTCATGGTGCATTGACAACCGGGGAGTGACCTCATGGTGGACAACATAAGAGATATAAAGATATGTGGGAACAACTTGCTCAAGATCAGAGAGAATGGCGAAAAACCAACCATGAAGGCACCTCCTACTTCAAGGCCCACCACATTGCTGATGTTGAATATAAATGTCAGCTGAAAAATCCAGATCCCTGACCGGGAACCACTGTTCACTCTGTGGAGGCTCATTCTGAGCAAAGATTGGTCCCATCAGTCATCAAAGAACTGACTGCAGAAAATGAGATTATACTTTGCCTGCCTCTTTTAATGTCCAAGGACGAACAAACCATTTCTTGACTCTCTGGGCCTGACTGTCACTAAAAGTCCATCTGTTCTCTATAAGCATGTTAAGACAGTTGCATGCAGATTAGAGAAGCCTTGTGGCCATGCCGATGTCTGTCAGTGCTTCACTCTTTTGACACACCTTGATAAATTGTCTCACTGGGGAATGGTGTCAGTACATCTGGTGAAGGATCTCACAATGCCCTTATAGTTTCGATGAGATCTGAAGGGACTCACAAGAGTCCTAAGACAACCTTGGTCCAGCTGTCTGTGTCTTCACTCCATCTGTAAATCAGATTAATAGCAGACAATGCACAAAAGGAGAGGAGCTTAACTTCCTGGGAACGAGGAAACTGAAAATGAGTTTGGTATTTAACTCTAAAGTGAGAGAAATCTTTTAAAAAAGTTTAAGGATAATTTTTTTTGTTTTAGCTTTTTCCGATTCTCTCCCCACCTATCCAGAAAGTGTGACTCATACACAAATAAGAAAAGGAAACAACAACAACAACTTGTATTTATATAGCACCTTTAACATCCCAAGGTGCTTCACAGGAGTATCATGGGATAAAAATTTGACACCATGCCGCATAAGTAGAAATTAGCGCAGGTGACCAAAAGCTTGGTCAAAGAGGTAGGTTTTAAGGTGCGTCTTGAAGGAGAAGAGAGAGGTAGAGAGGTTTAGGCAGGGAATTTCAGAGCTTGGGGCCTAGGCAACAGAAGGCATGACCACCAATGCTTAAGCGATTATAATTAGGGATGCTCAACAGGGCAGAATTAGAGAAGACCAAAAGGTCCATCAAACTCACTCCATCCAACACACAGTGCAGCCATGCACACCACTGACCTTTAACCTAACCACATCATATCCTGGGAGAGGCAAAAAAAGCTGGCCAATTCCGGAAAACTCTAGGAAATTCCATTCCGACTCCCTAAGGCACTCAAGTGAAGCTCCAGCAGACCCTGGTAGCCCGTAACTCTCGACAATCACAGTCTTCCTCGATTCCGAGGGACTGCCTATGATGATGGTGACTAGCAACTTACCCGCTCTCACTGGAAATGTCTCCTTCTCTCAGGAACCTACCTAATTCACTTTTACAGGGAGGTCAAAGCCCAGCCTCTTGCTGTACTGTTCCCCAACTACATTGTGCCAGCTCAGCCAACCTGTCTTTGTTCATGACTGAGCCTAGACAGTGAGTGGGGTTAGTTATTTTATGGTGGATAGCTTCATAGCTGAGCCTAACCCCGTCCATGCCTGCCACCCACACAAGTGGATTTTCTAGTAGGCGTTTACTGGATGGCGACCAGGAAAGATGAATGATATTCTCCGCTCCCTAACCCAGGGCGCTGAGACAACGTTTAGCAGCACCTTCCAGGCCGAGATTGGCTAACTCACCACGACCAAGAATCGAAGCTGGGACCTGCCTGGTCAGCCTGGTTCTGTATTACCCTAGGCCTTGCATTTCCACTCACTCCCAGTAAATACTCTGAAGCACCAGGGGAGACGGCAAAGAGGACATTGGAGGAATTGAGGATAATCAGTACTGGTGTCTGCAGTGGCGGGGGATGAGGGAAAGTGGGAGTAAGTAGTCTTGGTGGTAAATGTTGCTTTAACCAATCAAAGAGTGTGATGGTAATTCTCTGACAACTTAGAGTCTATATTTAAAATAATTTAAAGTGACACAGTGTTCAGGGGTGAGTCGGAAACATTTGGCCAGAGTTCCTGAACACTATTCGTTGGCCCCTATGTGTGTGGACATCGGATAAGAACAGGATCATTCCCGGGGGCCCATCTGTCATGAATCACTTCTGGTTCTCAACAACCTGGCTCCCCACCCTCAACAACAACAACAACAACGTATATTTATATAGCGCCTTTAACGTAATGAAACGTCCCAAGGCGCTTCACAGGAGTATTATGGGATATAAATTTGACACCGAGCCGCATAAGTAGAAATGATTGCAGGTCAAAGAGGTATGTTTTAAGGAGCATCTTAAAGATGAAAAGAGAGGTGTCGAGTCGGAGAGGTTTAGGGAGGGAGTTCCAGTGCTTTGGGCCTAGGCAGCAGAAGGTTGAGCGATTATAATCAGGGATGCTCAAGAGTGCAGAATTAGAGGAGCGCAGACATTTCAGGGGGTTGTGAGGCTGGAGGAGATTACAGAGAAAGGGAGGGGCGAGGCTATGGAGGGATTTGAAAACAAGGATGAGAATTTTGAAATCGAGGTATTGCTTAACTGGAAGCCAATGTAGGTCAGCGAGCACAGGGGTGATGGGTGAGCAGGACTTGGTGCATGTTAGGGCACGGGCAGCCGAGTTTTGGATCATCTCTAGTTTACATAGTGTAGAATGTGGGAGGCCAGACAGGAGGGTGTTGGAATAGTCAAGTCTAGAGAAATGGATGAGGGCTTCAGCAACGGATGAGCTGAGGCAAGGGTGGAGACGGGCGATGTTACGGAGGTGGAAATAGGCGGTCTTAGTTATGCTGCGGATATGTGGTCAAAAGCTCATTTCAGGATCAAATATGGCACCAAGGTTGCGAACAGTCTGGTTCAGCCTCAGACAAGAGTTGGGGAGAGGGATGGAGTCAGTGTCTAGGGAATGGAGTTTGTCCCTCAATTAAATAGGGCCCACAATATGGGTTCACGGATCCAGAATGGCTAAATGGAACCTGCAGGATCCTTTAGTCATGGATGAAGAAAGTGCAGCTTGCAGCAAGTGGTTCTATATCTCGGCATCAGCTACTCTTCAGTCACTGAAACTTTATTTCGGAATGATTTCCTCCGGCACAGTAGAATTTGCAATTATTTACATGATTACAAAGAATGCCTATTGCCGTGTATTGAATCATCAATGTGCAGCACAGCTGCCCTCTATGAATAAACGTGAGATAATTTGATAGCGGTTCCACTTCGCTGAGGCAAGTATGAACAATTATATAGGGGGAAGTCAAGGAGATAATAGAACCCTATGTCGCTTAATGGATAAGTTACCATAGGGTGGCTGAAATCACGGGACCTGCCAACATCATTACACTAATGGCTTGAAGTGGCTTTTTTTTTAGATGACTAACAGTCTGTGTTCTGCTCTGAGTGCCGGCTGTCACATGGGATTCAATTAGACAACTGCAAAGAATGCTGGTCTCATTAATCCTGCCTTCGGGCTTCATTCACTGCCCCAGACAAACCATATACTGTATAATAAATCACTTTCCCCCCATCCTCCTCTCCTCGGGGTGTTGGCTTATGCTGGAGAACAATCCCATGGGTGCTGGAGTACTGTGTCATGGGTGCAGGAGTATAATCCCATGGGTGCTGGAGTATTGTATCATGGGTGCTGGAACAGAATTCCATGGATGCTGGCCCTTAACCAGTTTCCCATAGTTAGCACGCATGCTCTGAGTAATATCGGCACTTTAGGCATACACTGGGGATGCATAGGTATTGTATCTACTGCATCATAGGCCTCAGGCCTCAGTCCTGATATTATGGGTCCAGTTGTCACATTATCAGCCCCTGTGTTCGCTGGATCTACAAACACTGCATCGTTTTGAGACAGGGGATACGCTGTTTGATTTTCCACCCGAGCTTTGCTCTCTCCTCTTGTGAAGGTATGGACTTGTGCTGGGCACAATGCTGCCGGCAGCTCTCCAGCACCTTGACCATGTGTCCATTGTCCATGCACGAGACAGTCAGTCTCTAGAGGCAGGTGCAATGTATGCACCTGTGAGTATACACACAGGTTTGTGAGCCCTGAGGGGACTCCTGTACCGGCTGCTCTTGCACACTCTCCACGTTGCCATTCTTGTCTGCCGTCCGGACACGCCATGGCTCACCATCTTGCCGTCCGGAAGAGGCGGGGATCCCCGATGGAGTGCACTATATGTGGGAGTCCTCCCACTATTTATCAGGAACTTGGCCTGGAGGGTGGTGCATGGAGCAGTCCCGTGCAATAAATTTTTAAGTCAGTTCACGGGCTCCCAGGCCGCCTGCAATTTCTGCGGTCTGGAAGAATCCGTGTTCCATGTTTTATGGAGTGTGCGAGGTTGCAGCACCTGTTCCATTATTTAAAGGGGCTGCTCCTCAATTTCTGGCTGCACTTCAGTCCCACACTCCTGATCTTTGGGCACCCTGTGCGGAGGGGAGCGGGTAGGTCCGAGGGCCTCCTCGTAGGACTGCTCCTGGGCACGGCCAAGGGTGCCATCAGCCGGTCCAGGCAGCGGGGGGGTCAAGGGGGTCGTTCAGCCCGACTGCCTGCCTCTCTTCCGCGCGTACATCCGCGTCAGGGTGTCCTTGGAGATGGAGCACGTGGTGTCCACCGGTACGCTCGCGGCCTTCCGCGAGAGGCGGGCACCGGAGGGACTGGAGTGCATCGTTACCCCCGGCAACCAAATTTTAATTTGATTTTATATGTTTTAAAGTTTAATTTGTTTTAATTGCTGGATTTTTAGTGTCCCCCTCCCCTTTTATAGGGAGCACTTGTAAAATATATGGTTTTAATGCCCCCCAAAAAAATCACAATAAAAAACACAAAAAACCAAAAAAAAGAAACAAAAAATAAATTAAAAAAGGGGCAGTTAAGTGTCTGGAGTGTCCCCCAGATCGGGCGGCACTTGATCTAATGTTTATTTTGTTCCCCCAAAAAGAGTTGTGAGCTGTTCTGAGGGGACTCCTGTACCGGCTGCTCTTGCACACTCTCCACCTTGCCATCCTTGTCTGCTGTCCGGACACGCCATGGCGTACCATCTTGCCGTCCGGAGGAGGCGGGGGTCCCCGATGGAGTGCACTCTACGCGGGAGTCCTCCCACTATTTATCGGGGACTTGGCCTGGAGGGTGGTGCACGGAGCAGTCCCGTGCAATAAATTTTTAAGCCGGTTCACGGGCTCCCAGGCAGTCTGGAAGATTCCGTGGTCCACGTTTTTATTAAATGTGTGAGGTTGCAGCCCCTGTTCCATGATTTAAAGGGGCTGCTCCTCAATTTCTGGCTGCACTTCAGTCCCACACTCCTGATCTTTGGGCACCCTGTGCGGAGGGGAGCGGGTAGGTCCGAAGGCCTCCTTGCAGGACTGCTCCTGGGCACGGCCAAGGGGGCCATCAGCCGGTCCAGGCAGCGGGGGGTCGACTGCTTGCCTCTCTTCCGCGCGTACATCCGCGCCAGGGTGTCCTTAGAGATGGAGCACGTGGTGTCCACCGGTACGCTCTCGGCCTTCCGCGAGAGGTGGGCGCCGGAGGGACTGGAATGCATTATCACCCCCACCAACCAAATTCTAATTTGATTAAAGGTTTTTGTTACCGTTTTAAATTGTTAATTTGTGGGTTCTAGTGCCAAAGGGGGGCACTTGATTTAAAGTTTCTACTTAAAATAGTTGTAGAGCTGTTGCATTGTGAGTGGCTCAGCCAGACACGTGATGTTCACAAGACTCAATAAAACCCCGGTCAGTTGGGTCTAGGTCATCCACGACAAGGTATGCGGCTGTGAGCCTGTTGGATGAACTGGTAATGTGTAGTGTGATTGTTAAACCTTCGTTAATAAACCAATTAGTTGCTAATAGCAATGTGTTGCTATGAATGCTTACGCAAAGAACCTTGGAAGCAAATACATTACAGCAGGGAAGGGGGAATCAAAGCCAGTCCCGTCGCCACCTGATTTCCACACACAGGGCCTTTCAGCAGGGGTTCCTGGATAGTGACAACGATGGCAAGCTTGGCTGCTTTTCCCGCCCTCCACACCCCTGCCTATATCGATGTTCTTCCCTGGTAACGTATCAACCTTTGGGTGAAAGGTTCCTCCAATTGCCCTTCGTACAGCGAACTTTCCATTTGTTGACTGACCACCCTTGGTATTAGTTGTTATGTATACAGATTACACTGCTCATTTCGATAGCTCAAAAATAATCTCTGCGAATACTATAAATAAAGATGAAGGCTGAGCGTGGCGGTTTTTTAATTAAATTTTATCGCAAATACTGGGAATGTGAATTTTAAGAATATGTAAAGTCACTTGTAGTGAATTGATTTTTTAATGTAGTCCAAGTGGAACTAATAAAAGTAATGTTGAGGAATGTTTAATATTGTCACACTGCAGCATGTGACTCAATGTATCAGCAGATGTGTGAAACAGCGCTCCCTGCAGGTAACTCAGGCTCAATGCAAGGCTTCATCCAATTTACTACATACAACGGAAGAGCGTTCCTGCCAATGATTCGATAGCTTTCCAACACTGCAGTGTTATGGTTTTTACATGGATCTCCTTAACCTCCCTCAGTACCTCTTTGCTCCTACAACCCACAGTCCTCTGAAACCCAAATTTGGCATCATCTAATTCCTGATTCACCTGATCTTTTCTTTTCAGCTTTGATGACACCTGGCACTGTGGGGTTTGATCCTTGAGCTGTAGTTCATCCCCCCCAAAATTAACACAAAATATATGTTCAGCTCAATGTTCAGATAATGGCATTAATTCCTCTGTCCCGCTGCAGCATCAGGAATCACTTTTCTACGCAAAGGGCAGTGGAAATCTGGAACTCTCTCCCCCCAGTTGAAAATTTCAAAACTGAGATTGCGAGATTTTTGTTCGGTTAGGGTATTAAGGGATATGGAACCGAGGTGGGTAAACAGAGTTAAGATGCAGAGCAGCCATGATCTGACTGAATGGTGAAACAGGCTCGAGGTGCTGAATGGCCTACTCCTGGTTCCTGTGTTCATATCAGACGTTACTTCTCAATTTTTTCAAAGACAGCTCAATGTTGTTTTAATTTAAAGGGGATGATCCCACAGTTAGAGAAATCCACATTGGAACTTCTTCCCTCGGGCGAGGGATACTTCTCCACCAGACGCATTCTGGGTGAAACCCACAGTCACATCACAATCTTTGCTTATCATTCCATGGAATTAGCGATCGGAAAGGAGTTTTATTCACAAAGCAAAAATCCTCAAATGACATGGACAATTTAAAAAAAAATTGGAATTACAAGATGCATGCTGATTTTATAATGCCTGCAATGGAATTGTCTTGCTCACCACCTCTCTGAGTTTGCTTGTACTTTCTTCAATAGATGGCTGGAAAACCTTGGTCTGCTACTTCAGAAACATTGGCCGGAATCTTGCTTACCTGGGCGGGTCTAGTGCGGGCGGTGACCATGGCAGGTCGCGACCCCGCTGCTGGCTTCATCCCACTGCTGAAAATGACTTTCTCTTAATAGGGCCTATTAAGCCTGCCCAGCGCATTACCGCGTTACCCTGTCCAATTAAATGGAGCGGGTATGGTGACGTCATTCATGACGTGTTTTCAGCCGGGATCTTTAAAGGGACCATGGCCACATTGGATTTGCCGGTTACTCTAACATCATGCTGTCAGTGCACTCCAGCATTGAGGTGCTGCAAACTCAGACAATCACTGCACAGAAGCAGAGGGCTGCACCCAGGCTCTCCCAGATGCTTACGGAGGGAGTCAGAGCACATGTTAGATCATGAAACGTTAATACAAAACTGCATTCAACCTCATCCTGCTTGCCTCTCATCACATCCTCATCACTCTGCCTTCTCTACCCTACTCCTGTCTATTCTTATTCTCACCAACATACCTTGCATGTCCACCCATTCCTCTCTATCTGCATTATCACATCCCCATCTCACTAGCCACCCCTCACACTCACTCTCATCCTAGTGCAATCATAGCAACTAACAACACACAAGGGTAGGCACTTGGGTCTTTTATCCTATTTTCATGTAGAGTTTCTGTTAATGTGCTGTCAAATATAACAAGTTTCCCATCCGACCCACCTGTCTGTCATCGGTTAAATCTGTTGACCAGTTTCAGAGTTTTAACAACTGGTTCCCTGGAATGCTCACAGTAATGGTTGATGATGCAGAAAGTGACAGCATTTGTCAATAAGCTAATGGTAGTCCTGGGGGGGGATTAACTGATGGATAGTAGATTACCATGCAGTATATTAATCAGGAGCAGAACTTGTGTGAAAATACTGTGTGACGTGACCCCATCAATCTTCACATCCTGGGTCTTATCTTTTGTGGGAGCTTGCTCAACGCAAATTGGCCGCCACGTTTCCTGCCTTACAACAGTGGCTACTGTTGTGTTCATACTCTATTTGTTACACAAACCCTCATGGGACAGGCATTAGGATCCTGCGGGAGCAATGCACACACTGCTGTAAACATGCTGGTTCATGCTGGTTTTGGGGACTAGTTTGGGAGTTGCTATAAAAGGACACAGTTAGTTACATTACTCCAGTTTCAGTTAGTTTGTTTATTTACATACACAACATAATTTGGCGACAAGGATGAATCAAATTAACTTCCCTACCACCCCGCCTTTCCTCTCCACACCCGGGAACCCTCCAATGTCATGGCCGAGATGGATAAAAAGCTTTTTTACATACATCACGGTGAGTGGGTTAGATGACGACCAAGTAACACCAGCTCGCTGCCGTGCAAAACTTATCCACTGCCTCAGCACCGAAGGCCAATGCATCTTTGGCCAAACCGAAGACACAGATTCCTACGACAAAGCAGTAAGCACCCTAGAGAAATATTTTGGGCCAAAGAAAAGTATCATGATGGGGCGATACAATTTTCGTCAAAGGGGGCAAGGGAACGGTGAACCAAACAGTTTATCATTTCATTTACTGAACTGGCCACAACGGGTAACTTCGGAGCATCACAGAGGAAATGATCAGGGATCAAATTATTGAGAAAACAACGATCCCCCGCATTCGTGAATGCTTGCTAATGGAGGATGCCAAATTGACATTAGACAAAGCAACTAATTTGGCCGTCCAAATCGAATTAGCACTTTCCGATTCAAAAGCGATCAGATCCCCTGCTCCCCCTGTGCAGCAGACTGCAGCTGCAGCCCATGTGTAAGGTGTTCGTCCAAAGTGGAAATCACAGCAGAGACCCAGGGCTAGTAATAAGCCAACCACTACGGATCGTGGGTCTAACTTGCACTGCTTTAACTGTGGGGACAAATCACACTCAGCAAAGAGTCCTAACTGCCCTGCACATGGGAAGAAATGCTCTGCATGTGGTAAAACAAACCATTTTGCTAGTGTCTGTCGCTCATCGCAGCATATTTGACATGTGGACAACCCCGATAGTGATGGAACCAATATGGTTTACACTGTTAGTGACATTTCGCACATCAGTTCGGGCAAATTCAAGGATTGTGAGGTAAACATTGACGGCATGCCCATTTGCCTCCTCATTGACCTTGGAGCCAAAGTCTCCATATTGAGCGAGGCTGTGTACAAAACCCACTTCACGCACTGTCAACTGCAGCCCGCAACTTTCACTCCACATGCGTACTCCGACTCCAAAATTGAGGTACTTGGGGTCATATCTGTCCCGATATACTACTAGGACATAACATTGGAGAACTCTTCCTTTCATGTAACGCATTTGGAAAACAGTGACAGGATCGGTCCAAGTCAGCATGGATTTATGAAAGGGAAATCATGCTTGACGAATCTTCTTGAATTTTTTGAGGATGTAACTAGCAGAGTGGACAAGGGAGAACCAGTGGATGTGGTGTATTTGGACTTTCAAAAGGCTTTTGACAAGGTCCCGCACAAGAGATTGGTGTGCAAAATCAAAGCGCATGGTATTGGAGGTAATATACTGACGTGGATAGAGAGTCGGGATAAACGGGTTGTATTCAGAATGGCAGGCAGTGACGAGTGGAGTGCCGCAGGGCTCAGTGCTGGGACCCCAGCTCTTTACAATATACATTAACGATTTAGATGAAGGAATTGAGTGTAATAGCTCCAAGTTTGCAGATGACACTAAACTGGGTGGCGGTGTGAGCTGTGAGGAGGACGCTAAGAGGCTGCAGGGTGACTTGGACAGGTTAGGTGAGTGGGCAAATGTATGGCAGATGCAGTATAATGTGGATAAATATGAGGTTATCCATTTTGGGGGCAAAAACACAAAGGCAGAATATTATCTGAATGGCGGCAGATTAGGAAAAGGGGAGGTGCAACGAGACCTGGGTGTCATGGTTCATCAGTTATTAAAAGTTGGCATGCAGGTACAGCAGGTGGTGAAGAAGGCAAATGGTATGTTGGCCTTCATAGCTAGGGGATTTGAGTATAGGAGCAGGGAGGTTTACTGCAGTTGTACAGGGCCTTAGTGAGGCCTCACCTGGAATATTGTGTTCAGTTTTGGTCTCCTAATCTGAGGAAGGATGTTCTTGCTATTGAGGGAGTGCAGCAAAGGTTCACCAGACTGATTCCAGGGATGGCTGGACTGTCATATAAGGAAAGACTGGATCAACTGGGCCTGTATTCACTGGAGTTTAGAAGGATGAGAAACATATAAGATTCTGACGAGAAGCGGGAAGAATGTTCCCGATGTTGGGGAAGTCCAGAACCAGGGGACATAATCTTAGGATAAGGGGTAGGCCATTTAGGACTGAGATGAGGAGAAACTTCTTCACTCAGAGAGTTGTTAACCTGTGGTATTCCCTGCCGCAGAGAGTTGGTGATGCCAGTTCATTGGATATATTCAAGAGGGAGTTAGATATGGCCCTTATGGTTAAGGAGATCAAGGGGTCTGGAGATAAAACAGGAAAGGGGTGCTGAGGGAATGATCAGCCATGATCTTATTGAATGGCAGTGCAGGCTCGAAGGGCCGAATGGCCTATTCCTGCACCTATTTTCTATGTTGCGAGTTCGCTGTCTCCTTTTTGCGGTTCGCGACCACGTATCTGCAGAATTAATGTGACTTGAATCTCAGGGAATCATTGAGAGCATCGACGCCTCACCCTGGATCTCGAACTTAGTGATTGCTTGGCGTAAAAATGGGGAGATCCGCCTATGCATCAACCTGAAAGAGGTCAACAAGGCCATCATCCCCGATAAGTACCCTCTTCCTACCATCGACGAACTGTCTTCAGAATTCCACGGCTCGATAATTTTTACAAAACTCGACATACGCCGAGGACAGCAAAATGCTCACGGCATTCACGACGCTTGATGGTCTGTATCAATATCGACGCATGCCCTACCGACTATCTCCTGCACCAAGTTTATTTCAGAAGATTATGCTAGCAGGCATAGAGGGAGCCCTCAATCTGCTTGATGATATCGTCGTCCATGGAAGAACATGACCAGCGACTTCACTCAGTTATGGCTAGACTTGCTACACATAACATTACACTTAATGCTGATAAGTGTACATTCGTTGCTGGAGAAATAATCTTTCTAGGCTACAGAGTCACAGCACCAGGTGTCAAGCTGACCCTTGACAACATTGACGTGATCCAGCGAATGCAGGAGGCTACCAACGTCAAAGAACTTTCACCACTCCCGGGCACTGCTGCTGGCGACACGATTCGTGCAGGTGCAGCACCCTGGCAGTCGTGGCCTGCAACCAAACGCCATTGTCGGCATCCGGCTGGTACCCCGGCTAATCGCAAGCCACCGCTTCCTGCTTGCTGTAAGAATAGCAGTATCTGGGCCAAGGAATATCACCTGGAAACTCCATGAGTCCTGAGAGAGCAACTTGGGAAGGAAGAGAGAAAGAAACAGAAACTGGGGAGAGAGAGAGAGAGAGAGAGAGAAACACAAACTGGGGGGGAGAGAGAGAGAGAGAGAGTGAGAGAGGTGAGAGAGAGAGAAACACAAACAGTGGGGTGGGGGGGAGGAAGAGAGAGAAACACAAACTGGGGAGAGAGAGAGAGAGAGAGAGAGAGAGAGAAACACAAACTGGGGGGGAGAGAGAGAGAGAGAGAGAGCGAGAAACACAAACTGGGGGGAGAGAGAGAGAGAGAGAGAGAGAAACACAAACTGGGGAGAGAGAGAGAGAGAGAGAGAGACACACAAACTTGGGGAGAGAGAGTTCATGTCAGCCTGTGATGTATTCTGCTGTATAAGGTGTTTTAATCCAGGAGTAAAGCAGTTATGGTACTTCTCCCTGTGGACTGAGCCTTATCTGACTCTGGGCTCCAGTTGTTGGGTGTGGGAATCAGTGAATTGAATTGGGTTTGTTTTTTGTTTTATTTAATATTTTTATAACTTGCTGTGTATCATAACAAATCATGAATTTGTACAAAAACTAGTTCGAAGTTATTTATATTGATGTTTGATGTTAAATCAGTGGTGTTTACTTGGAGTTTCTCATTGCGCCCAATACTGTAGAAACATCACAGAAGTGTTTTTCATTTAAACAGAACTTATCCTTAATGTTTTCTTTTCTCGTGTTCTTTCTTTGATTCATAAAGTATGTTATTCATCTCACTATAAAGCAAAATGTCAAATCTTTTATTCGGGGCTTGATGCTACTAAGGTAAATCCAATAACACTTACAAACGTGATCAAATGTCATGTGATTAAGCATCATGAATGGTGTCATGTGATTGAATGCCAAGTGATCAAATGTCACATGATCAAATCTCCAGGAATACTTTAAAGCAGAGTTGGCAACCCTAGTTAATACATAAAAGCTGCTACGTAAAGGTCACACGTTTTGAACTCTTGCAGATTATATTATTAATGTCATGGCAGCTGGCACCATGTTGGATAGCAGCATCTGTACAGCTATTGGAATGGCTACACTGCACTGTTGGCACAATCCAAGCTCTCAGAATGGGTAACAGTTGTCCCGATATGTAAAGCCGGGTAGGGGTTACTGCCATCTGGTGGTCAGAGCCCATATGGCAGAAAACCTTGTGTAACAATAAAAAAACAGGTATTTTGTTGGGTGTCCAAGGGAAGTGCCTGGGGACGTATTCCTATGTCAAAGGTGCTCTATAAATGCAAGTTGTTGTTTGTTGTAAATTGAACATCTACAATAAGATTTAAAAATAATTTTGTCACAAGATAATTACAAGATTTCCAAAGGTTTGGTCAAACAGTTGGGTTTTAAGGAGGGTCTTAATGGCGGAAGGTGAGGTGGTGAAGTGGAGAGGCTTAGAGAGGGACTTCGAGAGCATGGGGCTGAGGTGATTGAACACACTGCTGCCAGTGGTAGGGAAAAGAGAGGGAGGATGCTTAAAGTGTCACAGGAACGGAAACTTTAGCAGGGGGTTTGCTGGACTGGAGGAGATAACAGAGATAGGGAGGGGCGAGGCTATTAAGGGGGCGAGGCTATTAAGGGATTTAAACACAAGCACCCATGGAACTGTACCCCAGTGAGAGTCAGTGTGTGTGGAACTATATCCCAGTGAGAGTCAGTGTGTGTGGAACTGTACCCCAGTGAGAGACAGTATCTGGGAACTGTACCCCAGTGGGAGTCAGTGTGTGTGGAACTGTACCCCAGTGAGAGTCAGTGTCTGTGGAACTGTACCCCAGTGAGAGTCAGTGTGTGTGGAACTGTACCCCAGTGAGAGACAGTATCTGGGAACTGTACCCCAGTGGGAGTCAGTGTCTGTGGAACTGTACCTCAGTGAGAGTCAATGTGTGTGGAACTGTACCTCAGTGAGAGTCAGTGTGTGTGGAACTGTACCTCAGTGAGAGTCAGTGTGTGTGGAACTATACCCCAGTGAGAGTCAGTGTGTGTGGAACTGTACCTCAGTGAGAGTCAGTGTGTGTGGAACTGTACCCCAGTGAGAGTCAGTGTCTGTGGAACTGTACCTCAGTGAGAGTCAGTGTGTGTGGAACTGTACCCCAGTGAGAGTCAGTGTGTGTGGAACTGTACCTCAGTGAGAGTCAGTGTGTGTGGAACTGTACCCCAGTGAGAGTCAGTGTCTGTGGAACTGTACCTCAGTGAGAGTCAGTGTGTGTGGAACTGTACCCCAGTGAGAGTCAGTGTGTGTGGAACTGTACCCCAGTGAGAGTCAGTGTGTGTGGAACTGTACCCCAGTGAGAGTCAGTGTGTGTGGAACTGTACCCCAGTGAGAGTCAGTGTTCACATGAGAGGATGGAAGAAATTGTTTACACAATCATATTTGATGCTACATGGGGTTTGGAAAGGGATGTTGTAATCAAAGCATTTTAAAATCTACCTCACACTTTGTGTGAGAATGGTTGTACAAAGTCATTCAGAAACAGAACATTGATAGAACTTTTCCTTTATTTAAATGCCAGCTCAATAGAGAAAAACCTTAAAAGCTTCGTTTCGAATGATACATAAACAAGTTTAAGTAACATCAATTAGACCAAGAGTCTCAAAATAGTGATAAAATGAGATAGAACACAGAATAAAGATTAAAATGAAACCTAGGTAAACATCAATTAGGTTTTTTTAATAAGTGCACATTCTAAAGAAAGTTAGACTGTGCAGCAGAGGGGAGAACTCAGAAATACATGGAGCAATTCATCACTGGGCTTCTAGTCTAGCAACTCTACCCAAAGGCGTCACTGTCAGAGAGAAACCATTTACATATAAGGTCACCAATCAGCTCAGCACAATCTGTCCTTGCTTAACCCACACACCCAGGCCCCCGTGATCCACACATCGCTGGATATGGAGCAGGACCTGATACTCTGGCTGATTTCGATCCCCCTCCCTAACCCAAGGCCATTAAGGCCAATCTTCTGGTCGCTGCCGCTGTCCTTGGCCTTCTCAGCACAGACCAGGGATCGATCCTGACCCACTGCCACACTCATCCGCGCACTTATCAACTCAGCCACTGAGGGGAGCTCTCTGCAATTATTCTGTTATTGGAGTCAAATCAATCATTGAGGGCTCGACTTTCCCGAGAACCCCTCAACGCCCGATCACCCGCCCAGAAAAACCGCTAACGTTCTGCAAGTAACGCTGGTGAGAATTTCCATAATTAAGTTAAAAATAATCGCCCGGCGACAAAATTGGTCTTGCATCAGTATTCCTGGCGGTTAAAGGCGAAACTAAGTGAAACAGGCGCTTCTTATGCGGTTGGGCCTCGGGAGGGGAAGAAAACATTTTTTTTTTAAATTTTCACAAAAAAAAGATAAAAAAGCATTCCCAAGACAGTTTTAAAGCTAACCGCCGTTTTACAATTAAAAAAAAACATAAAGAACCTTTAACTTACCTTTCTTTGCAGAGTACTGACCTACCGCCCTGTTTAAGCAGCTTTCACTGGGTGGTTCCCTCGGCGATCTGGACGGGCTTCCGTTGAGGCCAAACTTACGTCCGAGCGATTTTCTCGGCGGTGCACATCGGCGGTTTGGTCCCGGCGGGCATTTTGAGATGTGGGCGGTACCATTCACAAAGTAAGGGGGAAATGTTTACCGGGTGGTTTCTCTCCCAAAACAGCTGCACCACTGAGAAAACCACCGAAAACCCGCCGAAAACGAAGGTGAAAGTTTAGCCCTTAATATCAAACTGTTTTAGCGAGGGGGAGAGGAGAGGAGGGAGGAAGGGAGGGGGAGGGGATTGGAAGGTTTGTTTTCACATTTGAGAGAGGTGCAGAAGTTATAGAATGAGATTTATCTCTTAAAAAATAAACATTTTAAATTGTTTTACTTGTTGAGAACAAAGGTCAAATTGGCCAGTGCCTGTGGGTCATGGAGGGGACAAATCGGCCAGGGTTCCTGCTCCTGATAATGATCTATTGACCCCCTGTTAGTCAGGCCCCAACAGGACTGGGCACCACTCTGATGCCTTCCATAGTCAAATAGCCCATCACTCACGCAGCTGGGCCCAGGCAGGCAATGGCCACTTGGGCAAGGTACTCGGCGGCCTCTGGTGGGAGCCGAGAAACCCGAACCCCAGTGAGAGGGCACAGCTTGAGGGGAGGAAACAGACCAAAAAGATACAAACACTTTCTGAGTCCTTGTGTGCAAGAAATTAGGTCAGCGCCAAGTTAATCCAATTATACAATGTCAATAATGCAAACCAGCCCAAGCAGGCCTGGAGTGAGCGTCAGGAATAGGCTCCGTTGTGTTACATGATCCTGGTCTTGTCTAATTGATGACATTGCAAGGCATTTTTTAAATTGAGAATCCAGGGTGAAGAGCCAAGGTCCACAGTGCAGGACAACAGCAAACTTTAAGACAGTAGGGACGGAAGGAATGATTAGGTTACACCTAGCTTGGGTTCTAAAAGGCTGCAGATTGTTGGGAGAAGGGAACACTGACTTGCATTTTATTTATAGAGCGTCTTTCACAACCTCAGCATGCCCCAATGAAGTACTCTTTGAAGTGCAATCACTGTTGTAACGTGGAAATGCAGTATGACCAGATAATCTGTTTTTGTGATGTTGATTGAGGGATAAATATTGGCCAGGACACCGGGGATAACTCCCCTGCTCCTCTTCAAAATAGTGCCATGGGATCTCTTCCATCCACCCGAGAAGGTAAGACGCGCCCTCAGTTTAACGTCTCATCTGAAAGACGGCACCTCAGACAGTGCAGCACTCCCTCAGCACCGCACTGGAGTGTCAGCCTAGATTTTTGTGCTCAAGTCTCTCGAGACAGACTTGAACGTACAACCTTCTGACTCAGAGGCGAGAGCGCTACCCACTGAGGCAAGAAAGAATTGGTAGAATACTTCATCGTGCCCTCAGTACATCCCAAAGCACATTACAGCCAATGAACTACCTGTATTGCTGAAATGTTATGTAGACAAATATAGGAGTCAATTTGCACAGACTTGACGTCCTGGAAGAGAATGAGTTAGAGTAGGAGAGAGTGCAATGAGTCGAGATTGAGGGAGGATAAAGAGTGTGCAAGACAAGATAGGAGGAACGAGAAAGGAATTGCATTATTAATGTAGAGTTTGCTTAGTCAGTTTGAAATAGTGAGGTATAGCCACTGGATAGACTCTTGTTGGCCGGCGTGGACACGATGGGCCGAAATGGCCTTCTTCCGTGCTGTAAAATTCTATGATTCTATGAGGTAGAATTTGGACCTTGGCTGCAACAAGGGCCAATTCGGGGATCAATGTCCCGTGGTTAAAGAATGCCTGAAAGATGTCTGACTCAATAGTGGGTCACTGTTGAAAGGGCTTAAAAATAGAACTATCATGAATTGCATTTTCTTGGCAAATCTGCCTTAAATGTACAACATAATGCAGCTTTGACCCCCCTGCCCAATCCCTCCCAAAAACACCGGCTCTGGTCCCACAGGCACCAGCCACCTTCCAGTGCCTTGCCTAAATGGCAATTCTGCGCATGTGTGCGAGCAAGCTATTCAACTACAGGAGGCATTGCGGCTAAGCCTGGTCCTCTCCTCTCCTCACGTACAGATGCATTTTACTGCAAGGGGCAGAGGGGAGACACTGGACAACAACTAGGAGTGGGAATACAGGCAGATTCTTTCCTTCCCCTCCCCTAGGCAGAATCATGGAGACCAACTATAGCCGAGATCAGGCAGTGTCGTACAGGGGGTTGAAGCTTGAGGTCTGTGTGGTTCAGTTACAGCTCAGGCCAGGGTACTCGCCAACTGATCCATCTGCAGAAGCCTCGCCATGTGGGTGTAACTGTCCTGAAAAATCTAGGCTGGAGCTTTAAATCTGTAATGTATATAGCTCCACCCAGTGGACTACTGTGGCATTTCCACCATTGCTGTTTACAACAATAACGAGGAAGTCACCTGACTGGCTTCCTGAAGTGATCAGCCATCTTACAACCTGTGTGTTTGTGAGGTCGTACCAAAAACATAACATTGGCGACGAGGATGTGACATTCGGATAACCTAGCTGAAATTTTTGTTGGTGGATGATTCAGCCAACTGACAGACAGACTTTGAGAGCTTCTCTGTTTTGATTAACAGCTAAAAATCCAAGGTAAATTACAAGCACACTTGGCTGAACTGCCAGAGTCCAGATGGCCGTGCCTATGGGAATAATAGGGCGCTTGGGGGAAGTTTCAACACAACCGTGAAAGTTTTGGAGCGTATGTGGAGCGGCTAGAAATATTTTCCACCGCAAATAGTATAATCGAAGTTCCCGATGATGAAAACCATAACCGGGTGGTGTTGGAAACAAAACGGGCTATTTTCTTAACCGAAGCAGAGCCCGAGGTGAATGAGACCCTGAAAAATTTGCGTGTGTCTGTCAAGCCAAAGGACACATCACTTAAGCACTACAGTCCTGGGCCCCTGGAAATTGCTGAAAGTTATCATTTCGGAATACGAGATCAATTAACCGACGGAAGTACCAGTGAGTACATTGTAGCATTAAAAAAGCTATCTATTCACTGTAATTTCGGAAACTTTTAGGACCGAGCATTGCGAGAACACTTTGTTTGTGAGATGAAAAATGATGTGATCAGAAGAAAGTTGACAACTCCTAACTTGACTTTTGATTTAGCTTGTCAGGCAGCTATGTCAATGGACATGGCCGACCAATATTCCTGAGAGTTTCGTACCATTTCCAATTGTCAGACAACCAAGATGAATCGCCTGCAGGTTAAAAGTAAAAGGCAGTTGGGCCCCAAGGTCTCAGAAACTGGCAATGGTAATAGAGCATTGAAGTCCTGCTATTGGTGCCTGGGACAACACGTTGCTCAAAGTTGTCCATATGTGAAGGCAGAGTGTTTCTTCTGCAGGAAAACTGGGCGACTTGCGAAGCCATGCCGACTGAAGAGAAAACCAACTTTCAAAGCTATAAGTAGAAATCCCCAGAGACTATATAGCATGGAAGAAAAATAACAGGACAAAGAGGTTTTAGAGCTACACATCATCAGGAGCATGAGGCTAACTAACAGCGATTTGAAAACTATCATCATCCACGTAGATGTTGCAGGAACCAAGATACCCATGGAAATCAACACTGGTACATCCGTGAGTGTAGTACCGGAATCACTATACTTCGACAAATTGCGGGATTTGTCATTGGAGAAATCCAAGATGGAGCTGCGAGGCTACTCGGGAGAGAACATTACTGTGGTAGGTCGTATCACCATACCGGTGAAATACAAGGATCAATTTCGGAGCTTGCCTTACGAGGAAGAAATTGGTTGGGATCACTGAAGCTGGATTGGAGTGAGATTTTTTGTATTGAAACAAGATTTGCATCAAAGGATGATGTCATCAAGCAGTATCCGAAGGTGTTCTGCGAAATGGGCAGTCCGATCCAAGGCTTCAAGGCGAGTGTCAGGGTACAGAAGGACGTTAGACCAGTTTACTGCAAGCCACGTCCCGTACCATATGCACTCAAGGAGAAAGTTGAGCAAGAACTCAAAAGACTAGAGACTGAGAACATTATTTTTAAGATAGATCGATGTAATTGGGCTACAACTGATAGATCCTTACGATACAGTATAAATGCACACGAGGCCCATGCTTGAGAGGTCAGTCTGTGACCTGTCCTTTATTCCTTAGCACTCAAGTGATGAAGGTGGGTGGAGCTTCCCCTTTTGTACCTGAAGGCCCAGGTTAGGAGTGTCTCCCTCCTAGTGGTCATTGTTCTCACAGTGTACAACTTAGGTCAGATTATACATGGGCAACAATGCTGGTTGAATACATAACATCACCTCCCCCCCAAAGTCTTATTGGGATCACAGGTTGAATCTCTCTGGTGGTTTACGCTCTCTTGTAGAGCGCCTGAGTTGGGGCTCCAGTTGTTGGGCGCTGGCCTGAGTGTCTGCTGTTTGCGATGCCTCAGGCCTATCCAGACTGCCCACAGTGACTGGACTCTCCTCCCTTTGGTTCCGGTGTTCGGTCCCCTTGCTGGAGTGAACTCTACATCGTGTTCTTCCTCTGCTTCTTCTATGGGGTTGCTGAAACTCCATTTTGTTTGATCCACGTGTTTGCGGCAGATTTGTCCATTGGTAAGTTTAACTACCAGAATCCTATTTCCCTCTTTGGCAATCACAGTGCCTGCGAGCCATTTGGGCCCTGCAGCGTAATTGAGGACAAAAACAGGATCATTTACATCAATACATCGCGCCCTCGCATTCCTGTCATGGTAGTCATATTGTGGCTGGCGCCTGCTCTCGACAATTTCTTTATGGTGGGGTGTATAAGGGATAACCGGGTTTTGAGCGTCCTTTTCATTAGCAGCTCTGCGGGTGGAACCCCTGTGACCGAGTGTGGTCGGGATCTATAGGCCAACAGGAGGCGTGATAAGTGTCTTTGTAGGGAACCCCCTTGGATTCTGAGCATCCCCTGTTTGATTATCAGCACTGCTCGTTCTGCCTGGCCGTTTGAGGCCGGCTTGAACGGTGCCGTTCTGACATGGTTAATTCCATTGCCTGCCATGAAGTCCTGGAATTCAGTGCTTGTGAAGCACGGGCCATTGTCGCTGACCAAGACGTCCGGTAGACCGTGGGCGGCGAACATTGCCCGTAGACTTTCTACCGTGGCAGAGGATTTGCTTGAATTTAAAATGTCACACTCGATCCATTTGGAGTAGGCGTCTACTACAACCAAAAACATTTTTCCCATGAAAGGACCTGCGTAGTCCACATGGATGCGTGACCAAGGCTTGGCGGGCCATGGCCAGGGGCTAAGGGGGGCTTCCCTGGGTGCATGGCCCAGCTGGGCACACGTGTTGCACCTGCGAACACAAAGTTCCAGATCTGTGTCTATCCCTGGCCACCAAACGTGTGACCTGGCAATTGCCTTCATCATGACAATGCCCGGGTGCTCATTGTGGAGTTGTCTGATGAATACCTCTCTGCTCATCTGGGGCATGACGACTCGATTTGCCCACAGTAGGCAATCGGCCTGAATCGAGAGTTCATCCCTGCGCCTGTGAAATGGTTTAAACTCCTCAGGGCATGCTCTGTACGTGGCTGCCCAGTCCCCATTCAGGACACATTTCTTGACTAGAGACAATAGCGGGTCTCTATTTGTCCAGACTTTAATCTGACGGGCTGTCACGGGTGAGCCTTCGCTTCCGAAAGCTTCAACAGCCATGACCATCTCAGCAGCATGCTCGGCAGCCCCTTCAGTGGTGGCTAGTGGGAGCCTGCTGAGTGCATCGGCGCAGTTTTCGGTGCCCGGTCTGTGCCGAATTGTATAGTCATAGGCGGCTAACGTGAGTGCTCACCTCTGTATGCGGGCCGATGCGTTTGCATTTATGGCCTTGTTGTCGGCCAAAAGGGACGTGAGGGGTTTGTGATCTGTCTCCAGCTCAAATTTCCTGCCAAACAGGGACTGGTGCATTTTCTTTACCGCATATACACATGCGAGCGCCTCCTTTTCTACCATCCCGTAACCCCTTTCTGCCTGGGACAGACTCCTGGAGGCATAAGCTGCCGGCTGTAACTGACCCTTGACATTGACATGCTGCAACACACACCCGACACCATAGGATGATGCATCGCACGTTAACACAAGTTTCTTACATGGGTCATATGGCGTTAACAGATTGTTGGAACATAACAAATTGCGTGCTCTATTAAAAGCCCTTTCCTGGCTGTCCCCCCAGACCCATTTGCGTAGGAGCACGTGTAGCGGCTCTAGCAGCGTGCTCAATTTGGGAAGAAAGTTACCAAAATAGTTCAGGAGCCCCAGGAACGAATGCAGCTCCGTCGTGTTACGGGGTCTGGATGCTCTCTGGATCGCTTCCGTCTTGGACGCAGTAGGGCTGTTCCCGTCTGCTGCTACCCTCATCCCCAGGAATTCTACCTCTGGAGCTAGGAAGACACACTTCGCCTTTTTCAGTCGCAGCCCTACCCGGTCCAGTCTGCGTAGCACCTCCTCCAGGTTGTGAAGATGTTCTTCAGTATTGTAACCCATGATGAGGATGTCGTCCTGAAAAACCACCGTCCGTGGAATCAACTTGAGGAGGCTTTCCATATTTCGTTGGAAGATCGCGGCGGCCGAGCGAATCTCGAACGGACATCTGTTGTACTCAAACAACCCCTTGTGTGTCGTGATGGTGGTCAGCTTCTTCAACTCACTCACCAGCTCCTGGGTCATGTAAGCTGAGGTCAGGTCCAATTTTGAAAAAGGTTTGCCACCGGATAGCGTCGCAAAGAGGTCCTCCGCTCACGGTAGCGGGTACTGGTCTTGGAATGACACCCGATTGATGGTGGCCTTGTAATCACCACATATCCTGACCGACCCATCCGCCTTGAGTACCGGCACAATCGGGCTCGCCCAGTCACTGAATTCGACTGGCGAGATGATGCCTTCCCTCAGCAGGCGGTCCAATTCGCCTTCTATCTTTTCCCGCATCACGTACGGCACCGCCCTGGCTTTGTGGTATACTGGCCTGGCATCCGGGTTTATGTGAATCACTACCTTGGCCCCCATGAAAGTGCCGATGCCGGGTTGAAATAATGAATCAAATTTGTCCAGGATCTGTGAGCATGATACTCGCTCCACAGAGGAGATTGCATTGACATCGCCCCATTTCCAGTTCATGACAGCAAGCCAACTCCTCCCCAGTAGTGCAGGACCGTCCCCTGGGACAATCCAGAGTGGCAACCTGTTCTCCGAATCTTTGTGGGTCATGACTACCGTGGCGCTGCCTAGCACCGGAATTATCTGCTTTGTGTAAGTCCGTAGCTGTGCGTCAACCGGCGATAATTTTGGCTTCCTGGCCTTGGATGCCCACAACTTTTCGAACTGTTTGATACCCATCAGGGACTGGCTGGCTCCTGTGTCTAGCTCCATTAATACTGGGATGCCATTGAGGAGCACTTTCGTCATTATCGGTGGCATCCTGGTGTATGAACTGTATACGTGCTCCACATGAACTCGCTGAACTTCAGCTTCCAGCGATTTCCCCCAGCGTTCATTTCTGCAGGTATTTTGCTCATCTCTGCAAACTCCAGCTGAGTGTGTGCCTCCACGCCTCCAACATGAGCTGTTGTTGGAACAAAAGGTCCCTTGCCAGTCGATCGTCCCTGACTGCCCCTGTTATTGTCCTTGAGTGCACCATTAACAGGTGTTGATGGCCCCATTACTGGCCGCATTGTCCCTTGCAATGGCATGAATCGCCGTTCAACTTGCCATTGTCTCTGTCGAACTCCCCCTCTGGGTTCGACTACATGTTGGGGCATGCCAGATTGCCCCTGTCTGCCTGGAGAACTGTGTGCTGCTTTAACAATGTTGAATCTCTGTCCCAACCATTCCTTAACACAGTACCTCTCGTCTGTTCTGCTCGTGGCCATGCTCGCGTGGTTTAAATCCCAGTTTCTCGTCGCCATTGATAGATCCTTACTCCACAGTATAAATGCACACGAGGCCCATGCTTGAGAGAAGGTCAGTCTGTGATCTGTCCTTTATTCCTTAGCACTCAAAGTGATGAAGGTAGGTGGAGCTTCCCCTTTTGTACCTGAAGGCCCAGGTTAGGAGTGTCTCCCACCTCGTGGTCATTGTTCTCACAGTGTACAACCTAGGTCAGATTATACATGGTTTACAATGCTGGTTGAATACATGACAACACCCATTGTTGTTGTACTCAAGTCCGCTAGTAAGATAAGGTTGTGTGGTGATTATAAAATAATCATAAACCAGGTTATAGTGGGTAATGTCTCCAGTACATTGTCAAATGTAAAATATTTGTTCACAACACTGACAGGTGGTCAGATCTTCTCAAAGTTGGATCTTACGAATGCCTACTTACAACTTGAACTAGATGAGGAGTCCAAGTTATGCTTGACTATAAATACTCATCTCGGCCTATATCAATTTAATAGGCTATCATTTGGAGTGTAGTCTGCCCCTGCCATATTGCAAGGGGTGATGAACCAGATTTTGCAAGGTATTGAAGGGGTAGTATGTTATTTAGATGCCATACTAATTTCAGCACCAAACAGGCAAATTCGTAACAACATGTTGAATGTAGTCCTCAAACGGCTAGAGAAGCAGAGAGTGCGAGTGACTGCTCACAAGTGTGCGTTATTTCAAAACTCAGTGGAGTACTTAGGGTACAGAGTAGACAAAGATGATTTACTTCCAACCAAGGGAAAGCTGGATGAAATCAGAAATGCCCCCACTCCTAAGAATGTCACTGAACTTCTATCATTTTTGGGTCTTTTGAACTATTATGGTAAGTTCCTACCAAATTTGGCTACAGTGTTACATCCACTGAATGAACCATTGAAAAAACAGGTCCATTGGAAGTGGTCAGAAGAATGCGACACAACATTCAAGGAGTGTAAAAGCCAATTGGTAGAGAGCACCATGTTAGTTCACTTTGACGTATCTAAGGAGATCGAGCTAGTATATGACACCTCTCCGTATGGAGTTGGGGCAGTGATCTCTCATGTACTACATAGTGGGGAGGAGAGACCAATTGCTTTTGCTTCACAGACTCTCAGTGCCAGTGAGTGTAATTATGTGCAAATCGAAAGGGAAGCTTTGGCATTAATTTTAATAATAAATGCCTTTGACCAATATGGAATGTTTTAAAGAGAAATGGCTGCATGTAGTGCACTGGGAAAGCATTTTCAACAGTCAAGCATTTCAATTTGTATCTCGTCCAAGGAGCAGCTCTCTGCAAACTATTCCTCAGTAAATGTCTGGTTGTTGGGGAAATTGCCTCATGTCAGCTGTGGCTCAGTGGGTAACACTCGTGCCTCTGAGTTGGAAGGTTGTGGGTTCCAGTCCCACTCCAAGGACTTGAGCTTATAAATCTAGGCTGCCACTCCAGTGCAGTGCTGAGGGAGTGCTGCACTGTTGGAGGTGCCATCTTTCGAATAAGACGTTAACCTGAGACCCAGTCTGCCCTCTTGGGTGAATGTAAAAGATCCCATGGCACTATTTCGAAGACAAGCAGTGGAGGTATCCCCGGTGTCCTGGCCAATATTTATCCCTCAATCACCATAACAAAAAAAAAAATGGATTATCTCGTCATTATCACATTGCTGGTTGTGGGAGCTTGCTTTGTGCAAATTGGCTGCTGTGTTTCCCACATTACAACAGTGACTACAGTCCAAAAGTACTTCATTGGCTGTAAAGCGCTTTGAGATGTCCGGTAATTATTTAAAGGCGCTATATAAATGCAAGTCCTGCTTTCTTTTTCTTTGGATCAGGATGATCAGAAGTGTTAGGCTCTTCAGAATGTTTCCAGTGGAGTTTGGGTCTATTCTCATCTAACCAACGATAAGATTGGAGTCATTCAAGGTTAGCCAGTGAATCTCTGCTTCTAGGAGCTATTACCGAAAGCCAACCAATGGGGACGGGGTGAAACAATGAGCAACACACTTGCCTTTCACCTCAGGACCCGAGTTCAAAGACTGAAGGGAGGGAAATCAGCAAGCACTTTTTCACATAAAGGGCAATGGAAACTCTGGAGCTCTCTTCCCCAAAGGACTGTGGATGCTGGGTCAATTGGAGTTTTAAGAATGAGATAGATAGATTTTTAGGTAAGGGTATCAAGAGAGATATGAAGCCAAGGCAGGTAAATGGAGTTGATGTAAAGATCACCCATGATCTAATTGAATGGCGGAACAAGCCCGAGGGGCTGAATGGCCAATCCTGTACCGAACCAACTAAACGGTATAAAGAGATTTAAAATAAAAGCGCTTTTAAAAAAAGGACTTTAGTGGAGGAGTGCGGAATGTACAGCTTGCTTCCCACAGTATAGGTCAGCCAGCAGTCAAGCCTCTATTTTTAGCCTTGTATTTCCCAATATGGGAGCGCACAATCGCAACAGACATAGCTCATTGATCCAAAGTGTCTCTGGGTATAGTTCCACAATATGTGCTGTTAATTTTACTTTAATGTGGACAGAATGATTCCATTAGTCTCTCTCCATGTCTGAGGGTTTTTCCAACTCAATTTTCTCTCTCCACCCAACCCCGCCCAACCCCCGCTCTCCCCCCACCCCGCCCTCACTCTCCCTCCTCCTCCTCCTCCTCAGGTTGGTGCCTTTGGTTGGGGCAGAGCTCCACGGGCACCTCCTGCCCTCTGGTGTCTCACCCGCACCAGCAATTTTCATGCACGGGCCCAGGTAGTGAGTGCTGGCAGGCAACTCAACCATGGGGAGCATTGCATCGCATGCAATCTGATCCACACCAGACGCTCAAAGCTGTAAGTTTTCCATCCAGGATCATTGAACGTCGATCGGGAGCAGGAACCCCAGCAGATTCTGGTTTCCCACTCCAAGCCCAGGGGAGCTAAGGACAACTGTATTACCCCAGCCACCGCAGATCAGCTAATTCAGCAGAATCTCACTTCCAAAAGACCGGTATTTCCCTAATTCCGAATTGTTGGATGCTCAAAAAGTCTCTTGAGTGAACGCTTTCAGTTTTGAGATTGATCTATCAACCAGTGAACATAATCTCATACCTCACACTTCTCCGGATTGAATTCCATTTGCCACTGTTCTGCCCATCTGATCAGTTCATAGATATCTTTCTGCAGTCTACAGCTTTCTTCTTCATTATCAACCACACAGACAATTTTTGTATCATCTGCAAACTATTTAACCCCCTACATTCAAGTCTAATATTTAAAAGGAGAAATTAGAACTGTTTTGTATGTAATTATGTAATACTTGCCACTGTTGGAGTCCTAATGGTCACCTGCATACACGTGTGGGGTCAGAAGTAAAGGTTGGCTGCCATGTTCTTTATTACAACTCCAGAGTGCCTAAAGAAGACTAAGATCACACTACGTTTAGCTCATTGTACTCAGCCTCATGGAGTTCTTCTATACACAACAAAAACGTTCTTTACAAAAGATGTCGACTTTGACTTTTGGGTGATGAGGCCCCCGTGATTTCGAGGTGCTGACCTCATTTTAAATTTGTCAGATGAGCGGTGAGGCTCCAAGCAGGCGTCCCGATACAGCACTGGAGTTGTCAAGAAGTTAAATCACGGTGGGTGGGGGGGGCTCAAGGCGGCAGTGACCTAGATTGTTTTTGTGAGCCCTGTAGAAGCGCTCCTCTGAGGCCCACAAAAATAATTGAACTCTTACCTTTAGGGGGCCTCTTCTCTTCCATCGCCATTGCCCGTGGAACTGGCCAGAGCCTGCACTGCGCAGGTTCTGACCAATTCTGGCCTAAATGGCAATCGGGATTTCTATTTACCTCACAGGTCCAGGATTTCCATGTTAAAAGGGACCTATTGTGTGAAATAGGCGGATGCTTTGGACACCCGATGGTAGGCCCCTTTCAAAATGGAGCCAGTCCCATCGCTGCCGGTTACCACCCCGTTACTGCCAGGCAAAGGCACTCAAAATCAACCTGAGTTATTGGACTGTGGAACAGGTATTGGTCAATGCAAAATGCATTACAACATCCTAAAGGTAGTAAATAATGACTTAAAGAGGATAATAAACAAGGTGTGGGAGGAATGTACGAAAATCAGAGAGGCTGAAATTCAACAAGGGCAAGGAGCACTGAGTGACCTCCCCCTGTGCGAACAATTTTGTGGATTGAAGCACAGGTTAGGATGAGTTCAAGTGTTAGTATTAGATGGGCCTATGAAGGTCCACATTGCATGAGTAGCAGCAATCTCCTAGTGAAGCACAAAGTCAGACAAGGAAGCATGTACAAGGCACTTTGTAAAGTGTAGCTGTCTTGATGAGGGCTGGATTACCTGGAGTTTGGTTAACACTCACAGTCAGGCAGTGACTGGAAGCCCAGAGTGGCAGCGAGTCAGATCATTACTCGGCTCATTTAGTGTATTGGCAGCAGGACAAGACAGGAGCAAGCATACTTCAACCCAGTGCACTTTAGTGTGACATAGTCTTCACGCCTGGAACTCTGAATTCATCACCTCAAACTGCTCTCACCAGCGGTGGGGTTGCCAACCCTCCAGGATTGTCCTGGAGTCTCCAGGAATTAAAGATTGATCTCCAGGACACTAAAAATTCATTGGGGCATTAAAAACAACGGTATCCATAATAAAGCAGGGGATCTGGAAGCAATCATTCATTGCGAGGAACCAGGCATTGTTAGCATAGATTTCAAAAAGGGGGTTTTGCTTGACCAACCTCATTGAATTTTTTGAAGAAGTAAGAGAGTAGAGAATGTAACAGAGAATGGTAATGCAGATGTAATTTATCGATATTTTCAAAAGGCCTTCGATAAAGATACCCCATGATAGATTGATGAACAAGATCAGAGAATGCAAAGTCAGGGGACAAGTAGTAGAATGGATAGCTAGCTGGCTTCAAGACAGAAAGCAGAGAGTAGGAGTAAGAGACAGCTATTCACAGTGGCAGAAGGTGGGCGGTGGTGTTCCACAAGGATCAGTGCTGGGACCATTGTTGTTCACAATTTATAATTTGGCATCAAAAACACAGGGGCCCGAAATTGCCCTGTTTTGTGCCTCCCGTTACCATCTCCGCGGGGGGCATTAACAGGGCGGGAAACTGTTTTAATCTGGGGGGTGGAGCTACCAGCTCCTGCGAAATTGTGCGGGAGTTAGCAGAGGCGCTGAACGGGAGTGCCATGCCCCACTCGTAGCGCCCCAGGCCACCAGCGATGGTGTCATCACCGTGCATGCTGACCTCTTAGCGCCGTGACCCCTTTCCGCCCTGCAGCCGAAATTGGCCAGCACTCCATGAGGTTGCCGCGAGCGTGGTCAGCGCCAGCCTTGGAGGTCGCGAATCGGGCCGACATCCGCTCGCAGGGTGGAAGTTAAAGGGGAGGTGGGGCGTGCTGCCATTTTGAATGTTTGGCTGACTCATCGGTCGGCCTGTTTTGCTCCTGCGTTGCGTGGTCCGGACCGCCATCGTGCAGCCCCGCACTCCGTTTGGGTGCTGCTGCCTTGGCACCATGCCACCCTGGTGGCCCTGTGGAGACCATCAGGGGCCTGGCAGAGGCGCACCAATCTACCCCTTTAACGGAAGTGGAGGGGCATTGAAACACGTCAGTGCTACGTGGAGCAGCCGCGCAGCGCTCGAGTAGCCCTGAACCCGCCCCACTTGCACTCCACTTCCTGTGAGGTGTGCTCACCGCAATTTGGTGGCCGGGGCGGGACTTCCGCGCTGGGCACAGGAAGTCCCTCCCCGACTCGGTTACTGCCCCCAAACAGGACGCTGAGGAATTTCGGCCGCAGATTTTCTACGTTTGCGGATGACGCCAAATTGTGTCAATACGGAGGCCTGCAACAAATTGCAGGAGGACATCAATAAACTTGCAGAATGGGCATATAATTGACAAATGAAGTGCAACACAGATAAATGTGAGGCTTTACATTTTGGTAGGAAGTATATGGAAGTCACTTATTACTTGGAGGGCGAGTGTCTGGGTGGGGTAGAGGAACAAAGGGATCTTGGAGAACAAATACACAAATCACAAAAAATTGCAACATAGGTGAAAACGGTAGTTTTACACCAAAATTACCATTTTCGCTGTGCTACCGTTTTTAGGCCTAAATTTCAGCCTTTACGTCTGCGGTAAAGTCGGCTTTGCACGAGGATTCTCGGCGCAGACCGTGAGTTTCAGCAACTTTCGTCTGAGGCCAGTAGCGCTGCGAGGGGCGCCTTGGGAGGGGGGGGGGGGGGGGGGGGAGGTGGGGAAGCAAAACTTTAACTTTGTGGGTCTTCATACTTACCGCTGGTGGCAGGGCTGCACTGACAGGTTTGACCCTGTCGGTATTCTGGGTGTGGTGGAGTGCCGAAAGCACGACGGTAACGCAATCTGCGGCACTGCACGTCGGCGCACCTCTTCCCGGCGGTACGTGGAAGTGCCACCGCAAAAAGGTGTCCGAAGATCTTGCCAACCGGATTTTTGCCGCGGAGGGTTAAATCACATCAAAAACGCAGACGCAAAGTCGGCGAAATTCTAGCCCTTAGAGTACTACGTACAGTTCTGGTCGCCATATTATAAAAAGGATATACAGGCACTGGAGAGGTTGCTGGGAAGATTTACAAGGACGATACCAGAAATACGAGGGTATATATATCATGAAAGGATGAACAGGCTGGGTCTCTTTTCTCTTGAAAAAAGGTTGAAAGGTGACCCAATAGAGGTCTTTAAAATTATGAAAGGTTTTGATAGACTGGATACAGAGAGTGTTTCCACTGGTGGGCAAGAGCAAAACTAGAGGCCATCAATACAAGTCACCAAGAAATCCAATAGGGAATTCAGAAGAAACTTCTTTACCCAAAGAATAGTGAGAATGTGGAACTTGCTACCACAGGAAGCAAATAGTATAGATGCATTTAGGGGGCGGCTAGACAAGCATATGAGGGAGAAGGGAATAGAGGGTTATGCTGATTGGGAAAGATGGGAGGAGGCTCGAGTGGAGCATAAACGCTGGCATGGACTGGTTGAGCCGAATGGCCTTTTTCTGTGCCGTATATCCTATATATGTTTATTAGTTCTAAAAATATTGGGAGGTGGGAAAAAGCCAATTTGACTGGGCGAGGCAGTTAGAGGCAGGAGGTCATGTGATAAAACCTCCAGGAATATGTCCAACCAGAGTTGGCAACTGCACCCAGCACCAGTGACAGACCGGTAACCCAAAATCAAGATGCTCTCATTGCACCGACAGAGTTTGGAGGGAAACCAGTAACTTGTTTTCCCCAGTTCCCGTGGACACAGTGTGAAAATCTCTCTCCGCCCACCGTCACACTTCTAGAATCCAGCAACAACACCAAAGTCGCTCTTTCAATGTTATTCAGCTTTTATTCTTTTAAAACCACAGATGTAGTGTTATTGTCTCAAAAGTCAGTCATTTTTTTACTGAGCTCATAGTATAAAATATAACTTTTCCTTTCATTGCCGAGAAACTGCTTCTCGGTTTTTGGGGAAAAAAAATTGTACAGAATTAAAATATACATTTGTTATTTATTCAAATGAACAAAATCTCCTGCAGTGTTAGCGATTGAAAGCAGCCCGGGAATAGCCGTGTTCTGCAGGTCTCAGTAGGTTTGACGCTCCTGACGTACTGGTACTCCCAATATGGCACAGGAGCTACTGTGGGCCATCTGCCATCGCCGGTGGTTCCTGACTGACTGGCTGTGTGTGTGTGTCTCAACCTCCATTCACACCCTGCCTGGTGCGGTGAGCTGGGGGATTCTCGGCAGCTGTGTGTCCGTTTCCTGCTCTTCAGCAAGACGCAGCGGAAGAGTGCCGAGAGCAGACAGGATTAAGGCCGATGAAAGAGACTCACCATTACACTGCTGTTTAATGGAACGATCGGGCTGGTATTGCGTTTTTCCCCCCTCCCTCTGGAGAGTTAACTGTCCACATTGGGCTAATTGAAAATCAGGAGCTCACAGAGTGGAGGAACCACAGGGGCAGACCCACGTCCCATCACTCCCTGGTGCAACATTCCAGATTCGGGGATGGGTTCATCAGGGCACGTCGACAGTAAAATGTATTAATTCCAAAGGGAAACATTCTTTCCATCAGATCATTCTTCCCCCTCACCAGGACAAAAGCATTCAGCAGCCTTTTCAACAGGACACACGTGCAGCCTAAGCAGCTAGCTGCTGACTGAAGCTCGACTCCCCTGTAATGGCCAATTACTGGTGATGGCGCAAATTCCATCAGCACACAGCCTTAATTACAATCGCAGATGAGGCCTCTGGCGCTTGCTCTGCTCTCTGACTCAGAGGGAATGATATGTAATCCCATCCACTGGCGACATTTCATCATTACCATCCAGACATTGCACAGCGTGACCTTGACCTCTCCAGAACTGGGAGGGGGTGGCTGGGAAATGGCAAACCGACAAGTGTGGCAACTCAGCACATCTGTCAGCCAAGCACAGAGCAGTCTCCGAGGTGGCTCAGACAAACCAGGCGCCCCATTGGTTATTTTTATACACGGGCCCAGACAGCAAGTGCTGGGAGGCTATTCAATCATGTGGGCATCACAACTCAGCCCGAACCTGTCTTGACTGATATCTACACCCAGTCTCCACTGGTCGTGATCAACA
This sequence comes from Pristiophorus japonicus, assembly GCF_044704955.1. Lineage (NCBI taxonomy): Eukaryota > Metazoa > Chordata > Chondrichthyes > Pristiophoridae > Pristiophorus > Pristiophorus japonicus. The sequence goes on from NC_091994.1 coordinate 39,591,843, forward strand.
GTAGGAGCCCTGGCTGATCTTTGTCCCTCCCAAGAGCCAGTTGGAACATGTATGCTGCTCGTGAAGTGATCAACTAACTCAACAAAGACCAAACTTGGGTTTGTGTGGCTCAGGAAACATACCTAGTGGTGTATTTACCAACCATGCTAGTCGGGAAGTTCCAGCCAGGAACTGAATGAGAGAGGAGGGTTAACATTCTAAGGGAATTTGACATTTTTTTCCAATGTGAACTTACAATACAAATTAAAGCACAGATGTGATAGAAAGATAGATCAGAACCCCACCACACAAACCATTTCACATTATAACAGACGCCAATCCTCCCCAAACAAAACACAAACACATTATAGATTCAGAATGGCTCAAAGTACAGAAAGCAGACGGGCAATTACACACAAATAGACCCAGAAACAAGGGCGTCTCAAAGCCTGAAGAAACCCCATAGAGCCATAGATGGCGTCACACTATCAAATATACATGGTATATAATCCTTTGACATTGGTGGTTAAAAAATAAACTGTACAAGTCTAGGCCAGGAACAGCAAGTCCATTTAGAATTCAGTTTGTTGGGTGGCTCCAGGCTACAACCGCAGTCGTGCTCAGAATCAGTGTATTTAGCACCTTCAGGCCCAGGCTTTCTAATCGTAGAACGATTCTAGTGGTTCTCAGTGGATGCAAGTGCTTGATGGACTTAGTTTGCGTTCTCCCTTCCAAAGCCCCGCTTCCCAAATTTTCTTCCCCCACCCCCTCTCTTGAAGGCATCGACTCTTGCTGAAGGCTTCACAGCCCCCTGTTTCTTATTCAAGCACGCAAGCCCAGGCAATGAATGTAGGTGTGCTATTTGGCTGTAGGGGCAGCACAGCTGAGCCTGATCTTGTCCGCACACACTTTCTAGCCAGGGTTATTGAATAGAAAGTCTGGAACCCCGATTGATCGTCCCCCAGGGTGACCGAGCCTAGTTGTCGCCTCACTACCACGTCCATGGTCAACAGCGACCAGTTCAGGTTAAAATGGGGATTAAATCCAAAACACGTTGGGACTATACAGCTGGGTCGAAGCCCGCATAGACCACTTGGACAGGGGATTGTGTATGTGAAAGCTAGTTCCAACACAAGGCCATGTTTAGTTCCAATTATTGGGGCAAAGAGCTTGACTTTAGCCTGGAGTCTGCTAAAGATCTCTCCATTTCCTGCATACCTCGAGTGTGTATTCCTGTGTAATCAGGCTTTGAAAAAGGATAGTCCGCAGTTCAATGCCCTAGTTATTAAATAGCCCATTGTAGTAAAACATTTTAGCAACAAATCCTGGCAGGGTATTTTGTCATCACAGTCTGGATAAAAGAACTTCATCGACACAAACTCTCTTTGCCGTACTATTTTCTTTACGCCCTCCACCTCACAGTACACCCACTCAGTCACTCTTGCAAGTGCATCAATCAAATGTTTCCATCTTCCAGCATTTTGTTAACCCCTTCGCAAAGCTTCTGCACGTGTGTGCGATATGGCTCCGTGGGACCGTACAAGGTGGCCAGGAATTCGCAGTCCGCAAAGTGGTTGAAGATATGGTTGATACGCCCGTGGGACTTGGAGGTCAGGTGCCGATTGATGGCCTGGTGCAGCAATTCCCTGCACTCGTTCAAGATGTTTGCCAGAACCCGCCTGTCGAACGTGAAGTCAATCTGGTAGAAGCTGACGGCCGTCATGGCCAACTGGTGGACCTTCTTGCGGAACCTGTCCACCAGCACCAGCTCCTCGGCACTGAACTGGTTGTTGCGGTAGAGAACCCCGAGTTTGATCACCACCTTGATCAGGTTTTTGATGACCTTTTGGGCTTCCTTTTTGTTCCTTGTGTATTCCTTGATCACCTGGTAAAGTTCATCCAAGACCTCACTGCTTGTGTCATCAATGAAGATATTGGCCATGCTTTTGGATGCCATCTTGCCCAGAAGTTTCTTCTGTGCCTGCATGGCCAGGTTTTTGGTGCTGAAGACATCCATTGTCCCTGGGGGAAAAAAAAATCCACATTAGAGAACACTACCACCAAGCCCTATCAGAGATGTTTAAGAAAATAATGGTCCTGCCCTCCCCCGCCCACCACTTTTCTCCCCACGTCTACTGAAAAGTCAAAGTCGTGCTGGGATATGGTTTCATGGATGCAGCCACTTTCTCTATCCTCACTCAAGTGGCCATTCTGCATGTGTAAACAGCGCATGTTGACAGACTATTCAACCACACAGTGGAGTTGGATCTTGTCCTTACCCACCTACCAGCAAGAACCTTGGCCAATGTCCTTTCCCCCAGATTCCACCTCTTTGTAGCCCAGGAGAAAGGGGGCAAGTTCTCTTTAGTTGCTGGTCTGGCTAAGATTGACAGACCGGGGCTCGAATCTCTGGCTCTTTTTGGGAGTGTGAGGGTTCAACTTATTCTCCATACCGGGTTGGTGTATTTACTAACTGAACCAACTGAAGGGTGGGGGGAGGGGCTTGAGCATCAAAGCTGACTTGCTAAACTTTCAAATTAACAAGTCGGTATTAATAAGTTCTGATGTTGTGTGAGCACGTCCCAATAATAGTCAGACATAAAATAAATCTTAAGCACTTACAGACCTAGTCATTCTCTTCAACAGGCCCATGCAAAAGTCTGATAATAAAGCGAGTGATTCACTGCCAGAATTACAATAAATGTTTTTGTCAGTTCTTGGACATGCTTCACAGATGGTGTGCAGTGCGTGCCAAAGATAGTCCATAGATTTGGGAGGGCTCCCGCTCCCCCCGAAGCGAGCTCTACATGGCAGCCGGGGAGCAAGGGGGGAGTGGGTAGAGTGGTCAGTGGTCCCAGAGGTCACTGGGCTCAAGGTTTGGTATTTCTGTGCAATGGTGAGTACGCGGTTTCTTGTTACTCAGAACTAATGATTTGGGTTTGGGGAACGGTGTACATCACACCACCAAAGGGCCTGTCCTGACAAGCCAACCAGTAAAGGCATGACTTAGGTATGTTGCAAACAGCACAAGCACAGCACAAGAGAGGGAACTCCACTGGTGTCGTACTTAGATTTCAGCATTACAGCTGCTCCAACCGAGATTGACTGGTTCAGCACAGACCAAAGGCTAGATCCCAGACCTGGACTCGAACAGGGGTGCGAGGAATATAAAGTGAGCACAGCTGCCCCTTAACACTGCAGAGAACCACGGCAGGAAATGGTTTCACCCTGCCCTGCTGGTGGCAAAGTTCACCCGATACCAGCTCTCCCAATTGGGTAAAGGGTGTCACCGAGCTGTACAGACCAACTCCATTCTCGTTCGGTGTCGTGTTAGCCGATCTCGGCTGGGATACCGGTGGGGCAGTACAGCTGGCCTTAGTGCACGGGTTAGGGAAGAGCGGGGTAGGAAAACCAGCCGAGGTTCCTGCTCCTGATCGCCAGTCAGTAACTGCCAGAAAGTGTGCATCTTCAGATTTTTTTTTTTAAAACTGCAAATGCTGGAAATCAAACATAAACAGAAAGTGTTGGAAACACACAGTGGGTCAGTCAGTGTCTTTGCAGAGAAAAGGCAAGCTGACATTTTGATTATAAGCCTTCAAAGAGGTCAACCCTGGTTCAGTGGCAGCACTTTTGCCCGAGTCAGAAGGTTCTGGGTTTAAGCCCCACTCCAAAGAATTGAGCACAATGTCTAGGCTGACACTCCAGTGCCAGAGTGGGGGAATGCGTCTACCCTGCATTTACAGCTTTCTTTCCCCAATTTCTCACCATTTTGTTTGTGGGTCTCTTCTCCTTAACTATTTACATGTCCTTTGTTCTTTTAATATATCATAAGCAATTCTAAAATAACAGAAAATGTTCCATCTTCCAGTTCAGGTGAAAGGTCATCGACCTGAAACGTTAATTCTGTTTCTCTCTCTCTCTCCACAGATGATGCCTGACCCGCTGAGTGTTTCCAGCATTTTCTATTTTCATTTCAAATTTCCAACACTCGCAGTATTTTGCGTTTAAAAAAAAATGAAGCATTCACAGGTCCTTCATCCATGAATTCCCTCTCAGTGATTGGAGCATCTGTTCCACCCCACTGCTGATGACCGCTGCAAAACGCATCATCAAAACGTACACATGATGATTCTGCTGGTCCCGCTCCCTGTTCCCATTCTCCAACACTTGGTATCATATAACTTTCCATTTTTTTCAAAATGAGCCCCCAAATCTTCTCCAGACGACATAGTGTCCACGTTATTTTATAAAATTCCATCCTAATTAAAATTAAATAGAATCTGTGTCAGCTGTGGCTCAGTGGGTAGCACCCTCGCCTCTGAGTCAGAAGGTTGTGGGTTCAAGTACCACTCCAGGGACTTGAACACAAAAATATTCCAGGCTGACACGCCAGTGCAGGGCTGAGGGAGTGCTGCACTGTCGGAGGTGCTGTCTTTTCGGATGAGATGTTAAACCGGGACCCGTCTGCTCTCTCAAGTGGATGTAAAATATCCCATGGCACTATTTCAAAGAAGAGCAGGGGAGTTATCCCCGGTGTCCTGGCCAATGTTTATCCCTCAATCAACATAACAAGAAACAGATTATCTGGTCATTATCACATTGCTGTTTATGGGATCTCGCTTGTGCGCAAGTTGGCTGCCGCGTTTCCCACATTATAACAGTGACTACACTCCAAAAGTACTTCATTGGCTGTAAAGCACTTTGAGACGTCTGGTGGTCATATCGTATATAAATGCAAGTCTTTTTTTCATTACAAAATAAGCATTTCCGACATGGCTGTGACAGCCTCTTCACAGAGCAACGAACAATCGCTGTAAACGGCTTCCCAACAGTTTTTTCCCCCCAAATCGGAACCACCAAAAAAAACACAGACTGCGCATGCGCAACTTCTGCCGGTTCACTGGCGGCAGTCGCGACCTTCACTACATGCTCGCTCACAGATGCAAAAAGTAGTCAAAAAAAGGGCTAATGGAAGTCTGGGTTTCATCACCCTCGGTTTAGAATAAAAAAGGAGAAATCGCTACTGTAGCTACACACAGTGCTGGTTAGACCCCAGTTGGAATATTGCATTCAGTTTGATGTTTCACCTTAGGATGGATATACAGGCCTTGGGAGAGTCCAGGAACAGTTCACTAGGAAAATCCCTGGGATAAAGGGACCGAGTTATGATGTGAAACTGGGAAAATATTCCCTGGAGATGAGGATGTTAAGGGGCGATTTGATCAAGGTGTTTAAAATAACGAAGGGAATGGGCAGAGTAGATGGAGATGGTTCCCCTTCAACAGTAGAATCCAGAATAGAGAGAAGTGATCTTAAAATTCGATCGAAGCTGGCTCAAAACAAATTCAGGAAAATCATCTTCATGCAATGGATTAGAGAATATGCATCATCATCAATTGCACTGTTTAAAAGGGAGAGAGATACCAACCTGGGAAGTAAGGGTATTAAGGGATATAGAGAAAAAACAGGAAATTGGGATTAGAAGGATAAAGTTCCCAAAATGATGGATCAGACTGAAGGCTTTGAATGGCCAATTCCTTTTTTGATATCAAATAAACAATTTAAGATGCCACTGGGAGTTGTGGGGAGTTGTGGGGGCGGGGGGGGGGTTGGTGAGGAACAGGCATCTCTGAGAACATCTTACAGCACTAGCAAGCATTAAGTGGGAGAAAATTCCAGTAGTTTCTGGATTGTTTGGATTCAGTGGCTGTTAGATTTTTCCCACGAAAATCACATATGTTGCTATGACATCTGATCTATGGTTCAGAATGCCCCACTTCAAACCTACTGTGTATTTCCATTGGAAGAAAATCCCTCTCTCTTTTGCTCTCTGCCAGCCCCCCATCCCCGACTCCCCATTTTGGAAATTTTTAATCAGTTATTTTGTGGATTGTGAGGGTAATTTTACATCATTGATTCTTGTCCATTGTCAAGTTCCAGGTGGTGGGACACATGGAGGCCGAAATTCAGGGTCTGTATGAGGCCTGTTTACATCGTTTTGCGGCGGCATCAAGTGGCCACCTCGTTGCAGCCCAATGGCCACCCCAACCCAAATTCAGGTCGGGGATTATTCGGGCTGTCCCCACTTCCGCCCCACTGCTGATCACTGCAAGTGCGCCATCAAAACACACACTGCCGCTCTCCCTCACCTGCAGAAGACTCCGACCTATATTTAAGGAAAAAGATTAGTTGCCCCACCGTGCGGTGCCCCCGACAGCTTTCTCTGTCAGTGCACCTTATCCTGAGTGTGCGCGGCCCGGCAGCGTGGAGGCCCTTCAAGGGGAGGGCCCACTGCCGTGGCCACCATGTTGTTATTTTTGTTGGCCGATCGGCCGGCAAAATATTACCCCAGGTTCGGCCGGGCCACCAACAGGCAGTCTGGCACCCCCTCTTGGGTGCCAGGCCGCTGGCCCGGCCAAAACCCTCCCTGGTGGCCCAGTGGCTGAAGATTAAAAAAAATGCCCGAGTCTCTTCCCTTTAACGGAGGGGAGAAAGTGTGGCGACGCACACGCGCTGTGACGTCACCACCACAGCGGCGGATTCTCGATCCCGCCCCCAACTTCCGCCCCTCAGCCTGACTTACTGCCACACTTCCACCCCCACTATGACCGACTTCCGGTCAAATGTTAAAAAAATTACAGAGTGCTGAAAACCGAGTGCTGAAACGCTCCCGGCGGAAAACACTCCAAAAATAGGTAGGTCCGCCAGCCTTCTTGTGGCCCTGATTTTCTGCCCCATGGCCTTCCATGCTAGTCATCACTGGATAGGAAATGTCAAATGACTGATCTCCAGGGATGGCTTCGAAATGAGAAAAAGGGCATCATAGATTCTACATCACCCAATTATAAATACTGCTTGATCCCCAAAGTAACTAAGCAAAACTTCAGAATATTCAAGCAGCCCCCAATTTCCACCTCCCTGGAGGTGCACATTGGCCATAAACTAACTGAAAGGCAGAGCAGGCTCGAGAGGGTGAATGACCTCTTCCTGTTCCTATGTGCATCCTTCCCTGGCCAGGATACTGATGTCAACGGAGACCTCACAACTACTGCACCGGCTGAGATTAGCCAGTTTAGTGCTGACCAGGGGGTCAAATCTTCTGGTCTGTATTGCTTAGCACCACACCAGGCGGGCCCCTTAACTACTGTGCGCTGGGGCAGCTACATCTCCACGACTTAATCCTCATCTCCTGTTTGCCCAACAACACTCCCCTCTCTTCTGCGCTCCTACTCCATGTCCCTGCAGTACAGGACACCGATCTTATTACATGGAGATTGCTAAACAGGGAATTAAAAAATACCAACAGATAGGCAACCAGCCTAAGATTTGAAATCTAGTTCCTCCAATATGTCACTGCTGCCGTAAAGAAGCAAAAAGCCATCCTTCACTTTATTCCCATGGATTCTGTGCTTTAAACACCAGATGCGTTTAATCCTACATTAAGGGGAGGCAGCTTTAAATATAATCTCCAGTTTTTTTAGATCAACATTTCAAAGTAAAGGACTAATCAAGTGTGACCGTCATTCTCTGATGCGTCTCCTGTTGTACAGCCTGTGTTCCATCTTCTTTAAACTACAAATAGCTAATTGCCCCTTCCTGTGTGGGAAGTCTGAATGCAAGTTTTCTTTTTGACTGTTTGTACAAATAGTTTGAAGACATGCAGTGGCCTTCATTGATGTACATGAAGACTAATATCCTACTTCAAACAGAGCACTGCTGAAGACAATCCCATCAAAATTGACACAAATGTTGTTGTTAAACTTGGTTTTGTATCTTTAGAATCAACTACAATTGTTGCTTCCAACGCCGTTTTGTGCTACACCTGTAGTGTTGGAGTGAAGTGGTGTAAATGCATCGTGAATCCAGAGCCAAGGCCTGACCCCAGGCCAAATCCAGATACCCTGGGAGGAGGAAATTGCACTCCTCCTCTCTTTGGAATCAGTTCCACCTCTGACACCAGATTTCTACTATGCAAATTTAGTGTCAAAACTGCTTCACACGGGCACTAAACTTGTAGTGTAAATGTCCCGGAAAACAAGCATCCAACTGGTACAATGCCAGCTGAACAGCAGCGAGAGATTTCAGTCAGTTCAATGTGAACAATAAGTTGAACTAATCTGCTGCATCTGCATGTTGGTCCTGGGAATGCCAAGGCAACACTCTGCATCTATGTATCTGTGGAATGCCAGATTCTAATTTGAAACAACAAGGTCAACAAGAAGCAACATGCTAGGCAAATCTTTTCCTAGCTGCAATATATCAGCCATTTTTACTGAAAATTAAAATCTTTTGTTTTCTCTAATTTTGCCACCCTTTCTAGCTTCGGGTTGACTCATCAGTTTGGCTTGGTTGAGAGCGCCATAGCCTCGGAGGTCAGCAGGTCATGGATTTGAACACAAGAGCATAATCCAGGCTTGACATGCCAGTACAATACTGAGGAAGTGCTATACTGTTGGAGGTGCCATCGTTCAGTTGAGATGTTAAACAAGGGACCAGTCTGCCTGCTCAGGTAGACGTTAAACATCCCAAGGCACAACCCGTAGTGGAGGAGGACATTCTCCTGCTGTCCCCCAACAGATTAATTGGTCACACAATACAAAAGCAAAATACTGCAGATGCTGGAATCTGAAATAAAAACAGAGAATGCTGGAAGTCGCAGCGGGCCAGGCAGCATCTGTGGAGAGAAAAACAGAGATAATGTTTCGGGTCGATGACCCTTCGTCAGAACTGCCCAAATTCTTAAGCACTGAAAGGGGGAGGGGAAGAAAGAACAAAAGGGAAGGTCTGTAATAGGGTGGAAGACAAGAGAGATTAGAGACACAAAAGGGATGATGGGCCGAATTGAAATGGCAATGATAGAGGTTAGAAAAAGGTTAATCTGGATAGGATGTGAATGACATAGTAATGACCAGCTGCCATTATAGACAAAGAGAAAAAATGCAGAAAAAAGATAAAACATAAGATGGGGGCCGGGGGGGTGGAGAAGGGAGCCAAAGATGGCCAGAGGTTAAGCTGTGAAATTGTTGAACTCCATGGTGAGTCCAGAAGGCTGCAAAGTGCCTAAACAAAAGATGAGGTGCTGTTCCTCGAGCTGGCATTGAGCTTCATTGGAACAGTGGAGGAGGCAGAGGACGGAGATATCAGAGTGGGAGTGGAGTGGAGAATTAGTGACAGGTGACCGGATGCTCAGGATCACATTTACGGACTGAGCAGAGATGTTCAGCAAAGCAGTCACCCAATCTACGGTTGGTCTCCCCAATGTAGAGGAGACCACATCGTGAGCAGCGAATACAGTATACCAAATTGAAAGAAGTACAAGTAAATTGCTGTTTCACCTGGAAGGAACATTTGGAGCCCTGGATAGTGGGAAGGGAGGAGGTAAAAGGGCAGGTGTTGCATCTCTTGCGCTTGCACGGGAAGGTACCGTAGGAAGGGGAGGGGGTGATTGTGGAATGGACCAGGGTGTCACGGAGGGAGTGGTCCCTTTGGAACATTGAGAGGGAAGGGGAGGGGAAGATGCGATTGGTGGTGGGATCACGCTGGTGATGGGATCACGCTGGAGGTGGCGGAAATGGCGGAGGATGATCCGTTGAACATGAAGGCTGGTGGGGTGCAAGGTGAGGACAAGGGGAACCGTGTCGTAGTTCTGAGAGGGAGGGGAAGGGGCGAGAGCAGAGGTGTGGGAAATAGAACGGACACGATCAAGGGCCATGTTAACCACGGTGGAGGGGAATCCTTGGTTGAGGAAAAAGGAAGACACGTCAGAGGCACTAGTGTGAAAGGTGGCGACATCAGAGCAGATGTGATGGAGACGGAGAAACTGGGAGAATGGAATGCGGGGTGGGAGGAAGTGTAGTTCAGGTAGCTGTGGGAGTCAGTGGGCTTATAGTGGATGCTGGTCATTCATTGCATAGCTCATTGTGTGACCTTGCTAGTGGAGAATGATTACTTTATTCACCCATGTATTAAGTTACTGCACTTCCCAAAGTAAGTGACGGTGTGAAGCACTTTGAAATGTTTTTGTACAAAAGGTGCTGTACAAATATTAGCACAAAACCAACCAGCATGCAGAACAGAGGCAGGGAATTGATTATGGTTTGAATTCTGATATTTTTATGGTTAAAAAAATTAATTCCATTTCCTCATAAACGATTTCTCCAGATCACAAGACACAGAAGTAAATATAGTTAAAAAAAAACATTTTGCTGTTCACTTTACACTTTAGAAATTTCTGGGCAGTCCTTTTCAAACTGAGCGTACTCCAAAACTAGTACAGCCCAAATTGTTGCAAATCCTGGTTAAAAATAAAGGAAACTGCTGGAGCTATGAGTGGTATCTGCTTGGCAGAGTACGATGCTGCTTAAGAACCATGCAAATGACATGCAATGGACAAAGGAACAGAGGAATCTTTGGAAACAGAAAAGCCAACAAGCCCGTCCCCTTTAGAACAATACCTCAATCAGGTCTCTCAAACCCATTTAGGTTATCATATCAATGTCCTCCCACAAAATCAATCTTCTTGAGTGAACAAATTCTGTCCGACTTCCCTTTTTAATCCCAACTTCTCAAACTTCTAATCGGTGTTCCCTAGGATTTGAACCTTTCACTCGTCAACTTTGAAATTTTCAAGATTATACAGAGAATCAACAAAGTTGATCACCTCAAAAGTTTGTGTTTAAAAAGAAGGCAGGCCTCCTTAACTTGCTTATTAACCTTTCTTCAGAGTTTACATTCCTGGGACCATCTTGGTTGCTCCCCTCTGTGCCCCTGCAAGGGAATAATACCACTAAAAAGGACATTTCAGAAAGGCTAGAACTCTAAGTTGCGATTCTCACCAAACAGCCAACATTGCCATAAAGCCTAAAACTTCAGTTACCATTTTCACCAACAGATAGCCAAAGCAACATTTTGAATTGCACAGACACTTCCAAAATCCCATGGACTAGATGCACTGATCAACTAAAGCAATAGGTAGCTTCTGCCCAAATTATGGAACTCTAAGGAAGGGAACCAATAGTAATGCACCTTAAATAACGAGTGAGTAATTGTGTCTGATCAGAGTGAGCAGGTGCTACAGTCGGAATCTGCCAAATACTTAGGGAAGGTTGTCATACCAACTGGGACATCTAGTGGGCACCAGTGTCACAGTAACATTGTAACATTTTGGGCAGATGACCACTGGTCCACGTAACTACCTTTCCAAGTATCCCATCAGAGTATTCACTTTATATCATCTTAAAGCACTTTTACCCCATTCTCCATACACCCAAACACCTGATCTAAGCGCCACTACTCTAACTCTCTTCTGCTGGCCTCTCGTCCTCCACAAACGTTAGCCAAGCTTTCAGTCACCCCTCTTAATCTCTCCGTTCCTGGCTCCATGTCTATTTTCATTACACCAATCTATGAGGCACCTTGCAATTTTTTTGTTTGCAATAAATGGAAATTGTTGTAGGTCCTTGATGAGGTCCCCCTCCCCATTAACATTTCTTCGCTATAGACAATAAAGCTGAAGCTGCTCTCTTTCCTTGTAGTTCATACACTCACACTTGGGTTCAGACGGTACATGGAATTTACAACAGACACAGGCCATTCGGCTCAACTAGTCTATGCAGGTGTTTGTGCTCCACACGAGCCTCTGCCCACTCTAATCAATCTAACATGTGCTTCCCCTTAAAGGTATCCATGCTACTCACCTCAACTACTCCATGTGGTAGCAAGTTCCACATTCCAACCACTCTCTTGGTATTGGATTTATTAGTGACTATCTAATACTTATAACCTCTAGTTTTGTTGATTTTCTTTTCACCCTCTCCAATGCCTTCTTGTGGCATAGTGGCCAGAATTGCACGCAGTATTGCAAATATTCAGTTCATTGTAAAAATCTCAGCATTACCTCTGCACACTTGTAAACTACTTGTCTGCTTAGCTTTGGCTGCCACGTGGGAAAGTAGCTGGGTGTGGAGAGGAGGGGGAGTATAGCAGTGGGAGCCTGGGGGTAGGTAGTACTCTTCCATGGAATGTACAAACACATATAAAAAAACCTGAGCCAGTCATCAATTTCTATTGAAGCTTAATCCACTAGCTTTATAATAACTACAACCTTCTTTGATTTTTGCTTTGCATTTCCATCTCTGCAGTCGTACACAATGGACCTCCCTGCAAATATTACTGACTCATTCATTGTTTGCTGAATGCAATTTAACACCTTGTTATTCATCAACCACTCAGGGAAAAATGGCCTTCAGTGATTCCATTACAGCAGATTGAAAAGGGTGTTTTCTGATATGACATTTCTATTATAAATGTAGATTATATTCCTTCTCCTGCTATAGAGGCTTGCTGTACATAAAGGCACTTTTGTAATCATACTAAGCATTCCTGGGACTTGGGGGAGGGGTCAGGGAGGTGCTCAAAACAAGACTCCTGAGCTTCATGTACTGCTGTCCCTGTTTATATTGGCCTGCTCCTGCTAACACTGCTAACTAAACCTGTTGAAAGTCATTTGTGAATCCCTTTCACAAGATGGATCAGATTGAGGAAGACCATTCAGCCCATCCTTGCAGACCCATTTAAAAAAGGCCCTACAGTTTGCCCTCCTCTCCCTTCCCACCGCCCCCCCCCAATCAGTATCCAACTATTTTAGACAATTCCAAACTTTTCACCTCCTCTCCCCTACCCAGAAGTCTATTCCACCTGTTGCTCACTCTGTGGGGAACTCCCCAACATCAGCCTTAAAATTTACCATCCACCATTTTGAACCCATTGTCGCGATTTAACTTAAAGTGGTGTCCTTGATATACCATTAACTACCTCTATTTGGCCCCCTCACAATCACCTCCTTTCAAGGGCAGCTAATTCAGCCCATTGCTAAAAATGAAGGATTCCAGTTCAACACTTTTACTTCTAAATGGAGTTCAGATGGAAACCCATGAGATCCAGGGAAGATCTGGGGCTGAGCTGTGTTGGATAAACGGAGGTCAAATCACTTACTTTAACAGTGTTCATTGGCAGGAGTAACATGCTCAGACTACCAACGAACTCTTAACAAGTTGAAGTGCCCTTAACTGAGGCAAATAACTTCTGAGGCACTACCCTATGAGGAGTGTTCCAGCGGGGCCTCTGAAGACACTGTTGGTCTTTACACATCTTCCACGGTCAGCAGGGAAGGTCTCTGGCGAGAAAACCAAAGCTGCAAACCCAATTTTTAAGCAACCACGAGGATTTCCAAACCACCAGGATTGCCCTGAGGAATTAAAAATTAATCTCCAGGACACTGTTGCGAGCAACCCAGGAGAAAAATCACAGAAGCAATAAAAATGTTAATGTTCTTTAAATGTGTTTATTTATTAATTATAAAAATATTGGACATGGGGAAAAATGGCTGCTGGTTGAGAGTGAATAATCATTCAATCGGGTAATGAAGAGTCTATTCACTTTCTGATTGGCTTAGGAAGGTGGTACACCGTGAGGATGGTCACATTGGGTGACCAATGGTAGGAGTACGAGGGTGGGGCAAATGGAGGCAGCAGGTCATACCTGGTAGTGATACCTCCAGAAATATGTCCAACCAGAGTTGACAACTGTAGCAACCATGTGACCACAAAACTGCATGCTTGGTTGCTTCAATGTTGCCATTGCTGAACATGCTCCATGGTATACATGGGGAAAATCGGAGAGCTGGTGCCCGCACAGTTACTGAATCATGTCCATAGAACAAATGGAAAATTAAAAAATGGATCTCAATTTCTACACTTGAGAGTTAATGATGGTTATTGGGCCCCAGCAGAGGGCGTCATCATTTTAACATGCACTAAAACACTGATTTCAAAACAGGGAGCAGATGTCCAGTATAAATGCCTCCACGTTCACAAACATTCACTGAGAACCAATGTTTACTTTGAAGAAATCAGATTGAATAGAATCATTTTTCTTGAACATTCCTTCGACTTAAACAATGCTGCACCAACTCCTGCCTTTGCAGGACAAGATTTGTAGCCTCTTGGCTTTGCCCAAATTAATTCTCATGGGAAGAGATCTGTCTCTGTTTATAGAGCATTTCAAACAGATTTAAGATAGACAGAGGGAGGGACTGGATGGTGCAGGATATCAAGGTGTAGTTCATTCATCTCCAGGACCAGAGTTCGAATGCAGATTGACGGGTTAGTCTTCAGGCTGTAATCGGGGCGACATCGAGTTTGTATGGAGCTACCACTCCCCAGAAAACTCATTCAGAAAAGCCACAGGATAGACGGCCTGGGAGGTTGAAATAATCACAGTATGCAGTAGGAGGCACTGTTCTCAAACACATATACACACACACACAGAAGAGGGAAATTGGTGAACAGTTCAGATTTAACTATCTCACCTAGAGGGTGGTGAATATTGGCAGTGAAATGCAAATTCAAAAGTGGAACTAGATAACATGTAGTACGGCGTTCTTTGAACTTTGGGGTCAGGCAGGTGGACCACATGATGCTAGCAGCCCAGTGTGTTCTTATGTTCTGAGGCCAAAGCAGAGTTTTATTCTTCAACCAGTTGCACAATACCTTGGAGTTTGAGAAACAGGAGTGGGCCATTCAGCTCTTTGGTACTGCTCTGCCATTCAATTAGGTCATGACAGATCTGTACATCAACTCCATTTACCTGCCTTGTGCTCCACATCTCGATACCCTTACCGATCAAAAACATCTATCAATTTCAGCCTCAAAAGCTCCAATTGATCCAGCATCCACAGCCTTTTTGGAGGAGAGAATTCCAGATTTCTACTATATTTTGTGTGAAAAAGGGCTTTCTGACTTCCCTCCTGAACAACCCAGCTATAATTATAATAGATCCCTTTGTTCTCGATTTCCCCACCAGAGGAAGTAGTTTTTCTGTTTCTACCCTATCGAATCCTGTTAACATTTGAAACACTTCGATCCGATCACTCAATCTTCTAAACTCAAGGGAGTACAAGCCAAATTTATGCAACCTGTCCTCATAATTTAACCCGCAAATCCCCGGCATCATACTGTGACAAAACTGGAAATAATGTTCCATTCCCCAGCACAGAAGTTCACCAAATATTGAAGAGAGAAAGATAGAAGAATCTATGCTTTTACTGAAGGATAATCAGCTCCTTTTGGTGCAACTCCACCCAACGGTAAAGAAAGACTTGCATTTATATAGCGCCTTTCACGACCATCAGATGTCTCAAAGCACTTTACAGCCAATGAAGTACTTTTGGAGTGTAGTCACTGTTGTAATGTAGGAAACGCGGCAGCCAATTTACGCACAGCAAGCTCCCACAGACAGCAATGTGATAATGACCAGATATTCAGTTGTTTGTTATGTTGATTGAGGGAGAATAGCAAGGAGAAGGACCCTCTGAAATTGAATTAATTTGGAATACAGTCCCAAAGTCATGTTCAAAACACATTTCTCAAACACAAAGGCCACTCACTGAATAATTAATTACATTGCTATGTCAATTGTGTATCAATTGGCAGAAGACATGCTAAAACTGCACAATGCCTTGGTCAGGCGGCACCTTAAGTATTGTGTTCAGTTTTGGTCACCACGACAAAGTAAACATTCAAGCCCAGGAGGCAGTGCAGAGAAGACCCACAAGGCTGATCCTTCGCCTCAAAGGATTGAGTTATGAGGAAAGAGTGGGGTAATTGGAGCTCTAGCCTCGATAGAACATGACTGAGATTTACTTAGAGAAATATCTTAAATGACGGATTGAGTTAATCTTGGAATGGTCTTAGCATAGTGCAAGATCATCATCATCATCATCATCATCATAGGCAGTCCCTCGAATCGAGGATGACTTGCTTCCACGTCAAAAACTTCACAGGTGTTTCAATGATGGACCTAAAATTTCAGGTCCGAACTAAATCTTGAAGGGTGGAAGATGCCTGTGCTTGGATTTAAAAAAAAAAAATAATGTGTGGTGACTGTTGCACACCAGCCACCACATATGCTTGACAGAGCTAGGTCTTGGCCCAGTAACAAGAATTAACCAAGACGACTGGAGACCAGCTCTGCTGCACAGACCTAGTGCGCACACATATCGCAGTGCGGGCTGGCCCGTGCTGCCCCTGGGCCCTCGCCTCTTCTGGGCCCCGAACTCACGCCTCTCCTAGTTGTGTATACATATATACGTAGGGCCAGGATTTGGTTAAATGTCACATGATTTGGAGTTTTATTTATTAATGTTTTGTGGGTTTGTACTGTAACTAGAAATAATGAAGTGGTTAAAGTTGTTCACTCCCAGGATGTTTTATAGTTTAATGTATCAGGGTACAATTTAACTGAAGTGCTGTTTAGCTTCTGCTGAAAGTGCAGGTGCGTGATTCGTGTCCGTTGACTTATTTTCGTGGCCACAGTGTGAAACGATATTGCCAAGACAGTCTTGAGATAAGGAGATGGGACAGTGGAGTTCAGGATGATTAGTTACATCGTAAATAGCAAAAATAGTGTGTCTCGGGTTCTTGTTCACAATAACACTTGTCATGCCATAATGAATCAGCAAGGACAGTGTGCATGAGAGATGGCCTATAAAGATCTTAAGCTTTCCTTAACAATTTGTAGAGTCAGAAACTATGAAGGTTACCTCTCTACTCAGGGAAAAACAGGGTAATTGCATCTATTTCTCTGTCTGTCCATTGCTTACAGACATTGCGTGCGTCAAAGACTTGGCCAAACGCAATAAGCAGATACATTGCAACCATATTTGGTTTGAATTTTCTTTTTCGTAGAGCAGGGGAAGACAAAAATCTTACTCATTCAGCAAGTTAGATGACGTGATGGGGCAGTGGGGGGAGGGGAGAATACGTTCCTGGAAATTCAGAAATGGACCAAATGGCTTCCATCATCTGTACCTATCCTGTGAATCAAAGCTCGAGCAACATCCCACAGCCACACGGACCATCAGGCTGAGAAGCAGCTCAATTGCTGACCACAGATCTGGGCAGGGACACATTACAAGACCCACTGATTTACTGTAATTTTCACTCAAAAGGCATTAGCATGTTAAATTGAGTCAATTTACTGCCTCCATTAAATGTGACGCATTGTAAATACAAGTCAACACTTTGGACGGTACTTTAAAAAAAAATTTATATATTTGAAGATGATAAATACTAAAAGGAACATAAACACACAATTGGGCCATGCAGATTTAGAACTTGTAAAGTTAGATGGAACATATAGCATGCAATTTGTGTCAATGAAAATTGGTTTCAGCACTGCATCAAGATAAACTGTGAGATATGTTGCCCGAACACAAGATCTGCTCAAGGAGATAGTCTCGCCTCATTTCATCTGCACATGCACTTCACTATAAATTCAACTAGTGGAAAATAAGGTTTAAATACTTGCACTAGACAATTGGGGAACGCTTTCAAACTTCATTTGGAATCCTTGTATTGTTTGTAGATAGTAGACTGACCCATTGGCTATTTGATGATGTTACAAGTTTCGGGTCGGTCTTAGATATGTTCTCAGGTACAGCAGTGCTGCTCACTCCTGTAAGTGGTCTGAGCATCTTACGTACAGGAGTGAGCCTGTCCTGCCCAATATCTAATTATACAATAGCGTAACCTGGGGTGCAACAAAAGGACTCACTGATGATCTGAACTGGATATTCTGCCGGTCACATAGGTTCTTGTTAAGCTGCTTTATTTTACAGACAGCAAGTCAACATAATCAAATCTAACCTCGATTCAACAAACTATCAAACCTCCTCAAGAACAAGAAATATTATAAAAACAGGCCATGCTATCCCGCTTAGCGGGTTTGCTTAACGTTTTCTGGCCAGCCATTTGATTCTGACTGATTCCGCATGCTTGGCACGGCTTCCTCCCAAAGCATAGTGTGTTCGTGTGTGTGTTCGTGTGTGTGCGTTCGTGTTCCCAGCCAGTGGGAGTGCAGTCCCTTTGACATCCTCCTTATTTCAGCAATTCACCAGAAGGCCAAACAAAACGGTCTCCTTCTCCACCCTCCTTGGGATGTGGGTGCTGTTCTCAAAAATCAATAGTGACCATCTTGATTTAGTGGACCTGGGATGAGACAACTAATCTTCGCTGTCTCGGTTTGAACAAGCCTGTGGGCCTCAACAGTCCATAAACTGGTCTGTGTGGTTTTAATACACACGTTCATTACCCAGTGTCAAAGTGGCTACAACCCATGACTTCTTAAAACTAAGCAAAATCAATTTCTCTTAAAACAAAAAAAATGTAACTCAGTTCCACATCCTTTCTATGAACACCAAAAAAGGTTTCAAAAATCTGAAATGTGACACTTGACATCTTGGGGCTGAAACTGAGCCCTGCTCCAAATGGAGCGCACCTCCAGTTTCTGAAAGTTTTTCACCGCCCCAGTCCATGGGGTGGTGATACCGGAGAAATTCTCATCTTTGTATTTTTGGGGCTCGAGGCAGAAGTTGTGGCGGCTGCGGGCATCTTGCAGTGGGTCGGCCGCCCCGACCAGTCATCAGCGCTGCGCTGATGTGTCACCAACATCTCTGCCCTTCAGTTAAAGGGGAGGGCCACTGTGAATACTGCCGCCACTTCAGTGGTAAACACCGGGCCACCAAAAAGGGTGCGCCAGGCTGGCTGTTGGCGGCCCAACCGAACTCGCGGCCATAACTGCCAGCCCGACCTGGCAGTCGGCTGCCAAAAGAAAACAACATGACATCGCCGGCAGCGCCACCAAGCCACAGAGAGTGAAAGAGAATTTGAACAAGGCTCCCGCGGGGCAATTTCGGGAAAGGGGCAATTTCGGGAAGGAGGTCCTGCCGGTCGGTAAGGGGTCGCTGGGTGCACGCCGCAGCAGAAAAACGGGCGGAGTAGTCCCGGACACTGCTCCAAACTGGAGGAAGGGCAATTTTTTTAAATGGCGGCCCCTCCGCCGAGACTCGCCGGCCATTCCGCACCGACCCGTGGCCGCAGCTTTCAGGCGGCCAGAGGCCTTATAGAAAGGGGCAATTTCGGACGCCTAAAGTTAATGGACATTTAGGTTGCAGCGAGCAACCTATGGGTATGTCGCTGGCAGTATAACTCAGTTCCGCACTGCTGCGAGCAGGCACCGGATTCAAACTGATACCTGCAGATTAAACAGGGCCCCCAAGGGTTTCTGGCTGTCAATTTATATCTTCCTCACATTATTTCACTGGCACAAGCGGTGAAGGTCTACAAGCCGGGGAGACTTTTAGAAAAAAAATCCTTCTTCCACGCTTCAGAACAATTATTATGTAGTGCCTGATCAAGATCCGACCTGTCGGCAGATTATCTTGTCACATTACTCCCTCAGTTTTGAATTCAAAACTTGGTTGCGAGGCAATGGAATGCTGTTTATGAGCTTTGGTCCCCCGTTTTCTCCTGTAGCCACCAACTTGCTGATAACTCCTTATACAAAACCTGCTGGTCACCTCCCTTTTATTTTAAAAGACATAGGAGGGGAAAAAAACCAAACTTTTTTCTGGAATTTTCTATACCAAGGTTTTAAAAAAATGACCGAGCCTTGTTCAAATTCTCTTTCACTGCTACTTACAGAAGGATAGCCTTTCAAAGTTTAGCTGCAGCAATCTAACTTGTTAATGACTTTTTAAAGTCAGTCCAGGTACGCGCACAGGTGACTATTCAGTTGAACATAAACAAACTGTGAGTTTAGGGAGACGGTGGCTTGTTTCGACAGGCAGTTTGCACCTTACCTTCCTGCACTTCGCTCTCCAACTCCATGGCTGGTAGTGATCAGTACAAAGTGAACAACTCGTCTGGGTAAATCACAGCAAAACCGGGCTGCGCCAGTCAAAACAAAACACACCAAGTGGCCAAGGGGCTGGATCGCGAGAGTGCTCCAGTCAAGACACTTGGGAGAAGTGATCAGGAAACTATCTTTGTTGGAAGCTGTCAGTCCAGCCTCGCCCTGCACTGCCCCCCTGGCTGACGACAGACACCCTTTCAGGTCCAGCCAAACAGACAGTTGCAAAACGTTCTTTGATATGATCACCACTTGCTGAAGGGGCAGACTCAAAAAGGAATAAGCACGCAGACAGGCACACTAACCTACACTTTAGAATTTCTGCATTCTTCTTGTCTAATGCATTTTGTACATAATAACAAAGGGAGAAAATGCTGGCGGTCTGTCAGAATTTGTATTTTTTTTGGCGCGGAACTTACTGTTTAGGAGGTAGGCCTTTTCTCAGAACAGATGAAGGGTCACGCCCAAAGGGTTTTCTCTTTACACTGATGGATTAGCAATGTATTTCCTGATTTTGTGTGTTTGCCAATTGTAAACAAAAACGGTTTACAATTTGGCGACACACAGTGCACAGAGGACATTTCTTTCCCCCAACTTCCTGAACCCACACATACCAGAATCCTCACTGTACACAGAGTTAGCTGGTTTGAGCCGGGTTGTACTAGGGCTGCTCCAATTAACTTCAGTCCCCCCCCCAGCACCAGGTATGGGATGGGAGAATCAATCCTGACCACTATCCCAGACGGCTCCGTGATTAAAAAAATCACTTGCTGAGGTACTGAGCCATGTGGAGCAGGAAGTCTCAGGGTTGATCCTGGTTTGGGTTGGGTGAGCTGATCGTGACCCGGGATAATGTGCAACAACTGAACAAAGCACCCGGGGCCAGGAAAGAGTAAAGTCGCCAGGGTTCCTGCTTTGGTTCACTATCAGACATTTACAGGACGGAAGGAGGCCATCGTGTCCGTGCCAGCCGACCAAGAGCTATCCAGCCTAATCCCACTTTCCAGCTCTTGATCCGTAGCCCTGTAGGTTACGGCACTTCAAGTGCATATCCAAGTATCTTTTAAATGTGGTGAGGGTTTCTACCTCTACCACCCTTTCAGGCAGTGAGTTCCAGACCCCCACCACCCTCTGGTTGAAGAAATTTCCTCTCGTATCTCCTCTGCACCTCATGCTGCAATTACATCCTTCCTGTAATGTGGTGACACGAACACGAACACACACACGGTTCAATTTGAAGTCTTCTATGGTTGCATATCTTGCGGACACTCGCTGTGTCGGGTCAGACAATTAGAGCTGCCAATTAGGAGAGGTAATGAGCAACTGCTGGCCTCCATCAAACTAGCAAGGCAGTGCCTTCACTGGAGAATGGGAGCAAATTGAGGAAACTGAACAGTTTTAACTATTGCTGCTGTTCGAAATCAAGGCAATGATGATAATTACTCACTGGCTTTGTTGAGGCCACAATATCTGCGCCGCATTTTGCTGGAAGGCAACGCTCAGGAATGCTGCACCCAGCAGTGATGGGACTTGTCTTTTCACCTGCAATTCCTCCACATGGCGAGCTGTCGAACTCAAATGTTCCAAACGCTGGGTAGTTGCTGAGGAATCCAGGAAATTACACAGGTCACCAGAGGCAATGCTTCCAATAGACCTGTAACCGTATGGTTCTAATGGAGCCCTGTCATTTGCACAATTAAGTAGCCACGGTATTTATGTGGCTGGTCCAGTTAAGTTTCTAGTCAATGATGACCCCCAGCGGGTTGATGGTGGGGGATTTGATGATGGTAATGCCATTGAATGGTGGTTAGACTCTCTCTTGTTGGAGATGGTCATTGCCTGGCACTTGTGTTGCATGAGCGTTGCCACTTATCAGCCCAAGCCTGAATGTTGTCCAGGTTTTATGCGGGCACAGACTGCTCCATTATCTGAGGAGTTGCAAATGGAACTGAATGCTGTGCAATCATCAGTGCAATCAGACCACTTCTGATCTTATGATGAAGGGAAGGTCATTGATGAAGCAGCTGAAGATGGTTGGGCCTATATCATTCCCCCTGAGGAATTCCTGCAGCGATGTCCTGGGGCTGGGATGATTGGCCTCCAACAACCACCTTCCTTTGTGCTAGGTATGACTCCAACCAGTGGAGAGTTTTCCCCCTGACTCCCATTGACTTCAATTTTACTCGGGCTCCTTGATGCCACACTCGATCAAATGCTGCCTTGATGTCAAGGGCAGTCACTCTCACCTCACCTCTGGAATTCAGCTCTTTTGTCCATGTTTGGACCAAGGCTGTAATGAGGTCTGGAGCAGAGTGATCCTGACGGAACCCAAACTGAGCATCGGTGAGCAGGTTATTGGTGAGTAAGTGCCACTTGATAGCACTGTCGATGACACCTTCCATCACTTTGCTGATGATTGAGAGCAGACTGATGGGGCGGTAATTGGACGGATTGGATTTGTCCTGCTTTTTGTGAACAGGACATACCTGGGCAGTTTTCCACATTGTCAGGTAGATGCCAGTGTTGTAGCTGTACTGGAACACAAATCTTCAGTATGACAGCTGTAATGATGCACTGACTCATTAATTAGAATATAAATCTGCCAGATTGTAATTAAGCTGGGTAATCTTGGGTAGCTTCCCTATTAAGATTTGGACTGGGGTCGGAACCTGCGCCCCCTTTAACTCTAATGTTGCTGAGATGCCTTAAACTTAAATCGACAGTATTAATTATTATTTAAACGCTTTGATCGAAAATTGGGACCAAAAAGAATGACTGGAAACAGACAGACCGCAAACAATCGGCATTTCTACCACTTTTAGTTTCGAAGGAGAATTATAAAATTATATCGCTGCTTGTGAGCTGTGAGCAACTCTTTAACTTGGGCACCGTCTCCTTTTTGGTTAGGTTGGTGGATGGGGCACAACTGAGCACTGAGAGGCCCGCTCAGCTTTACCCAGATGGCGAGTCTCTCCGGCTGCTGTCAGTCACACAGTGACCCAGCCTGGACTGGGGGAGAGCTGCCCTGGCTCACTGTCTGCCCTGGGACACTTTGGGATATTAGTTCCGGCCACATGGAGGTCTCAGAGCACAGCCCAGGGACACAGTGCCCCCTCCCCTTATGGTCTTTGTGGTGTATGTAGGCACCTTTAGTAATGGCTCCACGAGGCAGGATACGATACTTAAATTGTGTAGACCTGTAGTCCTTTATTTGCAGCTCCCGAGTGCCGACAAGCTGCGAGTTCCTTTTTATACTGGGTTACCAGCACTTTTCATATCTTTATTGTCATGCCCAGGGGAGGTGATCAGTGGTGGGCTATGGGAGGTTATGGTGAGGGTTGTGTGGTCGCCAGATGTGACCCCTGTGCTTGAGGCTGGCCTCGTACATTTCCCCTCCCTCACACACAGACCATGTGGGTGTCACTGTTGTGGGATCCCTCAGTGGGGGGGGGGTAGCCACAGCAGCAGTGGGTGGTGTGTATACACTGATGTGGGTAGTTGTGGGCAGGGCCACAAGACTGGGTGGGCTCCTTGTCCACTAATTGGGATGAGGGTCAGGTCATCCCAGGGAAGCTGGAGGGTATTGGCCTCATCTCCTGGTGTTGGCCCTGGTGGCCAGGGGTTGTAGGGCTGGTCTGGTGCAGGTTGCCATTGGTGGTGGCTGGGCTGTCCATTGACCACTGTCCCTGTAGTGGGTGTGCTCCCACTGGCTGTGTGTGTGTCCTGCAAGGGGCATCACATTCGTTCCAAAGGTCCAGGCTACATGGTCAGAGAGCCTGCTGGACCTGGGGGTCTCCCTCAGGGGGATTCCATTGGGTCCTACAGGGACCATGCTGATGCCAATGTCCTTTGGCAGTGTCCTACCGGTATACATGACACCTTGGCTCTGATCACACATAGTTGAGCCAGCATTATACGTTCTAGCATTTGCATCACTTTTGGGTGTCCTGGTTTCAACAGACATGGTTACATTAGGCATTTCACATTCTCGATCATTATTGTCAAGCATAATAAACTTGTTTTTAACCTTACTGACACCTGCATTCATCTCAGCTGTGTACAGTGTAAGGATACATTCAGTGTTGCATAACAGTGTTACAGACATCACACAGTAAACAAGCGTGCATACACAACAGTCCTGTCATTGCCGAGTTCACCAGCGGTCCTGATTTCCCCCTCCCCCCGGGCACCTCCATCGATTCCTCTCAGGCGCAGAATGGCATGGGCCAGTGGATGGGGCCTTTCCTGGAGATTGTACTCGAGATGTTTGGTGTCAAGCATTAGTTCCTAAACACGATCTTATTAAATATTTTCTCTGAACGTAGATGTTATAACCGTGCATCCATTGGATACAAACCATATTAGCATATCACGTTAACAATGAATAGCATGTGGGGCGACTAATTGTGGATTACAATATCTGTTGTGTTTCTGTAATAGTACCGAGTCAATTAGCTTATGCCATGCTCTCGTCACGTTTGCAGAGGAAGATATCTAAAAATCAGGCGGAGCGGAGGCGGACCGGAGGAGGACCTACTGACCTGCACCCTCTCACTGATCTGGAGGAACGTGCCGCAGCCTTAGTGGGCACCCATAATCGTTCTTCCACCCGTGGTGGTGCAGATCCCATTGTTGCACCATGTGAGTAATGTGTAAACCAGTGGTAATTTAATGCCAAATGTTAAGCATGCAGCTTCTGCACTCTCATGTTAATCATATGCAACGTCTCTCATTCACATTTATTGCAGTAGTGTTGCTCCTCGTACATATGCCTGCACAGCACAGGCATTTTCATGTCTCCCCTTCTCTTCTACTAACTTCAATTATGTTTTCCACCTCCCCAGGCATAACCGGAGGCCCCTGGAGCATCACCCCAATCACTGCAGGTTGTGCTCACCACAGGGGGAAGAACAAGGTACGATCGAGGAGGGTGATGAGCCGGAAATCCCATCGGAGATATCTGTGGCCATGTCATCCTCAACGGATGAAGTAGCGGGGCCAAGCGGCTTGCAGCAGGGCACTTCAAGTCATCCAGTGCCCGCGGAAGTTGGGTCAGCGAGGTAGGCACGCGCTGCGATGGGCAGATGTCAACGAGGACACGGTGTCACTGTCGAGGGTGCGCATCGACATAAGTCGAGAGCTCCTCCAGGCACTTGGTGGGTTGACCGGCAACATTGCCACATTATCTGCCAGAATATTGGAGGGCATGGGGCAGATGGTTGCAGCAATGGGGCGAATGACTGACTGCCGATGCCTTGCGGCACGCGATAGTTTCAGGATATGGCACTGCACGCCAAGGTGCCGTACCAACATCCAGTACGACAGATGCGAGACAGGAGGAAGAACTTCCTTCCGACTCGGAAGACGTTTCTTCGCAAACGTCTTCTCCTTGATCCACTGAAGTCACTCTCCCTTGAGGTGCTCTGCTGTAAGATGTCTTGGTCCCGTTACTAGGGAATTAAGTGGGAAAGTGGGGGTTACGACGAGGGGGAGGGGTTCAAGTTAGAGGAGGGAAGCATGGCCGCAGGTAGGGTGTGGGGGAGGCATTATATTATTGTTTTATCATTACTTTAAAAAAATTGATGATTTTTGACTGTTGGGGATGGTGGGAGGGTGTTCTCATTATATTGGTGTTGAAAAAATGTTGTTCACTGATGGGGGTACGGTGTTATATACAGTTTGTTCAAAAAAATTTAAATTAGTTCTTAAATTATTAAAAATGTTTATTTAACTTCACAATTGTCGTGAAGTGTCTTCTAATAATGCAAGATAAAACATCAATGCAAGGGTTGCAAACAATGGCCATGGCCAGGTAAGGATAAAACATAACGCAACTGTAACGGTCACCACGGGGCATTTCCAGTGGTGTGGGGTATGAGGGGGGGGGGGGGGGAAAGAGGGGGAGGTGCAGGCTTAGGTTCATCACCAGGCCGATTGTCCTCCCAGAGGTCCTCGTCCGCCTCCCCTCTCTCCTGAGGTGGACTGGCGGTCCCATCTGGCAATTGTTGTCCTCTCCTGATAGCTAGGTTATGCAACATGCAGCATACCACAATGAACTCAGCGGCCTGCTCAGGGTGGTGTTGTAGGTTGCCTCCTGAGTGGTCCAGGCAGCTTTAGAACTCCAATTGCCTTTTCGATGACATTGCATGTGGTTATTTGGCTTTCGTTGTAGCGCTTCTCGGCTTCTGTCTGGGGGCTTACGTGGGGGTTGGGTCATGAGCCAGCTGGCAAGGCCATATCCTTTATCCCCCAACATCCAGCTGTGATCTTGTGGCTGACTATTAAACAAATCTGAGACAATGCTCTCACACAAGATGTGCGCATCATGGATGCTGCCTGAAAAATTTACATTTACTGCCATGATTATTTGCTTGTGGTCAACAACAAGCTGTACATTCAGGGAGTGGAATTCCTTTCGGTTCCGACACACCTCTGCATCCTGCAGGGCGATGTGTGCACAGTCTATTGCTCCCTGCACCTTGGGGAAGTTTGCTATTCGCAAGAACCTCAAAGCCCTCTCACTCTGTGCCTCCCTGGTCATAGGGAAGTTTATAAAGTCTATCCTGCATGTGTAAAGGGCTTCAGTCACCTGTCAAATGCAGCAATGTGTGGCGTGCTGAAAGGTATCACAAATGTCGGCAGCCGAGGCCTGAAAGGAGCCCGATGCGTAGAAGGAAAGTGCTGCAGTAACCTTGACCTCAACGGGCAGTGTGGTCTAGGCTGCAGATCTCCCTTAATTATCTGGCATACCTCACTGATGACCTCCTTTCAGTATCGCAGCCTTCTAACACATCGGACAAATCCAGGTATGATCGCTTATCCCTGTAAATACGTTGGGTGTAATGTCTTCTCCTCCTCAGCAGTCTGCCACCTTTAATTGGGCACATAATGCTGTTCAATATACCTTCTCCCATCTCTATTCTGTAGCATGTGAGGATGCATCAATACTGGCTGAGAAATTACAGGCCCCATCACTATAAATTCCCTAATCGGTCTTCAAAATTCTTAAATTGTCCTCAACAAATACAATATAAAAACTCGAAATTAACCACAATGTGATTAGATGATTGGCAAGATTCAAAAACGCCCTTAAATCACTCACTAATTACTTCTCGTCCCAACCACTTCAAGCAGCCTTTTATTAAAGATCCTCTGAGTTACAAAATGGCGTCCATATTGCCGCGTTAAGGGCAGCTTTTGTGTCTTTTTGGACGAGCGATCATTTGGGCGAAATGTTGAAAGTAGCGCTCGGCAATCATCTGGGCAATAACCGGCGCTAGTTTCCATTATAAACAGTATTCTGGGCCTTGCATGAGGATGACATCATATATATTTTTTTAAAAATAGGCCGGGCGATGCAACTCATTCCTGTATGCCGAAAGTTGGCCCGGTGATAAATGGGCGATAATCGGGCGCAAATATGGGCGATAGCCTGAATCTCAGCGTTTTTATGGCCGCTAAATGGGTGATGATATGCCGAAAGTCTAGCCTATAGTCTATATGTTTCCCAGCATTTCCAGCAGAACATTCTAGAAGTGGTGGCTGACGGGGAGCTGGCCGAATGCCTTCTTGTCTGACTTTCTGTCCCTGTCTGCTGGAGTTACAGTCAGCAGCTAGGGTAACTGGAGTGGAAAATCCTGGTACTGAGGGAGCACTGCACTGTCGAGGGGGCCGTCTTTTGGACGAGATGTTAAACCGTGGCCCTGACTGCCTTCTCGGGTGGAATGTAAAAGTTCCCACAGCCCATTCCGAGGAAGAGCAGTGAGATCTCCCAGCGTCCCGGCCAACATTTATCTCTCAACCAACATCACAAATAAAATGATCCGGTTATTGATTTCCTTGCTGTCTGTGGGAGCTTGCTGTGTGCAAATTAGCTGCTGCGCTTCCTACATTACAAGTGATTACACCCCAAAAGTACTTCATTGGCTGTAAAGTGCTTTGGGACACCCTAACATCTTGAAAGACGCCATATAAATTATTTTTACCTCATTATAGATTTACCTCTTTTCAAGCCCCAAAGCATCTGCTTTTCCCTGTGGTCCAGCTTATATAGATAGGCCTCTCTGGACATGTGTCCATACTCACCTGTTGACTACCTTCTGCTTTATGATCTGCCTTGGCTGAAAATCCATTTCCTCCCTATCCTATCACCATCTGATTCTCCATTGCTGCCTCAATGTTCTGCCCAAGTCCCTTTGTTCCTATTTGGTTTAGATGCAGCTGGACCCTTTAGTACCAGCTTCTAAAATTCTGAAAATGATCCAGTTATTTATGAAAGTTGCCATTGTTGCTTTCACACGAGATTGCCAGCAATGTAATCGCATCCTCAATTTTCTTGACAAAGTTCTTTCCTTTCCAAATCACATACAGGTATGCTAGAGAAAAGAGAGAGAGAGAGAGAGAGAGGGGGGGGGGGGGGGAGAGAGAGAGAGAGGTTGAGAAGAGAGGGGGAGAGAAAAAAGAAAGGGAGAGAAACTGAACTTGCATTTATATAGTGCCTTCCACAACCTCAGGATATCCCCAAGCATTGTAATGTAGGAAACTTGGCAGTCAATTTGTGCACAGCAAGGTCCCACAAACAGCAACGAGATAATGATGAGATAATCTCTTTTTTTTTTTAAAAAGAAGTGGTGTTGGTTGAGGGATAAATGTTGGCCGGGACGCTGGGGAGATCTCCCCCAGCTCTTTGACATAGTGACACGGGATCTTTCACCCACCCGAGAAAGCAGAAGTTTCACTGAATCTTTTACATCCACGTGAGCAGGTATTTGAGGCCTAGATTTAAAGTCTTATTTGAAACACGGCACCACCGACAGTGCATTTCCTCTTCAGTACTGTAGTGAACTGACAGCCTAGGTTATATGCTCAAGTCTCTGAAGTGGGACTTGTACCCCTGACCTTCTGACTCAGAGGTGAGAGCACTACCACTGAGCCACGGCTGACACCAAAAGTTGCTTTTATAAAGTGCACAAAACTACTCGTAGCATGAAAAAGAGTAAATCATCGAATGCTTCAAAATTTCAACACCATAAAAACTAAGCAAACTAACGTTCCCAGGTAATCACAGCAATCAGAGCCTTTGCAGTAAATTCTGTAACCTTTCCCGTTCCCTCAAACTCAGGCTGCAACACACTGTAGACCAGCCTAAAGCTTGCCTGGAAGAATTAAAAGTTGTTTACACTGGGAGCAGAAGAATGTTAGTATTTCCTGTTCCTGCCTCAAGGGTCTCCCGCAGAAGGCAGCAATCCCAATGTAAACTTGCGGGCTTTAGCAAGTGCTGACCCAGGCCCAGTACAAGCAGTTTACTACTGACCAATATATCCATGCATCAAGCAGATTCTATATTCCCGTTTGAGTATACAGTATTCATCTTTCTTTGTTTCTGTTATGTCTTTTTTTTTTTAAACTCACAATTTCTTCCCTTCCTTTCACACAGGTACTGACTCACGAAGGGAAATAGATCCATGGCTACTGGCAAACCTGTTGTCGCCTCATCCAAACAGTCATTCCTTATGCCAGAGGCTAGACAGAGAGTGTTAGCAGGATTGTCACAGCTGACTCTGATCCTGTTTGAATGTGTTTACAGACTTTGCAGCAGAGTTCACTGGAATTTACCCCCTTCTTACTCGCCTAGGGTTGCTGAAGTGAAATGTCATATCCTCCTCAACTAAGCCACAAGGGGGCGATCCTTCTGACCTAATGGCAGTGACAAAGAGTCACATATTGAAGTGGACAACAATAGTGTCAATTCATTGTTAATTTTCTTTGGTTTTAATGCCAGCTAGAAGTTAAATAACTGCAAGTGAAATAACTACAAATAGTTATAACTGAAATATCTTTATGTCCTAACACAATATTAAAATTGCAGTCAGTGTCATCGTTGAGTTACTTAGTATTAATATACTATTGAGAAAATGACACTAAACCCAATACACATTCATGGTGTGCGATATACTTTGACACTGCAAGAAACCTGTGCTGCTCCCGCTCTATTTCCCAGGCACAGGCCTTGCACAGCCAAATGTAAAGTCACCGAGACTCGATGCCAGGAAGCCGGATTTTTTTTCCGCTGTTTGGCACACCACCAGGAACATCCTGTAAATACTGACACACTCTGTCCTAACCTCCCAAAGGCTGTGTTAGCTACCAAAAGGAAAACACACAGAGTTTTGTCAACATTAAAAGAAATCTGATGACTTTGCAAGCCTCCTGGGATCCCTTCACATACTCCGTGGAAGCCCAGTGGACAAGCTGAATTTAGGGAGCTAGGAGTTAAATTAAAAAGTAGGACCTCAAAAAGGTAGTAATCTCAGGATTGCTACCAGTGCCACATGCTAGTCAGAGCAGGAGTAACAGGATAGTTAAGATGGCTTGAGCAATGTTGCAAGAGGGAGGGATCCAAATTCCTGGGACATTGGAACCGGTTCTGGGGGAGGTGGGACCAGTACAAACTGGACAGTCTGCACCTGGGCAGGACCGGAACTGATGTCCGAGGGGAAGTGTTTGCTAGTGCTGTTGGGGAGAGTTTAAACTAATATGGCAGGGGGATGGGAATCTATACAGGGAGACAGAGCGAAGTAAAATGGGGGCAGAAGCAAAAGGTAGAAAGGAGATAAGGAAAAGTGGAGGGCAGAGAAATCAAAAAGGGCCACATTACAAATAATTCTAAAAGGACAAACAGTGTTAAAAAAGCAAGCTTGAAGGCTCTGTGTCTCGATGCGAGGAGCATTCATAATAAGATGGATGAATTAACTGCGCAGATAGCGGTTAATGGATATGATGTAAATGGAATTGCGGAGACATGGCTCCAGGGTGACCAAGGCTGGGAACTCAACATCCAGAGGTATTTAATATTCAGGAAGGATAGACTGAAAGGAAAAGGAGGTGGGGCAGCATTGCTGGTTAAAGAGGAGATTAACACAATAGTAAGGAAGGACATTAGCTTGGATGATGTGGAATCTGTATGGGTAGAGCTGCGGAACACCAAAGGGCAGAAAACGCTAGTGGGAGTTGTGTACAGACCACCAAATAGTAGTAGTGAGGTTGGGGATGGCATCAAACAGGAAATTAGGGATGCGCACAATAAAGGTACAGCAGTTATCATGGTTGACTTTAATCTACATATTGATTGGGCTAACCGAACTGGTGGAGGAGAAATTCCTGGATTGTATAAGGGATGGTTTTCTAGACCAATATGTCGAGGAACCAACTAGAGAGCTGGCCATCCTAGACTGGGTGTTGTGTAATGAGAGAGGATTAATTAGCAATCTTGTTGTGCCAGGCCCCTTGGGGAAGTGTGACCATAATATGGTAGAATTCTTCATTAAGATGGAGAGTGACACACTTAATTCAGAGACTAGGGTCCTGAACTTAAAGAAAGGTAACTTCGATGGTATGAGACATGAATTGGCTAGGATAGACTGGCAAATTATACTTAAAGGTTGACGGTGGATAGGCAATGGAAGACATTTAAAGATCACATGGATGAACTTCAACAATTGTACATCCCTGTCTGATGTAAAAATAAAATGGGGAAGGTGGCTCAACCGTGGCTAACAAGGGAAATTGGGGATAGTGTTAAATCCAAGGAAGAGGCATATAAATTGGCCAGAAAAAGCAGCAAACCTGAGGACTGGGAGAAGCTTAGAATTCAGCAGATGAGGAAAATGGGTTTAATTAGGAGGGGGAAAATAGAATGAGAGTAAGCTTGCAGGGAACATAAAATGTGACTGCAAAAGCTTCTATAGATACGTGAAGAGAAAAACATTAGTGAAGACAAATGTAGGTACCATGCAGTCAGAATTAGGTGAATTTATAATGGGGAACAAAGAAATGGCAGACCAATTAAACAAATGCTTTGGTTCTGTCTTCACTAAGGAAGACACAAATAACCTTCAGGAAATACCTGGGGACCGAGGGTCTAGCGAGGAGAAGGAACTGAAGGAAATCGTTATTAGTCAGGAAATTGTGTTAGGGAAATTGCTGGGATTGAAGGCCGATAAATCCAAAGGGCCTGATAGCCTGCATCCCAAAGTATTTAAGGAAGTGGCCCTAGAAATAGTGGATGCATTGGTGGTCTTTTTCCAACATTCTAGAGACTCTGGATCAGTTCCTATGGACTGGAGGGTAGCTAATGTAACCCCACTTTTTAAAAAAGGAGGGAGAGAGAAAACAGGGAATTATAGACCGGTCAGCCTCACATCGGTAGTGGGGAAAATGTTGGAATCAATTCAAGAGAGAGTTAGATATGGTCCTTACGGCTAAAGGGATCAAGGGGTATGGAGATAAAGCAGGGAAGGGGTACTGAGGAAATGATCAGCCATGACCTTATCGAATGGTGGTGCAGGCTCGAAGGGCCGAATGGCCTACTCCTG
The DNA here is from genome assembly GCF_044704955.1 of Pristiophorus japonicus. NCBI lineage: Eukaryota > Metazoa > Chordata > Chondrichthyes > Pristiophoridae > Pristiophorus > Pristiophorus japonicus. The sequence continues at coordinate 39,623,945 of NC_091994.1, forward strand.
CACCTATTTTCTATGTTTCTATGTTTCTATTAAAGATGTAATAGCAGTGCATTTGGAAAGTAGTGACAGGATCAGTCCAAGTCAGCATGGATTTATGAAAGGAAAATCATGCATGACAAATCTTCTAGAATCTTTTGAGAATGTAACGAGTAAAGTGGACAAGAGGGAACCAGTGGATGTGGTGTATTTAAACTTTCAAAAATGCTTTTAACAAGGTCCCACACAAGAGAATAGTGTGCAAAATTAAAGCACATGGTATTGGGGGTAATGTATTGACTGGATAGGGAACTGGTTGGCAAACAGGAAGCAAAGAGTAGGAATAAACGGGTCCTTTTCAGAATGGCAGGCAGTGACTAGTGGGGTACCGCAAGGTTCAGTGCTGGGACCCCAGCTATTTACAATATACATTAATGATTTAGACGAACGAATTGAAAGTGATATCTCCAAGTTTGCAGATGACACTAAGCTAGGTGGCAGTGTGAGCTGTGAGGAGGATGCTAAAAGGCTGCAGGGTGACTTAGACAAGTTAGGTGAGTGGGCAAATGCATGGCAGATGCAGTATAATGTAGATAAATGTGAGGTTATCCACTTTGGTGGCAAAAACAGGAAGGCAGAATATTATCTGAATGGTGACAGATTAGGAAAAGGGGAGGTGCGACGAGACCTGGGTGTCATGGTACATCAGTCATTGAAAGTTGGCATGCAGGTACAGCAGGCGATAAAGGCGGCAAATGGCATGTTGGCCTTCATAGCTAGGGGATTTGTGTATAGGAGCAGCGAGGTTTTACTGCAGTTGTACAGTGCCTTGGTGAGGCCACATTTTGAATATTGTGTACAGTTTTGGTCTCCTAACCTGAGGAAGGACATTCTTGCTATTGAGGGAGTGCAGCGAAGGTTCACCAGACTGATTCCCAGGATGGCAGGACTGACATATGAGGAGATATTGGATCGACTGGGCCTGTATTCACTGGAGTTTAGAAGGATGAGAGGGGATCTCATAGAAACATATAAAATTCTGACGGGACTGGACAGGTTAGATGCAGGAAGAATGTTCCCAATGTTGGGGAAGTCCAGAACAAGAGGACACAGTCTAAGGATAAGGGGTAAGCCATTTAGGACCGAGATGAGGAGAAACTTCTTCACTCAGAGTTGTTAACCTGTGGAGTTCCCCACCGCAGAGAGTTGTTGATGCCAGTTCATTGGATATATTCAAGAGGGAGTTAGATATGGCCCTTACGGCTAAAAGGGATCAAGGGGTATGGAGAGAAAGCAGGAAAGTGGTACTGAGGTGAATGATCAGCCATGATCTTATTGAATGGTGGTGCAGGCTTAAAGGGTCGAATGGCCTACTCCTGCACCTATTTTCTATGTTTCTAAAACTTGTTAGTTTGATTATGGTGAGCATCTCAATCCAAACAAGCTCCATTACACTGGAGTATGGGCCATTGTTTCCCTGAGTGCTCTTTCATCCACTTAAAATCATAGCTTGGTATTGATAACCTCTTTAATGAATTATTGCTGCGACAACACAATGGTCTTGCCTTAAATCATTAAAAAACCTCAGCTCCAATAGTTTGAGTGCAATAAAAGTATCAATAAAGAATGCATTGGGCTTTCAAATGTATAATAGTGACTACATGTCAAACAAGAAACATGAACATAGCAATGCAGTCATGGAAACTTAGGGATGCATAATATTGCAACAATGTACTGTTAAAAATTATAGCACAGCATGATCTCTTTAAAATGCGTCAAAACTGGTGGAGCCAAACTGGAGGGAGGCAATATTAATAATAAATGATATTGCTTGGTTACAACCCATCCATTATTAAATGATATACTTTAGTTTCCTCATTTAAATTCGGAGCTCAGATGCATTTGATGTGGTGCATTTGATCTCATTAAAAGCTGTGAAACCTTTTGGCCCCTTCAATACTTTTAGTGAGTAACCCCTCCTTCCTTCCATGAGGGTAGCACTAAGCCATACAGACCAGACGTTCTCAGGTTTGATTCCTGGTCCGTGCCGGGTTGGATGTGGTTCCAGCCAGGGGCTATAATCAGTAGTGCCTCTCGCTGAGGAGGGGAAACAACAAAATCAGCCAGTTGTCCTGCTCTCAAACTCTAGCCACTGCGGCCTGCTGGAAAATGCAGGTTGGGACTGTGTTTGACTCTGACGTGCCAAGCAGTGAATTAGTGAAACTCATTATCTAGGGTCACACCAGACAAGTGGCCCCAATGGACAGGGCGCTCAGTGTCTGTGGCTCCATGTGTCCCAGCACTCTTATGAAAGGGGAGGAGAGAACCCCCCCCCACCAAAAAAATGGGCAATCAACTCTCAGTCAATCAGGGGGAATAGCTTCTTGCTAATGACTAATAGGGCACAATAACATCTTCGCTAAATATTTTGCTTCATTGGAAACAATCTAAGATGTCAAGTGCAGAAGAGAAGTAGACAGCCCAAAACATATTTCACACAAAGGAAGAAGTTAGCTTCCTCCTAGAAGAAATCTTAAATATCTCAAATTGTTTGGCATGGCCTACAAAGACTAAAACCAGCGATGCCGAAACAGACGAGAGCGGAAATCAATGCACCTTCCAGCATGACTGAGTAAATGCATCTTTAGCAGCAGAGAACACTGGAAATTTTTTTTTCCCCAAAACACACTTTCAAGTAATCACAGTCCTTAGCAAATACACCAATAGGACAGTGAGTGGCAGTGTCTTGGAACAAAGCCCTCTAACCTCTGGGCCTGGGTGGGGGAAGAAAGGGTCAATCCAATCCAATCCAATGACTGCGAGCACTCTCAACCCAATCTCTAGTAGCTGTGAGCCCCCACTAGTTCAGCTTTAACTTGGTAATCCCATTCGAGAGAACATCAGAATAATTCTTCTGATGCCTCAATGAGTAACGGAACAGCCCAAATTGAAATTGAGCCATATCGGAAGATGTCTGTGCTGAGTTAGCCAATCGCAAGCCAGGACTGTGCTCGAAACGACAATTGGTCTCAACACCCCTGGGTTGGCGAGGGGTGATGAAATCAGACAGGATTTCTACCCCTAATTACTATTCAGTGACTCTTGCTGGTACATGGGCAAGTGCGCATCTTGGCAGAGGGCATGGTTGAGATTGTAACAATTCTGCTGGAATAGCCTGCCAGCACTCAGTATCTAGGCTTACCCATGAAAGACTGAACAGGCTGGGGCTCTTTCTTCTGTGGGAAACACGGCAACCAATTTGCACACAAGCAAACTCCCACAAACAGCATTGTGATAATGACCAGATAATCTGTTTTTGTTATCTTGCTTGAGGGATGAATATTGGCCAGGACACCAGGGATAGCTCTTCTTCAAAATAGTGCCATGGGATCTTTTATATCCACCTGAGAGAGCAGACGGGGCCTCGGTTTAACATCTCATCCAAAAGATGGCTCCTCTGACAGTGCAACACTCCCTCAATACTGCGCTGGAGTGTCAGCCTAGATTTGTGCTCAATTTCCTAGAGCGGGACTTGAACCCACAACCTTCTAATTCTAGAGGCGAGAGTACTACCCACTGAGCCACAACGCGAGATGAAGCTTGTGTGGAGCATAAACACCGGCACAGACCTATTGGGCCGAATGGCCTGTTTCTGTGTTGTAAATTCGATGCCAGAATGGAATGGCCATTTAGGGGAGATACTGGGGCCTAAAGAAGTGTACTCAATTATGAGTCATGATTTTCAGGAGAAGGCAGCTCACACTGTTTCACCCGAATTCCTCAACTGTCTGCCGTTCTCGGCCATCAATTATTATACAAACTATTGCAATTACCTTCAAACAGTGCAGACCACGGGGTAATTGGAATCCCTCAGAAAGCCCAAGAATGACAAAGCCCCTTCAGTCTTGGCCCGTGCCAGCCTGCCTTAAACAGTCAAAGCACAATTAGCTGCACAGGATCAAATTTGGTACAGCGCAAGGCAACAGCGAATCGCTCTGATTAAACCATACTTCCGCCCAAAGTGGGAACAACAAATTAAGAAAAAGACTGATAGCGCACTGTTAATTTGTACTGGCTTGTCCACCCACAGTGGAGCAATTACAAGAGCCACATCAAAGTCCTGCAAAGCGGATTGCAGTTTGATGCTGATCCAGCTGGCGTACTACAACAGACCTATTTGAAATCTCAACACATAAATAAGTGTTCCCGGAATTTTTAGCATATGGACTGAAGTGTTCTCGGCCAAGTAAGTGGCTACCCAATGGCCTGGTGGGTACGTGCACTGCCTGTAAAGGTTAAGTTCGTTCCCTGCTCTGTTTTGATTTAGCTGTCCTCAGCTGGGTGAACACGATCAGTGCTTGGCCAGGGTTCCTGTTCCTGCTTACTATCCAATCGGCCCTGTTGCAAAGTGCATGTGTGCGGATGTCAGGGGAGGACGGGGTTAGGTCCCCCCGAGTGATGCCTCCTTACCAAATAGCCTGCTGATACTCGCAGTTGCTGAGGCAAGGAATCAGAGAGAAGCCAGCGTTCATACATCTAAATTGCAGCTCGAGTCAGCGCCTGCAGGGGTAGGGCGGGGGAGGGGAAAGTAGTTGGAAACAAAAGAAATAAAAACCTTCCAGCTTGCATTTACGTTGTTAAGAGTGCACCAGGGGTTCAATGCTTATCTACAGGCACTTAACTTGAAGAATTCTCTTTTGGATTCTACTTTGCAAGAGTTACAATGGTTACTAATTCTCTGCAAATATCAACTGGTCCAATTGGCAGGTTTCAGGATGAATGAGAGACCAGCCACCTGAACCTTAGACCAAAACCTGAGCAAAAGATTGGTCCGACCACAGCCAGCAACAGTAATCCTAACATTCTTTCCACAGTAATCATGGCAGAATCCTGGCACATTACTAGAAAATGGGAACAAAAATAAAAACCCAAATAAAGCTTGTTGGGATTTGCATTAAAACAAATAAAATGCACCATTAAGAATTTTGCATAAGGCACACACTTCCTGTCCACATTCTTCCTTCTTGTCACGCGTTTCTGGTCACATTTACTATTCAATTTTGCCATGTCAACTGTCACAATGTGGTTGCAGGCTCTGGCCACTTAGTGGCAGCATGGGGAAAGTTTCTTAAGTTTCCCAACTCCATTGGTATCTTGCAAGTATAAAAAATACATTATCAACTGATGGTGGGCAACGCCATGGAAAATTTACTCGGGTTTTTTAAAATTAATTTTAGCTTCCACTACATGATAAGGTGTCTGCTAGCAAATGTCAACATTAGAATCTAAATTCGGACCAAGTGTCACATTACAGAGAAATTGCAACATGGAAGTAGGCCTTTCGGCCCAAACAGTCTGTGTTGGTGTTAATTATCCACACAAGCAATAAATCCATGTGCCTGCGTGGTTAACATATCACAGTGTCAGCTGTGGCTCAGTGGGTAGCACTCTCGCCTCTGAGTGAGAAGGTTGTGGGTTTAAGTCCCACTCCAGGGACTTGAGCACAAAAATAAAATCTAGGCTGAGGGAGCACTACACTGTTGGAGGTGCCATCAAACTGAGGCCCTGTCTGCTTTCTCAAGTGGGCGTAAAAGATCCCATGGCACTATTTCAAAGAAGAGCAGGGGAGCTATCCCTGGTGTCCTAGCCAATATTTATCCCTCACTCAACAAAAATCAGATTATCTGGTCATTATCACATCACTGTTTGTGGGAGCTTGCTTGTGCGCAAATTAACGACTGCTTTTCCTACATTACAACAGTGACTACACTCCAAAAGTACTTCATTGGCTGTAAAGCGCTTTGGGATGCCCGGTGGTTGTGAAAGATGCTATATAAATGCAAATCTTTCTTTTTTTATTCCTTTTCCTTCAACTACCTATCTAACCTATTCTTAAAATGGTGAGTGTCAGCTTCAATAATTAACAACAATAGTGCATTCCAGAGCCTCACAACGTGTAAACAAAACTTTCCTACTCGCGCCACACAAGTGCCAGGCAATGACCATCTCCAACAAGTGAGAGTCTAACCACAGCCCCTTGATATTCAACAACATTACTACCATCACCAACATCTTGGGGGTTACCATTGACCAGAAACTTAACTGGACCAGTCACATAAATATCGTGGCAACAAACAGAGCAGGTCAGAGGCTGAAAATTCTGTGGTGAGTGTCTCACCTCCTGACTTCCCCAAATCTACAAGGGACAAGTCAGGAGTGTGATGGAATACACTCCACTTGCCTGGATGAGTGCAGCTCCAACAACACTGAAGAAGCTCGACATCATCCAGGACAAAGCAACTCGCTTGAATGGCACCCCATGCACCACCTTCAACATTCACTCCCTCCACCACCAGTGCACCGGGGCTGCAGTATGTACCATCTACAAGATGCACTGCAGCAACTCGCCAAGATTGCTTCGGCAGCACCTCCCAAATCAGTGACCACTACCACCTAGAAGGACAAGGGCAGCAGGCACATGGGAGCACCACCACCTGCAAGTTCCCCTCGAAGTTACACACCATCCCGACTTGGAAATATAGCGCTGTTCCTTCATCGTGGCTGGGGCTAAATCCTAGATCATCATAGGCAGTGCCTTGGAATCGAGAAAGCCTTGTTTCCACTCCTGAAGTGAGTTCTTAGGTGGCTGTACAGTCCAATAAGAGAGCCACAGGCTCGGTCACAGGTGGGACAGATAGTCGTTGAGGGAAGGGGTGGGTGGGACTGGTTTGTCGCATGCTCTTTCTGCTGCCTGCGCTTGATTTCTGCACGCTCTCGGCGTCGAGACTCTAAGTGCTCAGTACCCTCCCGGATGCACTTTCTCCACTTAAGGCGGGCTTTGGCCAGGGACTCCCAGGTGTCAGTGGGGATGTCGCACTTTATCAGGGAGGCTTTGAGGGTGTCCTTGTAACGTTTCCGCTGCCCACCTTTGGCTCGTTTGCAGTGAAGGAGCTCCACATAGAGCACTTGCTTTGGGAGTCTCGTGTCTAGCATGTGAACTATGTGGCCTGCACAGAGGAGCTCATCGAGCGTGGTCAGTGCTTCAATGCTGGGGATGTTAGCCTGGACGAGGACGCGGATGTTGGTGCGCCTGTCCTCCCAGGGAATTTGTAGGATCTAGCAGAGACATCGTTGGTGATATATCTCCAGCAACTGGAGATGTCTACTGTACATGGTCCATGTCTCTGAGCCATACAGGAGGACGGGTATTACTACAGCCCTGTAGACCATGAGCTTGGTGGTAGATTTGAGGGCCTGATCTTCAAACACTCTTTTCTTCAGGTGGCCGAAGGCTGCACTCGCACACTGGAGGCGGTGTTGAATCGCCTCATCAATGTCTGCTTTTGTTGATAAGACTCCCGAGGTATGGGAAATGGTCTACGTTGTCCAGGGGCCGCGCCGTGGATCTTGATGACTGGGCGGGCAGTGCTGTGCGGCGAGGACAGGCTGGTGGAGGACCCTTGTCTTACGGATGTTTAGCGTAAGGCCTATGCTTTCATATGCCTCAGTAAATACGTCGACTATATCCTGGAGTTCAGCCTCAGAATGTGCACAGTCGCAAGCATTGTCCGTGTACTGTAGCTCAATGACAGAGGTTGGGGTGATCTTGGACCTGGCCTGGAGGCGTTGTAGGTTAAACAGCTTCCTACTGGTTCTGTAGTTTAGTTCCACTCCAGCGGGAACTTGTTGGCAGTGAGGTGGAGCATGGCAGCGAGAAAGGTTGAGAAGAGGGTTGGGGCGATGACGCAGCCCTGTTTGACCCCGGTTCGGACGTGGAATGGGTCTGTAATGGATCCATTGGTAAGGATTACAACCTGTATGTCGTCGTGGAGCAGGTGAAGGATGTTGACAACTTTTGGGGGCATCCAAAACGGAGGAGGATGCTCCATAGAGACTCGCGGTTGACAGTGTCAAAGGCCTTTGTAAGGTCAAAAAAGGCCACGTATAAGGGCTGGCGCTGCTCCCTGCATTTTTCCTGCAGCTGTCGCGCTGCAAAGATCATGTCCGTTGTGCCCTGTAGAGGACGAAATCCGCATTGTGACTCTGGGAGGAGCTCCTCGGCCACAGGGAGAAGACGGTTGAGGAGGACTCTAGCGACAGCTTTCCCAGTGGCTGATAGCAGGGAGATTCCTCTGTAGTTGCCGCAGTCGGACTTGTCCTCTTTTTTAAAGATGGTCACAATCACTGCATCTCTGGGATCTCCCGGCAGGCTCTCTTCCCTCCAGACGAGAGAGAGGAGGTCATGTATCTGCGCCAACAGCACCTCTCCGCCATACTTTAGCGCCTCAGCAGGGATTCCATCCGCTCCCTTAGCCTTGTTGTTCTTGAGCTGTCTTATGGCTTTTCCTACTTCGTGCAAAATTGGGGTTTCACTGAAGTGGTGGCGGGTCGCATGCTACGGGATGGAGTCGAGAACACGAGAGTCAAAGGCAGAGTCTCGATTGAGGAGATCTTCGAAATGCTCCTTCCAGTGGGCCCTGACTGCCTCGGTGTCCTTGATGAGTGTTTCCCCGTTCTTGGCCAGCAGTGGGGTGGGGCCTTGGGAGTTTGGACCGTAGGTGGCCTTGACTTCAGCGAAGAATCCTCGTGTATCGTGGCTGTCGGCTAGTTGTTGTATCTCCTGTGCTTTCTCCATCTACCACCTGTTCTTTAGATCCCTGGCTTTTTGTTGGACTTCAGCCTTGAGCCGCCTGGAATGTTGCTTTGCAGCTCCCGAGTTGGGTTGTTGCTTGAGGCTCAGAAATGCTCTGCGCTTGCGATCTACTAGTTCTTGGATCTCCTGATCATTCTCATCAAACCAGTCCTGGTGCTTTCTGGTTGAGTGACCAAGTGTCTCTTCACAGGCACTGGTTTTAGAGGCCTGGAGGGCAGACCAAGCGCTGTGGGCATTCAAGATGACATAGTCCAGCAGGTGCCAGTGTTTGGAGCGAGGGTGTTGCCACGATGTCTTGTGTTTGTCACTCTGGCGGAACAGGGTGTTGGTGATGAGAAGTTCATGGTCTAGACATTTTGTCAGGAGTAGGGTACCGCTGGAGTTGGCTTTCTCTAACCCCTCTCTGCCAATCACGCCTCCCCAGAGGGCTGTGTCTTTGCCGACCCTGGCGTTGAAGTCACCTAGGAGAATCAGTTTGTTGCCCGCGGGGACACGGGACAGGGATGTTTCGAGGTTAGAATAAAAACCCTCTTTGGTCTCATCCATTGCATCGAGTGATGGGGCGTATGCACTGATGACTGTGGCGCATTGGTTCCGGTATAGGGTGAGTCGAAGAGTCATGAGGCGTTCGTTAACCCCGCAGGGGGAGTCTTTGAGGCGGTCAACCAGCTCATTTTTCGTAGCGAAGCCAACTCCCCTTGATATTCAACAGCATTACCATCGCCAAATCTCCCACCACCAACATCCTGGGGGTCACTTATTGACTAGAAACTTAACTTGACCAGCTATATAAATATCATGGCAACAAGGGCAGGTCAGAGGCTGGGTATTCTGTGGCAAGTGTCTCCTAACTTCCCAAAAGCTTTTCCACCATCTACAAGAGACAAGTCAGGAGTGTGATGGAATACTCTCCACTTGCCTGGATGAGTGCAGCTCCAACAATACTGAAGAAGCTCAACATCATCCAGGACAAAGCAACTCGCTTGATTGGCACCCCATGCACCACCTTCAACATTCACTCCCTCCACCACCAGTGCACCGTGGCTTCAGTGTGTACCATCTACAAGATGCACTGCAGCAAACTCGCCAAGATTTATTCGTCAGCACCTCTCAAATCCATGACCTCCACAACCTAGAAGGACAAGGGCAGCAGGCACATGGGAGCACCTCAAAGTTACACACCATCTTGACTTGGAAATATATTGTTGTTCCTTCATCGTGGCTGGGGCTAAATCCTAGAACTCCCTCCCTAACAGCACTGTGGGAGTTCCTTCACCACACTGACTGCTGCGGTTCAAGAAGACAGCTCACCACCACTTTCTCAAGGGCAATTAGGGTTGAGCAACAAACGCTGGCCTTGCCAGCAACGCCAACATCCCGGAATGATTTTTTTTTTTTTAATTGCAGTGCTACTGCCGTTGGTGATGTAACTTTGGCATCAAAAGTGCCTTTGCTAGCATGATGTACTTTCACATTACTAGATCAAAGCCAATGGCAATTGAGCACTTTGATATATAACCCAGCGTACCTTGCACCAGCAGCAGAGACCCACTTTTCCATAAGTCTTGTTAACGGACCTTGGATTTACTGACTCTGTTTCTTGAGCACTCAATGTGCAGGGCTGTATAATTACAATGCCTATAGCATCAGTGCTGCTCAATCAAAAGATGATGATCTGTTATTTGGTCATTATACAGAATACAGCCATCTGCATTATCCCAAATGACAGGGTAGTAAAATACATGGAAGGTCAGTACACAATGACCACACTTCAAAAGTATTTAATTGGCTATAAAGCACTTTAGGACATCCTGAAGCTGTGGAAGGTGTTATATAAATGCAAGGTTTTTTTTAAGTATAGAGTCACTTTCTTGATCCAACACTGTAAAAGATCATGGCAACTCCAGAGGCATTTGTCTTTTTGCTGTCTGATGCAAAGAGCTGACAGCGTCAAGTACAAATGAGTACTACAGGCCTTAATTTTCTCAGACGATGTGTGGCCAGCAGAACTATTTTTACATTACTGGCCCACACAGACCTTCCCCCAATATCAGGGAAGGTCGGCAATAAACATAAAAGTGCCAATTACAACGTTTGAACAGTTGCTTACACACTGTCATTTCAGTGTTGCTGCTGGGGTTGTGACCTTTCCCTGTAGTTTAAATGGGAGTAAGGCCAGATCACCAGGAGCAGGGACACACCATGGAATCACAAGATAATTACAGACGAAGAAAGCCATTTGGCCCCATTTAGTTGATCCATCCAGAAAGAGCCTCAAGTACCCCTATTTTATTAGGCTGGAGGGGCTAAATGGCCTCCTTCTGTTCCTATGTTATTAAGACAGAGATAGACAGTTTCTTAACTGATAAGGGAAGAAGGGGTTATGGCGAGTGGGCAGTGAAGTGGACCCGAGTCCATGATCGGATCAGCCATGATCGCATTGAATGGAGGAACAGGCTCGAGAGGCTGTATGGCCTACTCCTGCTCCTATTTCTTATGTTCTTATAAATGATTCTTGGGTTTTCACCTCCATCTGAACCTCCATTCCACGTGTTGATCACACTTTGTATGAAGAATTTGATATCAGTCTACAATTTACCTTTGTACGCGTAGCTTGTAGCTGTGTCCCCTTGTCGTCTCACAATTTAATTCAAAGTACTTTTCCAGATGAAACTTATCTGTACCATTTACTATCTTTTATACATCTGTAAGATCACCCAAGACAACTCTTTTCCAGGCTGATCCATTCAAGTTTCTCAAGTCATTCCTCACAACTTAGACCCTTGGCAGTAAGGATCAGGCTCGTGGCGCTTTGGTTTCAGCTTCATTCTTAGCTCTTTCACCACCATTCATGATGTAAATGTGAATCAGTTCCAGGATACAAACACAACATTAAAAGAACCCTAGTTCAATATTAAAAGGTGAGAGTAAGGTTGGTGTAATTTAAGCACTGTCAAAGCCTCGTCACAACCTACCTCAGTAACCTCAGCCCCATGCGCCTGTTCATAACCCTTCATCTCTCCAACATCCATGTATTCTTTGCTGCCATCCTCTTCACTCCATCGCTGGTGGCAGTTCTTTCAGCCTACAGATCCTTGCTATCTAGAGCGTCCTCCTAATAACTCTCTGTCTTCCCTCCACTGTCCCAGCTTTCAAAAGCTTACTAAACACCTTTCGCTTCAACTAAGTTTATGGCTCAGTCTCGTTTATCCACTCTGCATTTTCCCAGTTTGCAGTCTACATTTCCCCTCAACAGTCCATTGCAGTGCTGAGGGAGCACTGAACCGTCGGAGGTGCCGTCTTTCCGATGAGACGTTAAACCAAGACCCCATCTGTTCTCTCAAGTGGACGTTAAAGATCCCATGGCACTATTTCGAAGAAGAGCAGGGGCGTTATCCCCGGTGTCCTGGCCAATATTTATTCCTCAATTCAACAGAACAAAAAAACCCAGATTATCTGGTCATTATCACATTGCTGTTTGCGGGAGCTTGCTTGTGCGCAAATTGGCTGCTGCGTTTCCCACAATACAACAGTGATGACACTCCAAAAAGTACTTCATTGGCTGTAAAGCGCTTCGAGATGCCCAGTGATCGTGAAAGGGACTATATAACTCCAAGTCTTGCTTTCCGATTTGATGCCAATTTCCAGTTATCTGATCAGTGACACATCCAGGGCCTCTTTCCAATGAGAAGAATGCTATGTTAACAATAAGAAGTTGTATTAAACTAAAGCCCTTATACTAGAAATTGGCATTGAGGAGGAAGAGACCTCTGGAGTACACTGGAGTTGTTGGGGGGTGGAAAGGAATTGCTGAAAATTACAAAATCGCTGCTTTTGCACTGTGTTTTTAGTTACAATTTTGGATACGAGTCAAGTGATTGTATCAGAATTAATAATGCAACCAGTTACTTCTGCAAAGAGAACTGCTAAAAACAGAAAGGCCATTGAGTTCCGTGCATTCGCTGCCTCCGGCTCCCTCTGTAACCTTAAGTAGAAACTAGTCTCCATGCTAAACTTTAAAAGTAACAATGCATCTTACCAGATAGTCAACCCAGATAGAATTTATTTTAGAAACATAGAAACATAGAAATTTACAGCGCAGAAGGAAGCCATTTGGGCCCATCGTGTTCGCGTCGGCCGACAAAGAGCCACACAGCCCTTTGTCAGCAGCCCTAAAGGTTACATACAAACCCATTAACCATACGGAAAGGCAAAGAGCACCCAGCCTAACCAGTCCGCCCCACACCACTGCAACACCCCTTGTACTAAAAACATCTACACTCCACCCCAACTGGAGACATGTGATCTCCTGGGAGAGGCAAAAACCAGATAAAAACCCAGGCCAATTTAGGGAGAAAAAATCTGGGGAAATTTCTCTCCAACCCATCCAGATGATCGAAACTAGTCCAGGAGATCACCCTGGCCATATTCTATTCCCTGCAGTACTTACCATTATATCTGTGCCGACCAACAAAAGGCCGTCTCGTCTAATCCCATTTACCAGCTCTAGGTCCATAACCCTGCAGGTTGCGGCACTTTAAGTGCCCATCCAAGCATCTCTTAAAAGTGGTAAGGGTTTCTGCATCCACCACTCTTCCAGGCAGCGAGTTCCAGATCCCCACAACACTCTTTGTAAAGAAGCCCCCCCCTCAAATCCCCTCTAAACCTTCCACCAACCACCTTAAAACTATGCCCCCTCATAATAGCCCCCTCCACCAATGGAAATAGAAACTTACTATCCACTATGTCCAGGCCCCTCAATATTTTGTACACCTCGATGAGGTCTCCCCTCAACCTCCTCTGCTCCAATGAGAACAAACCCAGCCTATCCAATCTGTCCTCATAACTAAGATTCTCTATTCCAGGCAGCATGCTAGTAAATCGCCTCTGCACCCTCTCTAGTGCAATCACGTCCTTCCTATAATACGGTGACCAGAACTGCACGCAGTACTCCAAAAAATACTGCACAAAGAATCTTCCAGCTACAGTAAACCATCATTTGAGATAAATTACTGAACATGTCAGTTGGTGTGAAAGCATGTGGGTCCATGATAGTGATGTGATGAATCCATTACAATTTTACAGCAGATAAATGCCCAAGACTGACCCAAAAATGGAGATTACAAGAAAAAACTTTTACAAGAAAGTCCCTATTAATCATTTCAAACTGTAGCAACAATTCCACTTTTGTTCAAATGGCCCACTAGTTACTTCCCTGGTTGATGCTGGGCACAAAGACCAGGATATCCCAGGTTTGATTCCAGGCAGACGTTGGGTTTCTGACTGCAGCTGGGGCAGCAGCTGTGGGCTCAATCATTGGCGTCGGTGCTCCTGGGCTAAGGAAAGGATAAATCAGCTACTCATCACTATCCAATGACGCTGCTGGAAAGTGGACATATGGACATTTGGGCGAAGATAGGAATGGGCTCAGCTGTGAAGTGATACCCCTACAGTTGAATAACCTGGAGGGCATCCACTGAACCAAACCCCAGCAAAGGTCAGTGTCTATGGGAGAGATTCTACAGGACACCTACTGAACCATATCCCAGCGAAGGTCAGCATCTTCAGGACTGGAGGAGAGAAAAGTAGGGGAAATTTCCAGATGTAAATCAATATAAATAGTTTCTTGCTGATCACTAACAGGACACATCAAAATCTTCCCTAAATACTTTGCTTCATTGGAAACAATCCAATTGGGTACAGCAGAGGGAAGCAATTGAAAGCTAGTTTTCACAAAGACAGAAGTTGGCTTTTTCCCAGAAGAAGCCTCAGTAAAATCCAGATTGTTTGGCATGGCCTTCAAAGGCCAGCAATGCAAAAACAGACCTGGGAGGAAATGAAGAAAATCAAAGCAGCACCTAGTATTGACCATTGGGTAAATGCACTTTCTGGGGTGATGCTGAGTCACACAAGTGAAGAACAATCCCAGGTTTGATCCCCAGTTGATTTAGCCGATCTTGGCCAGGGCTGCAATTGGACAATCACGGTTAGCTCTGTGCTAAAGGTGATTATTTTCCCTAGCACGGAATGGGACAAAGAGGAAAAACCAGCTCCTGCCCAGGATGGTTATCCTGTCCCAAAAAGTGCACACATGGACATTAACGGAAGACAAGGTGGTGTTCGGCTGTAGTGCCCTTCTCTTGCCCACAACCAATATTCAGGCTCACACAGGAAGATGGACTGCTTAGGTTAGATGGGCTGATGCTGGCACCTGTGGCCCAGCAAGGACCAGCACCATCAGATAAGAGAGGAAAACAAACTGAAGGACATTGATTTATTTTTCATGATGATGGGAAAGCCATTGGAATGTTTGGAGGTTCTTTACAATCTCCTCCCCCACCCCCAAATTCTAAGAATGTTCAGTACTGAGTCATTTGTGCCAGTGAGTGAAAATCACAGGGAGCGGTTCAAAGAACAAACAGTGACCATCGTATTCATTGCAGACCAGACTTTCATCCAGTGAGTATCAGACTCTCTCATCAAAAGGTAAACAGGAGAGCCGTCGTATCCTTTGGGCAAGGTTGGGAGGTGACAAATTCAGTGCGAAGTCCAATGCAAACGCAGCTTGTGCCAAACTGACCTGAAAATTGGTTTGAGCCAGTGAAAATGCAACCAGCTATCAAAAATGGTGCAATTAACTTTGTTAATGAAATAAAGTTTCTTTGGCTGTCAATACCATAACAAGTCAGTCCAAGACAATAATTTGTTCATAGCAAACTTAATCAATGTGTTCAAACAGCAAAGAGCAATAATAAACATTATTTTACATGAAATCCAAATAATAGAAAAAGAGACACTTTTTCTCAACAACCTTCTTGTATGATCTTAACACTACCCATCATCATACCTCTATATTGATATTCTCTCCTTTCCCCATCCCCTTCTTGAAGAAACATAGAAAATAGATGCAGGAGTAGGCCATTCGGCCCTTCGAGCCTGCACCACCATTCAATATGATCATGGCTGATCATTCCTTCAGTACCCCTTTCCTGCTTTCTCTCCATACCCCTTGATCCCTTTAGCCGTAAGGGCCATATTTAACTTGAATATATCCAATGAACTGGCATCAACAACTCTCTGCGGCAGGGAATTCCACAGGTTAACAACTCTGGTGAAGAAGTTTCTTCTCATCTCAGCCCAAAACAGCCTGCCCCTTATCCTAAGACTGTGTCCCCTGGTTCTGGACTTCCCCAACATCGGGAACATTCTTCCCGCATCTAGCCTGTCCAGTCAGAATCTTATATGTTTCTATGAGATCCCCTCTCATCCTTCTAAACTCCAGTGTATAAAGGCCCAGTGATTCAGTCTCTCCTCATATGTCAGTCCAGCCATCCCTGGAATCAGTCTGGTGAACCTTTGCTGCACTCCCTCAATAGCAAGAATGTCCTTCCTCAGATTAGGAGACCAAAACCGAACACAATATTCCAGGTGGGGCCTCACCAAGGCCCTGCACAACTGCAGCAAGACTTCCCTGCTTCTATATTCAAATAACCTTGCTATGAAGGTCAACATACCATTTGCCTTCTTCACCGCCTGCTGTACCTGCATGCCAACTTTCAATGACTGATGAACCATGACACCCAGGTCTTGCTCACCTCCCCTTTTCCTAATCTGCTGCCATTCAGATAATATTCTGCCTTCATGTTTTTGCCCCCAAAGTGGATAACCTCACATTTATCCACATTATACTGCATCTGCCATGTATTTGCCCACTTGCCTAACCTGTCCAAGTCACCCTGCAGCCTCTTAGCGTCCTCCTCAAAGCTCACACCGCCACCAAGTTTAGTGTCAGCTGCAAACTTGGAGATATTACACTCAATGCCATCATCTAAATCATTAATGCATATTGTAAAGAGCTGGGGTCCCAGCACTGAGCCCTGCGGCACTCCACTAGTCACTGCCTGCCATTCTGAAAAGGACCCATTAATCCCGACTCTCTGCTTCCTGTCTGCCAACCAGTTCTCTATCCACGTCAGTACATTACCCCCAATACCATGTGCTTTGATTTTGCACACCAATCTCCTGTGTGGGACCTTGTCAAAAGCCTTTTGAAAGTCCAAATACACCACATCCACTGGTTTTCCCTGGTCCACTCTACTAATTACATCCTCAAAAAATTCCAGAAGATTTGTCAAGCATGATTTCCCTTTCATAAATCCATGCTGACTTGGACCAATCCTATCACTGCTCTCCAAATGCGCTGCTAATTCATCCTTAATGATTGATTCCAACATTTCCCCCATCACCTTGTATACTATCAGTTTCAATGATTTTCCCTTGTAATTCCCGACCAGTTCAGATCAGCACAGACTGGGAATCTAACCTGGATCTTTCCTGGTCTATATGGTTGAATACCATACCGGATGGTGTATTTATCCACTGGCGAGTAGAGCAAATTTCAACTTCATATTGGCTCGGAAAGATTCATAAATTTACTGATTCATAAATACCCTTTGGCGTATTATTTTTTTAAAACACCCTCCTCATTAAGGAGATGAATGATGTAATGCATGTCGAGACGCCATTTACCACCCAGTAAGTGCAGTGATACCCAGTGAAATAAGAGTAGTTAGAGAATATGAGCCACCTGAACGGGAGGACTGGTCGCTCAGGTGAAACTTACACGCTGCTAGTTTGTTACTCGTTACCATGGGGACCACTCCACTCGCCACCTCCGCCTCCGTGCTCTCCTGATTGGTGCAATTAAGCTCTTCGTCGCCTGTGATTGGCTCAGTTACACGTCACATTAACTTGATGCATTTCAATGGGTTGAAATTGCCATTAAAATTAAATGTATCATTGGCAACATTCCTGGGAAACAGGTTCCACTCCGGGGCCAGTTTGTGCTAAAACTACAATAGAAAAATTATCATTCTTTCCGACCTGTTCTATTAATTTCATTCCTCACAGAGTTATTTTTTTAAGTAGGTTAGTTTGTTGTTTCTCCAGTACAATTTCGTCGAGAAAAGTGCAATTCTTGGGGTGGCAAACACATTAGTAAAAATCCTCTGGGAATACAGAGTTTGAAAAATAATATAATGTCAGGCAGGGGATATCTGCTCATGGATTTTGATCAAATAAGCCATTCTAAGTGGGCAGTGAGAGAATGCAAGACAAACAAACCTCTTCACATAATCCCAAACCTGTGTGGGTTTATGTAAAACTTACAGGAGCCTAGACCGGGTTACTTTCAATAACTAAAAAAACTTTTTGACCACAAAGTTTGAGACAGCCTGTAATTGTATTTCTTCCAATTTAACCTTTACACCTTCTTTCATTCATTCATTTTACTTTTATATTTTAAGTCTCTGTGTTCCGTGTCTGTCTGTTCCGCTAAAATCACTCCTTGTTTTTGTTACCTGTTTTCATCAAACCGCGAATGGCCGCGAACTTTGATCCAGCTTCCAGCGAACTCTTCGCAACGGTTTCTAAAGAGAAAAAGAAACTCTCCGCTTCCTGCCGACCGGGTTTAAAAGGCAGTAAATTAGCAGTAGAATCTGGGTTTTGGAGGGTCAACCATTCGCCAAATAAACAGCCGATGGGCCGGCGGTAGAAGGAAACTGAACCCCCTTGTTAGCCGAGTTTGAAACTTGACTCCAGGGGAAAGAGAGAAAAAAAAAGTTTCAAATTGGCGAGGAACTGTCATGTAGACACGGCGGTGGGAGGAGAGCTGATTGACAGTCACTGTGACCAATGGAGGTGCGAACTGCGGTCGTCGGGGAGCAATCCGCACCGGGCAGGGGCGGGCACCAAGCAGGGAGCTGAACCAAGCGGCCAAGTTTCATTTTTCCCCAGTTTATTTTTCTTTATGGACGTTTCCTTTTCCCCACCCCTTTCCCATTGCAAGGCCTTCATTCCCTTATGTATGCACCAAACTCAGACGGCTGGTTAAGCACTTGGGCTTTGCTGGTGCTAACAGTTTCTGACTGAATGCTGCAAAAGAAGTATTTACACATCCTGCTTGATAATGCCCCTTCCCTCTTAATCTGATCAGAATTTTCCTGTTTCTCACGTATTTCTCTATCAGATTTCGGTATATTTATTTATACAGAAGTGCAAACACACCAAGTAAAAAAATGCAGGAACAATGAAACGTTCCACACAATGGGATGCACATTAAAATGACTGTACATCTTGTTCTTGCACGTTGATAACCTCCTCAGTGTCCGGGAACCTTCAAACTGGTTGAAAATAGCCTCAAATGCAATTAAACTGTTTGAGGGGGCTAACTACTTTCACAGCATCACTTGTGTTGGAAGTGATGTGTTAATTGGACCGGTTCTCGTTGGTGCCAAATAGTCCAGGAAAACTGCACAGTTACTACAAAACTCTTCTTTGTGCTGTCTGTTAGCTTGGCTCAGCTTGTAGCACTCTTGCCTCTTGAGTTAGGAGGTTGTGAGTCTACATGTCATTGCAGGTCTCGAACCCATCATGTAGGCTGACACTTCAGGGAAATGCTGCATTTAGGACCGAGATGAGGAGAAACTTCTTCACTCACAGAATTGTGAACCTGTGGAATTCTCTACCACAGAAAGTTGTTGAGGCCAGTTCATTAGATATTTCAAAAGGGAGTTAGATGTGGCCCTTACAGCTACAGGGATCAAGGGGAATGGAGAGAAAGCAGGAATGGGGTACTGAAGATGCATGATCAGCCATGATCATATTGAATGGTGGTGCAGGCTCGAAGGGCCGAATGGCCTACTCCTGCACCTATTTTCTATGTAGCGATGTTTCTATGTCAGAGGTGCTGCTCTTTCCACGTGATATGAAACCAAGGCCATTTGCCTGCTAAGATGGATGTCAAAGATCCCATGTTGCTGTTCTAAGAAGAGCAACAACAGTTTGTATTTATAGTGACTTTAAATTAAAAAAATACTCAAACTGCTTTACAGATTTGTGTATGGAAAATATATGCTGAGGCAGGAGAGATTAAAAGAGTGACTGGAAACCTGGTTGAAGAGATGGGTTTTGAGGAGGTTTATAAAAGAGAGAGACGCAGAAGGGTTTAGGGAGGGAATTCCAGTGAATAGGATGCTGAAGACATGGTCATCAATGGTGGGGTGAAGGGAAGGGGTTGCACACGAGGCCAGAGCCACAGGAACAGGTAGTTTGAGTCAGAGAAGTAATGGGGCTAGAAAAGGTTACAGAGATAGGGTGGGGTGAGGAGCACAGGATTGAAGTTTATGGTGTGACCTGAAGATGACAACTTCAGCCTTCCCAATATTTATTTGTAGAATCATAGAATAGTAAAGCACAGAAGGAGGCCATTCGGCCCATCGAGTCTGCGCTGGCTCTTTCAAAGAGCAATCCAGTTAGTCCCACTTCCCAACTCGTTCCCCATATCCCTGCAATTTTTTCTCCTTCAAGTATTTAACCAATTCCTTTTTGACAGCTACTATTGCATCTGTTTCCACCATCCTATCAGGCAACGCATTCCAAATCCTAATCACTCATTGCATAAAAAAAGTTTTTTCTCATGTCACCTAGAACATAAGAACATAAGAACTAGGAGCAGGAGTAGGCCATACGGTCCCTCAAGCCTGCTCCGCCATTTAATACGATCATGGCTGATCTGATCATGGACTCAGGTCCACTTCCCTGCCCGCTCCCCATAACCCCTTATTCTCTTATCTCTATCTCTGTCTTAAATTTATTCAATGACCCAGCTTCCACAGCTCTCTGAGGCAGTGAATTCCACAGATTTACAACCCTCTGAGAGAAGAAATTACTCCTCTTCTCAATTTTAAATAGGCGGCCCCTTATTTTTATACCCCCTTGTTCTAGTCTCCCCTATCAGTGGAAACATCCTCTCTGCATCCACCTTGTCAAGCCCCCTCTTATAATCTTACATGTTTCGATACGATCACCTCTCATTCTTCTGAATGCCAATGAGCAGAAGCCCAACTTACTCAACCTTTCCTCATAAGTCAACCCCTTTATCTCCGGAATCAACCTAGTGAACCTTCTCTGAACTGCCTCCAAAGCAAGTGTATCCTTTTTTAAATATGGAAACCAAAACTGTACACAATGTTCCAGGTGTGGCCTCACCAATACCCTGTATAACTGTAGCAAGACTTCCCTGCTTTTATATTCCATCCCCTTTGCAATAAAGGCCAAAATTCCATTGGCCTTCCTGATCAGTTGCTGTACCTGCATACTAACCTTTTGTGTTTCATGCACAAGTACCCCCAGGTCCCGCTGTACTGCAGCACTTTACAATTTTTCTCCATTTAAATAATAATTTGCTCTTCGATTTTTTTTCTGCCAAAGTGCATAACCTCACTTTTCAACATTATACTCCATCTGCCAAATTTTTGTCCACTCACTTAGCCTGTCTATGTCCTTTTGCAGGTTTTTTTGTGTCCTCCTCACACATTGCTTTTCCTTCCATCTTTGTATCATCAGCAAACTTGGCTACGTTACACTCAGTCCCTTCATCCAAATCGTTAATATAGATTGCAAATAGTTGGGGTCCCAGCACTGATTCCTGTGGCACCCCACTAGTTACTGATTGCCAATCTGAGAATGAACCATTTATCCCAACTCTCTGTTTTCTGTTAATTAGCCAATCCTCTATCCATGCTAATATATTACCCCCAACCCCGTGAACTTTTATCTTGTGCAGTAACCTCTGGTTCTTTTGCCAATCACCTTAAATCTGTGCCTTCTGTCTAGCGTCCCTTCAGCCATGGGAAACTATTTCTTTTCTGCATGATTTTAAACATCTCTATCAAATCTCCTCTTAGCTAAAGAGAACAACCGCAGCATCTCCAGTTTATCCACGTAACTGTAATCCCTCATCCCTGGGACCATTCTAGTAAATCTCTTCGGTACTCTCACCAAAGCCTTCATGTCCTTGCTAAAGTGTAGTGCCCACAATTCGACACAATATTCCAGCTGGGGCTGCACTAGGGTTTTATATGGGTTTAGCATAATTTCCTGGCTTTTATACTCTATGCCTCTATTTATAAAGCCCAGGATCCCATATGCTTTATTAACTGCTTTGTCAACCTGTCCTGTCACCTTCAAAGATTTGTGCACTAACACCCCGGTCCCTCTGTTCTTGCACCCCCTTTAAAATTGTACCATTTAGCTTGTATTGTCTCTCCTCATTCTTCCTACCAAAATGTATCACCTCACACTTTTCTGCATTAGTTAAGATTCATCCAAGACTGCATGTCAGATGATCAGTTTGACAGTACAGAGATGGTGGAGGTGTTGAGAGAGTTGGTCGAGATGTAAAGCTGGGTGTCATCGTTGTACGTGTAGTGTAGGTGAGGACGAAAACCCCCTCATTTTACCCAGAAGGAAAAGAGCTGTGGGATCTGTCTGTGCTGCAATGTGAATTGAAACCGAGACAGTTTGACCTTGGCAGAGCAGTGATTGGACGGGGGAGGACACCGGAGGGCCAATGGTGGGACAGACTCAGCCCGAAGCATGGGGCTTTCAAGCCAATGAGAGAGCACTTGCTCGAAAACTGTGGGACTGACTCATCGCCATTATCGGGCTATTGTCTTTCCCATGTTTACACTATGGAGGGAAATTATGCAGCCCTTCAGAAAACTAGGGAACCCAAAACAAACCAAGGGCCTACACAATGGCTACAGGAGACCAACCCAATCAACGCCTACTCAAATCTTGAGTAGGTTAGAAAAACTGAATTGGAGGGAAATTATGCAGACTTTCAGAAAACTAGGGAACCCAAAACAACCCAAGGGCCTGCACAATGGCTACAGGAGGCCAACGCAATCAACACCTACTCAAACCTTGAGTAGGTTAACATCAGTGGAAAAAACCCGCAATAATCTAAAAATGCTGCGTTTTTCAAAATCACAAAGCCCACCAATGGGAAGGATTGATTTCAGCACGAGAGGCGGACTGGATAATCTGACTATAAAAAGGGGTTTCTGACGCAGTATGGGTGCAATCGAGTGAGGGTAGTCCCACGGAGCTAGACAAGAGAGGAGAGGTTTTGGGAAAGGATGGCATAATTGACTGTGTCGACTGCTGTAGAGAGGTCTAGGAGGACAAGAAGGAATAAGGCACCATTGTAACAGAGGATGTCATTTGTAACTTTGATTAGGGTTATTTCAGTGTTGTGTGTTTTCCTGGTGGAGAAAAATACAGGTCCTGAGGAAAAATTTTACACGTGAAATGTTAACCAGTCTTTTCTCTCCACAGATGTTGATTGACCTGTTTTATATATCCAGGATATTCAGTTCTTGTTTCGTATTTCTAGCATTTTCAGGTTTGTATGTGTGAATTTTGCCAGTGTGCTGGTCAACATTCCTCTCTCAATGTCAACCAACACCATCAAAAGTCATTCGTCCCATTTAATATTTGTGGGATCTCACTGTGCACAATTGGCTGTGGTGTTTGCCTGCATAACTACAGTGACTGCAATTTAAAAATAATGAATTGGATGATAAGCACTTTGGGATGGGCTGAGAACATAGGAAGCCCCTATAGAAATGCAAGTGCTTTTCTCCTTTCTTTCTGTCTCCCTTTTCCTTTCTCTTTTTTTCTCAAACTGGTTGGGCTAGAAATTCGGGTGTGAACAGCTCTGGCTGTTTTCCCCACAAAGCTGGATCTTGTCCTTATGCCAGTTTGGTTGCAATGAAAGTCAAAACCAGTTCACAACAGTGCAAAGCCTGTAGTGAAACAGGTTGGTGTATTTAAGTTTGCTCCAAACATTTTGCAATTCCTCACAAAAGCCAAGAGATAAAATAGTTTTAAATTGTGTTTTTATTATTGCTCTGGAAATTAATCTAGTGATATAATCATTTTGACATTGTCAGTATGGTTTTAATTTATTTTTGCATGCCTGTATCCGGTTTGGTGATTTCATTGCTAAACATTCTCCTTTGGTGTCAGCCTTGGCTGATTGGTAGCACTCACCTTTCAGTAATAAATTCAGAGATTTGAGCCCATAGTCTAGGCTGACACTCCAATGCAGCACCGAGGGAGTGCTGCACTGTCAGAGGTGCTGCCTTTTGAGTCTGCCCTCCCAGCTGGATGTAAAAGATCCCATGGCTCTACTTGAAGAAGAGCAGAGGAGTTCTCCTCCGTGTCCTGCTCTCAAGCAACATCACATAAAAGAGATTATCTGGTCATTTGCTTCATTGCAATTTGTGAGACCTTGCTGCGCACAAATTGGCTATTGTGTTTCCCTACATTACAACAGTGCAGCGTATCAAAGGTACTTCATTTTATGTGACGCACTTTGGGATGCCCTGAGGTAATGAAAGGCACTATATGAGTGAAAGTTCTTTCCTCTTTAGACATGATACAATGTCCTAGGGGAAGTGTTTGCTAGTGCTGTTGGGGAGGAGTTAAACTAATATGGCTGGGGGATGGGAACCTATGCAGGGAGGCAGAGGGAAATAAAAGGGAGACAGAGGCAAAAGATAGAAAGGAGAATAGTAAAAGTGGAGGGCAGAGAAACCCAAGGCAAAAAACAAAAAGGGCCACATTACAGCAAAATTCTAAAGGAGCAAAGTGCGTTAGAAAGACAAGCCTGAAGGCTCTGTGCCTCAATGCGAGGAGTATTCGGAATAAGGTGGACGAATTAACTGCGCAGATAGCAATTAATGGTTATGCTGTAATTGGCATCACAGAGACATGGCTCCAGGGTGACCAAGGCTGGGAACTCAACATCCAGGGGTATTCAACATTTAGGAAGGATAGACAGAAAGGAAAAGAAGGCGGGGTGGCGTTGCTGTTAAAGAGGAAATTAATGCAATAGTAAGGAAGGACATTGGCTTGGATGATGTGGAATCGGTATGGGTGGAGCTATGGAATACCAAAGGGCAGAAAACGCTGATGGGAGTTGAGTACAGACCACCAAACAGTAGTAGTGAAGTTGGGGACAGCATCAAACAAGAAATAAGGGATGTGTGCAATAAAGGTACAGCAGTTATCATGGGCAACTTTAATTTACATATATATTGGGCTAACCAAACTAGTAGCAATGCGGTGGAGGAAGATTTCTTGGAGTGTATTAGGGATGGTTTTCTTGACCAATATGTCGAGGAACCAACTAGAGAGCAGGCCATCCTAGACTGGGTGATGTGTAATGAGAAGGGACTAATTAGCAATCTTGTTGTGCAAGGCCCCTTGGGGGAAGAGTGACCATAATATGGTAGAATTCTTTATTAAGATGGAGAGTGACACAGTTAATTCAGAAACTAGGGTCCTGAACTTAAGGAAAGCTAACTTCGATGGCATGAGGAGTGAATTGGCTAGAATAGACTGGCAAATGATACTTAAAGGGTTGATGGTGGATAGGCAATGGCAAACATTTATAGATCACATGGATGAACTTCAACAATTGTATATCCCTGCCTGGAGTAAAAATAGAACAGGGAAGGTGGCTCAACCGTGGCTAACAAGGGAAATTAAAGATAGTGTTAGATCCAAGGGAGAGGCATATAAATTGGCCAGAAAAAGCAGCAAACAGGACTGGGATAAATTTAGAATTCAGCAGAGGAGGACAAAGGGTTTGATTAGGAGGGGGAAAATAGAGTACGAGAGGAAGCTTGCCGGGAACATAAAAACTGACTGCAAAAGCTTCGATAGATATGTGAAGAGAAAAAGATTAGTGAAGACAAACATAGGTCCCTTGCAGTCGGACTCAGGTGAATTTATAATGGGGAACAAAGAAATGGCAGGCCAATTGAACAAATACTTTGGTCCTGTCTTCACGAAGGAAGACACAAATAACCTTCCGGATGTACTAGGGGACCGAGGGTCGAGTGAGAAGGAGGAACTGAAGGATATCCTTATTAGGCGGGAAATTGTGTTAGGGAAATTGATGGGATTGAAGGTTGATAAATCCCTGGGGCCTGATTGTCTGCATCCCAGAGTATTTAAGGAAGTGGTCCTAGAAATAGTGGATGCATTGGTGATCATTTTCCAACAGTCTATCGACTGGATCAGTTCCTATGGACTGGAGGGTAGCTAATGTACCCCCACTTTTTAAAAAAGGAGGGAGAGAGAAAATGGGTAATTATAGACCGGTTAGCCTGACATCAGTAGTGGGAAACATGTTGGAATCAATTATTAAAGATGAAATAGCAGCGCATTTGGAAAGCAGTGACAGGATCGGTCCAAGTCAGCATGGATTTATGAAAGGGAAATCATGCTTGACAAATCTTCTGGAATTTTTTGAGGATGTAACTAGTAGAGTGGACAAGAGAGAACCAGTGGATGTGGTGTATTTGGACTTTCAAAAGGCCTTTGACAAGGTCCCACATAAGAGATTGATATGCAAAATCAAAGCACTGTATTGGGGGTAATGTACTGTTGTGGATAGAGAGTTGATTGGCAAACAGGAAGCAGAGAGTCGGGATAAATGGGTCCTTTTCGGAATGGGAGGCAGTGACTTGTGGAGTGCCACAGGGCTCATTGCTGGGACCCCAGCTCTTTACAATATACATTAATGATTTGGATGAAGGAATTGAGTGTAATATCTCCAAGTTTGCAGATGACACTAAACTGGGTGATGGTGTGAGCTGTGAAGAGGATGCTAAGAGGCTGCAGGGTGATTTGGACAGGTTAGGTGAGTGAGCAAATACATGGCAGATGCAGTATAATGTGGATAAATGTGAGGTTATCCACTTTGGTGGCAAAAACACAAAGGCAGAATATTATCTGAATGGCGGCAGATTAGGAAAAGGGGAGGTGCAATGAGACCTGGGTGTCATGGTTCATCAGTCATTGATACTTGGCATGCAGGTACAGCAGCTGGTGAAGAAGGCAAATGGCATGTTGGCCTTCATAGCTAGGGGATTTGAGTAGGGGAGCAGGGAAGCCTTACTGCAATTGTACAGGTCCTTGGTGAGGCCTCACCTGGAATATTATGTTCAGTTTTGGTCTCCTAATCTGAGGAAGGACGTTCTTGCTATTGAGGGAGTGCAGCGAAGGTTCACCAGACTGATTCCAGGGATGGCTGGACTGATATATGAGGAGAGACTGGATCAACTGGGCCTTTATACACTGGAATTTAGAAGGATGAGAGGGGATCTCATAGAACCGTATAAGATTCTGACGGGACGGGACAGGTTAGATGCGGGAAGAATGTTCCCGATGTTGGGGAAGTCCAGAACCTAGGGACACAGTCTTAGGATAAGGGGTAAGCCATTTAGGACTGAGATGAGGAGAAACTTCTTCACTCAGAGAGTTGTTAACCTGTGGAATTCCCTGCCGCAGAGAGTTGTTGATGCCAGTTCCTTGGATATATTCAAGAGGGAGTTAGATATGGTCCTTACTGCTAAAGGGATCAAGGGGTATGGAGGAAAAGCAGGAAAGGGGTACTGAGGTGAATGATCAGCCGTGATCTTATTGAATGGTGGTGCAGGCTCGAAGGGCCGAATGGCCTATTCCTGCAACTATTTTCTATGTTTCTATGTTTCTGTGTTACTAGCTATGCACTGCACTTCCTGCATTACACGCTGTCTTACTTCAGTCGTTATGCATGATCATGCAGATCTTGATTCTGTTCATGTATTGGCATTGTTTGATCTTAGTGCTGGGCTCTGTGCCAGGTGGGCTCTGTTGCGAGTCAGAAGGTTATGTGTTCAAGCCCCACTCCAGAACTTGGCACATAATCTGGACTGACAGTCTAATGCAGTACTGAGGGAGTGCTGCTCTGTTGGAGGTGCCGCCCTTTGGTTCTAACATTAGCTGAGACACCGGTTTGCTAGTTCAAGTGAATTGAAGATGAGTAGGGGAGTTCTCCTAATGGTTTGGCCAACATTCCTCCCTCAACCAAACACCAAAAGCAGGCTAAATGGTCATTTGATCTATTGCTGTTTATTGAACTTGGCTAGTGCCAAAATGTCATGTTTACTCACACAACAACAGTAGTCACTACACTTCCAAGTGATCCATTATAAATGAAGTGTTCTGAGAGATGCGATAAAGCACTGTATAAAGTAAAGTTCTTTCTCTGGCTCCTTAACTACACAGCTGGCAGCTTTGCAATCTACATTTCTGTCTATCTCCTTACTGGAGCGCAGCAAAACATTGCTTCATAGAGAGTGAGTCAGTCAGAAACTGGCAAATATGGTCATATATACCATCTGGCTAACTTCTTGTTCATCATCCCATCCCACTCTCAAATCCCCGTGGACATTACTACATGTACCCATGCATAGCTCAGAATTCAAGTGCTATCAAGGCAAAATGGTAGCTGGTTGATCAAATCTGGGGGGGCGGAGGGAGATATTTTGCAAAACTTTGGAGCCTCAGACATTCTGTGAAAATTGTTGATGGCATTTTCTAAGTTTATCAGGATAGTCAACTCAGGGAGATAAAAGGAAAGAGGAAACACAGAGGAGGTTTTGCATGGCAGTGGTTCTTTATTATTTTAATCTTTTCCTTGTTTATCTTTTTTCATTTTTGGCGGAAGCAGGGTGGGTAAATGGAACTTGCGATTCTTGTGAATATATTGCATAGAGTATATATATATATATATATATGTGTGTAGAGAATATATGTAGAATGTGTATATAGAATATATACATGTATATGTATAATGTGGAAAGAGAATATATACAGAATGTGTATAGAGAATATATAAGTATATAATGTGAATAGAGTATATATATATAGAGAGAATGTGTATTGATAATATGTATAGAATGTAAATATAGAATATATATAGAATGTGTATAAATATATATATATATACACACACATAGAATGTGTATATAGACTGTATATAGAATGTGTATAGATAAAATATATAGGTGTAAATAGACTATATATAGAATGTGTATAGAGAATATATAAAATGCCTGAATTTCATCACTCTATCGCCGCGTTTCTAGGCGGTATTTCCTTGTTTTGAGCGGTCTTTCATTGGTGAGAATTTCATCAAAGCCTTATGCCAGTGGTTTCTAAATATTGCTGGGAAATGGACCGCTGGTGTGCAACATTGGGAAAACCACTCCCGCCGAGTTTGGTGAGTGTGGTGATCCGTACTTCTTGAAAATAAAACGCCCAGTCGAAGCAGCCTTTCGATGGATGGTAGGTAGGAAACCCTGCAAAAAAAGGTAAGAAACGTTTTTTTTTAATTATTTTGCAGCGATTCAGTGGAAAAGGGTTCAGTGAATGTTTTCCGATGAATCATGTAGACTATATATAGAATGTGTATAGAGAATATATATATAGAATGTCAATATAGAATAGAAATAGAATGTGGATAGAGGGTATATATAGAATGTGTATATAGAATGTATATAGAACATGTATAGAATAGATAAGAACATAAGAACATAAGAAATAGGAGCAGGAGTAGGCCATATGGCCCCTTGAGCCTGCTCTGCCATTTAATAAGATCATGGTTGATCTGATCATGGACTCAGCTCCACTTCCCTGCTCGCTCTCCATAATCCTTATTCCCTTATCGTTTAAGAAACTGTCTATTTCTGTCTTAAATGTATTCAATGTCCCAGCTTCCACAGCTCTCTGAGGCAGCAAATTCCACAGATTTACAACCCTCTGAGAGAAGAAATTCCTCCTCATCTCAGTTTTAAATGAGCGGCGCCTTATTCTAAGATTATGCCCTCAAATTCTAGTCTCCCTTATCAGTGGAAACATCCTCTCTGTATCCACCTTGTCAAGCTCCCTCATAATCTTACATATTTCAGCAAGATCACATCTCATTCTTTGGAATTCCAATGAGTAGAGGCCCAACCTACTCAACCTTTCCTCATAAGTCAAGCCCCCTCATCTCTGGAATCAACCTAGTGAACCTTCTCTGAATTGCCTCCAAAGTGTCATGTATTTCACCATCTTGCAATGACTATAAGTATGTAACTGTAATTCATGCATACTGTACCAGTAGCCTTGTAATGCACACCCTGACCACAGGGAGTGAGCTCCTCACCTGGGCTTTCAGGTATAAAAGGGGAGGTCCCACCCAGGATCAACACTCTTCAGTCCTGGAAATTAAGTGAAGGTCACAGAGTGACCGTGTCTGATATATCCATACCTCGTGTGAGTTTGTAACAAGGTGCAGAGACACTACACAAAGCAAGTATATCCTTTCGTAAATATGGAAACCAAAACTGCACGCAGTATTCCAGGTGTGGCCTCACCAACACCCTGTATAACTGTAGCAAGACTTCGATGCTTTTATACTCCATTCCCTTTGTAATAAAGGCCAAATTTCCATTGGCCTTCCTGACCAGTTGCTGTACCTGCATACTAACCTTTTGTGTTTCATGCACCAAGGACCCCCAGGTTCCTCTGTACTGCAGCACGTTGCAATCTTTCTCCATTTAAATAATAACTTGCTCTTTGATTTTTTTCTGCTAAAGTGCATTTGACCTCACACTTTCCAACATTATAATCCATCTGCCAAATTTTTGCCCATTCACTTAGCCTGTCTATGTCCTTTTGCAGATTTTTTGTTTCCTCCCATCTTTGTATCGTCAGTAAACTTGGCTATGTTGGGGAAATCCAGAACCAGGGGACACAGTCTAAGGATAAGGGGTAGGCCATTTAGGACTGAGATGAGGAGAAACTTCTTCACTCAGAGAGTTGTTAACCTGTGGAATTCCCTATCGCAGAGAGCTGTTGATGCCAGTCCGTTGGATATATTCAAGAGGGAGTTAGATGTGGCCCTGACGGCTAAACGGCTAAAGAGAAAGCAGGAAAGGGGTACTGAGGTGAAAGATCAGCCATGATCTTATTGAATGGTGGTGCAGGCTCGAGGGGCCAAATGGCCTACTCCTGCACCTATTTTCGATGTTTCTATGTTACATCGGTCCCTTCTTCCAAGTCGTTAATATAGATTGTAAATAGTTGGGGTCCCAGCACTGATCCCTGCAGCACCACACTAGTTACTGATTGCCAACCCAAGACTAAACCATTTATCCCGACTCTCTGTTTTCTGTTAGTTAGCCAATCCTCTATCCATGCTAATATATTACCCCCAACCCCATGAACTTTTATCTTGTGCAGCAACCTTTTATGTGGAACCTTGTTAAATGCCTTCGGGAAGTCCAAATACACCACATCTACTGGTTCCTCTTTATCCACCCTGTTTGTTACCATGTACCATGTGGGAACTCAGGGACACTTCCGGTGTCCCTGACGACTACGTGTGCGGGAAGTGTATCCGCCTCCAGCTCCTGATGGTCCGCGTTGCGGAATTGGAGCTGAGGGTGGATTTACTCTGGAGCATCCACGAGTCTGAGAATGACGTGAGTAGCACGTGTAACGAGTTGGTCTTACCGCAGGTGAAGGGTCCACAGCCAGCTAGGGAATGGAAGACCAGCAGGAAGAGCAGTGCAAAGAAGATAGTGCAGGGGTCCCCTGCAGTCATCCCCCTGCAAAACAGATACACTGCTTTGGGTACTGTTGAGGAGGATGACTCATCAGAGGAGGGCAGCAGCAGCCAAGTTCATGGCACCGTGGGTGGCTCTGCTGCACAGAAGGGTGGGAGAAAGAGTGGGAGAGCTATAGTGATAGGGGACTCTATTGTAAGGGGAATAGATAGGAGTTTCTGCAGCCGCAACCGAGACTCCAGGATGGTATGTTGCCTCCCTGATGCAAGGGTCAAGGATGTCTCGGAGCGGCTCTAGAGCATTCTGGAGAGGGAGGGTGACAGCCAGTTGTCGTGGTACATGTAAGTACCAACGATATAGGTAAGAAGCGGGAAGAGGTCCTACAAGCTGAATTTAGGGAGCTAGGAGTTAAATTAAAAAGTAGGACCACAAAAGTAGTAATCTCTGGATTGCTACCAGTGCCATGTGCTAATCAGAGTAGAGGGAGCAGGATAGTTAGAATAAATACGTGGCTTGAGCAGTGGTGCAAGAGGGAGGGATTCAAATTCCTGGGACATTGGAACCAGTTCTGGGGGAAGTGGGACCTGTACAAAAGGGACGGTCTACACTTGGACAGGACTGGAACTGATGTCCTAGAGGTAACATTTTCTAATGCAGTTCGGGAGTGTTTAAACTAATATGGCAGGGGGATGGGAATCTATGCAGCGAGATAGGGCAAAGTAATATGGAGTCAGAAACAGATGGTAGAAAGGTAAAAAGCAATAGTGGAAGGCCGAGTAAACAAAGGCAAGAAACAAAAGGGCCACACTACATCATAATTCTAAAAGGACAAAGGGTGTTAAAAAAACAAGCCTGAAGGCTTTGTATCGTAATGCAAGGAGTATCCGTAATAAGGTGGATGAATTAACTGTGCAAATAGATGTTAATGGATATGATGTGATTGGGATTAAGGAGACGTGGCTCCAGGATGATCAGGGCTGGGAACTCAACATCCATGGGTATTCAACATTCAGGAAGGATAGAATAAAAGGAAAAGGAGGTGGGGTAGTATTGCTGGTTAAAGAGGAGATTAACACAATAGTTAGGAAGGACATTAGCTTGGATGATGTGGAATCTATATGGGTAGAGCTGCAGAACACCAAAGAGCAAAAAACATTAGTGGGAGTTGTGTACAGACCTCCAAACAGTAGTAGTGATGTTGGGGAGGGCATCAAACAGGAAATTAGGGGTGCATTCAATAAAGGTGCAACAGTTATCATGGGCGGCTTTAATATGCATATAGATTAGGCTAACCAAACTGGAAACAATACGGTGGAGGAGGATTTCCTGGAATGTATAAGGGATGGTTTTCTCGACCAATATGTCGAGGAACCAACTAGGGGGGAGGCCGTCTTAGACTGGGTGTTGTGTAATGAGAGAGGATTAATTAGAAATCTCGTTGTGCGAGGCCCCTTGGGGAAGAGTGACCATAATATGGTGGAATTCTACATTTGGATGGAGAATGAAACAGTTAATTCAGAGACCATGGTCCAGAACTTAAAGAAGGGTAACTTTGAAGGTATGAGGCATGAATTGGCTAGGATAGATTGGCGAATGAGACTTAAGGGGTTGACTGTGGATGGGCAATGGCAGACATTTAGAGACCGCATGGATGAACTACAACAATTGTACATTCCTGTCTGGCGTAAAAATAAAAAAGGGAAGGTGGCTCAACTGTGGCTATCAAGGGAAATCAGGGATAGTATTAAAGCCAAGGAAGTGGCATACAAATTGGCCAGAAATAGCAGTGAACCTGGGGACTGGGAGAAATTTAGAACTCAGCAGAGGAGGACAAAGGGTTTGATTAGGGCAGGGAAAATAGAGTACGAGAGGAAGCTTGCAGGGAACATTAAGACGGACTGCAAAAGTTTCTATCGATATGTAAAGAGAAAAAGGTTAGTAAAGACAAACGTAGGTCCCCTGCAGTCAGAATCAGGGGAAGTCATAATGGGGAACAAAGAAATGGCAGACGAATTGAACAAGTACTTTGGTTCGGTATTCACTAAGGAGGACACAAACAACCTTCCAGATATAAAAGGGGTCAGAGGGTCTAGTAAGAAGGAGGAACTGAGGGAAATCCTTAATAGTCAGGAAATTGTGTTGGGGAAATTGATGGGATTGAAGGCCGATAAATCCCCAGGGCCTGATGGACTGCATCCCAGAGTACTTAAGGAGGTGGCCTTGGAAATAGTGGATGCATTGACAGTCATTTTCCAACATTCCATAGACTCTGGATCAGTTCCTATGGAGTGGAGGGTAGCCAATGTAACCCCACTTTTTAAAAAAGGAAGGAGAGAGAAAACACGGAATTATAGACCGGTCAGCCTGACATCGGTAGTGGGTAAAATGATGGAATCAATTATTAAGGATGTCATAGCAGCGCATTTGGAAAGTGGTGACATGATAGGTCCAAGTCAGCATGGATTTGTGAAAGGGAAATCATGCTTGACAAATCTTCTGGAATTTTTTGAGGATGTTTCCAATAGAGTGGACAAGGGAGAACCAGTTGATATATATTTAGACTTTCAGAAGGCTTTCGACAAGGTTCCACACAAGAGATTAATGTGCAAAGTTAAAGCACATGGGATTGGGATAGTGTGCTGACATGGATTGAGAACAGGTTGGCAGACAGGAAGCAAAGAGTAGGAGTAAATGGGTACTTTTCAGAATGGCAGGCAGTGACTAGTGGGGTACCGCAAGGTTCTGTGCTGGGGCCCCAGCTGTTTACATTGTACAATAATAATTTAGACGAGGGGATTAAATGTAGTATCTCCAAATTTGCGGATGACACTAAGTTGGGTGGCACTGTGAGCTGCGAAGAGGATGCTATGAGGCTGCAGAGTGACTTGGATAGGTTAGGTGAGTGGGCAAATGCATGGCAGATGAAGTATAAAGTGGATAAATGTGAGGTAATCCACTTTGGTGGTAAAAACAGAGAGACAGACTATTATCTGAATGGTGACAGATTAGGAAAAGGGGAGGTGCAACGAGACCTGGGTGTCATGGTACATCAGTCATTGAAGGTTGGCATGCAGGTACAGCAGGCAGTTAAGAAAGCAAATGGCATGTTGGCCTTCATAGCGAGGGGATTTGAGTACAGGGGCAGGGAGGTGTTGCTACAGTTGTACAGGGCCTTGGTGAGTCCACACCTGGAGTATTGTGTACAATTTTGGTCTCCTAACTTGAGGAAGGACATTCTTGCTATTGAGGGAGTGCAGCGAAGGTTCACCAGACTGATTCCCGGGATGGCGGGACTGACATATCAAGAAAGACTGGATCAACTGGGCTTGTATTCACTGGAGTTCAGAAGAATGAGAGGGGATCTCATAGAAACGTTTAAAATTCTGACGGGTTTAGACAGGTTAGATGCAGGAAGAATGTTCCCAATGTTGGGGAAGTCCAAAACCAGGGGACACAGTCTAAGGATAAGGGGTAAGCCATTTAGGACCGAGATGAGGAGAAACTTCTTCACCCAGAGAGTGGTGAACCTGTGGAATTCTCTACCACAGAAAGTTGTTGAGGCCAATTCACTAAATATATTCAAAAAGGAGTTAGATGTAGTCCTTACTACTAGGGGGATCAAGGGGTATGGCGAGAAAGCAGGAATGGGGTACTGAAGTTGCATGTTCAGCCATGAACTCATTGAATGGCGGTGCAGGCTCGAAGGGCCGAATGGCCTACTCCTGCACCTATTTTCTATGTCTATGTTTCTATGTTACATCCTCAAAGAATTCCAGCAAATTTGTTAAACATGACTTGCCCTTCATAAATCCATGCTGACTCTATCTGACTGAATTTTGCTTTTCCCAATGTCCTGCTACTGCTTCTTTAATAATGGACTCCAACATTTCCCCAACCACAGATGTTAGGCTAACTGGTCTATAGTTTCCTGCTTTTTGTCTGACTACTTTTTTAAATAGCAGCATTACATTTGCAGTTTTCCAATCTGCTTCGACCTCCCCAGAATCCAGGGAATTTTGGTAAATTACAACCAATGCATCCACAATCTGTATATATAGAATGTGTATATAGAACATATATAGAATGCATATATAGAAAATATATAGAATGTGTATCGAGAATGTATATATACATATACATACATGAAATGTGTATAGATTATATATATAAATAATGTGTATATAGAATATTTATATCGAATGTCTGTATAGAATATACATAGAATGTGTATTAGAAAAAATATAGAATGTGTATGGAGAATAGTGTATAGAGAATATATATATATATATATATATAGAATGTGTATATAGAATGTATATAGAATGGGGAGAAATTCGACACCGTCCCTATTGGGGGGGGGGCGGTAACATTCAGGAGGCACGAGACTTAGCGGCAGGCGCAGTAGTCCCGACTCTCCCGAGAAATTCGGGTTACTGCCCCAGAAGGAAGTGCAGCATAAATTTAAGCGTTCCACTTCCGTCCTGTGGCGTTAATGGGGCGGGTACTTCAGCAGCGCTGTACACTGGGCCGCACAGCACTGCCGCATCCGAAGGTGCCCTACCCTCAATTAAAGGGAAGGGCCCATGCTGCCAGCTCTGCAAATGAAAAATGGACCTACCTTGATCACCATGGATTCTATATATATTGTGTACATAGACTATATACATCTATAGGACTCAATTTTTCCCAAGCCCATTTTCTGGCATATTGCCAGAGTTACGCCCGTTTTTCTAGGCCAGAAATGCGGCAGAAATATTTTGCCAAAGTTTCCCTGATGTATAATCGAATTTTATACCGCACAGCGTGTCCAGTCACCTCGGGGGGTGGAACCTGTTGTCTGCGCCAAAAAACGATGCCGCACCTTCTGCGCGCGGAAAAAAAGTTACGTTTATGACGTCGTACCAATGGACGCGCATACTCAGTACAGCTCGGATTTGGCAATCGGCCATTTTTCAAGAGCCAGTTGGTGTGTGTTACAAATGCTGCGAGAGAGTATTGGAAAAATCGCAGCTGCAACAGTACAAGATGCAATGCGGTGCAATGACCAAGAATTTCTTACAGGAAGAAGTGGAGGTTCTAGTTACTGTGATTGAGAACAGATGGCTGGAGCTGGACACCAGTAGAGATCACATAAAAGTTCCACCAAAAGAAATGAAAAAAACACTGGAACCAAGTTGCAGAAGATTACTGCGCAGTGGTGACCACCATGAGATCTGCAGGCCAGTGTAAAAAGAAATGGCAGGACCTTGGTCAAGTATTTAGTGTAAGTAATATTTTCATTGATTCAATGCAATTGCAAATGAGACCAGCTGTATATGTCCCACCCAGCAGTAAGACACCCTCTCTAAAAAGTTGCATTTTCATCTTTGCAGAGGAAGGTGGCACACAACAAAAGGGAAAGAACACGAACAGGAGGAGGCCCGGCAAATCTGCACTCACTGGCACCCTTGGAAAAGAGGGTCGCTGCTTTGATGGTTCCTGCCTGGAAAAATAGCAATCAGTATGCACAAGTTGAGCCCACACTCGAGGGAGAGGGTAAGTCCTGCAAATTCATCGTGACCCTTCAAATCAACCTGCTGCCTGGCCTGCTACGTGTGAGCCTACTCATGCCACCCATCCTGCCCCCTCCTCTGCTGCGAACCAATTGACTGTTCTGTTATATTTTGCAGAACTTGAGGCCAACCCTAATGATGCAGAAGAAGATTCAGACACGGACGAGCCAGAAGAGGAGAACATCTTCCAAACCATCCACACAAGAGTTTAGTGTGCAAAATTAAAGCACATGGTATTGGGGGTAATGTACTGACGTGGATAGAGAACTGGTTGGCAGACAGGAAGCAAAGAGTAGGAATAAACGGGTCCTTTTCAGAATGGCAGGCAGTGACTAGTGGGATACCGCAAGGTTCAGTGCTGGGCCCCCAGCTATTTACAATATACATTAATGATTTGGACGAAGAAATTGAGTGTAATATCTCCAAGTTTGCAGATGACACTAAGCTGGGTGGCAATGTGAGCTGTGAGGAGGATGCTAAGAGGCTGAAGGTTGACTTGGACAGGTTAAGTGAGTGAACAAATGCATGGCAACTGCAGTATAATTGGAAAATGTGAGTTTGTCCACTTTGGTGGCAAAAACAAGGAAGCAGAATATTATCTGAATGGTGACAGATTAGGAAAAGGGGAGGTGCAACGAGACCTGGGTGTCATGGTACATCAGTCATTTAAAGTTGGCATCAGGTTCAGCAGGCGATGAAGAAGGCAAATGGCATGTTGGCCTTCATAGCTAGGGGATTTGTGTATAGGAACAGGGAGGTCTTGCTGCAGTTGTACAGGGCCTTGGTGAGGCCACACCTTGAATACTGTGTACAGTTTTGGTCTCCTAATCTTAGGAAGGACATTCTTGCTATTGAGGGAGTGCAGCGAAGGTTCACCAGACTGATTCGCGGGATGGCAGGACTGACATATGAAGAAAGACTGGATCGACTAGGCTTATATTCACTGGAATTTAGAAGAATGAGAGGGAATCTCATAGAAACATATAAAATTCTGACAGGATTGGACAGGTTAGATGCAGGAAGAATGTTCCCGATGTTGGGGAAGTCCAGAACCAGGGGTCACAGTCTAACGATAAGGGGTAAGCCATCTAGGACCAAGATGAGGAGAAACTTCTTCACGCAGAGAATTGTGAACCTGTGGAATTCTTTACCACAGAAAATTGTTGAGGCCAATTCGTTAGATATATTCAAAAGGGAGTTAGATGTGGCCCCTATGGCTAAAGGGATCAAGGGGTATGAAGAGAAAGCAGGAATGGGGTGTGAAGTTGCATGATTAACCATGATCATATTAAATGGTGGTGCAGGCTCAAAGGGCCGAATGGCCTATTCCTGCACCTATTTTCTATGTTTCTATGCCGGTGAGGGAGCTGGATGAAGCTCTCACTGTTGTACTGACTTTGGAGGAGGTGCCGCTCATGGAGGTGACAGCCCCTTCCGTGACTCGTGGTTTGAGTGTTGGTAGGACATTCCATGATTTCACACTTTCCGAGGTTGCGGGTCCCAGTGGTGTGGTACAGCGAGGCACACCCACGCCCCACCTTCCGAGGTTTCGGGTCCCAGTGGCGGGGTGCAGCAAGGCACACCCAGGGCCCAACCATCCCAGGCTGCGGCTCCCAGTGTTGGGGTGTGATGCCATTGAGTGCGGAGAGCATTGACCTTGCCTGATCACTCCTGGACGTCATCAGTGGGGTGAGTGATGAAGTAGCGGGACTGTCGGGAGAATTAACAGCAATGACACGAGAAATGGGAACGATATCTGGGACCATCAGTGAGGGAATAGTGGCATGAGAGAGGGAATGTTGCAGGTTGCTGAGACACTGTCAGGATGCTTGAGGGACGGCCTGTTGGGAGTTAGCTGCTGCAATAAGGGAACACGCCCAGACCCCGCGTTTATTGACAGAATGAACTGTCACTCCCACTCCAATCCCCACTCCAGTCTCTGAAGAGCCCAAAGCCGGACCCTCCAACTTGCCGCGTGACGCTGACACCCCCCACCCTCAAGAGGTGCGCAGTACCTGAGATGTTCGAAAGAATAAGCTTTGCCACTGCCTGCGGGCAGGGTGGTAGAGGGTCCAAGACTAAGCGCAGCGGGTGGTCTTAGAATAAGGGGGATGAGAGACGGGTGCAGCCTTTCTTTGCTACTGCTGTTGTTATTATTATTGTTACTGTTGTAACTGTTCTCAAATTAAAAGTTTTTTGTAAGTTATGTAAATTTAGAAGTTTATAAGTGATCTTAATGTTTTTAAGTGATCTTAAAGAGTGATATTAAAGTAAAGTTTGATACAAAAACTGAATTATGTTCCATTAACACAACACATTACAGAACAGCTCCAAACAGTAAACATGTTCCTGTGGAATAGATGTTGCTGAGCCCTCAGGCATCAGTAAAGTGTTCACGGATGAGCTGCTGGTGCAAGGCTCGAGCAATCGTTAAAGGAGCACGATGGCCCGCCCTCCTCCGCCATTGTGCTCCGGCCTCAGGCACTTGCATGGCTTCCTCATCCTCATTGTCCTCCTTCTCCTCCTCCTCCTCCTGCTCGTCACCTGCATCTTCCACATCATTATCATCAGCCACTCTCACCGCAGGTGGGTCTTCCACTACCAGCTGCTGCTCCCTCATGATGGCTAAGTTATGCAGCATGCAGCACACAACAGTGAACTGACCGACAATCTCAGGGGAGTATTGCAAGTAGCCTCCGGAATAGTACAAACACCTGTCTCGAGGTGGGTAAGGCCTCCTGCCCGGCACCCTACCGGCTCTGATGTTCCTGATGCGATGAAATCGAATCAACTGTCTCCTACATAGCACCATAATGCAGAAGGCTCGCACAAGGTATGGCATTGTCAGTATTGCCCCCATACTTGAACTTTACCTTTGAAAGAAGCTCAAAACGGCAGGAAAGCAGGCAGCACATGTTCGCAGTTGTATCTCTCCAGGTCTGTATGGATGGACCACACCCAAAGGTCTTGTGACTTCTCCACTCCCCCTGCACCCCCCACCTTGAGTTTTGTGACTTCTCTCTCTCCCTCCCCCTTCCCAGGGTTCAGCCTTCCGATTGGCACCTCGCTCCGTCTCTCTCCTCCCCCTCCTCTCCCCCTCCCCTCCCACGGCTTGTTTTGTAGCTGAACCCCGAGCCGCTGTGTCCGGGCGCGAGGCCAATTCTACCGGCCAAACCTATGACCCTCCAGCCCTGCTTCAAGACGTTCGCTGGTGGCGTATGAGTGAGTAAAAAAATGAGAAAAACTTCTGAAATCCAACAAATTTACATTCTACATTGACAGGTTAAAAAAAAGTTGAACTTTATTATTGATTTTGACAGTGTTCTTGACTCCCTCCAAAATCTTCGATTTAAAAACAATGGTGTCTTTCAGCGCAGATTTGTGAATGTGCACTGGTTTTCTTAACTCACCAGCAGGTTTTTTTGGGGGTGGCCAGATACGCCAACCTAAGAGAAAAAATGTTGGCCAAACTGCGAACAATTGAACAAACTGGCGCAGACATGAGGGAACATATGACGTAAAAAAAAACTGGCCTAGAAAAATCGTAACTAAGTCAGTTACGCCAGCATAGATCGCAGGAGGAAACTTGGAAAAAAATAAATACGCCAGAAAAAAGGCGCAAATGACCAGGGAAAATTGAGCCCATAGAATGTGTATATGGAATGTATATAGAATATATATATAGAATATATATGTATAGAGGATCTTTTTGGGTGTTCTGGAAGCTACACTCATCCAGGCAAGTGGAGAGTATTCCACCACTCTTGACTTGTGCCTTGTAGATGGTGGAAAGGCTTTGGGGAGTCAGGAGGTGAGACACTTGTTGCAGAATAGCCAGCCTCTGAACTGCTCTTGTAGTCACAGTATTTATGTGGCTGGCCCAGTTAAGTTTCTGGTCGATGGTGACCCCCAGGATGTTGGTGATGGGACTTTCGGCGATGGTAATGCCGTTGAATGTTAAGGGGTGGTGGCTAGACTCTCACTTGTTGGAAATAGTCATTGCCTGGCACTTGTGTGGTGTGAATGTTACTTGCCACTTATCAGCCCAACCTGAATGTCATCCAGGCCTTGGTGCACGTATATGTATGTATATGCAAGCAAATTTGGTGAGGTCCTCACGCCGGCGGGGAGAGAAGACCGCTGGGGAGCACATGCTGGCGTGCGCTGGCATGCAACGCCGACAAAAGTCCTCCCTCCCGCCCGCCCCAACCCCAGATTGGTCCGGGCGGCCCCCCGCTCCAGCAGCAGAAAAGACCACCGCGCGGAGGCAGGTCTTACCTGAACGGTAAGTATGAAGACCTGCAAGAAAAGGTTAGTGCAATTGTTTTCTTCATTTCTTTTGCAGCGATTTTGGTGGACGGGGTCTTCTGAAGAATTTCTAGTAGTTTTTTTTTAATGTGTTGTAAATTTTAAATTTTTCCCGTTTCCCCCTTCCTGGGCCTGACTCTATCCTTGGTGGTACTCTGCCGAGGATCGCATTTGCCGCCCAGAATGCGACCCTCTGCCGGCTCGTAAGGCCCATTTTTTCCGCCGGGCAGTTTTTTCCACATTTTCCCACCAAACTTCCGCCCAAAGTACCGTCAGGATCTTAGCGGTCCTTTCGACAGTGCATGGGTGGAAGTTAGGTTTGACCAAACTCGGGCCCACATTCTCTATTCGCTCTCTTTGGGGCCGAAATTCAGTTCCCCAGTAAGGGCCGTTACTGCCGGATTGCGGCAGCCAGGCGGCGGAATCGAATGACCGCTGATTTCTGGTCAAATGGCCACCGGGGACAGCTAAATTCAGCAGCGGTTTTTTCTGGCAGTCCCCACTTCTGCCCCGCCGCTGCCGAGTGGCCATGAGTGCGTCATCGGTGCGCACACCACCGGGACTCCCCACCTCCCTCGAATTCAGCCCGAAAAATCTTTTGCCCGCTAAGCGGTGCCCCCGACAGCTTTCTTTGTCGGTGCACCTTTCTTACCCTCTGTCAGCCCTGGCTGTGCACCGGCCATTAAAGGCAAAGGCCCAATGCCACGGCTGCCACTTTTTCTTTGCCGGCCGACTTCCATGTCGGCCGGACTATTGTGCTCCCTGTTTCGGCTGGGCCACTATCAGGCAGCCTGGCACCTCCTCTTGGGTGCCAGGCCATTGGCTCAGTTGAAACCCTCCCTGGTGGCCCAGTGGCCGATCCTAAATAATCGGCGATTCTCTCCCCTTTAAAGGAGGGGAGATACGTGGTAACGTAGACGCGCAATGTGGCAGCGGCAGAAAATCTGTCCCGCCCTCACTTACGCCCCTCACCAGCACTTACCGCCACACTTCCACCCCCTTTGTGACCGACTTCCTGGCCGATTAAAAAGAAATGACAAAGAGCTGAATATCGATCAAGAGTCGACCTCATCCTACCCAGCAGTGAAAACACTTAAAAAACAGTAAGTGCGGTAGGTTTCTGGCGGGCCTGAATTTCGGCCCCTATATATATAATTCTTTATACACATTCTATATATACATTCTCTATATACATTCTATATATATTCCATAT
Organism: Pristiophorus japonicus; assembly: GCF_044704955.1. Lineage (NCBI taxonomy): Eukaryota > Metazoa > Chordata > Chondrichthyes > Pristiophoridae > Pristiophorus > Pristiophorus japonicus. The sequence continues at coordinate 39,665,945 of NC_091994.1, forward strand.
ACACATTCTATATATATTCTCTGTACAAATTCTATATATATTCTATAGACACATTCTATATATATTCTATATGCAAACTCTCTATATATTCTATAGATGCATTATTATATATATTCTATAGACATATTCTATATATATTCTACATACACATTCTATATATATTCTCTGTACGTAGGCGGTCCCTCGAACGAGGATGACTTGCTTCCACATGAGTTCACAGATGCTTCAGTGAAGGACCCGATGTTCCAGTCTTGATCTCCAATTAAGGGGGTGGAAGATGCCTGTGCGTGGATTTTTTTAACGTGTGGTGACTGTTGCACATCAGCCACCACACGGGCTTGACAGAGCTAGGCATTTATCCAGTGGCAAAGGTTGAATCAAGACGACTGGAGTCCTGCTCTGCTGCACGGACCTAGTGCGCACACATATCGCAGTGTGGGCAGGCATGTGCTGCCCCTGGGCCCTTGGCTCTTCTAGGCCCCGTACCCTCATTCGCCACGAGCACCACCATAAGTCGGGGGCAATAAATAGAGCCGGTGCGCCGGGCCCTGGAACATGTGGGCGAAGGGGCGGCGAATGAGGGTGCTTTACCTTAATTTGATTGATTTCAGGACAAAGCAAGCACTCAGTGTTAAGTGATTCTACTTGTTTTACAATCACAATGTATTTACAGAGAGACAATGCCTTTGAAATTACATTCTGCATATCAGACAGTATCTTAACATATGCAAAATAGTTTAGGGCAGCCAAATTTAAGATGATCAGCCATAACTCAAATCGACAATATAGACTTTATAATTTCAATATAACTCATTTTGGTCACAATCTCCAACTGAAAATTATACTTCCGCTTCCGCTGCAGGAGGGACTGTTAAAGAAGGAGGCAACGCTGACTCAATTGTTTTCACCCAATAAAGGGTAAACTAAAACTTTAAAGATGAACACCAAGTTTTTTTAATTTAAATTTTTTAAATAGATCAATTTGACACTTCACAAAATTAAAATTCGTTTTTCAGGACCACAACCCTTGTTTAGCAGTCAGTACGCTGTTAAAACCCCAGTTATATCTAAAGCAAAAGGGTTTAACTTTTAATGCGGCATTTAACAGTGTAATTACCATGGAATAACCAACATTTTGTCAGTTTCCATGATTTGACCAATTACACTGATTGCCGGCTATGGGTGGGGGTGTGGGGAGGAGACACAGCGCAGCCAGTGTTAGTGCAGTGAATGATAGACTGAAATTTCTGGATTTCCGCATAAAGATGTGCATGCGCTACATCCTGAAGTTGCGGTCAGTGTCAAATGTGAATTTCATCAGGACCGCAATTCTGGGCCATAGTGTTGAAGGTTGATGTGGTACACAATTCCATGGATGGCATTAACGATGCTGTTTGCTTAAGTTTACACATTCTATGTATATTCTATATACACATTGTATATATTCTCTGTACACATTCTATATAGTCTATATACACATTCTATATATATTCTCTGTACACATTCTATATATATTCTATATACACATTCTATATATATATTCTATATTCACATATATATTCTGGAACAGCTTGGCTAGTGGCATGGCTAGTTCTGGAGCACAAGTCTTCAGCACTACAGCCGGGATATTGTCGGGGCCCATGGCCTTTGCTGTTTCCAGTGCGCTCAGCCGATTCTTGATATCATGAGGAGTGAATCGAATTGGCTGAAGACTGGCTTCTGTGATGGTGGGGAACTCAGGCGAGGGTTGATGTGGATCATCCACTCGACACTTCTGGCTGAAGATGGTTGCAAATGCCTCAGCCTTGTCTTTTTGCATTCACATGCTGGGCTCCGCCATCATTGAAGATGGGGATATTCATGGAGCCTCCTCCTCCTGTTAGTAAGTTTAATGGTCCACCACCATTCACGACTGGATGTGGCAGGACTGCGGAGGTGTGATCTGATCTGTTGATTGTGGGATCGCTTATCCCTGTCTATAGCATGCCGCCTCCGCTGTTTAGCATGCATGTAGTTCTGTGTTGCAGCTTCCCCAGGTTGTCACTTCATTTTTAGGTACGCCTGGTAATGCTCCTGGTATGCTCTTCTGCAATCCTTATTGAACCAGGGTTGGTCCCCTGGCTTGATAATAATGGTAGGGTGAGGGATATGCCGGGCCATGAGGTTACAGATTGTGGTGGAATACAATTCTGCTGCTGCTGATGGCCCACAGCGCCCCATGGATGCCCAGTTTTGAGTTGCTAGATCTGATCTGAATCTATCCCATTTAGCACGGTGATAGTGTCACACAACACGATGGAGGGTGTCCTCAGTGTGAAGACGGGATTTCGTCTCCACAATGACTGTACGGTGATCACTGTTACCAATGTTGTCATGGACAGATGCATCTGCGACAGGTAGATTGGTGAGGACGAGGTCAAGTAGATTTTTCCCTCGTGTTGATTCTCTCACCACCTGCCGCAGGCCCAGTCTGGAACTATGTCCTTCAGGGCTCGGCCAGCTCGCTCAGTAGTGATACTACCGAGCTACTCTTGGTGATGGACATTGAAGACCCCCATCCAGAGTACATTATGTACCCTTGCTACTTTCAGTGCTTCTTCCAAATGGTGTTCAACATGGAGGAGTACTGATTCATCAGCTGAGGGAGGGCGGTTGGTAGTAACCAGCAGGCGGTTTCCTTGCCCATGCTTGACCTGAAGCCTGAGAGTTCATTGGGTCCGGAATCAATGTTGAGGATTCTCAGGGCCACTCCCTCCCGATTGTATACCACTGTGCCGCCACCTCTGGTGGTTCTGTCCTGCCGGCGGGACAGGACATACCCAGGGATGGTGGTGGAGGAATCTAGGATATTGGCTGAAATGTATGATTCTGTGAGTGAGACTATGTCAGGCTGTTGCTTGACTTGGCACAAGTTCCCCAGATGTTCATGAGAAGGACTTTGCAGGGTCGATTGGGCCATTGTCGTGTCCATAGCCAGTGCCGAGTGGTCCGTCTGGTTTTATTCCTATTATTGTTTTTCGTAGTGGTTTGTTACAAACTGAGTGGCTTGCTAGGCCATTTCAGAGGGCAGTTGAGAGTCAACCACACTGCTGTCAGTCTGGAGTCATTAATAGGCCAGAGCCGGTAAGGACAGCAGATTTCCTTCCCCAAAGGACTAGTGAACCAGATGGGTTTTTACAACAATCTAGTAATTTCATGTACTGATACTAGCTTTTTAATTCCAGATTTATTTAATTAACTGAATTGAAATTCCACAGCTGCCATGGTGGGATCTGAACTCATGTCTCTGGATCATTAGTCCAGGTCTCTGGATTACTAGTGCAGTAATATAACCACTATGCTACCGTTCCTATAATTAGCTCATTGTATGTGAAGCATTGCGGGACACTTCTGAGAGTTGTGAAAAAGTATTATATAATTACAGGTCACCTGAAATGTATATGATACACATTTGTGTATGTCTGTATGTGGATGTTCATTCCTTCATATGTGTATAATACAAACAATCACCTTCATTTTCCTTTACTTTGGAGTAATTATAATAGGGTTTTGTGGTACCAATCAGTCACAAGACACTTGCATTTCCTTCTTCTACTCTGTCGATCTCTCCATGTCCACTTCCTCCATCCCAAACCCCTTCCTCCCTTTCCCTTCCTACTCTCTTATCTCCATCCCCTTTTTTTCCTCCCCCCTACCTCAACCCATCTGCCTCATATCTGGACCTTAATACTGTACTTGGTCTTGACTCCCTGTACTTGTGCAATGCCACAAAACATTGATTAACATGTGAATAAAGCCCGGGTCACACTGGACCAAAGTAAATGGAATTGTCAGGGGCTGCAGGTTTGAATCTAAAGTGTGCTTGGGCTTGTGTGATCCAAAGGTTGAATTTTCCTTCCACACTCTGCTCATGAGGAAGGAATTCACCATAAATGAGCTCTGTTCTATCCAGCTACTAAATGATATCAGCAGTTCTGGAAAGTCAACTGGAATTCTGAGTGAATGATTGGCAGGAATTGCAGTCCTGGCTTGAGGCCAGGGAAAGGCAGATGGACAGTTTCCTGTGGCTGGTCTTCTTTTAAAGGTTGACTGTCGGATAGTTTGACTTTCAGCATTTTATAAAATTAAACTCTATAGGGGTAACTTTGATGTTGGGTAACAGTGTGGAACAGGCAATATCGATTCAGCCGGTTCAATACGTGACCTCCCATTGAAGTCAACGGAAATGTAAATAGGGAGAGATGTATAATGGCCGGCTGAATAGATATTGCCCATTTTATCTATCTCCCCAAGTCAAAATTACCCCTTATCAGTTTTAAGAAAGAAAAAAAGTAAGAACTTGCATTTATATAGCACCTTTCACAATCTCAGGATGTCCCAAAGCTCCTTATAGCCAATTAAATACTTATGAAGTTTGGGCACTGTTGTAATGTAGGAAATTAAATGGGCTAATACTTTATTTTAAACAAAACAGGCAGTGGATGTGGTTTTCATTACTAATGTGATAGATTAGGGCTAAAAGTTTGGTTGCTTAACGCCATTTGTTAGTGCCCGAGAGGGATGCCAATATGCCGCGAAGCTCCTACCGAGCGAGCGCCATGCTGGCAGCTCCTCCTGGGAACTTCAGTGAAGGTTTCGATAACTGGACTCTAGCGTCACCCACTGGATGTCGTAGATGCGTGCGCAATGCCCTATTAGCGCCATGGTCACAAACTTCATTGGATTCACCTGCCTTAGTGCCTGCCGCTAATTGTGACAGGGAAAACAAGCGTTCCCTGACCTCCTGGGGTGGTAAGAGGATGGCTGAGCAGGTGGGTGGCCATAAGTTGCGATGCTTGAATTTCCATTTAGTTACTGTGCACTTATTTCACCTCGATTGGTGTACAACAGTCTTCAAAGGAGCTCCGGTCCAATTTCCTCAGTCTTCAGGTCATCCATCAGACGTCCCCTTTAGGTGCTAGGCTGAAGGTTTCCTAGCGCCAAAACTTCAGTTGCGATGCCGCGTTACCTCCCCAGGAATCAGAGTTAGCAGCTCTAAGCGGAATGTGGAAGGCTTCTCTTAGCGCTCCATTCCCCTCTCGGGGCGCTAAAACTGAATGTCCCAGTTGGAGGCGGTAAACATCGCCCAGCGCTAAAGTTACCACCTCAAACCGGGCTACACTGAATTTTTAGACCCAGTCGGATATAAAGGTGGAAAGTCTGTAAATATCAATGAGACATCAGATACAGAAGAAATGAACAGTTTAGCTGAACTGCCAAATGGAGCAAGCACTCTGGGGAAGAAAACAATTTGCGTATTTTTATATTGTGGGGGGGGGGGGAAGGGATGAGGGGAGGGGGTAGAACGGGGCAATCACTTGGAAGCATGGGATCTTCGAGTGTTGCTTTACAGGTTTTCTTTACCTTCAACAGGTCCATTAGGGATTGTCCAACAGGAGCCCAGAATCCTACAGGAAGAAATATTGGGGAATTCCCAGTGAATGATTGGGGGGCGGTTATAGAAGTGACACAGTTAGAGCTGACAGATGGTGAAGCAACTGCAGAATCCTATCTGAACATTTGGTGACCTGACAAAACCGAAATTGATTTTAAATCGAAATTGTTAAATTCTTTTGTTTGTTTTCGTTAAGAATTGTTGAATGTTTCCTCTCTCTAGAAGTGTTACCAATTGCTTTTTGTGACCATTACCTAGATGATTGCTTGGCTATATACGTTTGTCAATTTTTGCAAGCGGGGATGCCAGTCTGCAGCATGAGTCTGGAATAGAGTTTAGCTGTCAGGCTTTAGTCTTTTCATTTCCTCTTCAAATAGCTTCAAATTATAATAAACTGGAACAGCAGTGACTGTTATTGACTCTCTCTCTTTCATCTCTTCTCAATTTCTCTTTGTAATGAAAAAAAAACATGTTTCGTGCTTTATTTTAATCTCCTCTGTTCCTATTTCATCTCCCTTGTCTCCTTGCTTCTTCTGAAGGCACTAACACATTCAGGGTCGAGATCCATGAGACAGCTTTGCCGTCCTGTACAGCTGGAGATCCTCAGCCCACTGAAGGTTAGAAAGCATGGCTGCCTCGGTCTCTTTATGTTGCTGTTGGGAACAGTACAGCCTCTGGAGACACAGCAAACACTGTAATGGAAGTTGTCAGCCCACCCGTACAGGCAGGTGCAGTGATTGTAACTTGGCTGGATTGCTGGATCTTCCCTTGAGATAGGGCCCACGCCTAGAATGGGACATTTGAGCAACAGAGGCTCAAATAAACCGGCTCTCCCACTGCCAAATATCTCCCTGCTGGAAGAGATCGACTATGTTGTGTTCATACTTGATTTGTACAGGACACTAGACAGGCATTAGGACCCTGTGGGAGCTATTCACACACTGCTGTAAACGTGCTGGTTCATGCTGGTTTTGGGGCACCATTTTGGGAGTTGCTATAAAGGACACAGTTAGTTACATTACTCCTGTTTCAGTTAGTCTGTTTATTTACATACACAACATAATTTGGTGACGAGGATGAATCAAATTAATCTCCCTCCCCCACCATTACTCTCCACACCCGGGGACCCGCCAATCCTGTGGCCGAGATGGATAAAAAGCTTTTCTACGTACATCACGCCGAATGGGTTAGACGGAGACAATGTAACACTAGCTCACCAACGCGCAATACTTATCCACTGCCTCGGCACCAAAGGCCAACACCATCTTTAGCCAAATCAGTGACCCGTATTAGGTGAGGACTAGATGGGCCGCAGATGTGAAGTTCCCTTTTCCCAACACTCATTTTCTATGCTCACAGATCAACATCAGCCACATTAGCAAGCTGCTAGAGCATCGGTACTCGTGGAACTCTACCCCGCAAGGGGAGGTAAGAAGGAACACTTGGCGAGAAAGGAAATTGAACTAGGCTTCCCGGTCCTCTGGTTCCTGCGGGCGCTCGATAGAAAAAGGTAAAAAAGATGCGTACCTACCTTATCCTGCTGCGCCCACCAGCGATCCCGATCCTGAGACCTCCTCTCCCTGTGCATCGGAGCGAGTGCACGTCAGGATGTCCCTTTGCTGGATCTGGAGTCACCTGGCACTGGGCAGTCAATCCAGGTACAGTATTTTCTCATTCATAATAATGGGAACTCCGTAAGTAGGAGTTCCCATTATTATGATTGAGAAACAGCACCCCCAACACCCAATCACAAATAAAAAATAGAAATAATACACCACATATTTAAGATTAATTTAAAGTAAAGTTAATAAATGCTTTATAAAAAAAGTTTATATATTTTTCCGATTTTTAAAAAAGTTTTACAATTATGGTTTCAAATAAACTTACCTTAGTGGGCAGGGTTTTTAACACTAAAATGTGTTTTTTAAATTTTATTTTACTTTGTTTTTGTATGGTTAAAAACTCTTATGCCTGTAAAAGTAGGCTATGTGCCTGCTTTTACCAGGCGCAAGAGATTTCAGGACATCCGCTGGGCAAGATATGGGTAAATACCGCAATCTTGCCCTGTCCATGTGAATGTCCTGGCTGTTGGGATATGGAGGATCATCGGAAAAGCCGGTTTTCAGTGCATGTGCATCGTGTGCTGAAAACAGGCTTTTGCGATGCCTTCCTGGGTTTGTACACACTCAGCACGGACCCAGGGAAACTGAGATATCTAGGCCATTGTAATTCCTTTAAACAAACACAACACAGTGTTCTTCATGTGTCGAAATACACCAATTGAGACTTTGAGGTGAATGCTGATTATATTGTTCTAATAAACATCAGTCCAACAGGGGAGTTATCCCTGGTGTCCTGGCCAATATTTATCCTTCAATCTACGTAGTAAAACAGATTATCTGGTCATTATCACATTGCTGTTTGTGGGAGCTTGCTGTGCGCAAATTGGCTGCTGCATTTCCTACATTACAACAGTGACTACACTTCAAAAGTACTTCATTGGCTATAAAAAACTTTCGGATGTCTTGTGGTCGTGAAGGGCACTATAGAAATGCAAGTATTTCTTTCTTTCTAGACACATACTCATACAGGCCAATCATGCAGTTTGGCATTAGCTAGCTAGTACGGATATATCCTGGGCCCGTTTTGGGATTTTTGATCATTCCTTTCTTCATAGAAAGGCTTTTAGGGTTGAGTTACGTTGAAGGATTGCGTTTTAAAACAAGGTGAATCCGCAGTTTATAGGCCGTAAGCATAAAGCATTGGAGGATGTGCATTAACGACAGATGAGCCAAGGTGATCATGGACAGTATTCAATTCATCGTCTGGTCTCAGGTAGCCAAATAATAACTTCAGACCCATTGTGGTGAGGATGATTCTGGTCATGTGGGTGCCGCATGAGGTGTCTGCGGAGGACGTATTCTGAGGGGGAGGGGTAGTCAGTTTGACTGACAGGCCTCCCAACATATATCTGCCCTGGAAGGTATCAGGGATACAGTCCCTTTGCTTCCTTGGGACAGAATAAAGACAGAGATAAAAGGGAGACTTGGGCAGTCAGGTTTTGAACAGAGGATGGTGAAACACTGCCCTTGGTCTATAGCTGGAGGTTGGAAAAGTCAATAGTCTGAAAGGAAGGTAATGCCATAGGAACAGGGTGCACGGTTTATTATTCTTTCCTTATGTTTGCAAGGAAAGAGATGAGATTGAGAAAAGTGGAATTTTCCCTTGTTACTCTCTACGTTCACTTGTTGTCTCTGTAATAAGATCATAGGAAATAGGAGCAAGCATAAGCCATTCGGCCCCTCGAGCCTGCTCCGCCATTCAATAAGATCATGGCTGATCTTTTACCTCAACACTTTCCTGCACTATCCCCATATCCCTGGAAAATCTATCGATCTCTGTCTTGAATATACTCAACGACTGAGCCTCCATAGCCCTCTGGGGTAGAGAATTCCAAAGATTCACCACCTTCTGAGTGAAGAAATTTCTCCTCATCTCAGTCCTAAATGGTCGACCCCTTATTCTGAGACTGTGTCCCTGGTTCTGGACTCCCCAGCTAGGGGAAACGTCCTCCCTGCATCTACCCTGTCAAGCCCTGTAAGAATTTTGTATGTTTCAATGAGATCACCTCTCATTCTTCTAAATTCCAGAGAATATAGTAATAAAGCAGCTTAATGAGTCATATCTGGCCTGCTCTTACCAGGTGTTACTTGCTCTGCCTCGTGAAGCTCTCAGGAGGGCACATGCAGGAGACATGGCATCCAGTTCAGATCACATCGCATCATTATGTGTTGAATGTAAGATGCACAGACCACTTACCGGAGTGATTCGCGGCACTGTACCCGAGAGAATCTCTTGGGTCGACTCGAAACCTGTAACAGCCAACTATTGGAGTGGGTCTGAAGACTGTACACATCTATTCTGTTGTTGCGGGACTGTGTAATCTGGCCTGCGATATAAACAGGCAGGTTTTCACTCGACCACCAACGCCCCCTCCCCCCCCCCCACCCCCTGGTAACAAGCGCTCATTCTTTACGTGTCAGCCTGGACAGTATCACCCAGCTATTCGACAATGGGGCATTTCAGCTGAGCCCAGCCCTGTCCTGAATACCATCCAAGCACATGCACCTTGAAGCAGGGGTCACTGGATGGTGATCAGGAGGGGGAACTCTGGCTGATTCTCCCTCTGGCTCACAGATGCTGAAGTCAGCTGTGATCCCAGCACTGTCCTGGCAGAGATCCCCAACTCTGGAGTATTCTGCCATGTAGTCCCTTCACCCACAATGTCACTGCGGGAGCTTTTCCTTAATTATAATGAACATTACTTGGTTTCCTTTTGAGGTTTTGGTGCAAACAGCCCTTGTGCTCCTGCATCCCAGTGCGAGGTCAAGGTCACGGCCCAGATACCAGGCTGAATGTTGGAACGCACAGTCACCTCTGTGCAGTTGTCTGGTGACTCATTTGTCAGTTCTGGCGGTTGCTGTTGAAACCCTAGTTGAACTCCTTTGCACCGGTGTGGCAGATGGCTTGTGTTGGTTTAGTGTAATTGCAGTGCGATTACCCAAGCATTGTACTTGTGTTCAAACATAATGTGCTGTAATTTTGCAGTACATTCACACACACACAGTAAACAGAATGAGTCATGTATGGGATTGTTTGCACTCCATATATTCTTCCCTCTCCCTTTTCTCTGCTCCTTTCCTGAAGGTGCCGCAGTATCACAGGCAACACACCCCGGTGGTCTATTCTTTACACGTGAGTATAAACAGAAAGGTTGGCCAAGGGAGACCACACTCCGACAAAAATGATATCCACGCCAGACAGCACACTTTCTAGGTCACCGTCCTTATGGCTCTTAAATAACCTGCACTCTCTCGAGTTTAGAGTTTAATCTGGTTGTCTTCCATTACTGCCAAGACTTTGAGAAAAAAATTAATTCAAGCTGACCCATGGCGCTCAGCAAGAGTGAAATCAAGCCAGAATTTACTGTGACTGTAGGACTGTTTCACTCTTGCTAAGGAGTATGGGCAAATTCTGCCTCCATTACTGCAGCAGGTAACACGTGGCGCCATGGTGTACTGGTATGTGTGACCAGTGGCCAAACAGTAGGCCTGGTTGTGTTATTGTTGAACACATAAAATGACAAAAGTTTGCTGCAGTCCAGAGGTGAGATTTTGGTCAACTTTTAGCTCTTGGGAGTCCAATCTCTGAAAGACAATGTAAACCTGGGGTCTCGTAGCAATTCTCAGACAGGTTGACTCCTGTGGACAGAGGACCAGACAAAATGGACTTTATGATGGAAAAATAATGAAAAGTTCTCAGCCTCCCTGATGCGTAGCTCTGTAGGATTGCAGAGTTAGAACAGAATAAAGCGTGCAATGAGAAAAGTCATTTGGTTCATCAGACCTGCTCCTTAATGGGACTGTTTCTCCTTATGAACACTACTGATGTTCTCCCTCATTTTGGGGGCGCGCAGTCCCTTTAACAGGCTGCGTGGCCCATTCAAATTTTCGCGCAATCTCACATTGAAAGGCCGGCGAACAGCCTGCGCGGGACCTCCAGACAGCTGTGTAACCATGTGGTCATGCAGCTTAGTGGGAACATGGGACACTGCCCGCCCATTTAACCTCCTTCCACAGCCCATGCACTATCTACTCTATCATGGACTCCATCCACTCACTTACTCTCCTGAGAAGAAGGCCTATGTAAATATTCCCTGATCCCCAGTGATAAAACACCTGAGTATTCATCTATCCTCACATGTTCACTATTTAACCCTGGTCTGCTCCTCTCTCCCTGAGCCACTTGCAGAACGGCCACCATCAAGCCCATGGAGTATTTGAGTATTGCAGTCTGCACATCTCCTTATAATCAAGCTACTCTCCAACCAGGCCAGAGCACATTCCTTTCATCCACTCAAACTTCCAGACCTTGGCCTCTCTCCTTGTTAGTCTTGAGGCTGTCAGCTTATGGGCGTCCCCTTTAGGTTCCACAATAATGTTTCCAGAACACTCATGGGGATTAAGGTTTTATTAATAAACAGGATGCGCTGTTCTCCCTCCCAAAGGGGCCGATTTCACCGTTCATTGTTCGAGGGGCCTGCGGGCTCATGTTTGCTATTTGTCTTCCATTGATAACAATAGTAGCTCGAATGAACACAAAGCCCTGGCTGAGGTGTTCCTGCTGGGAACAGGATGCTGATTTCCCGACTCGGACAGCACCATTGTTTCTCATTAAAATAATCCTCAAAGTTCTGTTTGAAATGTTTTGACGCAGGTTTTATGCAGTCGGTGAGACCCTGCAAGTGCTGGACTCAAGCGGAGAGCCCAGACCTATCGAGTGCCTCCCCATTGATGCATGGGGCCGAATTTCACTTGGCCAAATCGATGGCAACGGGGTGGTAACCGCCTCGAAATGGCATTGGTGGACTTACCGCACCGCCAACGACTGCTTGTGGCCAAAGTCCGCCTGTTTCAGACGGTTGACAACATCCATGGCCCCTTTAATATGAAAGGTCGGGCCCATAGGGCTGCGATTGTCATTGTAGGACAGACCTGGATGGAGCCTGTGCCGTGGCCTCTCCGACCAGCCTGACCGGCAGTGCAGCCGATGAGGACTGACCATAGGTTTTACATAATTGTTGGGTAACCTGGGCCACTGCTGCCCAGAGCACCCTCACTCCCACCCCCTCCCCACTCGATATCGCGCCGGCCTCGGCTCCGGTGGGCTGCATCCGGACGCCCGTTCTGGGCGGGCAGCTCGCCGGTTTTCTTTGAAGGAGGTCCATACGGACTGGAGGACGGTATTTGTACTGCCCGTGAGACAGGCTCATCGGAGCCATGGATGTTGTCAACCGCTGGCCAACCTCCTTTCTATGATTCACAGCAACACGCTTTGAGTAAGATATTCCTGATACAGTTTGAGTGTACGGAACAGGCTGTATTCATAGGTGACCAGTCCATACGGTACAAAGGATAGTTCCAGGCCTCTCTCACTTCAACTCTCCAACTAACCCTGAGAACGCATCCTTCGTGTTCATCCTCATTGTCTACTGCAAAGGTACATTTCACAGATAAGACCATGATTTATATGTTCTCCGATCCTCCAAGGGCAGTTTATGGGCAGCTTATTTACCTAAATTTTAATAGACATCCATTCTGTACAATTGTTAATTGATCCGCCTGCCTCTGTTTATTACACCAAGGTTAAACATTAATCCCTCATGGTCGATGTCATTCCAGTCAGTATCTCCTTGCATTGACATTCCCTGTAGATGAAAAGAGATAACTGGAGTAAAGCATAATTCACCCCCTTCTCGCCTACAGGCACCCCACGATTCTCCGATTATCTCCAGAAAGTGTGTTACTCTGCGAACAGTTATAGTTAGCTAGTTCAGTTGGATTTATAACTCTTAACTTTCCAACACGTCCAACATATCCACCATATTTTATTTCTCCATTTGCATTCTTGTATAGTGAGGTGGACTGCAGCACATACAATATTATTCTAGTCCATGCGTGCTGATCTATGGGTAAACTATCTCCCACCATTCATGATTCCCAATGATGGATGTCCCCCTTTCAACGTCAGAATGACGTGGTTTCATACACACTGTCAGTCTTATAATGTTAGGGATTTTAAACTACAAAAATAATCCAATAACATTGTTTAATTTACCACTTCTCAGTCAATAATCTCCAACAGACCCTGGTGACCCCGCATGGGCTTATTTAAGGACCTCATCTTGTGAGCGTCATTTACTTATCTCGAGCTAGTCTATCTTTCATTTGGCTAATGTGTCACATCATGATACAGACAAATAAAATCATAATACATTGTGCAGAAAGCTACATATTATCAAGAAATCGTGGACTTAAAAGATTCTCCACTTCTCCTTTTCCCGTTATCCATCTTGTCGATATTCTCGCTAAGTATTATTTCTCCCTGGCTCTCAGTTGTCCCAATTTCATTGTGAGCTGAAAGGAACCCAACCCTGAATATTGGAAATCCAAATTCTATATCCCTCTTTAATTTCAATTTCTTTGATAGGTATCAGTATGGAGACCATCAGAGGCACCAAGAATGAACCAGCAACTACAGCCGCTCGATATTAACTGCTGACAGACACCAGGCAGAGGGAGTTAAAATCCCCTCTTACCTCTCCTAGCACTGCATGTGGCTGCAGGCTGCCACTTTAGCTGGCTGCATTTTCCACTCGGTTTTGCACAGACCTTCTCCAGCTAGCAAGAGAAGATGGCGATCAACTAATGAAAGATGTGACCAACATTTGGTCTTTGCCCCCTCTAATTTCCTCATGGCACCTCCTCTCATCCCCTGAAGGGGTTGAATTTTCATGGGGTAATGTTCCCTGGGCGTAGTTGCACTGTGGTACCTCCTGTAACTGACGATTACCTATGTATGAGACTTCACAGTATGATTGGCTATTCAGTTACAGGAATATCGCAACTAAGCCCAATCCTGTACTCACCTGATATCACACATTCTCTCCAGCAGGGTTCACTGGAGAAAAAGGACACTAAGGGGCACTGAACTCAACTGTAGCACCCTTACCCTGCCCCAGCTTAGAGCAGCTAGGACTCAAGGCTTCGACCCTGATCCCTGCCCTTAAGATCATCCCACCCCTTGAGCGTGTAATCTAGGCCAACACTTCAGGGAGTGCTACATTGTCGGAGCTGCTGTACTTTGGATCAGATGTTAAACCAAGGTCCCCTCTGCCTGCTCCTTTGGATGTTTATATCCCATTGCAGTACTTTAAGATTAGAATGGAGTTATCCTGGAGTTCTGGCCAACATTTCTCCCTCAAAAACAGATTAACTGGCCATTCATCTGATTGCTGATTGTGGGATGTTGTTGTTGTATAATGACTGCTGTGTTTTTTTTAATAAAACTGGTAAGTCCTTACTATACAGGATAGATGCACATGAGGCCCATGCTTGAGAGAACGTCAGTCTGTGACCTGTCCTTTATTCCTTAGCACTCAAGTGATGGAAGTGGGTGGAGCTTCCCCTTTTATACCTGAAGGTCCAGGTTAGGAGTGTCTCCCACAAGTTCACCACCTAGTGGTCATTGTTCTCACAGTGTACAACTTAGGTCAAGTTATACATGGGTTACAATGCTGGTTGAATACATGACATCACCTCCCCCCCAAAGTCTTATTGGGATCACAGGTTGAGTCTCTCTGGTGGTTTACGCTCTCTTGTAGAGCGCCTGAGTTGGGGCTCCGGTTGTTGGGTGCTGGCCTGAGTGTCTGCTGTTTGCGGTGCCTCAGGCCTATCCGGACTGCCCACAGTGACTGGGCTCTCCTCCCTTTGGTTCCGGTGTTCGGTCACCTGTGGTGGAGTAAACTCTATATCGTGTTCTTCCTCTGCTTCTTCTATGGGGTTGCTGAACCTCCTTTTAGTTTGATTCACGTGTTTGTGGCAGATTTGTCCATTGGTAAGTTTAACTACCAGAATGCTATTTCCCTCTTTGGCAATCACAGTGCCTGTGAGCCATTTGGGCCCTGCAGCGTAGTTGAGGACAAAAACAGGGTCATTTACATCAATACATCGCGCCCTCGCATTCCTATCATGGTAGTCATATTGTGACTGGCGCTGCTCTCAACAATTTCTTTCATGGTGGGGTGTATAAGGGATAATTGGGTTTTGAGAGTCCTTTTCATTAGCAGCTCTGCGGGTGGAACCCCTGTGAGCGAGTGTGGTCGGGATCTGTAGGCGAACAGGAAGCATGATAAGCGGCTTTGTAGGAAACCCCCTTGGATTCTGAGCATCCCCCGTTTGATTATCTGCACTGCTTGTTCTGCCTGGCCGTTTGAGGCTGGCTTGAACGGTGCTGTTCTGACATGGTTAATTCCATTGCCTGCCATGAAGTCCTGGAATTCAGTGCTTGTGAAGCACGGGCCATTGTCGCTGACCAAGATGTCCGATAGACCGTGGGCAGTGAACATTGCCCATAGACTTTCTACCGTGGCAGAGGATGTGCTTGAATTTAAAATGTCACACTCGATCCATTTGGAGTAGGTGTCTTCTACAACCAAAAAAATTTTTCCCATGAAAGGACCTGCGTAGTCCACATGGATGCATGACCAAGGCTTGGCGGGCCATAGCCAGGGGCTAATGGGGGCTTCCCTGGGCGCATTGCCCAGCTGGGCACACGTGTTGCACCTGCAAACACAAAGTTCCAGATCTGCGTCTATCCCTGGCCACCAAACGTGTGACCTGGCAATTGCCTTCATTATGACAATGCCTGGGTGCTCATTGTGGAGTTCTCTGATGAACTGGGGCATGACTATTTGGTTTCCCCACAGTAGGCAATTGGCCTGAATCGAGAGTTCATCCCTGCGCCTGTGAAATGGTTTAATTTCCTCAGGGCATGCCCTGTACGTGGCTGCCCAGTCCCCATTCAGGACACATTTCTTGACTAGAGACAATAGCGGGTCTCTATTTGTCCAGACTTTAATCTGACGGGCTGTCACGGGTGAGCCTTCGCTTCCGAAAGCTTCAACAGCCATGACCATCTCAGCAGCATGCTCGGTAGCACCTTCAGTGGTGGCTAGTGGGAGCCTGCTGATTGCATCGGCGCAGTTGTCGGTGCCCGGTCTGTGCTGAATTGTGTAGTCATAGGCGGCTAACGTGTGTGCCCACCTCTGTATGTGGGCCGATGCGTTTGCATTTATGGCCTTGTTGTCGGCCAAAAAGGACGTTAGGGATTTGTGATCTGTCTCCAGCTGAAATTTCCTGCCAAACAGGTATTGGTGCATTTTCTTTGCTGCATATACACATGCGAGCGCCTCCTTTTCTACCATCCCGTAGACCCTTTCTGCCTGGGACAGACTTCTGGAGGTATAAGCTACCGGCTGTAACTGACCCTTGGCATTGACATGCTGCAACACACACCCGACACCATAGGACGACGCATCGCACGTTAACACAAGTTTCTTACATGGGTCATGTAGCGTTAACAGATTGTTAGAACATAACAAATTGCGTGCTCTATTAAAAGCCCTTTCCTGGCTGTCCCCCCAGACCCATTCATGACCTTTGCGTAGGAGCATGTGTAGCGGCTCTAGCAGCGTGCTCAATTTGGGAAGAAAGTCACCAAAATAGTTCAGGAGCCCGAGGAACGAACGCAGCTCCGTCGTGTTACGGGGTCTGGGTGCTCTCTGGATCACTTCCGTCTTGGATGCAGTAGGTCTGATCCCGTCTGCTGCTCCCCTAATCCCCAGGAATTCTATCTCTGGAGCTAGGAACACGCACTTCGCCTTTTTCAGTCGCAGCCCTACCCGGTCCAGTCTGCGTAGCACCTCCTCCAGGTTGTGGAGGTGTTCTTCAGTATTGTAATCCGTGATGAGGATGTCGTCCTCAAAAACCACCGTCCCTGGAATCGACTTGAGGAGGCTTTCCATATTTCGTTGGAAGATCGCGGCAGTCGAGCGAATCTCGAATGACATCTGTTGTACTCAAACAACCCCTTGTGTGTCGTGATGGTGGTTAGCTTCTTCGACTCACTCGCTGGCTCCTGGGTCATGTAAGCTGAGGTCAGGTCCAATTTTGAAAAAAGTTTGTCACTAGATAGCGTCGCAAAGAGGTCCTCCGCTCTCGGTAGCGGGTACTGGTCTTGGAGTGACACCCGATTGATGGTGGCCTTGTAATCGCCACATATCCTGACCGACCCATCCACCTTAAGTACCGGCACAATCGGGCTCACCCAGTCACTGAATTCACTGGCGAGATGATGCCTTCCCTCAGCAGGCTGTCCAATTCGCCTTCTATCATTTCCCGCATCTTGTACGGCACCGTTCTAGCCTTGTGGTGTACTGGCCTGGCGGCTGGGTTTATGTGAATCACTACCTTGGCCCCCATGAAAGTGCCAATGCCGGGTTGAAATAATGAGTCAAATTTGTCCAGGATCTGTGAGCATGATACTTGCCCAGAAGAAATTGCATTGACATCGCCCCATTTCCAGTTCATGACAGCAAGCCAACTCCTCCCCAGCAGTGCGGGACCGTCCCCCGGGACAACCCAGAGTGGCAACCTGTTCTCCGAATCTTTGTGGTTCACGACTACCGTGGCGCTGCCTAGCACCGGAATGATCTCCTTTGTGTATGTCCGTAGCTGTGCGTCAATCGGTGATAATTTTGGCCTCCTGGCCTTGGACGCCCACAACTTTTCGAACTGTTTGATACCCATCAGGGACTGGCTGGCCCCCGTGTCTCACTCCATTGATACTGGGATGCCATTGAGGAGCACCTTCTTCATTATCGGTGGCGTCCTGGTGTATGAACTGTATATGTGCTCCACATGAACTCGCTGAACTTCAGCTTCCAGCGATTTCCCCCAGCGTTCATTTCTGCATTCTCCGGCTGAGTGTGTGCCTCCATGCCTCCAACATGAGCTGTTGTTGGAAACAAAAGGTCCCTTGCCAGTCGATCATCTCTGACTGCCCCGTGACTGTCTTTGAGTGCGCCATTAACAGGTGTTGATGGCCCCATTACTGGCCGCATTGTCCCTTGCAATGGCGGTGAATCGCCGTTCAGCTTGCCATTGTCTCTGTCGAACTCGCCCTCTGGGTTCGACTACCCTTGTCTGCCTGGAGAACTGTGCGCTGCTTTAACAATGTTGAATCTCTGTCCCAACCATTCCTTAACACAGTACCTCTCGTCTGTTCTGCTAGTGGCCATGCTCGCGTGGTTTAAATCCCAGTTTCTTGTCGCCATTGATAAGTCCTTACTATACAGTATAGATGCACATGAGGCCCATGCTTGAGAGAAGGTCAGTCTGTGACCTGTCCTTTATTCCTTAGCACTCAAGTGATGGAAGTGGATGGAGCTTCCCCTTTTATACCTGAAGGTCCAGGTTAGGAGTGTCTCCCACAAGTTCACCACCAAGTGGTCATTGTTCTCACAGTGTACAACTTAGGTCAGATTATACATGGGTTACAATGCTGGTTGAATACATGACAATAACAGTAGTCAGTGCACTTCAAAAGCAATTTCAGACATTTTGTTTGTCCTGTAGCCCCATGCAATTTCAGCGGGAATTGCTTGTGTGTACATGCATGTGTGCATGTGTGTACGTGCATGTCTGTAAGTGCATGTGTGCGCCCGTGCGTGTGTACATGCATGTGTGCGTGTGACACGTGCATGTGTGCACATGCATGTGTGCGTATGTTTACATGCATGTCACGTCTGATGGGGACAGGATCCCGCTTGGATGCGATTCCCCATCACAGACACATTGTCTCTATAATCATTACAGAGTGGCCTCTCGGGTGAGATACAGGAGAACAACCAATGTCTTTGGAACCCGTTTCCCAGTGAGAGTCAGGTTCATCCTGAATTGGGAGGGGGTGGGGAACAGAGAAAGAAAATAAAAAGCAAGGCAGTTTAAAAAAAAAGTCCCTCGCCACATAAAAAGATAGAGAAATGAATTCTACGAACTCTAATCTCCCTCAGTTATATATGTTAGTGTGGGCAACTTTGCACATGGGCAGGTAATCATAATAAGGAGGCAGGCTAATTTGAAAAACAAATTCAAAAGCTTACACTCATTAAAACAAATCCCTAACCTTTACCACAGCCCGAAATACGAGACAGAGACAGCAAATGGAGCCAGGATAAGTGCTCATGATTTGGGAATAAGCCGGGGGGGGTGGGGGGTAACTTTCCCAATGGCGTGTTCCTCTCACAAAGGCGGGCTCACCGGGAGGGTGTATCTGGAAACAGCGCAAGGTTTTGTGCACAATTTCCTGAGGCTTGGTCCCAGCAGGTGAGGCTCCGTGCAGGCCAAGCACCATCGGAACATTTCATCACATAATTCTACAACAGCAATTTGGTATTTTAGTTCTTAATCACAGCCTCTGTCGGCAAATGCATCATACAGTGCGGTCCTGGGCCCTACAGATTCACAACATCCCACTCTGTGCTGAGTTAGCCGAGTTCAGGGAGCTCTCACCCGGGGTCAAGGCAAGACAACCCAGCCAGGGTTCTTGCTGCTGCTCCTCAGCCTGTTGGGAAGTGCATCCTTGTAGACATCACAAGAGGACAAGATCAGGCTTGGCGCTGCTCACATTCGAACAGCTCATTGCCCAGGCTCAGAGGTAAAGTGCCCCACGAGTGTAGCGTCAAAGAGCAGCCAGTGGCCGTGAAACCGTTTCGCACTGTCGGGAGAGATGGGGATAATATTGGAGGGAAAGAAAAGTAAGTGAAGAGCAATTCATTGCAGCAAGTAAACCATTCGAGCAGTGTGGCCTTATGGTCGCTAGGTGGCACCCTACTCCAAGAAGTGACCTCGCTCAGCTTTCCAAAAGGCAGGACTGGATTAACTTGAAACTGCGTTGCTCCGCTCCCAGTGTGGGGTCTCGCTCACCGGGTGCACAGATTCGAGAGTCGGCTGTCCCACGTGTCTGGCCAGGATGCCGGGAATCGGGTGTGCTGCTGACCTTTGTGCCTGACTCTGTGGTCCGTGAGGGTCTGTGCTGGAACCGGAGGCTCACAATTCTGTGGCACATATGTTTTGATTCACGGTTATAAATGTATGGAGCAATCGGATTCCAACCCAAGGACGAGTCTAGCAGCTGGCTTTAGTGTTTAGTGCATTAGGGAAGCACATTGCCACTCCAGGATCATTCATCGAAACAGAGTTCTGGCTGCACCACACTGCAGAAATAGATGAATAGCTTTGAGTTTTCTTTCAACTTTTTCCTGCTAGGGGTTGATTGTATCACCTCACCTTCTTCATGTGGCAGCGTGTGTCAACTAACTGATTGAACGTGGGGATCACAACCTGGTCCTGCCCTTACCTGACATCCACACATCCGGTGATCAGGAGCACGCTGAATTTCCACCTCTCTAACCCAGGGGCACTGAGGGCAACTTCAGCACCCCTAAAGTGTCTTGGCTTGGCTCAGTGGGCAGCACATTCGCCCCTAAGTCAGAGATTTGTGGGTTCAAGTCCCACTCCAGGGATTTAAGCACATAATCTAGGCTGACACTACAGTGCAGTGCCGAGGGAGTGCTGCACTGTCGGAGGTGCCGTCTCTCAGATGAGACGTTAAACCGAGGCCCCGTCTGCTCTCTCATGTCGACATAAAAGATCTCATGGCACTATTTGAATAAGAGCAGGGGAGTTATCCCTAGTGTCCTTAACCAACATCATTAAACAGATTATCTGGTCATTATCACATTGCTGTTTGTGGAACCTTGCTATGCACAATTTGGTTGCCATGCTTGCTATGTTACAACAGTGATTACACTGAATTGGCCGTAAAGCACTTTGGGGCATCCAGAGGTTGCGAAAGGCATTACATAAATGCAAGTTCTTTCTTTCTATGGCTAACTGAACCCAGACTGACGATTGAACCTGGGAGTCTCTTGGTCTGTGTGGTTTCACACTGCACACCAGGGATGTGCTTTCCAGAATTGTAATTGCCTGTTTGCGGAAGGATAAAAACTGACAAACCTCACAGAGCCTGTGGTAAAAAAGCAAACCAAGCACTAGGGTTTATTTCTAGAATTGAAAAATAGGGAAGTTATGCTAAACTTGTATCGAACCTTGGTTAGACCACACTTAGAGTAATGCGTACAGTTCTGGTCGCCATATTATCAAAAGTATAGAGAGGCACTGGAGAGGGCGCAGAGAAGATTTACAAGGATGATATCAGAAATGCGAAGGTATATAGAATGGCCTGTTTCTGTGCTGTATATCCTATATATCCAAATCTGAGTATTGGGCTGATGCAGGATCAGCACTTAGGCTGCAAATTCTAATTGACCTCGTTCATTAAGTTGTGTGGAGGGGCTGTGGGCCAGTGTTGTGGAGGAGCCCATTGTAAAAAGGTTGTTCATCTTAACTGGAACAAGAAATCTCTGTAACAGAAAAAACACTTACATTTATGTAGAACCTTGTTATGCCACTGAAGCAGTGTTTCAAACAAAGACTTATTTATTGGAGTGCAGTGACTGTTGTTACCTAGGGAAAGGTTAGTAATGGAGAACTCCCTGCTCTTCCTTCAATAGGGCAATAAGATCTCCAATATCCACCTGAACAGGAAGACAGGACTGTTACAACTCAGGTGCTCTCCTGATATTGCATCTCGCACCCAGCGTGCTGGATCATTTCCTCAGGGAACCTCCCGCTTCCTATGAACGGAATCAGGACGGTACCCTTGGAGTAACCCGAGAGGTGGGGTGCCCGAGGTGAACAGCCAATTCATTTTATTACTGATAAATTCATTGGATATAATACCAGTCAAGCACACACTCTGCAATTCATTTTGATAGGTGGACAAATCACATTTTGATATCTCCGGCTATAAACTATAAATCAAGTTTATTAGCAAATGAAATGAAGCAGGAGCAACAGCAAATAGCGGCTACGGCTAGATTACAGTACCTCATATAATCGTACTGCCTCTCGCAGAACAATAAAAGTCAGGAACCCTTTGGCAGTTCTGTGCAGTGCTTTCAATAACTTGTGTCCTCAGTGCCTCATGTGAGAAAGAAAAATTGATGGGGGTGGAAATTCGGTCGTGCCTCAGTTGGGGCGGTGACCCGGGCCGGGCGGTAAATTTTGGCGCTGGCAAATGGATTGTGCTGCTGTCGCAAAATTCATCCCGGAGTTTGGAGCGGGGTGCGAAGGGAGGCGTTCCACACCTTTTTTAGGGCACTAGGCCGGCTGAGCAAGGGAAAATCCCGAGCTAAACAGCCGGCCCCAGAGTGACATAACAGAGACCTGGGGGGAAAAAAACTAAAAAAAACCTCACCAACAACATTCCCAATACATAGCTCATGCCACCACAACATAAATCACAAAAAAACCAATAAAAAAACCAATCACACTTACCTGAGGTTGGCATTACTTACCTCACCGTGGCCGTTACAGCTTCAGGCGTTACCAACGCTACGGGTTGGGCGGCAACCAGGTGTTACAACCAGGGGCGTTGCATACTGGCTCGCCTCTCCCGTGCGGTACTGTAACGCCCCCACCCCCGGCGATACCAGCACCGAATGTTCCGGTGGGCCGTCCGGGTGCAACTGCTTCCTGCCATCATTGCCGGCCCTCCGGGGCGCTAAGAGGGGCGGCAGAAGACGGAATTTCCACCCCAAGGTGTCCTCGATTTGCTTCTGCTCAACTGGCGGGACAGCGAACAAGGAACCTGGGGGAAAACATGCCATCCTTACAGTCTGAATCGGCCTCTTCTGGCTACAGAGGAGTTAATTAACAATAGGCTTCAGAGGTAATGGGACAGTGCCCACTGAAGTCTTCCATTTCAGGATCGCACTGACCTGTGTCAGATCATCAAGACCACTTCACAACTGTTGAGGCAGCTGGTGCCCGACGGAGCTTGGTAAAAGTCTACATGAAATGGACGGTAAATCTGGAGAGATCAGAGCCTTGGCGATCCACAGGCATTATTTTTAGCACCTGGGTGAACTTTTTAGTATTTTCTCATTTGGTGAACTATAGGATGATAAAACATTCTATCTGTCTGGGCCCATCACATATGTCCTCACATGTAACTGATGACATAGGAAAGGAAAGTAGCTCGCTGCTCACAGAGCCACAAACCAGGAACATAGATATTGCGAGATGAAAAAAGACCAAGGTCCATCTAGTTCTGAGTTATTGACTGATCACGGCAATCAATCTCTATCAAATAGTCTACAACAGAGCCAGACATGAGGTGAGGGAAATCCCAGGGGTGGAGAGATTTGGAAACCATAGAAAGAAAAAGGAAAGAAAGACTTGGATTTGTATAGTGCCTTTCACAACCACCGGACGTCTCAAAGCACTTTACAGCCAATGAAGTACTTTTGGAGTGTAGTCACTGTTGTAATATGGTAAATACGGCAGCCAATTTGTGCACAGCAAGCTCCCACAAACAGCAATGTGATAATGACCAGATAATCTGTTTTTGTTATGTTGATAGTCCAAAGTCACCTTTTCCCTCCCATGCATATTATACTTACCCTCAAATTACTCATATGCTGTATCATAAATTTATTTCAGGAAATAACATTTTATCAAATTTCCTTTTGAATTAATTAATACTAACTGCTTCCAAAATCTCTCTAGCAAACCTGTTCTACAGATTATCCACTGACTCACTGAAATACTGTTTCCGTAGAGTAATTTTGAATTTACCCTGCTTCGCGCACAGGCCGTGATTTCTGGTTCTACTGTTCTGGATAAGGTGAAACAGATCGTCACGGTCTACCAGGGAACCATGCATTCCAACTGACCAACTGCGCTCAATCAGAGCGTCAGTCATATTAAAGTGATAACCGGCGCAAACATCCACAAAGAAATATCAAAAATATGCAGGTAGATTTTATAAATAAGCACTCCCGGCGGGATGCACATGGGGAATCTGGGCATAGAGTTCAGAGCTTCTGGGGGATTGTATGGCGTGCACTGAATTCCATGTCTAAAGTCCCCATGCGCACTTCTGCTGCACAGAAACCTGCGGCAGCAGTTTTAATTCGGAATGTCTAACAGGGCTCACATATGAAATGAAACAAGATGGATCTTTAGGAGGCAAAATTGCCGTCCAACCCCCGACGTGGATAATACGTCCTTACTACACAGTATAAATGCACACGAGGCCCATGCTTGAGAGAAGGTCAGTCTGTGACCTGTCCTTTATTCCTTAGCACTCAAGTGATGAAGGTGGGTGGAGCTTCCCCTTTTATACCTGAAGGTCCAGGTTAGGAGTGTCTCCCACCTAGTGGTCAGTGTTCTCATGGTGTGCAACTTAGGTCAGTTTATACATGGGTTACAATGCTGGTTGAATACATGACATCACCTCCCCCCACAAAGTCTTATTGGGATCACAGGTTGAGTCTCTCTGGTGGTTTATGCTCCTTTGTAGAGCGCCTGAGTTGGGGCTCCGGTTGTTGGGCGCTGGCCTGAGTGTCTGCTGTTTGCAGTGCCTCAGGCCTGTCCGGACTGCCCACAGTGACTGGGCTCTCCTCCCTTTGGTTCCGGTGTTCGGTCACCTGTGGTGGAGTGAACTCTATATCGTGTTCTTCCTCTGCTTCTTCTATGGGGTTGCTGAACCTCCTTTTTGTTTGATCCACATGTTTGCGGCAGATTTGTCCATTGGTAAGTTTAACTACCAGAATCCTATTTCCCTCGTTGGCAACCACAGTGCCTGCGAGCCATTTGGGCCCTGCAGTGTAGTTGAGGACAAAAACAGGATCATTTACATCAATACATCGCGCCCTCGCATTCCTGTCATGGTAGTGATATTGTGACTGGCGCCTGCTCTCGACAATTTCTTTCATGGTGGGTTGTATAAGGGATAATCGGGTTTTGAGCGTCCTTTTCATTAGTAGCTCTGCGGATGGAACCCCTGTGAGCGAGTGTGGTTGGGATCTATAGGCCAACAGGAGGCGTGATAAGCGGGTTTGTAAGGAACCCCCTTGGAATCTGAGCATCCCCTGTTTGATTATCTGCACTGCTCGTTCTGCCTGGCCGTTTGAGGCCGGCTTGAACGGTGCTGTTCTAACATGGTTAATTCCATTGCCTGCCATGAAGTCCTGGAATTCAGTGCTTGTGAAGCACAGGCCATTGTCGCTGACCAAGATGTCCGGTAGACCGTGGGCGGCGAACATTGCCCATAGACTTTCTACCGTGGCAGAGAATGTGCTTGAATTTAAAATGTCACACTCGATCCATTTGGAGTAGGCGTCTACTACAACCAAAAACATTTTCCCCATGAAAGGACCTGCGTAGTCCACATGGATGCGTGACCAAGGCTTGGCGGGCCATGGCCAGGGGCTAAGGGGGGCTTCCCTGGGCGCATGGCCCAGCTGGGCACACGTGTTGCACCTGCGAACACAAAGTTCCAGATCTGCGTCTATCCCTGGCCACCAAACGTGTGACCTGGAAATTGCCTTCATCCTGACAATGCCCGGATGCCCATTGTGGAGTTCTCTGATGAACACCTCTCTGCCCATCTGGGGCATGACTACGCGGTTTCCCCACAGTAGGCAATCGGCCTGAATCGAGAGTTCATCCTTGCACCTGTGAAATGGTTTAAATTTCTCAGGGCATGCCCTGTACGTGGCTGCCCAGTCCCCATTCAGGACACATTTCTTGACTAATGACAATAGCGGGTCTCTATTTGTCCAGACTTTAATCTGACGGGCTGTCACGGGTGAGCCTTCGCTTCCGAAAGCTTCAACAGCCATGACCATTTCAGCACCATGCTCGGTAGCCCCCTCAGTGGTGGCTAGTGGGAGCCTGCTGAGTGCATCGCCGCAGTTTTCGGTGCCCGGTCTGTGCCGAATTGTGTAGTCATAGGCAGCTAACGTGAGTGCCCACCTCTGTATGCGGGCCGATGCGTTTGCATTTATGGCCTTGTTGTCGGCCAAAAGGGACGTGAGGGGTTTGTGATCTGTCTCCAGCTCAAATTTCCTGCCAAACAGGTACTGGTGCATTTTCTTTACCGCATATACACATGCGAGCGCCTCCTTTTCTACCATCCCGTAGCCCCTTTCTGCCTGGGACAGACTCCTGGAGGCATAAGGCCAGTAGGCTGTAACTGACCCTTGGCATTGACATGCTGCAACACACACCCGACACCATAGGACGACGCATCGCACGTTAACACAAGTTTCTTACATGGGTCATATAGCGTTAACAGATTGTTGGAACATAACAAATTGCGTGCTCTATTAAAAGCCCTTTCCTGGCTGTCCCCCCAGACCCATTCGCGACCTTTGCGTAGGAGCACGTGTAGCGGCTCTAGCAGCGTGCTCAATTTGGGAAGAAAGTCACCAAAATAGTTCAGGAGCCCCAGGAACTAATGCAGCTCCGTCGTGTTACGGGGTCTGGGTGCTCTCTGGATCGCTTCCGTCTTGGATGCAGTAGGGCTGATCCCGTCTGCTGCTACCCTCATCCCCAGGAATTCTACCTCTGGAGCTAGGAAGACGCACTTCGCCTTTTTCAGTCGCAGACCTACCCGGTCCAGTCTGCGTAGCACCTCCTCCAGATTGTGGAGGTGTTCTTCAGTATCATAACCCATAATGAGGATGTCATCCTGAAAAACCACCGTCCCTGGAATCGACTTGAGGAGGCTTTCCATATTTCGTTGGAAGATCGCGGCGGCCGAGCGAATCTCGAACGGACATCTGTTGTACTCAAACAACCCCTTGTATGTCGTGATGGTGGTCAGCTTCTTCGACTCACTTGCCAGCTCCTGGGTCATGTAAGCTGAGGTCAGGTCCAATTTTGAAAAAAGTTTGCCACCGGATAGCATCGCAAAGAGGTCCTCCGCTCTCGGTAGTGGGTACTGGTCTTGGAGTGACACCCGATTGATGGTGGCCTTGTAATCGCCACATATCCTGACCGACCCATCCGCCTTGAGCACCGGCACAATCGTGCTCGCCCAGTCACTGAATTCGACTGGCGAGATGATGCCTTCCCTCAACAGGCGGTCCAATTCGCCTTCTATCTTTTCCCGCATCACGTACGGCACCGCTCTGGCCTTGTGGTGTACTGGTCTGGCGTCCGGGTTTATGTGAATCACTACCTTGGCCCCCATGAAAGTGCCAATGCCGCATTGAAATAATGAGTCAAATTTGTCCAGGACCTGTGAGCATGATACTCGCTCCACAGAGGAAATTGCATTGACATCGCCCCATTTCCAGTTCATGACAGCAAGCCAACTCCTCCCCAGTAGTGCGGGACCGTCCCCTGGGACAATCCAGAGTGGCAACCTGTTCTCCGAATCTTTGTGGGTCACGACTACCGTGCCGCTGCCTAGCACCGGAATGATCTGCTTTGTGTAAGTCCGTAGCTGTGCGTCAATCGGCGATAATTTTGGCCTCCTGCCCTTGGACGCCCACAACTTTTCGAACTGTTTGATACCCATCAGGGACTGGCTGGCTCCCGTGTCTAACTCCATTGATACTGGGATGCCATTGAGGAGCACTTTCATCATTATCGGTGGCGTCCTGGTGTATGAACTGTATACGTGCTCCACATGAACTCGCTGAACTTCAGCTTCCAGCGATTTCCCCTAGTGTCCATTTCTGCAATTTCTGCAGGTATTTTTCTCATCTCTGGAAACTCCGGCTGAATGTATGCCTCCACGCCTCCAACATGAGTTGCAGTTTGAAACAAAAGATCCCTTGCCAGTCGATCGTCCCTGACTGCCCCTGTTCTTGTCCTTGAGTGCACCATTAACAGGTGTTGATGGCCCCATTACTGGCCGCATTGTCCCTTGCAATGGCGGTGAATCGCCGTTCAGCTTGCCATTGTCTCTGTCGAACTCCCCCTCTGGGTTCGACTACATGTTGGGGCATGCCTGACTGCCCTTGTCTGCCTGGAGAACTGTGTGCTGCTTTAACAATGTTGAATCTCTGTCCCAACCATTCCTCAACACAGTACCTCTCGTCTGTTCTGCTAGTGGCCATGCTCGCGTGGTTTAAATCCCAGTTTCTTGTCGCCATTGATATGTCCTTACTACACAGTATAAATGCACATGAGGCCCATGCTTGAGAGAAGGTCAGTCTGTGACCTGTCCTTTATTCCTTAGCACTCAAGTGATGAAGGTGGGTGGAGCTTCCCCTTTTATACCTGAAGGTCCATGTTAGGAGTGTCTCCCACCTAGTGGTCAGTGTTCTCACGGTGTACAACTTAGGTCAGTTTATACATGGGTTACACTGCTGGTTGAATACATGACAGTGGAATTGGGCCGTGCGCCCCTCAAAGAAAGTACAGCGCTGTCTCCGCTCACTGCTTCCTTGAATGGGGCGCTCCCGGGTCGGCAGCATGGCACTGAGTCCACTGACGTGCTGAGGAAGTCAGCGCAATCCGGATGCTGAAGTGCTGCAACGCCCCTTCCCTTCAATTAAAGGAGAGGGCTGCTGTGCACTCTGCAGGCCCTTTAGTAGCCAGCCACTCGGTCACCAGGGACATGATCGAGCAGGCCAGCGGCCAGGCACCCAAAACGGAATGCCGGGTTGCACGATGGTCGATGCGAGGGCAGCCATTGCCCGGCCAACACAAGAGTCAGCTGACAAAATAAAAAAATGGCAGCCCAGGGCGCTAAAGACCTCCCCTTTAAGTGGCGCCTGGCGGCGGATGTCTGCCAGCTTCGCGACCCGTCGGGCAATTTCCTCCACGTGGCATGAAGGGGTTGGGGCGGGGCAGTGAGAGGTCGGCGCACACGGCGATGACGTCACTGCCGGATGTGCGCCGGCTCGGGGCGCTAATCATGGGGTGCAGCGCTACTGGTATTGCACCACCCAAACCTCCGGGGTAATTTCCCTGGAGGTGCTTCCCATCACTGGGCGGAAATGTCATTGCATCCCATTAGCGACCTCCCCACCCCCCGGAGGGCAATTTCGGCCCCTTAATATCTCACCCAAAGGACAGGCCTAGATTACCAGCTGAATTCTTGGGGTGGGGTCCATAACCCACACTTTTCAGAACAAGAGCTTTATCGGTTGAGTCAAGCAGCCAGGCTTATAAACCATGGCTCAAGTTCCACCAATAGCAGTACAGCATTAGGCAATGGGGGGTTGCGGTGGGAATGGGGCAATTGAAATTTTTCCTGTCAATAATGTTAGTGAGAAATGCAGCAGGAGTCAAGAGAGGAATTTCTCAGTTTCATTAACATTATTGACGGGAGCAATTTCAGCACCTCCACACACCACGGGTTTGATTTCCAATCTGTGCCAAATCAGCAGATCTCAGCTGGGCCAGTGGTTGGAGGTCCCACAATTGGCCTTAGTGCCCCTGGGTCTGCAAAATTCGGCCAGAGTTCTTACTCTGACCACTGACCGCTGCCGGAAAGCGCACGTGGGCATCTCAATTCGGAGGCTCTCCGGATACTGTGTCCCGCGCCCATGACTTCCTTAGGCAACACAGTGCTCCCTATGAACCTAAACATGACCTTCATGTGTGAAGTAATGTGGAAGTTGGAGTGCCTGAGGTGGACAGTAAACCCCTTGATTTGCTGATAAACTCTCAGGCCAGGACAGGATCAACAACAACAACTTGCATTTATATAGCACCTTTAACGTAGTGAAATGTCCCAAGGTGCTTCACAGGAGCGTTATGAGATTAAAAAAATTGACACCGAGCCACATAAGTAGAAATTAATGCAGGTGACCAAAAGCTTGGTCAAAGAGCTAGGTTTTAAGGAGCGCCTTGAAGGAGGCAAGAGAGGTAGAGGGGAAGAGGTGTCAGCAGGGAGTTTCAGAGCTTGGTGCCCAGGCAGCTGAAGGCACGACCACCAATGGTCGAGCGATTATAATCAGGGATGCTCAAGAGGGCAGATTTAGAGGAGTGCAGACATCTCGGCATGGGGGGGGGGCGGGGGGCGGGGGGCGGTGGGTGGTGGCGGGGAGGTGGTTGTGGGGCTGAAGGAGATTACAGAGATAGGCAGGGTCAAGGGATTCCACCACCATTGAATGTGTGGCTGACATTAACAAATCAGAGAAAAAAATAGCCTCTTTCTTTTATCATCAAAAGACGGATCCCATACCCTCTGGTACTACACCTGCTCCGTTCTTAAAGAGACAATTTATGTGAAATGAAGGGGAACCTGCACAAATTATGAAATTGATTGGCTGGTTTGACTGATGATGCAGCTCCTGAAGGAGATAAACTAGTGGCTGGGCAGTGGTAATAAGCTCATGTCTGTAGCTGTTGTGATTGATTGCTTTGTGAGGGAGAGGCTTGTATCACAATCCATCGCCAGCTCTACACACTCATTACAAGCTGGCTGACTATTACCCATCCCCAATCATTAAACTTGGACTTAAGCAAATTGTTTAAATTTTTTATGAAGGCAATCACTAGAAAGCCAATTGGAAGATGTGAAACAAGGAGCAGGAAGTTGTTTGTATCTTAAAGAACATCAGATATCAGGGCTGGAGGTTAAAAATGAGGATTAAGAAGGGATGTTAGGTAAACCGCTTTCACCCAGAGGTTGGAATAAGTCACCAGGGAAGAATATTGAAGCTGTCAGTGTAAATGGGTTTGAGAGAGAGGCGGGGAGGGGGATTTCTACATTGGCCCAAAACAGGCGTGAGGTCAGCGATGGTGTCTGGGGAGCATGCCCAAGGCCAAGGTCAGGAGGCCTGAACTATTTTCATGTTGGAGGCCTCATTTGAATTTTACTGGCGAGCTGCGGGCACCAAATCGCCGCTCAGCCACAGCTCGCTGGTTTCGTGGCAGTGGAAAATCAGCCGCCTTCTGCACAGAGCCAACCGGCTGGTGAGGCCTGGTGGGGCAGGGGGAGAGTGGGCCAGTGGTGGGCTGGCGGGGCAGGGAGAGAATGGGCCAGTGGTGGGCTGGCGGGGCAGGGAGAGAATGGGCCAGTGGTGGGCTGGCGGGGCAGGGGGAGAGTGGGCCAGCAGTGGGCTGGCGGGGCAGGGGGAAGAATGGGCCAGTGGTAGACTGACGGGGCAGGGGGAAGAATGGGCCAGTGGTGGGCTGGCGGGGCAGGGGGAAGAATGGGCCAGTGGTGGGCTGGCGGGGCAGGGGGAAAGTGGGCCAGTGGTAGGCTGGCGGGGCAGAGGAGGAATGGGCCAGTGGTGGGCTGGCGGGGCAGGTGGGGAGTGGGCCAGTGGTGGGCTGGCGGGGCAGGGAGAGAATGAGCCAGTGGTGGGCTGGCGGGGCAGGGGGAAGAATGGGCCAGTGGTGGGCTGGCGGGGCAGGGGGAAAGTGGGCCAGTGGTAGGCTGGCGGGGCAGAGGAGGAATGGGCCAGTGGTGGGCTGGCGGGGCAGGTGAGGAGTGGGCCAGTGGTGGGCTGGCGGGGCAGGGAGAGAATGGGCCAGTGGTGGGCTGGCGGGGCAGGGGGAAAGTGGGCCAGTGGTAGGCTGACGGGGCAGAGGAGGAATGGGCCAGCAGTGGGCTGGCGGGGCAGGGGAGGAATAGGCCAGTGGTGGGCTGGCGGGGTAGGGGGAGAGTGGGCCAGCAGTGGGCTGGCGGGGTAGGGGGAGAGTGGGCCAGCAGTGGGCAGTAGGCTGGCAGCATTTTAAGCGGCTTGGAGGAACATGAATGTTCTTCCTGGCCCTATGCAAATCTTAATCCCCCAAACTTACCTTTTCCTGAGCAGCCTCCAGCAGCTCCTTTAAGGGCCGCTGGTTCGGCACAACTGGGACTAACATGCACACCGCCTGCTCTGCCCATGTGTATGCTCAAATTACAATCAGGGTTCTCTGACTGGCGTGGACCCTAATTTGTGCAACCTCCCTGCTGGTTTGGGTGGGCGTGTTGGGTGCCCATTTAGAAGCCTGCCCGAAAATTGAAACAGGCGGGCAAATGGATGGCTAAGTTGCCAATTCGATTTTTCCCTGTTGCTCGCCCACTTTTCAGGTGAGAGATGGGTGAGCAGTCGTTGAAATCCCCCCGACGCATATTCTGGAGCGAGAAGGGATTGCAGATATGGAAGGAAGATTGGTCGGTTCTACAATGCATCGAATGCAAAAACCGTGTCTTGCTCACAAAGCTTTCCAGGCGAGGCCCTGCATCCCATGAATTCGGAGTGCACCATTCCCCAAGGTCAACTTCCAGCAAGGCACTAATAGGTTGTGGCCCTGGACAAAGTATAAGTGAGTAACATGGGCTGTAAATCAACAGTGAAGAGATCGAACCCTACACAGGACATACAGCTTATCTTTCAAACCATAATTCCATTCGATGCAATGATAATCTGACCTCTTCCTCATTTTGCCAAGCCTGATTAATGGCGGCATCTTCGGGGCTTTATTTTCAAAGGGCCGTTTGTTGCAAACATCTTTTGTAAAAGCATTTGAAGTAAGCTTGTTTATTTTTTAAAC
Organism: Pristiophorus japonicus; assembly: GCF_044704955.1. Taxonomy (NCBI): domain Eukaryota; kingdom Metazoa; phylum Chordata; class Chondrichthyes; family Pristiophoridae; genus Pristiophorus; species Pristiophorus japonicus. Next base: position 39,698,204 of record NC_091994.1, read on the forward strand.
TTACCTGCCGTCTGTCAGCAAAATCCTTTGTACAGGTTCGATACCAAGAACAGGCTGACACAGAACAAAAGCAACACTGTGGACATCAAGTTGGCATCTTTAACCAATTTACTTACTCCTGTTTCAACATGTTATGAAAACATCACACAAAGTGAATATTGTAACGATGAACACTCACTGAAAAACGTGTGTTCCGTTTGCTATCTGCGCAGCTGACTCAGCCCCGCTCTCACTCCTCAGGGCCTGGATTTTCGGCATTGCCGTTTTCGGGGCGAAAACAGAGGCAGGGCGGGAAAATTACCACCCGGGTAACATTTGCGCTGTGTGGAGAAATTTTTGCATGTGGGCCCTGCGCCAGGAGCACAAAGGGAGACGTTGCACGTTGCGCAAAAATGGGAACCTCGCCAACTAAAGTGCGGGCCTGGGAGCGCTCCGAGAGAGGCCCTGGGAAACCCCCCCCGCCCAAAAAATTCACAAAAACGTTCCAAAAACACTGCCCACACCCCCACAATACAAATTGCTACAAAAAAATATAAAAGAATGAACACTGGAACGTACCTTTTTTGCAGGTTATCTACCTCACTGCCACCGGCAGGGCTGGACCGCTGTGTTTTCCCTGGCGCTTCGGGGCGAACAGGTCAGGTGCTGGTGTCACAACGAGAGGCGATGCAAACCCGGCACGGCTCTGCCCGGCGGTGCTTCTAAGCGCCGCCAAAAAAACCCGACCAGAGGATCGCGACTGGACGCTAAAGACCTTGCCGTCCCATTTTTCGCCGCGGAGATTCAAAATCCAGTGAAACCCGGAGTGCAAATGACCCGAAAATCCAGCTGTTCTTTCACTTCTCCCCCATCTCACACCTTACTTTCTTCAGGCTCATCTCCTTTGTGGGACCCCATCTCCTGCTCCCTCGATCCTCTCCCCACCCAACTCCTGATCATTCAACTATCTTTCGTTGCTCCAGTGCTCACTGACATCATAAATTGCTGCCTTTGAACAGTCATTGTTCTCCTCCACATCACAAATGTCCACTTCTCAAAAAGCCCCAGCATTGACCCCCTATTCTAGAGATGCATCTCTAACCTATCTTTCCTCGCTAAGCCCCTTGGTCATTGGACCCAACTTCATGGACCCTTCTCTGACAAATCTGTTTGAATACCTTCAGTCTTAAGTATCTGTCCTTCCCACATCTCTGTGATTATGTTGGTCGAGATCACCAGTGACAAACTTTGTGATTGCGACTATGGTGTGTTAGTGAACCTTGTCCTCCTTGACTGTCTCTTGCTCATGATTCAATGCCGTAGCACCACCTTCATGTGGTTTCACTCCCACTTGTTCCAACGTAGCCAGCATAAATGCAGCAATGGCTTCCCTTCCCGCCCCACATAGTCACTTTCAAAGAGCTCCAAGATTCCATCCTTTTCCTCATGTACCTGTCGCTCCTCAACAACATTATATGTAGGCTCTTGCCTATGTATTCAAAATTGTTCAGTTTCCATCTGTATGCTGATGGCATCTAACTCTCTCTCTCCAACACCTCCCTCAATTCCACAGCCATCTCTGTAATCCCTATCTGACGTCAAGTTGTGAATGGGCCAGAATGGCCCCCAATTGAATGTAGAAATAATTGTAGCTATCTTATTCAGCTTCCACCAAAACCTCAGTCCCGATACCCCCCAATGCTATGCTCCATCCCAGCAGTTTGCTCATATACTGCAAAACCTCAGTGTCCTGTTTAATCTGAGCTAAGTCTCAAACCCATCCATCCATCCATCCATCACTAACACTGCATATTCTTACTGTTGCAATTTGGCTGCCGCTGCCCTTATCTCACCCTCACTGCTATTGAAACAGTTGTCTACATGTTTGTTACCTCCAGACTTGACTTCACCAATGCCTCTCGAGTTTCACCAAACTTCAACACTGCATCTTGTCCTTCACTGAGTCCTAATCAGGCATCACCCCCACCCTCATAGATTCCCATTCGCTCCCTGCTTTCTGGCGCAGTGTATTTAAAATCCTTGTTTTCATGTATAAATCACTTCCTGTATTCTCTCTTCAAATCCTCCAGCACCGTGTTCCTGCCTGCTCTTCCATTCTACTCCTCTACCTTCCTGACGATCGCCACCTTTTTACACTGCACCATTGCTGGCAGAGCCTTCAGACATTGTCCTTACCTTTTGGAACTCTCTCTCTTAACCCTTCTGCATTGCTAAATCTCTCCAGCTTCAAAGCATCTTCAAACCAACCTATTCAACAGTGGTCCTGATCATTCATCCTAATCCTTCTATGGCTGCGCATCATTCGTTTGTCCTCTGTGAAACATAGAAACATAGAAAATAGGTGCAGGAGTAGGCCATTCGGCCCTTTGAGCCTGCACCACCATTCAATATGATCATGGCTGATCATGCAACTTCAGTACCCCATTCCTGCTTTCTCTCCATACCCCTTGATTTCTTTAACCGTAAGGGTCACATCTAACTCCCTTTTGAATATATCTAACAAACTGGCCTCAACAACTTTCTATGGTAGAGAATTCCACAGGTTCACAAAGTGAAGAAGTTTCTCCTCATCTCGGTGCTAAATGGCTTACCCCTTATCCTTAGACTGTGACCTCTGGTTCTGGACTTCCCCAACATCGGGAACATTCTTCCTGCTTCTAACCTGTCCAATCTCATCAGAAATGTATATGTTTCTATGAGATCCCTTCTCATTCTTCTAAATTCCAGTGAATATAAGCCTAGTCGATCCAGTCGTTCTTCATATGTCAGTCCTGCCATCCCGCGAATCAATCTGGTGAACCTTCGCTGCACTCCCTCAATAGCAAGAATATCCTTCCTCAGATTAGGAGACCAAAACTGTGCACAATATTCAAGGTGTGGCCTCACCAAGGTCTTGTACAACTGCAGTAAGCCCTCCCTGCTCCTATATTCAAATCCCCTAGCTATGAAGGCCAACATGTCATTTGCCTTCTTCACCGCCTGCTGTACCTGCATGCCAACTTTCAATGACTGATGTACCATGACACCCAGGTCTCGTTGCACCTCCCCTTTTCCTAATCTGTCACCATTCAAATAATATTCTGCCTTCCTGTTTTTTCCACCAAAGTGGATAACCTCACATTTATCTACATTATACTGCATCTGCCATGCATTTGCCCACTCACCCAACCTGTCCAAGTCATCCTGCAGCCTCTTAGCATCCTCCTCACAGCTCACACTGCCACCCAGCTTAGCGTCATCTGCAAACTTGGAGATATTACATTCAATTCCTTCGTCTAAATCATTAATGTATATTGTAAATAGCTGGGGTCCCAGCACTGAACCTTGCGGTACCCCACTAGTCACTGACTGCCATTCTGAAAAGGTCCCATTTATTCCTAGTCTTTGCTTCCTATCTGGCAACCAGTTCTCTATCCACGTCAATGCATTAACCCCTATACCATGTGCTTTAATTTTGCACATTAATCTCTTGTGTGGGACCTTGTCAAAAGCCTTTTGAAAGTCCAAATACACTACATCCACTGGTTCTCCCTTGTCCACTGTACTAGTTACATCCTCAAAAAATTCCAGAAGATTTGTCAAGCATGATTTCCCTTTCATAAATCCATGCTGACTTGGACCGATCCTGTCACTGCTTTCAAAATGTGCTGCTATTACATATTTAATAATTGATTCCAACATTTTCCCCACTACCAATGTCAGGCTAACCTGTCTATAATTCCCTGTTTTCTCTCTCCCTCCTTTTTTAAAAAGTGGGGTTACATTAGCTACCCTCCAATCCATAAGAACTGATGCAGAATCGATAGAATGTTGGAAAATGACCACCAATGCATCCACTATTTCTAGGGTCACTTCCTTAAGTACTCTGGGATGCAGACTATCAGGCCCTGGGAATTTATCGGCCTTCAATATCATCGATTTCCCTAACACAATTTCTTGACTAATAAGGATTTCCTCCAGTTCCTCATTGTCGCTAGACCCTCGGTCCCCTATTATTTTCGGGAGGTTATTTGTGTCTTCCTTACTGAAGACAGAACCAAAGTACTTGTTCAATTGGTCTGCCATTTCCTTGTTCCCCATTATGAATTCACCTACATGCAAGGGACCTACATTAGTCTTCACTAATCTTTTTCTCCACATATCTATGGAAGCTTTTGCAGTCCGTTTTTATGTTCCCTGCCAGCTTACTCTTGTACTCTATTTTTCCCCTCCTAATTTGTGCTCCTCTGCTGGATTCTAAATTTCTCCCAGTCCTCAGGTATGCTGCTTTTTCTGGCCAATTTATATGCTTTTTCCTTGGATTTAACACTATCCCTAATTTCCCTTGTTAGCCACGGTTGAGCCACCTTCCCCTTTTTATTTTTTACGCCAGACAGGGATGTACAATTGTTGTAGTTTATCCATGTGATCTTTAAATGTCTGCCATTGCCTATCCACCGCCAACCTTTTAAGTATCATTCACCAGTCTATCCTAGCCAATTCAGGACTCATACCATCAAAGTTACCTTTCTTTAAGTTCAGGACCCTAGTTTCTGAATTAACTGTGTCACTCTCCATCTTAATGAAGAATTCTACCATATTATGGTCACTGTTCTCAAAGGGTGTCACACGACCAGATTGCTAATTAATCCTCTCTCATTACACCAGTGTAGGATGGCCTGCTCTCTAGTTGGTTCCTCGACATATTGGTCTAGAAAACCATTCCTTATAGACTTCAGGAAATCCTCCTCCACAGAACTGCTACCAATTTGGTTAGCCCAATCTATGTGCATATTAAAGTCACCCATTATAACTGCTGCACCTTTATTGCATGCACCCCTAATTTCCTGTTTGATGCCCTCCCCAACATCACTACTACTGTTTGGTGGTCTGTACACAACTCCCACTAACGTTTTCTGCACACATAGGGCTCAAATTTTGGCCTGAGTTGCTCCTATTTTTTTTGGAGCATATAGTTTAGAATGGAGCATCTTAGAAATGGCAATTCTCGGCATTTAGTTTGCTCTAGTTCTAGTGAGTTAGAATAGTTCCATTTTAGAACAGATTTTTTTCTCAAAAGGGGGCATGTCCAGCCACTGACGCCTATTTTGCAAGTTTAGGCAGCGGAAACTTACTCCAAACTAACTTAGAATGGAGTAAGTGTAGATTTTTGTACGCTCAGAAAAACCTTGCCTACACATAAATCAGGCGTAGGGAACGAGAGATGGGGGGGATGGGGGGGGGGGAGGGAAGTTTACAACCATTAAACACTTCACTTTTACAAATAAAGAGCCATCATCAATAATAAATGATAAATAAATCTATAAATCAACCAATAATCAACCAAAAAATAATAAAAAATAAAAAATCAATAAATAAAAAATTAAGTTTCTACTCACCTACTGCAGCACCAGGAGCCCTCCAACAGCATGCTGGGACACCACCCCACCACCCAGTGTCTCTCTCTCTCTGCCTCTGTCAGTGTCTCTCTCTCTGTCAGTGTCTCTCTCTCTGTCTCTGTTAGTGCCTGTGTTTCAGACAGTGAGGGATGGGGGGAGGATGGGGGAAGGGAGGAGGGGAGAGGATGGGGGAGAGGAGGTGGAAGAGGAGGGGGAAGAGGAGGGAGGGAAGAGGAGGGAGGAGGGAGGGAAGAGGAGGGGGGAGGGAGGGAAGAGGAGCGGAGGGGAGGGGAAGGGGAGGGGAGGGGGAGGGAAGGAGGGAGGAGGGGAAGGAGGAGGAGAGGAGGAGGGGGGAGAGGAGGGAGGAGTTGAAGAGGGGGGAGAGGAGAGGGGGGGAAGGAGAGGGGGAGGCGGAATGGGCCCAGTCGATGAGAGGAAGCCGGGCCGAAGACTTCGGGTGGGGCCCGCCTCCAGCAAGTTGCCGGGCGGGCGGGCCCCGCCGAGGACATGGAGGGAGGGAGGGAAGGGGGGAGAGGAGGGGGAATGAGGGGAAACGGCTAAACGGGAGGGAGGGAGGAGGGAAGCGGGAGGTAAATGGGAGGGGAGCGAGAGCTGAACAGGAGGGAGGGAGGTCCGAGTCCGATCTTCGCCGCCCCGGTGAGCCCATTCGGCCAGGGCTAGGGGCGACGTGCCTTGGGCCCACCCACGCAGCCTCGGGGGCCAGGAGCTGCTGCACATGCGCGCACACTCTAGCGCGCATGTGCAGAGATCCTGGCACTGTGTTCAGCGCTGGGGCCTGGCTCCGCCCTGCGCTGCACCAAGGGCCTGGATCGACCCGACGGAGGGGAGAATACCAAGGTAAATAATAGGCGCCGTTTCTGTTCTAAAAATTCGGTGCACCACTTGGAAATGCGCCGTTCTAACCCTGGGGGCAAACTTGGGCCCATAGTAGTCAGGGACACTGGAAGCGTCCCTGATTTCCCACATAGCACAGGAGGAGCATGACATGGGTCTGGGCTCTCCTGCCATGACCTAACCCTTAAATTAACTTAATTTGGCAACAATGCCAAAGATTAGCTACTGATAAGGAAATTAAAAAAAAGATAAATTTCTCACCAATTCACCAGCCAATCACTTACCTGCTTGGCTGTGACATCACACTTCGATTTCTTTTTACTTCTTTGTTTACTTTCTGCCCCTGCTCCAAGCTGCCGCCACCCTTTGTAGTCCCGTGCCCACTCCTCTCTCGCGATGCTGGCCACCTCCTGGAGTCCTGGGATGTTTTCCATATTCAAGGCGCTATATAAATACAAGTTGTTGTGCTGGGTTTTCTGGTCCTTTGCGCTCCGGGTTTCAGCCCCGGAGCGGCGTGAAACGCGGCGTTCAGGTCTCCTGCGTCCCATCGCGATCCTCTGGTCCCGTTTTGCGACGGTGTTGAGCAGCACCGCCGGGAAGAGCTGCGCCGGGTGGACAACACCTCTTGTTGTGACACCAGCAGTACTTTGGACTTTTGCTCGATTCGTCCGCCCGGAAGTACGTCCGCAATGACCGGCTGGGAAATTAGTGCGGTGCAGAGGAAGATAAGGTACTCCAAAGGTAAGTGCGAGTGTTTGTTCTTTTAATTTTTTTAGTGATATGTGTTGTGGTGGCGTGGGCAATGTTTTGGGAATGTTTTTTTTTAAGGTTTTCTCCCCCCCCCCCCCACCCACTGCCCCCCCGGCCTCTCTCGGAGCGCACACGGCCCGGCAATTTAGTTTGCACTTTTCCCATCCTTGCACCACGAAAAGTGTACAACGCCTCCCTTAGCGCTGCGCCCCCTGATGCAGGGCCCAGATGCCGAAATTTCCTTACCAAAGCGCAAACGGTTCCCGGCCGGTAACTTTCCCGCCACGCCTCCATTTTTGCCCCGTAAACCAAAAATCCTAAAATCCAGCCTGTTTTCGAGGGGAAGTACTAAGCCATACAGGTTTGATTCCATCGCTGGCATGTGCTGAGTTAGCCAATCCCACTCATGGCAGCACAGAGACTATAACTACCCAGCACCCTTAAACTAGAGAAGGACATTAATCAGTCAGGGTTCCTGCTCCTGATCACAATCTAATGATCCCTGCTGGAAAGTGGACATAAGGATCAGACTTCACCCCAATCTCCTCATGATCAAATCCACAATCCAACACCAATGACTTACACGGACAATGGGAATTTCACTGCGATGTTCTGGGCGGCTGGCATTCCTGGAACCATATCCCAGCAGGAGTCAGCTCAGGAGAGAAAGGGAGGAACCGGGCAGGAGAGCAAAGTACAAAAAGACTTTTCCTCCGATCAGTAATGCTGTCCTACACAGGTTGTGCTGTTGTGCAGTAACTGTCTGAAAATCAGTGGTTAAAGCAAATATATGTTACAGTCCAGCTAATGTATAATGCACTTGTTACAAAGATACTTGTTATTGTCAAGTCAAAGAAATGGTCTGCTGCAACTTGCAGAGATATCAACAGGTGGCAGTCACACTCTATACAGATGCAAGATGCTGAAACACTGTACAGGCGCAAGTGAGGTACAGTTCTACACACAATGACTGATCTTGAGGTACAGTTCTATACACAATGATTGATATTGGCGTACAGTTCAACACACATTGAATGATCTTGAGGTATAGTTCTATACACAATGATTGATCTTGGTGTACAGTTCTACACACATTGAATGATCTTGGTGTACAGTTCTGCACACATTGAATGATCTTGGGGTACAGTTTTACACAAATTGAATGATCTTGGAGTACAGTTGTACAAACACTGACTGATCTTAGGGTACATTTCTACACACACAGATTGATCTTGGGGTACAGTTCTGCAGAGAGTGACTGATCCTGTTATTATTTCAGTAACTGCTGCTGTTAAGACTAAAGCTGGAAAATTAAAATAGTGTACAGAGGAATGTGTTAAGTGTTCCTCCAATATCACCAACAGCAGGCCAAAGTCTGTTTGCTCTGGTGGTTCATGTAATATAGAGCTCCCCCTAGTGGACTACTGCTCCACCCAGTGGTGTATGAAACCCTGAAAAATGTGCTTGTTCCTGTTAAGCCAAAGGACACGCCACCGAGGGAGATTCTAACCAATTTAGAACAGCACTATAGTCCTGAGCCCCTGGAAATTGCTGAAAGTTATTGTTTTGGAAGTCAAAATCAGTTGAATGATGAGAGTATCAGTGAGTACATGGTAGCATTAAAAAAGCTATCCATTCACTGTCATTTGCTGCCATAAATACAATAAAAGACACATGATGTAATGGAGCCATCTTGTAGAACGTAGTTTGTTTGTGATGTCGTAAAGAATATATCATGTTGGTGATATAGGATAGGCTTTCTGGATTCCCGAGCTGAAATTTGTGTTGGTGGATGATTCCAGCCAAACAACAGAGAGACTTTGAGAAGTTCTATGTTTTTCAGCACAGCTAAAAATCCAGGGTAAATTACAAGTACACTTGGCTGGACTATCAGAGTCCAGATGACTGCGCTTATGGGAATAATAGGGCGCTAGGATGAGTTCCATCATGATCGTGAAACTTTCAGAGCATATACACAGCGGCTTAAAATGTTTTTCACCACAAATAGTATTGTCGAAGATCCCGATGATGAAAACCATAACCAGGTGGTTTTAGAAATAAAACAGGCTAGTTTCTTGACTGAAGCAGGACCCGAGGTGTATGAAACCCTGAAAAATGTGCTTGTTCCTGTTAAGCCAAAGGACACGCCACCGAGGGAGATTCTAACCAATTTAGAACAGCACTATAGTCCTGAGCCCCTGGAAATTGCTGAAAGTTATTGTTTTGGAAGTCAAAATCAGTTGAATGATGAGAGTATCAGTGAGTACATGGTAGCATTAAAAAAGCTATCCATTCACTGTCATTTCAGACACTTCCAGAACCGAGTATTGCGTGACCGCTTTGTTTGTGGGATGGAAAATGAAGCAATCAGAAGACAGTTATTGACAACCCCTAACTTAACTTTTGATTTCGCTTGTCAGACTGCTCTGTTGATGGATATGGCTGACCAATACTCCCGAGAATTTGGAGCCATTTCCAGTCATCAGACAACCGAGGTGAATCACCTGCAGGTTAAAAATAAAAGGCAGTTGGGCCGCAAGGCCTCAGCAACTGGCCAAGGTAACAGCGCATTGAAGTTGTGCTATTGGTGTCTGGACAACACCTCACTCAAAGTTGTCCATATATGAAGGCAGCATGTTTCTTTGTCAAGAAAACTGGGTATCTTGCAAAGGCATGCCGCTTGAAGAGTAAACTGATGTTCAATGCTAGAAGTAGAAATTGCCAGAGACCACATAGCAATGATGAGAAGGAACAGGGTGAGGAGGTTTTGGAGATACATGTCATTAGGAGCACGAGGGTATCTAACAACAATTCGCAAAGTACCTTCATCCAAGTAGATGTTGCAGGAACCAGGATACCCATGGAAATCGATACTTTTGCATCCATGAGCGTTGTATCGGAATTACTACACCTTGACAAGTTGAGTGATTTTCCACTGGAAAATTCAAAGATAGAGCTGCTCAAGAGAGCAAATCCCTATGGTAGGACGTATCACCGTACCGGTGAAATACAAAATCAGTTTCAGAGCTTGCCTCCTTTATAGTGTCAGGAGGCAAGCTTGCTTTAATGGGTAGAAATTGGTTGGGATCACTGAAGCTTGATTGGAATGAGATTTTTCGTGTTGAAACGAGATTTGCATCGAAGGATGATGTCATCAAACAGTATCCAAAGGTGTTCCGTGAAATAGGCAGTGCGATCCAAGGTTTTAAGATGAGAGTCATGTACAGAAGGATGCTCGACCAATTTAGTGCAAGTCACATCCCATACCATACGCACTCAAGGCGAAAGTTGAGCAAGAGCTCAAAAGACTAGAAACTGAAAACATTATCTCTAAGGTACATTGATGAACCGCCAATCACAGCTGAAGAGATTGGTAGAGCAACCAAGCGTGACCCAGTTATGTCAAAGATGTATGATTACATAGCAAATGGCTGACCAAACCTGGTATCAGAGAAGGATATTCATCCATACTTCGTTCGTAGGAATTAATTATCAGTGGATAAAAATTGTATCATGTGGGGTGCAAGAGTAGTTATATTCCAAATAAATTCAGGTCCAAATTGTTAGGAGATCTTCATGGGAATGTGCTTGAACAAGAGTTTTGCATGCAGTTACTTATGGTGGCCAGGTCTAGATAAAGATATAGAGTACATCGTTAGTAAGCAAGAAATCACCATTACAGCCATGGAAGTAGCCTCCCAGGGTTTGGCAAAGGTTACATATAGATTTTGCTAGAAGACAACAATTGTTCATTGTGATTGATAGCCATTCGAAGTGGGTAGAGGTGTTTCCGATGCGGAAAATAACAAGTAAAACACTAGACAATTTGTGAAGATTGTTTTCTTCATAGAGAAATTATGTCTGAGAATGGGCCACAAATTTGTTCAGAAGAATTTGCAGTTCATGAGCAGAAATGGTGTGAAACATACCAAAGTTCCACTGTACCACCCTGCTTCAAATGTGCAGCAGAGCGCACAGTTCAAATTGTAAATCGTGCCCTCATCAAACAAATGTTGGATCCAAATTCAAGGAAACAGCAGTTGTCGTTGGACCACAAATTGGCAAATTTTCTGATTACTTATCGTAATACTCTTCATACAACTACTGGTAGAACACCAGCAGACTTGTTTCTCAACAATAGCCATGAACCAGGTTCTTGTTGTTAAAGCCAAACTTGGCACAATCAGTAGAAGAGAAACAATTAAGGCGGAAAGAGAATCATGATAAAAGTAGAGTAAGAGAGAGAAGTGTGAAATTGAATCAGAAGGTTAGAGTGAAGAACCATCACCATAAATGGTTAAAGTGGTTATCAGGAAGAGTAGTGAAGATATGTGGCCCTCGCACATATTTGGCCAAGATGTTCGATCATGGAAAGGTTAGGTTTGTTCACATTGATCATATTTTACCTACAGATGTGGAAGGAGTTGAAAGTTGGAATGATTCGATTATTTCTGATGAGTCAGATATTCTTGTTACAAATAGAATACCAGCAGCAAATCCTACATCAGATGTACTAGAAACAAGTCCAAGAGAAAGTCAGAATTTAAGTCTGAGTCTGAGTCAGGCAGACAAACAGTCTGAAGTTGTAAAGAGTTCAAATGTATATCATGGGCATCCCTTGGAGGAAAATTCTCCTCAGGCTCAGCTTAGAATGAGGCTAAGTTTGACACAATGTTTGGAAGGTTCTGTTCGAGAGCGAAGGTATCCTCTTCGAAACAGAAAACAAGTGGTTAAGTTTGATTTGTAAATATGGAAAAATAATATCTTTTGTTGCATATACCATGTAAATTATGCATGGTGATTTTTTTAATGATTACTTCTTCATTAAGGAGGGAGTAGCGTAATATAGAGCTCCACCTAATGGACTACTGCTCCACCTAGTGGACTACTGTGCTAATGCAACTGCTGCTGCAAGTACAATAAAAGACACATGATGTAATGGAGTCATCTTGTAGAATGTAGTGTGTTTGTGATGCTGTAAAGAATATATCACAGTTCAGATGATTATTAATGATATCTTAGAGCTCTTTCAAGAAGAGGCTGTGCTGGTCAAAATTTATTCCTCAATCATCACTAAAAAATAGACTGATCAGTCATTCTTATTACTATTTGAGGGATCTTGCTACTCATAAAATGGCTGCCGTGTTTGTCTGCATAACTACTCTTTGAAGTAGCTCAGTGTATGTGAAATGGTTTACCATGTATTGGAGAGCTCTGATCATTTCCTATATAAATGAACCTGCTTTACCGGGTCTAATCCAGTGATTTATCCACCTATCGCTAAGAGTTTTTTGCTGTCAGTTTTACTTTCCTTACCATGCATTATCTTGCCTTAACTGGATTTTAAGAGGATGTTGCCATTCTCCTCAGAGCCATCACTGTAGACCTCATGATGACTAAGAAGCTAAATGATGGAGGAAAGAAGTGGGGGTTACGATTTGGGTTTGCTCCTAATAGTTTGTGATTATTCTTGCTACAAAAAGCACCTTCCATCGGTGAGTATGTGTTCCCTATGATCTGAAACCTAACCGTGTGTGTTTAGTATATGGGATATAGCATGCCGCAGAACGCGCTAACCTCCCTTTTATTGTAAGCGTATGTCGAATTCTATCACATCTCATCACTTCGGAGAACAGATAGTTTCAAACATGCAGACACTTTTCTTTTTTTTAAATTTCAAAACATACTTTATTCATAAAAAAATCTGTACAGTACATTCAAAGGCATTTCAATACTTTTAGCTGCGATCAGCATTCCCATACACTATTATTTGGGTGCTGACAGCAGTTCCGTTCGTTACATTTCCTTGTTTTCCAGTTCAAGTGCAATTCGGTCCAATGCGAGATACCTTGTAGTACATGCAAACAAATTACATTTCATGTGTCACTATACAGTACACGGAATGGGTGACGGTACATTTACATTTTTTTTTCCAACATGCATTTCGCAACAGACCTTGCATTGTACATGGCACTGCATAGGTGTTTACAGATCATGGTGCTCCATGTACACAAAAAGTAAATTACAAATACAGCCCGAGGGGGGTTTTGTACTGATTCCTGCTCCCGGGTTTTCCGTGGCAGAAGGGCTTTAAACTGTGGCCCTTCCCCACCATGCCTTTGCGGCAACTGCACCAATTTTAAGTACGTCCCTCAGCACGTAATTCTGGATCTTGGATTGCGCCAGTCTGCAACACGCAGACGTGGACATCTCCTTGCTCTGGAGAACCAGCAAGTTTCGGCAAGACCAAAGAGCGTCTTTGACCGAGTTGATGGCCCTCCAGCAGCAGGTGATGTCTGTCTCAGTGTGTGTCCCTGGGAACAGCCCGTAGAGCACAGAGTCTTGTGTTACGGAGCTGCTTGGGATGAACCTCGACAGCAACCACTGCATCTCTTTCCAAACCCGCCTTGCGAAGGCGCAATCCTGAAAGAGATGGGTGACAGTCTCGTCCGCCCCGCAGCCGACTCGGGGGCAGCGTGCCGTGTTGATGAGACGTCGGCTGTGCATGAACGCTCTGACAGGTAAGGCCCTCCTCACCGCCAACCAAGCTACGTCTTGGTGCTTGTGTGAAAGCTCTGGCGATGAGACGTTCTGCCAAATAAGTTCGACAGTCCGCTCAGGGAACCACCCGACAGGGTCCTCCCTCTCCTTCTTTCGTAGGGCGTCCAGGACCTTACGTGCTGACCACTGTTTTATGGCCTTGTGGTCAAAGGGGTTTTTGGGAAAAACTTTTCCACGAAGGACAGGTGGACAGGCATGATCCAACTGGTGGGGGCGTTTCGCGGCAGCGTGGCCAGACCCATCCTTCGCAACACCGGGGACAGGTAGAACCTCAGCACGTAGTGACACTTGGTGTTTGCGTACTGGGGGTCTGTGCACAGCTTGATGCAGCCGCACACAAAGGTGGCCATCAGGATGAGGGCCACGTTCGGAACATCCTTTCCTTCACTGTCCAGAGATTTGTACATTGTGTCTCTGCGGACACGGTCCATTTTGGACCTCCAGACAAAGTGGAAGACGGCCCGGGTGACTTCCGTGGCACAGGAGCAAGGGATGGGCCAGACCTGTGCCACGTGTAGCAACCCCGAGAGCACTTCACTCCTGATGACCAGGTTCTTTCCTGCCATGGAGAAGAAGCGCATCTTCCACCATCCCAGTTTTTGTTTGACCTTGGCGATACGCTCGTCCCAGTTTTTGGCGCACGCCCCGTCTGCTCCGAACCATATTCCCAACACCTTCAGGAAATCTGGCTTGACGGTGAAGGGAATGGAGGCTCGGTCGGTCCAGTTGCCAAAGAGCATGGCCTCGCTCTTGCTGCGATTGACCTTTGCTCCCGAGGCCAGTTCAAACTGGTCGCAGATTGTGAGCAATCTGCGGACCGACTGCGGATCCGAGCAAAAAACAGCGACGTCGTCTATGTACAGGGAGTCTTGACCTGAGCGCCTCCACTGCCTGGGATCGTCACCCCTCCAATGCCCGCATCCTTCCTGATGGACTCGGCAAAGGGCTTGATACAACACACAAACAAGTTAGCCGAGAGAGGGCAGCCTTGCCTGACTCCAGATCTGATTGGAAAGCTTTGAGTTTCCCACCCGTTGATTAGGACTGCACTACTGATGTCTGTGTAGAGCAGTTTGACCCAATTTCGGATACCCTCCCCAAACCCCATTTTGGAGAGCACGTCCATCAGGTATGTGTGCGATATCCTGTCAAAGGCTTTCTCCTGCTCTAAGCTGATTAAGCAGGTGTCCAGCCTCCTGTCCCGCACGTAGGCGATCGTATCCCTGAGTAGCGCGAGGCTATCAGAGATCTTCCTGCCAGGGACAGCGCAGGTCTGGTCCGGGTGAATCACCAGCTCAAGAGCAGACTTGACCCTGTTGGCGATGACCTTTGAGAGGATCTTGTAGTCCACATTGAGCAGTGAAATGGGCCGCCAGTTTTTGATTTCCTCCCTCTCCCCCTTCTGCTTGTAGATGAGGGTGATGATGCCTTTCCTCATCGATTCTGACATACTGCCGGCCAGAAGCATACCTCCGTACACTTCCAGCAGGTCTGGGCCCATCCAGTCCCACAGAGCCGAATACAACTCGACCGGTAAACCGTCGCTTCCGGGAGTTTTATTCGTCTCGAAGGACCTGACGGCCTTTGTCAGCTGGTCCAGAGTTAGCGGGTGGTCCAGACTCTCCCGCTTGCTGTCGTCTAAGACCTCTGAAATAGACGACAGGAAAGACTGGGAGGCTGCGCGGTCTGTGGGCTTGACATCGTACAGCCTGGCATAGAAGGATTTGCTGATCCTCTGCATGTCAGGCTGCGAAGACGTCACAGAACCGTCTTCTTCCTTCAGGCTGGTGACCACAGAGCTCCCACTGTGTACCTTTTGGAAGAAGAAACGCGAACACGTCTCGTCCTGCTCGACGGAGCGGACTCTTGAGCGGAAGTTGATCTTGGAGGACTCTAAGGCAAAGAGCGAGGCTTGCTGGCCCTTCATCTCTTCGAGTTCCTCCGCGATGTCGACCCCCATCGACTGCAGCAGGAGCAGGTTTTGCATATTCATCTGGAGTTGGGACAATTCCCTCTGTCTCCCTCTCGCCTGCTGAAGACCTTTGAGGATGAAGAACCTCTTGATGTTCGTCTTGATTGTTTCCCACCAGTGCATCGGGGAATCGCAGAGGGGCTTTACGGTTCTCCAACCTTTGTAATCCCTCTTGAATTCCTCAACGTTTTCCGGAGTCAACAGTTTCACGTTCAGCTTCCATATCCCTCTGCCAACTTTCTGGTTTTCCTGTGGGTGACAGTCGGCCAGTAGGAGGCAGTGGTCAGAGAAGAACACCGGCGTGACGTCGGTGGATCTGTCCTTGAGCGTGTGGGACACAAACAGGAAGTCTATTCTGGAACGGACGGACCCGTCTGGTCTCGACCAGGTGTATCTGAGCGGTGCTCCGTCTGCAGGGTTGCTGAAGACGTCGCACAGCTTGGCATCTTTCACCGCATCCATCAGGAGTTTGGACGTGGCGTCCAGTTTGCCGTCGGCTCTGCTGGATCGTCCAGCCACATCGATGATGCAGTTGAAGTTACCGCCCAGAATGACTGGCCTGGACGTTGCCAGTAGCATTGGGAGCTGCTGGAAAAGGGCCAGCCACTTGTTCTTGTGAACTGGGGCGTAAACATTAATTAACCTGAGAGGGGAGTTTTTGTACATTACGTCTGCTATGAGGAGGCGGCTGCCCACCACCTCCTTAACTTTGGTGATGGTGAAGTGGCCTCCCCGCAGCAGAATGCCCAGGCCGGAAGCCCGGCTGTCGTTGCCTCCTGACCATATGGATGGTCCATGGGTCCACCATCGTGACCACTGCCGGTAACTGCTGAAGTGCGGCAGACCGCACTCCTGCAAGAACAGCAGGTCCGCTTTGACCGTGGCGAGGTACCCCAAGGTGGAAACATCGCGTATGGATTTTACGCTACGCACGTTAATAGAAGCAATTTTTAAATCCATTTTAACGTTACTGTTTACAGTTACAAACATGACACTTCAAGTAAATCGTCCTTTAAGTCTGAGGTCTGCCCAGTGGCCGGTTCCGGAATACATAGGTGATTACAATAAAAGTCTACTACACCTGGGCTGGCGTGCTCGTCATCCTCTGCCGTGGGAGTGTTTCGACCAGGGGACTGCTGCAGTGCTGCGATAAAGTCCGATATGTCCTCTCCACTGTCCTCGCCTGGTGTTGGTGGTTCCCTCTTTTCATCAGTCACAGCGTTCTCGAGCTGGTGTGCTTCGATCGCTGCGTCGCTCCCGGTATTCCGGAGGTGGGGTGTGCTGGGCACTTCGCTGCTCCCGTTATCCCGGAGCTGGTCTGCGTTGGTCACTTCTTCGCTCTCGGTGTTCCGGAGCTCGTGTGCGCTGGGTGCTTCGCTGCTCGCGGGTTCCTGGAGCAGGGCTGTGTTGGTCGCTTCCCTGCTCCCGGTCGCCTGTGGCTGTGGGTTGGCGTATTGCCTCTTGCTTTGGTGTCGGTGGTGAGAGGCTTTATCTCGCCTTTCCTCATCAGACGAGCTGCCGCCGCTGCTGTCTGACGAGGTTTGTAGCCGCCTCTTCCCTGTCGTTTCCGCAGGGGCCCTTGCTCACCTGTTTTCCTTACGCTTGCGGGCCTTTTTCTTGACGGTCTTCCATCCCGCTTTATCGTCTGCTGTCTCCTCGTTGCTGGACTCGGTGCGCTGGGGGAGAGCTTCGCTGCTGGCTGCTGGTGTCTCGCAGCTCGCCGTAGCAGGCTTGTCTTCCTCGCCGACTTGTTCCGAGTCCCCGGAGGCGTTGGTCGGGAGGAGAGTGTGGCTCCCCTCTGGAACGTTGTGTCCCTCAGCTTCCTCCTCCTCTGGTGCAATGTTCTTTGCTGCCTGTGCATAGCTGAAGTTGCGTTTGGGGCAGTTTTTGTAAAAGTGCCCAGCCAGAGCACAGAGGTTGCAGCACTTGGTCTCCTTGCAGTCCTTTGTCTGGTGGCCTTCGTTCTTGCAGTTTCGGCAGATAAGAGTTCTGCAGCTTGCCGCCACATGGCCTGCCTTCCCGCAGGTCCGGCACACGTTGGGTTGGCCAGCGTACACCATGTAGCCCCGACTTCCTCCGATGGCAAAGCTGGAGGGGGGGTGCAGGATGGTTCCGCTGGCGTCCACCTTCATGGTGACCTGGATCTGGCGCTTGCTGGTCCATATCCCATGCAAGTCTTTCACATCGCTGCTGTTTCCTACCCCATCGACATACCTGGCGAGGAAAGTCAGCACATCAATGACCGGGATGTGGGGGTTGTACATCTGCACTGTGATAGTGCGTCTTCTCTGCGACGGGAGGGTGAACAGTGGCTCCCAAGTTAGCACTGAGCGCAGCGGTTCACTGGCCTCCTTCAAACCCTTGAGGAACTTCAGGCAGAGGGCGACGTTTCTGAAGGTCACATCGAAGTAACCTCTCTTCGGGAGGTCCTGCAAGGCGAAGATGTCAGCGACTTTCATGCCACATGTTCCCAGCAGGATTTTCTTCACGAACAGGTCCCGGTTGATGGTTGTCTGTCCATCCACTTTCTTTACCGTCACTCGGATGGTGTTTCGGACACCCTGGTTCGCCGCTCGGTTGGCCGCCATCCGGGTTGCAGATTCCTCCTTTCGATGTGTATTTTGGCCGAAGCTCTCAATCTGTCGTTGCGCCAGTCCGGCGCTTGGGCGGACCTCCGGGCACTTTTCATAACAGGCTAAGCTAGCAAACATGTTTATCACAAATAGAGTTACAAGGCAAGCAGTAGAGGCAAGATATTGAACAGTTAACCCAGTACGGTAAGTCTGGAAACAGTTCATCAGCACAGAAATTAACCAAACAAACCAATAGGACAAATCCCTTTGAACTTTCATTTCACAACTTGAGATGAGATACTTCTCCGAAAGAAAAGAGCATTTTTTTCCCTCTCAGCAACAACAGAATCCAGTCTTTGTATGAATTAGATTAAAAACACACTTATGGAGCTTAATTTACCCTTTGTGCTTCAAGGCAACACAAACTGAAATGCTTATATAAGACATACTTTTAAATCCTGTAAACACGCACTTGCTTTGAGGGCTTGCCTGCCAGATAAAGGTGATTAGTTGACAATCTTTCCAATCTGTAGGCATCAGGGTGATTACTTGGGGGAGAGTCGATGGGGACCACAAATGTACATCGGTTGAGTTTGTCAATTTGACACAATTTCAACCCACAGCAGACGTTGCACATTCATTCACATCTGGTTCAGTGCATCTTTAATTTAATTGATTTCTTTGATCAGAACTAAGCAGATTTTTTTCCACAGCCTGCTCCTATGGGATTATAGGAAGTGTTTTGGTGGCACATCACCTCTTAGCAATTTTTCAATCAAGATTTTTGCATATCAAAATACTTTCTCCCCTTTAAAGAGATACTGCTGCTGCAAAACTGGACATTTTGTCTCCAAGCAACCATACTGAATTTTGATGAAGATATAATCTCGATTTTAAATTAAGTGAATACACTGGAAACCTTGGACACAGCTTCCATTTTGTCACAGTGCGGTTTCCAGCTCAGTGTTCTTTTCATACTCTATTTATTTGTTACAGCTCACTGGATGGGCATTAGGACCCTGCCAGAGCTATGCACAGTTGCTGTACTCAGGCTGGTTAATGCCGGTTTGGTGTCTCCATTTTGGGTTGAGTAAAAGCACATCATGGGCCGCCCCGACCTGTGTGAGAACACCACCGCAGGTCGGGGCTATAAATAGAGCTGGAGCGCTGGGCCCTCATGGCGGAGGTGTGGCGAATGAGGGTACGGGGCCCAGAAGAGTCGACGGCCCAGGGGCAGCATGGACCTGCCCACATTGCGATATGTGTGCGCACTAGGTTCGTGCAGCAGAGCAGGTCTCCAGTCGTCCTGGTTAATCTTTGCCACTGGATAAAGGCCTAGCTCTGTCAATCCCATGTGGTGGCTGATGTGCAACGGTCACCACACGTTAAAAAAATCCACGTACAGGCATCTTCCACCCCCTCAACGGGAGTTCAGGACTGGAACATCGGGTCCTTCATTGAAACATCTGTGAACTCTCGTGGAAGCAAGTCATGCTCTGAGGGACTGCCTTTGATGATAAAAGCACAGTTAAGTTAAGTTATTTTTCTCCTGGCTCAGTTTGTCAGTTACTTACATGTACACAACATAATTTAGCGACGAGGATGAATCAAATTAACTTCCCTACCACCCCGCCTTTCCTCTCCACGCCTGGGGACCCTCCAATTCTGTGGTCGAGCTGGATAAAAAGTTTTTCTACGTACATCATGGCGAGTGGGTTTGACGGCGGCAACGTAACACCAGCTCACCACCGTGCAATACTTATCCACGGCCTCGGCATCGAAGGCCAACGCATCTTCGGTCAAATCGAAGACACGGAGTCCTACGACAAAACGGTAAGTGCCCTAGAGAAATATTTTGGAAAAGAAAAGCATTGTGATGGAGAGATACCAATTTCGTAAAAGTGGGCAAGGGAACGGTGAACCAATCAAACAGTTTATCATTTCATTAACTGAACTGGCCGCTACATGTAACTTTGAAGCATTCACAGAGGAAATGATCAGGGATCAAATGATTGAGAAAACAACGATCCCCCGCATTCGGGAACACTTGCTGATGGAGGATGATAAATTGACATTGGACAAAACAACTAATTTGGCCATCCAAATCGAATCAGTGCTTTCTGATTCAAAAGCGATCAGATCCCCTGCTCCCCCTGTGCAGCACACTTCAGCTACAGCCCATGTGCAAGGTGTTCGTCCAAAGTGGAAATCACAGCAGAGACCCAGGGCTAGTAATAAGCCACCCACTACAGATCGCAGGCCTAACTTCCACTGCTTTAAATGTGGGGACAATTCACATTCAGCAAAGAGTCCTAACTGCCTTGCATGTGGGAAGAAATGCTCTGCATGTGGTAAAATGAACCATTTTGCTAGTGTCTGTCACTCATCGCAGCATATTCGACATGTGGACAACCCGATAGTGATGAACCCGATATGGTTTACACCATTAGTGACATTTTGCACATCGGTTCGGGCAAATTCAAGGACTGTGAGGTAAACATTGATGGATTGCCCTGCTTATTGATCTTGGAGCCAAAGTCTCCATATTGAGCGAGGTTGTGTACAAAACCCATTTCACACACTGTCAACTTCAGCCCCAACTTCCATTCTACATGCGTACTCCAACTCCAAAATTGAGGTACTTGGGATGATACCTGTCCCGATATACTACATAACATTGGAGAATTTTTCCTTTTATGTCGCAAAGGGACGAAGCCTCATGAGTGTTGACCTTTTTGACAAGCTTGGGTTCAAAGTTTATGACCCAACCGGCACACCTGTGTACACGGTGGACTTTGACAAGCAACACCCCTCAATCTTCACAGGGTTTGGAGTGACAACAAAATTCTGCCATCGTCCTCGCGTTGACCCTTCCATCAAACCGATTACGCAGTGACTTCGCCGTCTCCCATTCGTGGTTCGCGACCAAGTATCCGCAGAATTAACGCGACTTGAATCTCAGGGAATCATTGAGAGCATCGACTCCTCACCCTGGATCTTGAACTTAGTTATTGCTTGCCGTAAAAATGGGGAGATCTGCCTATGCATCGACCTGAAAGAGGTCAACAAGGCCACCATCCCTGACAAGTACCCTCTTCCTACCATCGACAAACTGTCTTCAGAATTCCACGGCTCAATAGTTTTCACGAAACTCGACATGCACCGCAGTTACCTGCAAATAGGAGTACAGCAAACCGCTCACGGCATTCACGACGCATGATGGTCTGTATCAGTATCGACGCATGGCCTACAGACTATCTTCTGCACCAAGTGCATTTCAGAAGATTGTCACTACTATGCTAGCAGGCATAGAGGGAGTCCTCAATCTGCTTGATAATATCGCCGTCCATGGACAGACAATGGAAGAACATGACCAGCGACTTCACGCAGTTATGGCTAGACTTGCTACACATACATTACACTTAATGCCGATAAGTGTACATTCGTTGCTGGAGAAATAAACTTTCTGAGCTACATAGTCACAGCACCAGGTGTCAAGCTGACACTTGACAACATTGACATGATCCAACGAATGCAGGAGGCTACCAACGTCAAAGAACTTTCATCATTCCTCGGCACTTGCAACTTCTATCTGAAGTTCGTCCCGCACTACGCGCACATTGCTGAACCACTTCTCAAGTTGCTGCGTAAGGACATCCCTTGGGAATGGACAGATTCCTAGGCTCAGGCATTCACCGCACTTAAGGAGAAAATCACATCCCCTCCTATCCTCGAGCACTTTGATCCGAATGCCACTATGTACGTCACCACAGATGCATCAGGCACTGCCATGGGTTCTATGTTCTCGCAATGGATTGAGGGCCTGGAATGCCCAGTAGCCTTCACCTCTCGCACACTCTCGTCTGCAAAAAATAAATACTCTACAGGGGAATGCGAAGCACTAGCTTACATCTACGCATGTGAACGCTGGCACATCTACCTCGATGGCAGGAAATCTATCCTCCGTACGGATCACCAAGCGCTAACTATGCTATTCGCAATAACTGGATCTGGGCACAGACCACTACAAATCAGCCGATGGTCAGATCGCCTTTATCAGTATAGCTTTGATGTACAGTACATTGCTGGCAGTCGCAATCACGTAGCTGACATGCTCAGCTGCTCGACACCTACTTCGGACTCTGGTGCTGATTTGTTTATAGATGACGACACTTATGTCATGTCGATCATCACTCAGTCCATCAGAAACCTTGCTCGACCTTCCACTTCACATCATTGGGCTAGTGCCCATAAATCGCCCCAAACCGCCTTTTATCGCCCATTTTGACTGAAAAGTGGAAATTTAGGCTGGAATATCGCTGGAAAATTATCCCCCTAACTTTCGGCTCACATCGCCGAGCTGATCGTTGAGGTGATCGCCCGCACATCGCCCAGCCCTACTTTCGGCACACTGCCGGCACATCGCTGGGCTGATCGCTAGCCGAGAACATTGCTGGAGAATAGTTGCTTTTCCCGGGCTTTCCTCACATAACTGGGCACTACGGACGCCATTTTGAATATCAGAGGAAGGGAGGAGGCTGCTAAAACAAGAGTGTTTACTAATTTGTGAGTTATTTAAGTGTATTTTACAGATATATGCACTCAAATTTAAACTTATATTAATTATTATAATTATATTTTCATTTATTTTAGTAAAAAGGTCAGTTTAGTAGTAGAAAGGGCATTCATATTTTCATGTATGTACTTTTGGGATCACTAGCCACTAGCTGGCATCACTGTTGGAGGCCATTGGGCTGCAGCACAACATTTGGCGATGAGCCAACAAGAACCTTTGCATGCAAAAATGACCACAATTGGATTGTTGGAGCGATTTGTGGAAGGAGAAGATTGGGCAGACTTTGTGAACCGTTTGAGCCAGTTCTTCATAGCCAACAAAATGGAGGAGGTTGGCACCGCAGATCGGCGCCGGGCGGTGTTCCTCACGGTTTGCCGTCCAAAAATTTATGGTCTGTGTAAAGTCCTGTCCCCTCAGTACAGATTCACACGAGGCATGTAGTGAAGTCAAGGTCACTCTGGACCTGCACCTTTATTCCACAGCTCTGGAATGCTGCACTTGCCTGAGACCTGCCCTTATATACCTGTCTCTTGCAAGTGCACCCCTGGTGGTAAGGTATGCTGGTGGTTACAGGTCATATCTTATTACAGTCATGTATAGCATGTTAGGATACAGTCATATATAATAATGTAAGATACATGACAACATCTTCCCACAAGGTCTTATTGTCTTTATAGGTTCAGTCTCTCAGGTGGTCTACGCTCTCGCGTGGAGCGTCTGAGTTGTGGTTCAGTTGTTTGCCTTGGTGTCTGTTTTTCTTTGGGTGTGGTTGCTGGTATCTCTCCTGGGCTGTCTGTTTCGATTGGTGTGATTGTTGTTGACTCGCCTGGGCTGTCTGTTGGGATTGCCCTTTCCTCAGGTTGTTCCCTCTGTCTGTCCACCAGGTGTGGTGTGAGTTCCACATTGTAGTCTGTCTCTGGTTCCGGAGTGTTGTTGGTAAATCTGCTTTTGACTTGGTCTACATGCCTACGGCAGGTTTTGCCATTGTCCATTTGTACTACCAGTAGCCTGTTTCCTTCCTTGCACGTTACTGTCCCTGCAAACCATTTGGGACCCCTGCCATAGTTTAATACAAACACTTTGTCCCCTATCTCATTCCATCTCACCCTCGAATTTCTGTCATGGTACTCAGTCAGCTTACGGCGCTTTGCCTCAACGATTTCGTGCATGTCTGGGAGGATTAATGAGAGCCTTGTTTTTAAAATCCTTTTCATCAACAGTTGCGCGGGGGGGATCCCAGTCATGAGTGCGGACGAGATCTGTATGCCAACAACAGTCGCGACAGGCGACCCTGCAGCGTGGGACCTTGGATTTTAAGCATGCCTTGTTTAATGATTTGCACTGCTCTCTCCGCCTGGCCATTGGAGGCCGGCTTGAACGGTGCCGTCTTGACGTGATTTATGCAGTGGTCAATTATAAAGTCTTGGAATTTTGCGCTGGTGAAGCACGGACCATTGTCACTGACCAATATGTCAGGGATTCCGTGCGTTGCAAACATGGTTGCGAGGCTCTCCTCAGTGGTGGGGGTTGTGCTCGAGTTTAAAATGGTGCATTCGATCCACTTTGAAAATGCATCTACAACTACGAGGAACATTTTGCCCATGAATGGGCCCGCATAGACTACGTGCAGCCGCGACCACGGTTTGGTAGGCCAGGGCCAGGGCCAGGGGCTCAGTGGAGCCTCCCTGGGGGCATTGCTGAGTTGGGCACAAATGGTGCACCTTCGGACGCAGAGCTCCAGGTCCGCGTCAATACCATGCCACCAGACGTGGGATCTGGCTATGGCCTTCATGAGAACGATCCCCGGGTGCTCGTTGTGGAGTTCCCGGACAAATGCATCTCTGCCTCGCAGAGGCATGACTACACGGCTGCTCCACATCAGGCAGTCTGCTTGTAGTGATAGCTCATGCATGCACCTGTGAAAGGGTTTTAATTCCTCGGGGCAGGCATCGCGAGCCTCTGCCCAGTCACCGGTTAGGACACATCTTTTTACTAAGGATAACATGGGGTAGCTGGCCGTCCAGGCTCTGATTTGGCGAGCCGTCATGGGCAAACCTGTGGACTCAAAGGCATTGATTACCATGACTATCTCACAGTCCTGTTCGTCAGACCCTTCCGTGGTCGCCAGGGGTAGCCTGCTGAGCGCGTAGGCACAGTTGTCTGTGCCTGGTCTGTGCCTTATGGTATAGTCGTAGGACGCCATCATGACTGCCCACCGTTGAATTCGCACTGAGGCGTTGGCGTTTATTGCCTTGCTCTTGGATAGGAGGGACGTGAGGGGCTTGTGGTCGGTTTCTAACGCGCTCCGCCCGCGAAAGTGACCTGGAGGCATAAGCTATGGGTTGTAATTTGCCTGCACTATTGACATGTTGCAAAACGCACCGGACCCCATATGCTGATGAATCACATGTGAGAACTAGCTTTTTACCTGGGTCAAAGAAAGTCAAAACACTGTTGGAACACAGAAGGTTGCGTGCCTTATTGAAGGCGCGTTCCTGGGCGTCCCCCCAAAACCAATCGCACCCCTTTATGAGTAGCACGTGGAGAGGCTCCAGCAGCGTGCTTAAGTTCTACATAAAGTTCCCAAAGTGATTGGCCCGAGAAAGGCGTGCAGTTCTGAGACATTCCGGGGCCTGGGTGCCAGGCGAATTGCTTGGATTTCTTGACTCGTAGGCCTACCCAATCCAACTGCTTTAGTACTTCCTCCAAATTACGGAGATGGGAGTCGGTGTCCCTGCCCGTGATAAGTATGTTGTTTTGAAATACAACCGTCCCCGGGATGGACTTGAGCAGACTCTCCATGTTGTGCTGGAATATGGCAGCTGCCGACCTGATGCCGAATGGGCATCGATTGTACATGAAAAGGCCACGATGTGTGTTGATGTTGGTGAGTAGCTTGGTTTCCTCGGTGAATTCTTGCGTCATAGACGCAGATGTGAGGTCTAATTTTGAGAAAAGTTTTCCTCCAGCCAATGTGGCAAATAAGTCCTCCGCTCTGGGCAGCGGGTACTGGTCCTGTAGGGAGACTCTGTTTATGGTAGATTTGTAGCCCCCACAGATTCGTACGGATCCATCAGGCTTCATGACTGGGACGATGGGACTTGCCCAGTCGCTAAATTCCACAGGTGAAGCCTGTCTAGTTCAATCTTTTCCCTTATCACATAGGGTACAGCTCTGGCCTTGTGATGGACCGGTCTAGCATCCTGTGTGATGCAGATTTTGACTTTGGCCCCTTTGAAAATGCCCACACCTGGCTGAAAGAGATGTTCAAATTGCTTTATAACTGTTGAGCAGGAGGTCCGTTCCTCTAATGACATGGCATGGACATCATTCCATTTCCAGTTTAGTTTTGCCAGCCAGCTTCTCCCCAGCAGTGCTGGGGGGTCTCCGGGGACAATCCACAAGGGAAGTCGGTTCACTGTCCCTTTGTGTGTGACAGAGAGCGTGGCGCTGCCGAGGACTGGTACAATTTCTTTGGTATAGGTCCTTAGTGTGGTGTCGACCCTTGTGAGTTTTGGTCTGTCTCTTTTCTGCGGCCACAGTTGTTCAAATTGTTGAGCGGCCATGAGAGATTGACTCGCTCCCGTATCCAGCTCCATGTTGACAGATATCCCGTTGAGTAGGACCCTCATAATTATAGGAGGCGTCCTGTTGTAGGAGCAGCAGCCATTGATCGTGTTGACCCGCTGTACATCGGTGTCCCGGGTACTGTCCCCACAAACTTCTGGTCCGCTTTCCGACCCATCCGATTCGTATACCAGCCGAGCTGCCGTTTTTTTGCACATGCGGGCCAAATGCCCTGTATATTCACAATTTCTGCAAACAGCCTGCTGAAATCGACATCCCCTTGCCGAGTGCCCACCCCCACACCTCCAGCACAGACCTGTTCCATTGTTCAAAGAGTTTCCAAAGAATGAGCTGCGTCTGGCTGATCTCTCTTGAGCTTCTCTCAGTTTGTAGTTGATTGCTCGCATTGTGGGTTGATGAGGTGTGAACGGCTGGCCCTTGATGGCTTCTGCCTGCTGTCGAGAACCTGTTCTCCCGGTTTTGTCTGTGTGTGGGGGTAGCAGCTTGTCTAATGCTGTGAACTCCTTGTTCCATTATTTCGTTAGTTGTTAGACCTGCATTGTAAATCAACCTCGTTTCTTCTTCCCCTTCCAAGAATGTTTGTGCGACCAGTGCTGCTGCCTCTAAGGTCAGGTTCTTGGTCTCTATGAGCTTTCAGAATATGCTTGCATGGCCTATTTCTTCAATGAAAAAGTCTCTCAGCATTTCTCTCCTCAATTCATCGGAGAACTCACATAAACTAGCCAACCTCCGAAGTTCTGCCACGAAGTCGGGTATGCTCTGGCCCACACAGCATCTGTAGTTGTAGAACCTGTGTCTGGCCATGTGTAGGCTGCTCGCTGGCTTCAGGTGGTCTCTTACCAGTGTGCTCAATTCTTCAAACGACTTGCTTGCTGGTTTCTCGGGTGCCAACAGATCCAAGCGTATGTTTTCGAGCCACAGCTGATCAAGAGATGGGCTCTTCTCTTGTCTGCCTTATCATCGCCTAACCAGTCTTTGGTTACAAAGCTTTGCTGGAGCCTTTCTATAAAGTCCTCCCAATTGTCTCCCACATTGTACTTTTCATCTGATCTGTTGTTCGCCATTCTGTGGATTCTGTAATCCCGTAACCCGTCGCCACTGTAAAGTCCTGTCCCCTCAGTACAGATTCACACGAGGCATGTAATGAAGTCAAGGTCACTCTGGATCTGCACTTTTATTTCACAGCTCTGGAATGCTGCACTTGCCTGAGACCTGCCCTTATATACCTGTCTCTTGCAAGTGCACCCCTGGTGGTAAGGTATGCTGGTGGTTACAGGTCATATCTTATTACAGTCATGTATAGCATGTTAGGATACAGTTATATATAATAATGTAAGATACATGACAGTCTGATAAAAAATGTACTTCTGCCTGTGAGTCCAAAGGAGAAGACGTATGAAGAATTGTGTACACTGGTACAGGACTACCTTAAGCTAGATGAAGTCATCATCATCTCGAGATACAGATTTTACACACACGTTCGTTCAGAGGACCAGAATGCGGTGGAATTCGTTGCCGACCTGAGACGTCTAGCGGGACCGTGTAAGTTCGGGGCTG
This sequence comes from Pristiophorus japonicus, assembly GCF_044704955.1. Classification (NCBI taxonomy): domain Eukaryota; kingdom Metazoa; phylum Chordata; class Chondrichthyes; family Pristiophoridae; genus Pristiophorus; species Pristiophorus japonicus. Next base: position 39,726,014 of record NC_091994.1, read on the forward strand.
TGTTGGCAGACATGCTGCGGGACTTCTTTGTAATCGGCATCAACCACGAGGTTATCCTGCGTAAACTACTGGCGGTGGAGACGTTGGACTTGAACAGGGCCACCACGATCACTCAGTCACGGATAGAGGTCTAAAGCAGATATCAGTGAAAATTCGAAACTCGGCATGTACTGTAAATGTGATTGATTCGGCGTTCGGCAGAGCATCACACAGCAGGGCCTACTCGACTGCGTACGCGAAACCTGTGGTTGCCCAAAGTCCGCAGCGGGAATGCATCCGATTTCTCCGTGTTGGTGTTGTGGGGGAAATCACCGGCACCAGCAGTGCCGATTTAAGCAATATAGTTGCAAAGGCTGTCTGAGAGTAGGGCATCTCCAGCACGTGTCTGCAGATGAGCAAGTGTGCTGCGACACACCACGTGGAGGATGATGGTCAGACTAGCGCGGATCTGGATACGCAATCTGAGATACCAGAGGAGAAAGTGTATGGACTATACGCGTTCCTAACTAAGAGCAAACTGATAATGATCAACGAGAAATTTAATGGGGTGCTGGTATCGATGGAACTGGACATGGGGGCGAGTCAATCGATAACAAGCCAGAGGGCATTCAACAAGCTGTGCGATACTGTGAAGCCCAGGCTGAGTCCAGTCAATGCCAAGTTGCGTACGTATACAAAGAACTCATAACGGTGATTGGCAGTGCCACAATTAAAGTGTCGTATGACAGTGCGGTTCACGAGTTACCGCTATGGATTGTCCCAGGCAATGGCCCAACGCTGTTCGGCAGGAACTGGCTTGAAAAAAAATCAGATGCGACTGGAACGACATCAAGGCGTTGTCGTCAGAGGAAGATACATGTGCCCAAGTACTGAGCAAGTTCCCCTCGCTGTTCGAACCAGGCATCTGCAACTTCACGGGAGCCAAGGTGCAGATCCACGTGGACTCGGATGCAAGACCCGTCCATCATTAAGCTCGGGCAGTTCCGTATATGATGAGGGAGAAGGTCGAAATCAAACTGGACAGACTCCAGCGTGAAGGGATCATATCACCGGTTGAATTTAGTGAATGGGCCAGCCCCATTGTTCCTGTGCTGAAATGTGGTGGTACAGTCAGAATCTGCGGAGACTACAAGGCTACAATCAACAGGGTTTCGAAACAGGATCAGTACCCATTACCAAAGGCTGATGACTTGTTTGCAATGCTAGCCAGGGGGGAAGTCGTTCACCAAACTGGACTTGACATCGGCCTACATGACACAGGAGCTGGTCGAGACATTGCAGAAACTTACGTGCATTAACATGCACAAAGGACAATTTATTTACCACAGGTGCCCGTTTGGAATTTTCTCGGCTGCAGCAATATTTCAGAGGAACATGGAGAGTGCACTGAAGTCCGTTCCCAGAACTGTCGTGTTCCAAGATGACAACCTGATCACAGGTTGTGACTCCGAGGAACATCTGAACAACCTGGAAGAGGTTCTACATCGTTTGGACAAAGTGGGACTCAGACTGAAACGTTTGAAGTGCGTCTTCATGGCACCAGAGGTCGAATTCCTGGGGATGAAAATTGCTGCTGATGGCATCAGGCTCACGGACGCGAAAACCAAGCAATCAAGAAAGCACCCAAGCCACAGAATGTGATGGAGCTGTGTTTGTTCCTGGGTCTACTCAACTACTTCAGTAACTTCCTACCTAAATTGAGCACCTTATTAGAACCAGTGCACATGCTGTTAAGAAAAGGCGATAACTGGGTGTGGGGTGCGTCTCAAGACAGAGCTTTTGAGAAAGCCACTAATCTGCCTTGCTCTAAAAGCTGCTGGTACATTATGACTCATGTCAACGTTTAGTATTGGCCTGTGATACTTCGTCATATGGAATTGGTTGCGTACTCCAACAAGCTAATGAGTCGGGTAAACTTCAACCTGTCGCGTATGCTTCAAAAAGTTTGTCTAAAGTGGAAAGAGCCTACAGCATGGTAGAGAAAGAAGCACTGGCCTGTGTGAATGGGGTTTAAAAGTTGCATCAGTACCTGTTTGGTCTTCGGTTTGAAAGGAGACAGATCACAAGCCGCTTAGTTCACTGTTCTCTGAAAACAAAGATGTTATGTATGTAACCCTTGGCAACCTGTATTACAGCACACCAGAGGGCCCACATGTTGGAGTCCCAAGGGATCCCAGCATCCCTTGAGAGCACTGTATATAAGCAGGCCTCCTACGCTGTCCCAGCACTCTGGAGTTTAATTAAAGGAGCTAAGGTCATACTTACTCATTGCATACAGTACTCAGTTTCATCCTTTATTATGAGCATAATAATTGGCGACGAGATAATGAACAACCGCGCGAAAATGCAAAGAACTGTTGGTACCCTGGAGAAATTCTCAGAAGGGGACGATTGGGAGGCTTTCGTGGAGAGACTCGACCAATACTTCGTGGCCAATGAGCTGGAAGGGAACAAGAACGCTGCCAAACGAAGGGCGATCCTCCTTACCATCTGTGGGGCAGCAACCTATGGCTTCATGAAGAATCTTCTAGCTCCGGTGAAACCAACAACCAAATCCTATGAAGAACTGTGTACGCTGGTCCGGGAGCACCTAAATCCGAAGGAAAGTGTTTTGATGGTGAGGTATCGGTTCTACACGTGTCAACTGTCGGAGGGCCAGGAAGTAGCGAGCTTCGTCGCTGAACTAAGGCAGGACATTGCGAATTCGATGGATTTCTTGAACAAATGCTAAGAGATTTTTTTGTGCTTGGCATTGGCCATGAGGTAATCCTCCGCAAACTATTGACTGTTGAAACACCGAATCTGAGCAAAGCCATAATGATAGCTCAGGCATTTATGTCCACCAGCGATATCACTGAACAAATTTCGCAGCATAAAGAGATTTCGGCCAGAACTGTACAAAAAGTAATGTCAAAGGAATATACGTGGCCGAACGTACATGCCGGCTGCTGCACTACCTCAGATGACCCAGAGTCCGCCATCAATCGTTAATGCGAGGCAGTTAACATCTTTTTGGCATTGTGGAGGTGATCATCGGGCCCATCAATGCCGCTTCAAACACTATGCGTGCAATGGCTGCAGAACAATGGGACACCTCCAGCGAATGTGCAGGCGAGCTGCAAATCCTGAAAACCCTACAAACTCTGCAAACCACCACGTGGCAGAGGAAGATCAATCCATGGTGGATCAGGCTGAACTAGAGATTCGAACCGAGGAGGCAGAAGTGTACGGGGTACTCACCTTCACCACGAAATGTCCACCAATTATGTTAAAAGTTGAACTGAACAGAATTCCAGTATCCATGGAACTGGACATGGGTGCGAGTCAGTCTATAATGAGAAAAAAGGCCTTCTACAGGCTGTAGTGCAACAAGGCACACAGGCCCAAGCTCAGCCCCATTCACACCAAGTTAAGAACTTGCATCAAAGAGCTGATTCCTGTAGTTGGCAGCGCAGGAGTAAAAGTCTCCTATGATGGAGCAGTGCACGAACTCCCACTATGGATCATGTGAGGGGATGGCCCCACACTGTTCGGCAGAAGCTGGCTGGGAAAAATCCGCTGGAACTGGGATGACATCCGAGCGCTTTCGTCCGTCGACGATGCCTCATGTGCCCAGGTTCTGAACAGATTCCCATCGCTGTTCGAGCCAGGCATTGGTAGTTTCTCAGGGGTGAAGGTGCAGATCCACTTGGTTCTCGGTACATGACCCATCCACCACAAGGCACGGGCGGTACCGTATATGATGCGAGAGAAAGTGGAAATTGAGCTGGACAGGCTGCAGCGAGAAGGCATCATCGTGCCGGTGGAATTCAACGAGTGGGCCAGTCCGATTGTCCCGGTACTCAAAGGTGACGGCACAGTCAGAATTTGTGGGGACTATAAAGTAACAATTAACCGTTTTTCGCTACAGGACCAGTACCCGCTACCCAAGGCAGTCGACCTATTTGCGACCCTGGCTGGAGGAAAGACATTCACCAAGTTGGACCTGACCTCGGCCTACGTGATGCAGGAGCTGGAGGAATCGTCGAAAAGCCTCACCTGCATCAACACGCACAAAGGTCTGTTCATCTATAACAGATGCCCATTTGGGATTCATTCGGCCGCGGCAATTTTCCAACGGAACATGGAGAGCCTGCTAAAGTCGGTTCTACGCACCATGGTTTTCCAGGACGACATACTGGTCACAGGTCGGGACACCATCGAACACCTGAAGAATCTGGAAGAGGTTCTAAGTCGGCTAGATCGTGTGGGACTCAGGTTGAAACGCTCCAAGTGTGTTTTCCTGGTGCCAGAGGTCGAGTTCTTGGGAAGAAGAATCGCGGCAGACGGCATCAGACCCACCGATGCCAAGACGAAGGCCATCAAGAATGCGCCGAGACCACAGAACGTGACGGAACTGCGGTCGTTCCTGGGACTCCTCAACTACTTCGGTAATTTCCTACCCGGGTTAAGCACCTTGCTAGAACCCCTACATGTGCTACTGCGCAAGGGAGATGACTGGGTATGGGGAAAATCACAAGAGGCTGCCTTTGAGAAAGCCAGAAATCTGTTATATTCAAACAAACTGCTTGTTCTGTATAACCCATGTAAACAATTAGTGCTAGCTTGCGATGCGTTGTCAAAAGGGGTCGGGTGTGTGTGTTACACCAGGCTAACGAATCAGGGATTTTGCAACCGGTCGCCTATTCGTCCAGGACCCTGTCCAAGGCCGAAATGGCCGACAGTATGATTGAAAAAGAAGCTCTGGCTTGCGTTTATGGGGTGAAAAAAATATACTAGTTTTTGTTTGGTCTCAAGTTTGAGCTAGAAACTGACCATAAGCCGCTCATATCGCTATTCTCAGAGAGCAAAGGGATTAACACCAATGCCTCTGCCCGCATCCAAAGATGGGCGCTCACGCTGTTGGCATACAACTATGTAATCCACCACAGACCAGGCACAGAGAACTGCGCTGATGCTCTCAGTCGGCTACCATTGCCCACCTCCGGGGTGGAAATGGCACAGCCTGCAGACTTGTTCATGGTGATGGATGCATTCGAAAACGAAAAGTCACCTGTTACGCCCCGTCAGCTCAGGACCTGGACCAAATGGGATCCTTTACTGTCTCTGGTAAAAACCTGTGTCCTCCATGGGAGCTGGTCCAGCGTCCCAGCGGAGATGCATGAAGAGTTCAAGCCGTTCCAGCGGCGCAAAACAAAATGTCTATACAGGCGGACTGTCTTTTGTGGGGTAATCACGTGGTTTTGTCCAAGAAAGGCAGAGAAACATTCATACGTGACCCACACAGCACCCACCCAGGCATAGTAATGATGAAAGCCATAGCCAGATCCCATGTGTAGTGGCCCGGCATCGACTCAGATTTAGAGTCATGTGTGTACCTGTGCAACACTTGCTCTCAACTGAGCAATGCACCCAGAAAGGCACCGCTAAGGTTGTGGTCGTGGCCCTCCGAACCTTGGTCGAGGATCCATGTTGACTTTGCGGCCCATTTCTAGGCAAAATGTTCTTGGTTGTTATGGATGCTTATTTAAAATGGATTGAATGTGTAATAATGTCTGTAAGCACATCCACCGCCACCATCGAAAGCCTACGAACCATGTTTGCCACACACGGCCTGCCTGATGTCCTTGTCAGCGACAATGGGCCGTGTTTCATCAGTGCTGAATTCAAGGAATTCATGACCCACAATGCGATTAAGCACATCACACCTGCCCCATTTAAGCCCGCATCCAACGGCCAGGCAGAACGGGCAGTTCAAACCATCAAGCAAAGCTTGAAACACATGTCGGAAGTTTCCCTGCAGACCCGACTGTCCCGAGTCCTGCTCAGCTACCACACCAGACCCCACTTGCTCACCGGGATTCCCCCAGCCGAGCTGCTCATGAAGAGGGCGCTCAAAACTAGGCTCTCTCTTGTCCACCCTGATCTCCATGATCACGTCGAGGGCAGGCGGCATCAACAAAGCATGTATCATGATATTGAGGTCAATGACCCTGTGTTTGTACTCAATTATGGCTTGCTGGCACGGTCATAGCCAAAGAAGGGAGTAGGGTGTTTCAGGTCAAATTGGCCAATGGACTAACGTACAGAAAGCATTTGGACCAAACCAAATTGTGGTTCTCTAACATCTATGAGCAACCCGAAGAGGACACCACCAACTTCGACCCTTCAACACACACACAAGTGGCAACCGACATCACGGTTGACCACGAAGCCGAACTCACCATCCCCAGCAGCCCGGCAAGGCCAGCTGCCCAGCAGTCCAGTGAAGAACCAACAAACTCACCCACACCTGCATTTGTACCAAGACAATCGACAAGGGAGCGAAAAGCCCCAGTTCGTCTCACCCTATAAATAAGTATTATTGACTTTTCAAGGGAGTGATATTATGTATGTAACCCTTGGCAACCTGTATCACACCACCACCACAGGACCCACCTGTTGGAGTCCCAAGGGATCCCAGCATCCCTTGGGAACACTGCATATAAGCAGGCCACCCACGCTGTACCAGCACTCTGGAGTTTAATTAAAGGAGCTAAGGTCACACTTATTGTATACAGTACTCAGTTTCATCCTTTATTATGAGCATAATAAAAGGTATCGATACCAATGCTTCATCCCGCATCCAGAGGTGGGCGCTGACATTATCTGTTTATGATTATATCATTCGCCATAGACCTGGCACCGAGAATTGTGCCGATGCCTTGAGCCATCTGCCGTTGCCCACACCGGAGGTGGAAACGTCACAACCGGCGGACCTATTGTTAGTTATGGATGCTTTTGAGAGTGAAGGAGCCCCTGTCACGGTTCAACAAGTTAAGACCTGGACCAGCCAAGACTCAATTTTATTGGTGGTGAAGAGTTGCATCCTCAAAGGTGATTGGTCTGCCATACCCAAGCAAATGTGCGAAGAGACCAAACCTTACATTCGTCGCAAAGATGAACTGTCTATTCAGTTGGTTGTATATTGTGGGGCAATCGTGTTGTTATGCCCAAGAAAGGGAGACAGAAATTTGTACATGAGCTACATAGCTCACATCCTGGCATTGTAATGATGAAAGCCTTCGCCAGATCTCATGTATGGTGACCAGGAATTGAATCTGAGCTGGAATCATGTGTGCATCAGGGCAACACTTGCATGCAGCTCGGCAAAGCACCAGCGGAATCGCCACTGAGTCTGTGGTCGTGGCCGTCCAAACCATGGTCCAGGATCCACATAGAGTTTGCAGGTCCCTTCCTGGGGAAGATGTTTTTAGTTGTGGTGGATGCATATTCGAAGTGGATAGAGTGTATAATCATATCATCCAGCATATCCACAGCTACCATTGAGAATCTCAGTGTCATTTTTGCGACACATGGTCTGCCTGACATCGTTGTTAACGACAACGGATCGTGTTTCACCAGCCAGGAGTTTCAAGAGTTCATGAAACTCAATGGTATCAAACATGTAAGGTCAGCACCGTTCAAACCTGCATCCAATAGGGAAGCAGAACATACTGTCCAAATCATAAAGCAGAGTATGAAGCGAGTAACCCTAGGGTCACTGCAGACCCGCCTGTCATGTATACTGTTTAGTTAGAGAACAAGACCACACATGCTTACCGGGGTCTCACCTGATGAACTAATGATGAAGAGAGGTCTTAAGACCAAGCTATCTCTTGTACGCCCTAACTTGAATAATCATGTGGAATATAGAAGACAAAATCAGCAAGGGTATCACGGCTGTGTCACGCGATATTTCTGTATATGATCCTGTATATGTTCTGAATTATGGTCAGGGTCCCAAGTGGATCGCTGGTACTGTCATGGCCAAGGAGGGCACCAGAGTATTTATTGTCAAGCTCAAAAATGGGCAAACATGCAGGAAACGTATGGATCAGACAAACGTATGGATCAGACGAACTGGAACAGTCAGAGGAAGAGACAATCGACGACCAACCAACCTACCCCCAGTCATCAGAGGACTCAGTGGTCATCAGTGAATCGGGACTTTCAATCACTGACATGTTCAATGAAAATGGACTTTCAATCCCTGACATGGCCATTGCCACTCCCACCAGTTCAGCCATCCAGCCACCAGTCACAACAGACTCTGAACACTCACCCAAGGCTGGAGTTGAACTGAGATGGTCAACCCTCGAGCATAAAACACTGGACCGTCTTAACTTGTAAAAGACTGTGTTACTATCTCAGAGGGGGGTATTCTCATGTATGTACTTTTGGGATCACAAGCCACTAGATGGCGTCACTGTTGGAGGCCATTAGGCTGCACGCACATGTGTGCAACCCAAGTATAAAAGGCAAGCCATTTTGTATATGAGTCACTTTGGGCCTTAATAAAGCAGAACCAAGGTCATACCTCTTGGAGTTAAACAGTACTCAGTCTAACATTTATTGCATACACAACACATATCAACAATGAAAGTAATAGCAATAGTATTAGTGATTAAAGTGATGGGGGCTGCAGCTTCCCTGCCATTACTTGTAAGTGCACAACTGCTGGCATCTGAGCTTGAGTTAAGTGAAAGGTTTAGTGAAAGGGTCAATCGTAAAGGTTGCAGACTAATGCGTGGACGTAGGAGGAGCCCTTATAGCCGAAGAACTTACAAGGAAAGCAATCTTACCTCAACTTGTCTGATAATGCATGCCTGATGTCATGTATCCTGCATGGCTACTGTTGGTACTATTACAAGGTGTGCCACCAGAGGGCACAGCAGTGGGAGACTTGCAGGTTACCTGTACAGGTGTGCCTGGCCTAGTATAAAAGGCAGGCCACCAAATGTGATCCTCACTTTGGAATTAGCAAATAAAGGACTAAGGTCACTACAGTTCAAGTACAACACATATCCTCGCGGAGTCATTACTAGAGCATCTAAGGACACAACAATTGGCGATGGGATTACGAACTTTCACACAAAAATGGCTACCCTTGGTGAGTTGCAACAGTTCGCTGATGGTGATGATTGGGACCCCTTTGTGGAGAGGCTCGAACATTTCTTCACAGCAAATGACCTGGCAGGAGACGGCCCGGCCACACTGGCTGATAAGAGCAGAGCTATCTTGCTAACCAGTTGTGGGCCCACCGTCTATGGCCTCGTCAGGGACATAGAATCATAGAAACATAGAAATTAGGTGCAGGAGCAGGCCATTCGGCCCTTCGAGCCTGCACCACCATTCAATAGGATCATGGCTGATCATTCAACCTCAGTACCCCTTTCCTGCTTTCTCTCCATACCCTTTGATCCCTTTGGCCGTAAGGGCCATATCTAACTCCCTTTTGAATATATCTAACGTTCTGCGGTAGGGAATTCCACTCTCTGAGTGAAGAAGTTTCTCCTTATCTCGGTCATAAATGGCTTACCCCTTATTATTACATTGTGACCCCTAGTTCTGGAACTCCCCAGCAACAGGAACATTCTTCCTGCCTCTAACCTGTCTAATTCCGTCAGAATTTTATATATTTCTATGAGATCCCCTCTTCTAAACTCGAGTGGATACAATCCCAGTTGATCCAATCTCTCCTCATATCTCAGTCCTACCATCCCGGGAATCAGTCTGGTGAACCTCCGCTGTACTCCCTCAATAGCAAGAATGTCCTTCCTCAGATTAGGAGACCAAAATTTAACACAATATTCCTGTTGTGGCCTCACCAAGGCTCTGTACAACTGCAATAAGACCTCCCTGCTCCTATACTCAAATCCTCTAGCTATGAAGGCCAACATGCCATTTGCCTTCTTCACCGCCTGCTGTACCAGCATGCCAACCTTCAATTACTGAAGTACCATGACACCCAGGTCTTGTTGCACCTCCCGTTTTCCTAATTTGTCATCATTCAGATAATATTCTGTCTTCCTGTTTTTGCCACCAAAGTGGATAATCTCACATTTATCCTCATTATACTGCATCTGCCATGAATTTGCCCACTCACCTAACTTGTCCAAGTCACCCTGCAGTCTCTTAGCATCCTCCTCACAGCTCACACCACCACCCAGTTTAGTGTCAGCTGCAAACTTGGAGATATTACACTCAATTCCTTCATCGAAATCATTGATGTATATTGTAAATAGCTGGGGTTCCAGCACTGAACCCTGCGGCACCCACTGGTCACTGCCTGCCATTCTGAAAAGGACCCGTTTATTCCAACTCTCTGCTTCTTGTCTGGCAACCAGTTTTCTATCCACATCAATACATTACCCCCAATACCATGTGCTTTAATTTTGCACACCAATCTCTTGTATGGGACCTTGTCAAAAGCCTTTTGAAAGTCCAAATACACCACATCCACTGGTTATCCCTTGTCCACTCTACTAATTACATGCTCAAAAAATTCTAGAAGATTTGCCAAGCATGATTTCCCTTCCATAAATCCATGCTGACTTGGACTGATCCTGTCACTGCTTTTCAAATGTGCTGCTATTACATCTTTAATAATTGATTCCAACATTTTCCCCACTACCGATGTCAGGACTTGCTGGCACCAGCGAAGACAACGACCAAGACATACAAGGAGCTCATAACCCTGATCCATGGGCAACTCAAGCCCAAGGAGAGCATCCTCACAGCCAGACACTGGTTGTATAACCACCGACGGCCCGAAGGCCAGGACATCGCGAAGTACGCCGCAGACCTCAGGAGGTTGGCGGCACCGTGCGAGTTCGGCAGCCACCTCAACGAAGCGCTGTGGGACATTTTTGTCATTGGAATTGGCCATGAGGGCCTTCTCCATAAGCTACTGTCGGCCATCTCTGTGAACCACCTCGACCTGGGGCTCTAGGCAGATGACTCACCCACAGAACCCAAATCACTGTGAAATATAGAAACATAGAAAACAGGTGGAGGAGTAGGCCATTCGGCACTTCGAGCCTGCACCACCATCCAATAAGATCATGGCTGATCATTCACCTTGGTACCCCTTTCCTGCTTTCTCTCCATACCTCTTGATCCCTTTAGCCGTAAGGGCCATATCTAACTCTCTCTTGAATATATCCAACGATCTGGCATTAACAACTCTCTGCGGTAGAGAATTCCACAGGTTAACAACTCTCTGAGTGAAGAAGTTTCTCCTCATCTCAGTCCTAAATGGCTTACCCCTTATCCTTAGACTGTGTCCCCTGGTTCTGGACTTCCCCAACATCGGGAACATTCTTCCCGCATCTAACCTGTCCAGTCCTGCCAGAATTTTATATGTTTCTATGAGAGCCCCTCTCATCCTTCTAAACTCCAGTGAATATAGGCCCAGTCGATCCAGTTTCTCCTCATATGTCAGTCCTGTCATCCTGGGAATCAGTCTGAGATGACAGAACTACTCAAATCCTCTAGCTATGAAGGCCAACATGGCATTTGCCTTCTTCCCTGCCTGCTGTACCTGCATGTCAACTTTCAATGACTGATGAACCATGACACCCAGTCTCGTTGCACTTCCCCTTTTCCTAATCTGCTGCCATTCAGATAATATTCTGCCTTCGTGTTTTTGCCACCAGAGTGGATAAACGCACATTTATCCACATTATACTGCATCTGCCATGCATTTGCCCACTCACCTAACCTGTCCAAGTCACCCTGTAGCCTCTTAGCATCCTCCTCACAGCTCACACCACCACCCAGCTTAGTGTCATCTGCAAACTTGGAGGTATTACACTCAATTCCTTCACCTAAACCATTGATGTCTATTGTAAATAGCTGGGGTCCCAGCACTGAACCCTGCGGCACCCCACTAGTCACTACCTGCCATTCTGAAAAGGATCCGTTTTTCCCGACTCTGCTTCCTGTCTGCCAACTAGTTCTCTATCCACGTCAATACATTACCCCCAATACTATGTGATTTAATTTTGCACACCAATCTCTTGTGTGGGACCTTGTCAAAAGCCTTTTGAAAGTCCAAATACACCACATCCACTGGTTCTCCCTTGTCCACTCTACCAGTTACATTCTCAAAAGATTCTAGAAGATTTGTCAATCATGATTTCCCTTTCATAAATGCATGCTGACTTGGACCGATCCTGTTACTGCTTTCCAAATGCGCTGCTATTTCATCTTTAATAATTGATTCCAACATTTTCCCCACTACTGATGTCAGGCTAACCAGTCTATAATTACCCTTTTTCTCTCTTCCTCCTTTTTAAAAAAGTGGTGTTACATTAGCTACCCTCCAGTCCATAGGAACTGATCCAGAGTCGACAGACTGTTGGAAAATGATCACCAATGCATCCACTATTTCTAGGGCCACTTCCTTAAGTACTCTGGGATGCAGCCTATCAGGCCCTGAGGATTTATTAGCCTTCAATCCCATCAATTTCCCTAACACAATTTCCCGACTAATAAAGATTTCTTTCAGTTCCTCCGTCTCACTGGACCCTCGGTCCCCTAGTATTTCCGGAAGGTTATTTGTGTCTTCCTTCGTGAAGACAGAACCAAAGTATTTGTTTAATTGGTCTGCCATTTCTTTGTTCCCCATTATAAATTTACCTGATTCTGTCTGCAAGGGACCTACGTTTGTCTTCACTAATCTTTTTTTGTTCACATACCTATAGAAGCTTTTGCAGTCAATTTTTATGTTCCCAGCAAGCTTCCTCTCATACTCTATTTTCCCCTCCTAATTAAACCCTTTGTTCTCCTCTGCTGAATTCTAAATTTCTCCCAGTCCTCAGGTTTGCTGCTTTTTCTGGCCAATGTATATGCCTCTTCCTTGGATTTAACACTATCCTTAATTTCCCTTGTTAGCCACATTTGAGCCACCTTTCACGTTTTATTTATACTCCAGACAGGGATGTACATTTGTTGAAGTTCATCCATGTGATCTTTAAATGTTTGCCATTGCCTATGCACCGTGAACGCTTTAAGTATTCGCCAGTCTATTCAGCCAATTCATGCCTCAGACCATCAAAGTTACCTTTCCTTAAGTTCAGGACCCTAGTCTCTGAATTAATTGTGTCACTCTCCATCTTAATAAAGAATTCTACCATATTATGTTCACTCTTCCCCAAGGGGCCTTGCACAACAAGATTGCTAATTAGTCCTTTCTCATTACACATCACCCAGTCTAGGATGGCCAGCCCTCCAGTTGGTTCCTCGACATATTGGTCTAGAAAACCATCCTTAATGCACTCCAGGAAATCCTCCTCCACCTTATTGCTACCAGTTTGGTTAGCCCAATCTATATGTAGATTAAAGTCGCCAATGATAACTGCTATATCTTTATTGCACGCATCCCTAATTTCTTGTTTGATGCTGTCCCCAACCTCACTACTATTGTTTGGTGGTCTGTACACAACTCCCACTAGCGTTTTCTGCCCTTTGGTATTCCGCAGCTCTACCCATACAGATTCCACATCATCCAAACTAATGGTCTTCCTTACTATTGCTCTAATTTCCTCTTTAACGCTATCGTTATGTTTGGAGAAAGAGTCAGACTGAGCACTGTGAGCTCAAAGTAGCGTGTGACCTTATTCTTTTATTGCAGGTCTCCAGAGTGCCTCTCCAACCTGTGAAGCCTCCTTAAATATCTGTGCTCACAAGGGATTATGGGATCCCTTGGGACACCAGGGGATGAGCCCTCTCGTGGCTGTACAGAGTAAATACAAGTCCACATATATAACAGCTACCCCACCTTCTTTTCCTTTCTCTCGATCCTTCCTGAATGTTGAATACCCCTGGATGTTGAGTTCCCAGCCTTGGTCACCCTGGAGCCATGTCTCCGTAATGCCAATTATATCATACTCATTAATTGCTGCCTGTGCAGTTAATTCGTCCACCTTATTACGAATACTCCTCGCATTGAGGCACAGAGCCTTCAGGCTTGTCTTTTTAACACACTTTGCCCCTTTAGAATTTTGCTGTAATGTGGCCCTTTTTGATTTTTGCCTTGGGTTTCTCTGCCCTCCACTTTTACTTTTCTTCTTTCTATCTTTTGCTTCTGCCCCCATTCTACTTCCCTCCTGCATAGGTGCCTGCTCCCTGTGCACAGAGTGGCACCGTTTAGAGACTGGACTGTAGAGCGTGAACCCTCTCAGGGAAGAGAGAACAGGCGAACAAGTCCCTTAACTCAGAGTCCGCCAAGGTGGGCTAATCAAGTAGCACCATGCTGGTGTTGCAGAGTGAATCACAGGGCTCACCAGTGCTGCTTTAAAGACTATGTATGCAAAGGCTGCAGCACAAAGGGCCACCTCCAGCGAATGTGTAAGAGAAATATGACTCACTGTGTCGATGAAGAATCTGCAGATGGCCAGGAATCCAGCACGGTTTATGAATCAATAGGTAGCGAGGCAGTCCAGCCCCACGGGGAGGTACATAGCATGTTTACCTGCACCACCGAGTGTTCCCCGCTGAAGATGGAAGTCGAGATAGAGGGCGTTCCAGTCTTCATGGGGGCGAGCCAATCAGTGATGAATCAAGAAGCCTTTGATAGGCTATGGGACAATCAAGCTGAACGACCCACGTTGTTCTCGGTTCAGGCAAAGCCGCGCACCTATACCGATGAAATCAATTGTAGCGCGAATGTAAAGGTATTCCATGATGGCGCGGTGCACAAGTTACCTCTGTGGATTGTTGCAGGTAATGGACCAACACTGCTTGGCAGAAAGTGGATGGAGAAGATCCATTGGAAGCGGGAGGACTTCACCCCTTCAGCGATTGACGTCCTCTGCACTCAGAGGCAAACAAGCCCTCACCTGAGGGTGGACCCGGCACTGGAGAGCAGACCAGCATGGCACCCGAGACACAGATCACTCAGCACCTCTGCGTGGAGATGATCCAGCTGAGACGACCCGAATGCACCGCCCAGGCTCCAGTGGCAGGACTCCGGAGGTAGAAAATCGGATCCAGAAGCGACTTCCCAGCTTCGGAGGCAGAACCCGGGGAGAAGAGGATCACCGCAGTCGACATTGTGGATGGAGGAAAGATGGCGCCCAAACCACGAGGTGAGGCACTGAAGAAAAAGATGGCCGCGGCCAGATCACGAGGTGTGGTGCTGATGGAGCAACACGTGGCACCAAAGGAGAAGCGGATTGGGGTAAAGAAAGCAAAGCTCTCTTAAAGGAGGCCTGCAACCCACTACAATTAAAGTGACAGTGCCACACACTCAAGCAATGTAATAGTAACTGTAAGTCAGAGACAACATTTTTAATTGATCATGTAAAATCTGTAACTGATAATCTGAATTGGGTACATGCAACCAGCGATGAGAAGTCGCACGATTGCGATCGGACCCACAGAGTGTCCATCATAAGGAATGAAACGTTGTGTGATGCAGGATTTCAACTGCATGCAGCCAATACAGCGGGCAGACACCCATCGGAAGCACACAGGTCCAGCGAGCTACCCAATGCTGTAGCCTGCGTCCCGGGGACCAGACTCATGCACCATGGAGTGTGGCCACAAGCAGCCAACGCACACAAGCTGCAGAGCAAGCGACCTCAGCAGGGTAACGGCACCGATATCAATGCCATGTCCCTGATCGGCTCCACCCCTGAGGCACCCGATGGCACCAACTGCCACGAGCCTGAAGGAGCAGACTGTGCTAAGGTGCCAGAACTCATCGCCACCAAGGCCATACCCGTAAACGAAGGGTCACCCGCCACAGTTCCCCCAAAGGGGACCGGAACCAGCCAGGATCTCAAACCAAACAAAGTCCAGGCCAGCGAGTCAGCAGTCCCCTGTGCACTGCTAGACGACAGCTCCTCAGGAAACTGCAGCCACCCAGGGCGCAAAGAAAGGACAGGGAGTCACAGGCATCTGTGAACCGGCCCGACGCTAGGGACCATGGCAACAGCCCCGTGAGCAGGCAACTCGAACCAACCAGGTTCCCATTGCCAGCACCGGGCACTGAGCCGCCACCAGACTGCAGGGATACCACCCAGCAGCTCTGGAACTAGTTTGTCCTCACGCACCAGTCACTGCATCGATAAGGTATCTCACCAGTCTAACGTACTTGTCTCACAACGGAACCACAAATGTAATGCAAACCTGTTTTCCTGAACTTGCATGTATATGAATGCTATGGACCTCCGCCATAATCGATGTGGGTGGGGAGTGGTCGGGGGGGGGGGGGGGGGGGGGCGGTGGGGCGTCGGGGAGAATGGAATGGTCAGGGACACACACAAACAGCAACCACCAGCATTCTACTGCACCAACCACTCACCCAAGATTGAAACGACCTGCTAGGCATCAACCAGACAGAGCCCACATGGAGCTAAGCCCAGAGCACAGTCAATGCAGAGGCGATTTGCACTAAAGGCTCAGGGGAGAGTGATGTCATGTATCCTACATGGCTACTGTTGGTACTATCACAAGGTGTGCCACCAAAGGGCACAGCAGTGGGAGACTTGTAGATTACCTGTACAGGTGTGCCTGGCCTAGTATAAAAGGCAGGCCACCTGGTGTGATCCTCACTCTAGAGTTAACAAATAAAGGACTAAGGCCACTACAGTTCATGTACAATACATTGCCTCATGGAGTCATTACTAGAGCATCTCAGGACACAAAACCTTCGGAGGTTGCGCTTCTGAAAGGAGGTCATCGATGAGATATGTCAGCTCATCAAGAGGGATCTGCAGCCTAACAGCACCATCAGGACCGCACTGCCCATTGAGGTAAAGGTTGCTGTGGCACTATCCTTCTATGCATCGGGCTCCTTTCGGGCTTCAGCTGGCGACATCTGTGGTACCTCTCAGCACACCACACAATGCTCCATTCGACAGGTGACTCAAGCCCTTAACGCTCGCAGGATGAACTTTATAAACTTCCCTATGACCAGGGAGGCACAGACCGGGAGGGCTTTGGGTTTTTCGAGAATAGCAACTTCCCCAAGGTACAGGGAGCAATAGACTGCATGCACATTGCCCTGAAAGCACCTTTACAGAATGCGGAGGTGTTTCGTAACCAAAAGGGATTCACTCGCTAAATGTGCAGCTCGTTGTCAACCACAACCAAATTCTCATGGCAGCTAATGCTAATTTTCCAGGCAGCATCCATGATGCACACATCCTGCATGAGAGTGCTATCTCTGACCTGTTTGACAGTCAGCCACAAGGTCATGGTTGGATGCTGGGAGATAAAGGATATGGCTTTGCCAGCTGGCTCATGACCTCCTCTGCGTAATCCCGTTACTGAAGCCAAGAAGCGTTACAATGAAAGCCATATAGCTACATGCAACATCGTCGAAAAGACAATTGGAATGCTAAAGCAATGCTTCAGTTGCCTGGACCACTCTGGAGGCAGCCTACAGTACCATCCTGACCAGGTTGCTGAGTTTATTGTGGTGTGTTGCATGTTACATAACCTAGCTATAAGGAGAGGACAACATTTGCCACATGAGACTGCCGGTCCACCTCAAGAAGGATTGGAGGTGGAAGAGGTAGACGACAAGGAGGAGGAGGAGAATGCTGATGAGCACCTCGGGGAGGACAATCAACCTGGCAATGAACCCATGCCCCCTACCCCGCAAGACTGGAAAAACTCTGTGGGAGTTAAGCGGCTGTAAAACTGTTGCATCAGCAGCTCATAAATGAATGTTTGCATGAACTTACATTGTGGACAGTCACAGTTGTAGTTTGCGTTGAGTTACATTACATCCTTGCCTGGTCTGGTCGGCCATTGTTTACGCTTAGTGTTGAACATTGCAACTATTTGATTTACAACTGTGTGGCTAGCTAGGCTATTTCAGAAAGCATTGAACCAGCAGCATGTAGGCCAGGCTGAGTTAGAGTTGCAGGCTCATTTCCTGAAGGACATAAGTGAACCAGTTGAATTTTCAGAAGAGAGCTGCAGGTTTCATTGTAATTTCTCTGGGCACTTGCCCAGAATTATTGAATTGATTTGCCATGGTGGGATTTTAACCCATGATATCTGGGTTGCCGGATCAGTTCTATAACCATTACATTACTGTACCCAGAATGTAAGAACACTAAATGTTCTGAATGGTACGTACTTCCACGTCTCTGCATTCTCACTGTGTTGAAATGCAGATTAATTGCACCTTTTCCTTTGCAATTCATTCTGTGGAACTTCTTTGCTTCCCTTATATTCCTTTTTTTGCAGTCTGAAAGGTTTAAAAGACAGCGTTTGGAATCACCTTAGCATTACTTTTGATTTGTGTCAACCTTATCCTAGGCTTTTCAATCGTGGCAGTGCCCTGTCCATTCAGAGTTTATCAATTGTGGAAAAAAAAATGCTTAAGTGCCACTTTCACAGGAGCCGTCTATTCTGCAATAGATCACATATCCTTTCTCCTAACTCTTGGCACCTGTCAGTGCTGTAAAATTACAGTTTTTGGCTGTTGACTTAGCTGGAATTGTTTTAGGATGTTTGAAATCTGCATGTGTTGATGCCTTCGACATATGAGTTTAGAAAGGGGGATAAAAGCTAATTTCCTGTATCCGTAACTGTCAGTTTTGGTTTGGCTTTATTGCTGGGCCGTTGGGTAAAATATTATTTATTTTGCAGCCCAGAGGAAGTCTGGGATATTGCTTCGAGGATGATCGGGAGAAAACTAGTCACCAAACAAACTGGAGAGAAAGGGAGGATATGTGTTTATCTGCGAGCGCAGGTATCCAAGAAGAGAGTACTATTTTGCTATCACAATGGACAGGTCGCGCTCCTGATCCCACTTAGTGGCTGCATGGCAGCAGGGCCCCTCCCGTGCACCTCTGCTGTGCCCTGTTGTTTGATATCTTCCTCTGCAAAAGTTGCAAAGTGTATGGCATAAGCTCTGTAGGTATAGGTACTATCATGGAAAGACATTTTCACAGTTATAACAAATATCGGGGATAGGAGCTAATGATTGACACAAAAATATCTCTCTAATACAATCTCCATTGAGGTCGGCAATGACAGGAGCTAATGTACAAAAGTGTCCCACTGTGTACAAAATATATTTCAATCCAGGATATTTAATATTAAAATTATAATTACAGTTATAATTACAATGTTCATCAATATAATATAAAATCTGTACTTTCTCATGCTGACGCAACCAGGCTGTTCCAAAGCTTGGGGCATTAGTCGGGCCCCTCGCCTCGTGGGACGCCTTGGAGACGATGTCTGCAATCGCCACCCATATTTTCCTGTAGGCCCGGGGTGGAGGCTTCCCACTGCCACCCCGGGTTAACTCGCCCCACCTAGCATGCACCTCCTGAACAAGGGCCTCGTTTGCCTCATCCGAGAAAGGCTTTGCCCCTTTGCAACCCCTCTCCACACTCTCCGAAGAGGAGGACATTATATTGTATTTTAGAATATTTCCTTTTTGTATGTACCTTTTAAAATTTTCTCTACTTTGGCTTATTATTAATATTCTCTTCTCCCAATATTATCTTCTTTTTTTTAAATCAAATCACTTTTTTCTCTCCTTTTCCTCTTTTATTCACTCCCTTTCCTCCACTGCTTTCTCCTCCTTTTCTCTCTCTCTCTCTCTCTCTCCCACCACAAGCGGCCTTCTGCGCATGTGTAGATCATCCCTGACCTCCTGAAACGCGGGAAAAACTGCCTCAACCGAAAAGAAAAAAATCGTATGCGCAGAAGGCCTTTGCTAGGGAAACTTTTGCCTTCCACATCGCTGGCTGTTCGCTGGGCCTATGTAACATCGCTGACCTTTTGCATCGCCCATTTCACATCACAGGCCTATCGCCGAGTGAAAAATCGCGATCCAAAAAATGGGCGATGTTCCAGCGATCGGTAAGGCTGACACATCAACCATTGCTGGAACATCGCCCATTTTTGGGCGATTGCCAGCAAAGTGGAAAGTCTAGCCCCTTGTCTCCTGCGATGAACTCAAAACCGAATCACAAAGTGATGCTACGCTCCAGCACATGTGCCACTTCCTCCAGACTGAGTGGCCTAAGCAAATTCCGGAAGAGCTGAAAATCTTCCACAGACTTCGCGACAAATTTTCCATTTGGAACGATGGCTGCCTAGCTTGTGGTGATAGCAATGTAATTCCCAAGTCGCTTCAACAACACGTTCTCTCATTGCCACACGATGGACACCCTGGCATTGTCCGCATGAAGAAGGGATGTCGCGATTCAGTATGGTGGCCTAGGATTGATACTCACATCAAGGAGTTTGTCTCACACTGTGAAGCATGCAGTCTGAGCGAAAAGGCCACAAACATCCGACCAGCGCCAATGAAACCCATTCCATGTCCACAAAGACCATCGCAACAACTTCAATTGGATATCTTAGGTCCAATTGAAGCAGCTCCACAGCACCAGTATTTCCTTGTTGTAGTACATGGCCTGGATTCCAAATGGCCAGAAATCGCTACAACAAGTTCAGTAACCTCATCAATGTTCGTCTCTATTCTGCAGTGTATGTTCATGAAGTGAGGCCTCCCAGAGGTCATAATCACCGACAATGGATCACAGTTTGTGTCCGACCAGTTCGCGGATTTCCTTACTCATCATGCTATCGAGCATCGCCTTACTGCTCGGTACAATCCTCAAAGCAACGGAGGTGTTGAGCGATTTAACCGCGTCATCAAAGAGGGTTTGAAAGCCAACCTCGCAGCAGGCCAAACCTTTGACGAAGCAGTTCAAACCATTCTCCACACATACCGTTTGACAAAGCACTCGCTAACGGGGAAGACACCCACTGAGCTCATGATTGGGCAGAATCTTAATTGGCTACTGGGCATTCACAAACCCCCAGCCAAACCTAGCACGAAGTTAACCACACTTGCATCCCAGATTTCGGAACGCCAACGAAAAGCGAAGTCGTATACTGATACAAAACGACACGCTCAAAAGCGCCAACTGAAGAATGGAGATTGGGTCAGAGTTAAGCATCCAAACCGGAGTCATAAGCTCGCATCTTCACTTTCGCCTCCAAAACAGATCGGACGAAAGTTCAGCCCTCCCACCGACAAGCTCAATGATGGAACTCGATGGAACGCTCGTAGACTGATCCCAACTCACAGGCCAACAGACCAGCAGGATGGAACAGAGGCACCATTCTGTTTCCCAACCAAAAACCTCGATCAAACACTGCAAGCTCCACGCTGGTCTCAGCGTATTAGAACATGACCTGGCTATCTCAAGGACTTTGTCTGTTCATAGACTGTGGTTTTAAAAAGGGGGGAAATATGTTGTGTTCATACTCTATTTATTTGTTACAGCTCATTTGACGGGCATTAGGACCCTGTGGGAGCTATTCAAAGTTGCTGTACTCATGATGGTTCATGCCGGTTTGGGGGACTCCATTTTGGGTTGTATAAAAGCACAGTTAAGTTGTCAGTTATTTATGCGTACACAACATTCAGCTTCCCAGAGACGGTGATTATGCCTGTACTATGAGACAAAGCACAGAGGGGTGAGGAAGGCAGACAAATGTAGACTGATGATGAGGATAGGGAAGTGCTGGATGAGTTTCGATACCTGTGCTCAGTGAAAGCTGTGAGGAGAGGTGAAGAGATGCATTACCCTGACTTGCCAGTGTGTTTGGTGAACAATAAGAACCTAACATAAGAAATAGGAGTCGGCCATTTGGCCCATTGAGCCTGCTCCATTAAATAAGATCATGGCTGATCTGATCATGGGCTCAGCTCCACTTCCCCACTCACTCCCCATAACCCTTTACTCCCTTATCGCTCCAAAATCTATCTATCTCCTCCTTAAATGTATTCAATGACCCAGCCTCCTCAGCTCTCTGGGGCAGAGAACTACACAGATTTACAACCCTCTGAGAAAATAAATTCCTCCTCATCTCAGTTTTAAATGGGCGGCCCCTTATTCTGAGACTATGTTCCCGAGTTTTAATTTCCCCTATGAGTGGAAATATCCTCACTGCATCCAACTTGTCGAGCCCCCTCATTATGTTTCGATAAGATCACCTCTCATTCTTCTGAACTCCAATGAGTACAGGCCCAACCTACTTAACCTATCTTCATAAGTCAACCGTCTCATCTCCAGAATCAATCTAGTGAACCTTCTCTGAACAGCCTCCAATGCAAGTATATCCTTCCTTAAATATGGAGACCAAAACTGTACACAATACACTCGGTGTGGCCTCACCAATACCTTGTACTATGGACGAGGAGAGGCCACTTCATGGGATGTGAACAGGAGGGCATTTGAGGCTAGAGCCCAGTCAAAATTTCTGTGTGATGTGGAGGGTTGGGGCCCATCAAAGGCAATGAAGCTGGATGCTTTTGTAACCCACTTGTGCAAAGGAGAACATTTGGCATTAACTGCAAAGAGAGAATGTCAAAAAAGTGAAGTATGAACAGGCCTGTGACTTGCTTCCACTCTAAAAATGAGTCCTTAGGTGGCTGAACAGTCCAATACGAGAACCACAGTCCCTGTCACAGGTGGGACAGACAGTCCTTGAGGGAAGGGGTGGGTGGGACTGGTTTGCCGCATGTTCTTTCCGCTGCAAGCTCTCGGTGATGAGACTCGAGGTGCTCAGCGCCCTCCCGGATGCAATTCCTCCACTTAGGGCGGTCTTTGGCCAGGGACTCCCAGGTGTCAGGGATGTTGCACTTTTTCAAGAAGGCTTTGAGGGTGTCCTTGAAACGTTCCCTCTGCCCATCTTGGGCTCGTTTGCCGTGAAGGAGTTCCGAGTAGAGCGCTTGCTTTGGGAGTCTTGTGCCAGGCATGCGGACAATGTGGCCCGCCCAGCGGAGCTGATCGAGTGTGGTCAGTGCTTCAATGCTCGGGGATGTTGGCCTGGACGACGATGCTAACGTTGGTACGTCTGTCGTCCCAGGGGATTTGCAGGATCTTGTGGAGACATCGTTGGTGGTATTTCTCCAGTGATTTGAGGTGTCTACTGTATATGGTTCATGTCTCTGAGCCATACAGGAGGACGGGTATTACTACAGCCCTGTAGATCATGAGCTTGGTGGCAGATTTGAGGGCCTGATCTTCAAACACTCTTTTCCTCAGGCGGCCAAAGGCTGTGCTGGCGCACTAGAGGCGGTGTTGAATCTCGTTGTTAGTGTCTGCCCTTGTTGATAAGAGGCCCCTGAGGTATGGGAATGGTCTGGGTAATACATTCATGGTATCTCACAGTGGTCTGGGACCAGTATTAAACACAAGGAGAAGGCTTATGTAAAGACAAAGAATCGTGGCAAGAATGAGGATTGGGAAGATTACAGAAAGCAACAAATGAAACAAGATAATAACAAGGAGACAAGAAGCGAGTATGAAAAGTGTTATGTATGTAAACCTGTAATTACCATGTCTAACCACCAGAGGGCTTATCCCCTGGAGTCCCATGGGATCCCACAATCCCTTGGGAGCACCTGTATATAAGGAGGCCTCACAGGCTGGAGAGGCACTCCGAGATCTGTAATAAAGGACTACGGTCACACTTACAGCTTGCAGTATCTAGTCTGACTCTTTATTCAAGACATAACAAAAAGAAACTTAGGGATAATATTATGGGTACTATAAAAGTATAAAGAAAGAATGGGATAGGAGGAGGTGGCCCACTAAACCAGATTTAGGTACGATAATAGTGTAAGCTAAGGATGTGGCAGAAGTGTTTCATTCATTACAATGGAAAAGGAGGATATAATATCTGGGGTACAGGGAAGACTAGACTTTAGTGAAGAGAAGAAATTTGCCTCATCTAATAATGACAGAAAAGATGCAATAGATAAAATAATGGCATTGAAGCCAGACAAATCTTCTGGTCCTCACTCAAAGCTATTGAAATAAATTATTGGTAGTGTATTGGTTCTAATCTTCCAAAAAGGTATGGGTTTATGGCCCACTCCAGGGACTTGAACACATAAATCTAGGCTGACACTCCCAGTGCAGTGCTGAGGGAAGTGCTGCACTGTCAGAGGTGCCATCTTTCAGATGAGATGTTAAACCGTGGCCCCCATCTGCTCTCTCAGGTGGACGTAAAATATCCCAAGGCATTATTTTGAAGAACAGCATGGGAGTTAACCCCGGTGTCCTGGCCAATATTTATCCCTAAATCAACATAACAAAAAAAATTATTATCTGGTCATTATCACATTGCTGCTTGTGGGAGCTTGTTGTGTGCAAATTGGCTGCCGCATTTCCTACATTACAACATTGACAATACTCCAAAAGTACTTCATTGGCTATAAATTGCTTTGAGACGTCCGGTGGTCGTGATAGGCGCTATATAAATCCAAGTCATTTCTTTCTTTTTAACAAGGGGATAGTACTAAAGGATTTTAACAGAGAAAAAATAACTACAGGCATTTAATGTTGGTAGTGGAAGAATTGGTAGAATCCATTATTGGGGACAGAGTAAGTGAGCACTTGAAAATGTATAGGCTTATTAAGGAAACTCAACACGGTTTTATGAAAAGTAGTTCATGTCTAACTAACCTAATAGAGTCTCTTTGACAGAATCACTGAAGTGGTGGATAGTGGAGGATCAATGGATGTCATATTATGGATTTTCATAAGACATTTAATTAGGTTTGCAGAACAATTTTCTAGCTAAAGTCAAGGTGCATGGAATTTGAAGCAACCTTGGTGAGGGCTCATGATGACTATAGCCAACGTGGCTAGATGACTGCCTAATTGAATGTTCCTCTAGCAGTCTCCTTGAGCTAGAACTCAGAACAAATATTCCGATATCTCATTAAATATGATCCAACTTTCCTTACCTAAAAATATATATTTTTTAATAACATCATGTCTATGTGGGACATAAATAAACACCATGTGCTGTGCGCATCTAATAAAGGATAGTTTCCGTGAGGAAAATAGGTCCAAATAAACAACCACTTCTTACAGCAGTGAGATTTGGAAAGTAACTGCAAATATCAGTGTGTTCTTTAATGTTTCATCCCATTGAATCAATTCTCTGGTTTCATGTAGAATTGTCAAAGTAAAGTTTATTACCAGAACAATGCAGTTGAAATGGGTGAACAAAATTCTGACTGACTGTATTTATGGTCAAGTTTTAATTCGCAAAGATTTTTTGCTCACTCATCAGAGGTTGCTGCTGACTTTGTGTGATAGTGTAAAACGGGTGACAACAAATCGGCAGCCCGTTTTACATCTCTCCCAATTGTTACTTCCGTTGATATCAATGTCCATTGACTCCACTCTTTTGGCTGGTTGTATTTTTTTCCTCTACAGGGATTTTTAGATTGGCCCTTGTTTAATTTGGATGCTGGGAATTTGGAGGTAGAATTTCTATGGGAATTTCTATCATTATCGCTGGCGCAGCAGCTCGGGGTGCTACCAGTAGGAGCGATGCACTACTGCTACCGGTTAGTGCTTCCGATAAACTCCCGCAGAAATTCGCGGGAGTTAGTAGCAGTGCTGCCCCATTTGCACCCCCAGGAGGACTAACGAGATATGCAAATGACCCGAATTTCCCCCCAAAATATTTGCTTAACGTTTCTGCTATTTACTTATTCCTTATAATAATTTCTCCTGTCTCAGCCGCTAAGGGACCAACATGTACTTTTGCTACTCTCTTCCTTTTTAGAAGCTTTTACAATCTGTTTTTATATTTCTTGCTAGTTTCCTCTCATATTCTATTGTTTCCCTTTTTATCAATTTTTTTGGTCAACCTTTGCTGATTTCTAAAAGTCTTCCAATCCTCAGCTTACTACTATGTTTCGCAACATTATAAGCTTCTTCTTTCAATTTAATGCTATCCTTAACTTCTTTAGTTAGCCACGGATGCATCATTTTTCCCATGGAGTTTTTGTTTCTCAATGGAATGTATTTTTGTTGAGAATTATGAAATATTTCTTTAAATGCTAGCCACTGTTTATCTACAGCCCTACCTTTTAATCTATTTTTCCAATCTACCTTAGCCAACTCGCCCCTCATACCTATGTAATTGGCTTTATTTAAGTTTAAGACTCTAGTTTCGGACTTAGGCAAGTCACTCTCAAACTTAATGTGATTTTTCTATCATATTATGATCACTCTGCCCCAGAGGATCCTTTACTATGAGATTACTAATAAACCCTGTCTCATTACACAATACAATATCTAACATAGCCTGTTCCCTGGTTGGTTCCATGACATATTATTCTAGCAAACTGTCCTGAATGAATTCATGAACTCGTCCTCCAGACTACCTTTGCCAATTTGATTTGTCCAGTCTATATGAAGATTAAAGTCCCCCACGATTATTGCATTACCTTTGTTACAAGCTCCTATTATTTATTGATTAATATTCTGTCCAATGGTATTGCTACTGTTAGGGGGGCCTATATGCTACTCCCACCGCTATTTTCTGCCCCTTGTTATTCCTTATCTCCCCCCCATACTGATTCTTCTTCATGATCTTCCGAGCTGAGATCCTTTCGCTCTACTGTCCTCATGCCTCATGCCATTCTTTTTTATCAGGGCTAAGCCCCCTCCTTTTCCATTTTGCCTGTCTTTTCAAAATGTCATGTACCCTGGAACATTTAGTTCCCAACCTTGGGCACCTTGCAACTACGTCTCTATAATGGCTATTGGATCAAACCCATTTATCTCTATTTGTGCCACTAGTTTGTCTATCTTGTTATGAATGCTTTGTGCATTCAGATACAGAGCCTTTAATTTAAATTTTTAGCCATTATTCCCTGCTTTGATTCTATTCTCTGGTGCACTGTTAACCCATTAAACCATCTGTCCCTTCTTATCACACTCTACTTATTTTTTCCCAAATCCCTACACTGCTCTATTGGCTTGACCTTTCTCTTTAGATTTCTAAATTTCCTCTCACCTGACCTCTCCCTCAGCTCTCTTCCCACCCCCCCCCCCGCCTCCACATTTTTTAGTTTAAAGCCCTATCTACAGCCCTAGTTATTCAATTTGTCAGGGTGCTGGTCCCAGCCTGGTTTAAGTGGAACCTGTCCCGACGGAACAGCTCCCTCTTTCCCCAGGACTGGTGCCAGCGCCCCATGAATTGAAACCCCTTCTTCCCACACCATTCTTTGAGCCACCCGTTTAACTCTCTGATCTGCTTGACCCTATACCAATTTGCACGTGGCTAAGTCAGTAATCCAAAGATTATTATTCTTACATATATATAATAACATAAGAAATAGGAGCAGCAGTAGGCAAAAATGCCCCTCGAGCCTGCTCCGCCATTTAATACGATCATGGCTGATCCGATCATGGACTCAGGTCCACTTCCCTGCCCGCTCCCCATAACCCCTTATTCCCTTATCGGTTAAGATCCTTGAAGCCCTGCTCATTAATTTAGACCCAAGCTCTTCAAACTCCCTCAGCAGAACCTCATTCTTAGTTCTACCTATGTTGTTGGTTCCTACATGGACCACAACAACTGGATCCTCCCCCTCCCACTCCAAGTTTTTCTCTAGCCGTGAGGAGATATCTGTAACCCTGGCACCCAGCAGGCAACACAGCATTCGGGACTCACTTTTACTGCTGCAGAGAACAGTATCTATCCCCTTTCAATACCACATTCCTTCCGCCTCCCCCCATTTGGATGGCCCCCTGTACCACGATGCCGTGGTCAGTTGCCGATCCTCCCCGCTGTCCTTTTCCTCATCCATACAGGGAACAAGTACCTTGTACCTATTGGACAAGGTCAAGGGCTGAGGCTTCTCCATTGCTATATCTTGGGTCCCCATATCTCTCTGACTCACAGCCACACCCTCCTGTCCCTGAACATTGACTAACTCTAATGTACTACTAAACCTAAAGTGTTTGACTGCCTCCTAGTGTCCAGAAAACTCTCCCCCTCTCTGATGCATCGCAATGGTTGCAGCTCATACTCCCGCTCAATAACTCTGAGTCTAAGTTCCTCGAGTTGCAGACACTTACTGCAGATGTGGTTGCGCGGGATTGCGATGCTCTCTGCAAACTCCCACATGCTGCAGTTATGCCACACCGCCTGCCCTGCCATCTCTAACCTTGTTTTGTTTATTAACTAATTAGTTAAAGCTTTTAATCAATCAATATTTTAGTTTTATTGTTTGATTATTTTATCTAGTTTAAGTTATTAATTTAATAAATACTAGCATGTTGCAGTTTCTCAGCTCTTAATTTAAACCCCTTCCCTAAATTAGAGAGCAAAAAAAGCTGTAAAACTCACCAACTAATCACCTACTTGCTTTCCTGTGACATCACTCTTCGATTTTTTTGGTGTTTTTGAATGGGAGCCTTGCCCCTGTCGCTGCTTTAATTCAGGCCTGCTCACGGGCCGCTCTTTACCCTCTCACCCCTGTCATTGCTTTAATTCAGGCCCACTCTTGGGTTGCTCTTTATCCTCATGAGATAAGTGAGGCTAATGCAACTGTATCCCAGCCAGAAGCCAACAGCTTCAAGGCAGGAATTCAAGGAATTGGTGTGAAAATGTGGGAAAGAAAATACACAACCTTTTTCTCAGATCTTAGAGTCACATGTGACCACCATCTCCCCTGTGGCATCGAAAAGTAATATCCCATTATTTATTATCTGTCTTCTTTTCTCCACTTACCCAGCACAGGAAATAATGAGCCATGTCTGGAAAGAGGAATCCCATTTGTAATTTCTTTCTGAAGTATTCCAAGTGGTCCTTGCAAGCACAAGAGTCCTAAGCTATACGTAGATAAGGCATCCAGTCTTGATGAGCCCTCCAATAATTCAGTGCCTTAGGTCATGTAGGATGAATCGGAGGAGATATGGCTTGGTTGGAGGGGTTTTCCCTGGTCTTTGATCATAAGGCACCCTACAATGGGGTTAACTTTTGGAGTAAACAGCTCATTAATTCTATTTATTCTCCTGGAATCTTCATGATTGAGCTCATAGTATACAGAGGATTTGAACATCCTGCTGTGAAACTAACAGTCACAGTAACCTAGCAACTAGCATACTTGATTCGTTAAAATAGTTTTTTATTTAAACGTCCATTGTATTTGACCCCCACAGACCAATTTTTATTGAATTATATATCAGGGAGACATTGATACACAAGTTAATTGATCTCAATATTCCCTCCCCTACTCAATTTAGTTCTCAGATACAGCAACTGAATCATACTCCCCTGAGTACTTATGATGCAGCGTGTTTAATTAATTGAGTCAGCCAAAATGAATCTAATGCAGCCAGGCAAGTTACAGGACCCTTGATACTGTCATGTAATCAAGTACTACTGCAGACTAAATGTGTGTTTGAACCTTATAAACTTTATTACCCACCTGTCGCAGCTAAAGCATTCTCTGTTTCTTTCCTCATTAACTTTCAGTCGGACTTTACCCTTCATTCTGGCTTATGATTAGATGGGTGGTCATGACCTTGTCCAAATGACCATTCTTCATGTTTGAGCCTTGACATTCAGGCCCCGAGCAGTGGAGGGTGGAGGGGGGCAGGGAGTGGGGGGGTAAGAGAAGATGCAAGAGGCCTGGTGGGGGAGTAAAATTTGGCAACTCCCAGAAAGCTGGCTCTCCGCCCAGAAGAACATCTGCTGCCAGTTTCCAATGGGGCCAGGGTCAGGCAGAGGTTCCATCTATTCCAAACATGACCCTTGACATAACAAGGAAGCAGGGCCAGTGCGACACCTGGCCCACTGGCATTCCCACAGCTCCCACATCCTTCTCCTCCAGAGATCTGGGTGCCATGATGAACCTGGCATTCAAGTCATTATTGGGGCTGAAATGGGGTCTACTCTGGTATCCAGCGCTGTGTCCTGGCCCAGACACCCCATGAAAATTACCGACGGTCTCAGGAAGGTCAACCCATTATAGCAACATTGAAAAGCTCTTTGGAACTGAAGACTCTGGCTTGCCTCCCGAATGGATTGTCAGTGCTTTTTTTCCCTCTCCTCCTCCTCTAGTGTGCATCCAAGATGTGCCCACACTAGTACAGTGTGTCTCCACCACACTGGAAGACCAAACGTAGATTAGGTGACCACTTTGCCGAACACCTCCGCCGTGTCTGTAGATGCGACCGTGAGCTCTCTGCTGTTTGTCAGTGCAGGTTGCACCTCTCTTATCAGGCACCCTCGGGACCTGGCCTGTGCTGGCTAAGGGATTTTGCCAGACGAGGGGAGGTCATGTTAAATTGGATGGGAGAGGTACTGAGCAAGGGGATATCGGGCCTGGCTGGCTTGGGAGTGCGGCCGAGTGATCGTGGGGGGTGGCGGTGGATCGCGGGATCAGGCCAGCGATTGTGGGAGTTGGCAGCAAGAAGGACGTCAATTTGTTCATGTCGGTGTGGCTGGGTATGGTGCTGGATGAGGAGTGGTGCCGGATAAGGGAGTCCCGGATAAGGGAGGGTCAACCTGTACAATTCTTCATCACACTGCCATGCTGAGCTCTCAGTCTTTGGTCTCCCACACTGTTCCAATGAAGCACAACGCAAGCTTGAACAACAGCAGCTTATGTTTGTATTCGGCACTTTGCAGCCCTCGAGCCTTAACATTAACTTTCATACCTTGAGCTACACCTCCCGCTTTGTATTCTGCAGGAAGTGCTGGTAATGCAGGATGGCTGTGCTGGTGTTTCCAGGGAGGGAGGGATCGGTTGTTGGATAGTGTGATGAGGACTCGCCATTGGATCACCGTGCTGGCAGGGTGGCCTCCACCATTGGTGTCGACCTGCGGTTTTCTTCTCCCGGATTCCTGGATCACTGGAGTCTGCTCTGCTTTGTTAGTTTCTCCTGCTCCCATTTCTACCTGCCTCATTTCCCACCTCCATCAACGATGTTCTCTGCGTCTCGTGAATATCTTCTATTTCATTGAGTTCTCTTATTATGCCTCCTATTGTCTCATCTTAAAATCATTTGCCATTTAGCCATCTCCTGTTTTCCACTAAAGCACTTTACAGGTCATGGTGACCATGAAAATAGCGGATTGTCGTAAAAAAACATCTGATTCATAATGTCCTTTAGGGAAGGAAATCTGACGTCCCTACCTGGTCTGGCCTACATGTGACTCCAGACCCACAGCAATGTGGTTGACTCTTAACTGCCCTCTGAAATGGTCTAGCAAGCCACTCTGTTGTACCAAACCACTACAAAGAATAACTGCTCAAGAAGGCAGCTCACACCACCTTCTCAAAGGCAATTGCGGATAGGCAATAAATGCTGGCCAAATCCCATGAACGAATAAATTTAAAAAAGACTCTGTATGTGAGTGCGAACGTGTGTTTTTTCTCTCCTTCTTCCCTTCTGTTTTCTTTTGAAATTGCTGTGTATCTGTAAGATCCTCCAGCTTTGGTGCAGGGTCCACAGCTGAAACATTAACTCCTCTGTTCTCTTCATAAATGCTGTGTGTTGCCAACATTCTCTCATTTTTCGGACCCCTTGACATTGCCCCATGGCGTCAGGCTGAAGGTAACAGGAAGACCCTGTGTGTGATGATATCATGGTGCAATGCCGTAATGACATCCCTATAATGCACTGCTGCTGTTGCACTGTGTTTATGAGCCCCAGAGAACCCCGTAGCATCCAGGAAAGCATAAAACAAAATATATGGCTGGTTTAGTTGATCTGGCCCTTGGCTGCGGGATGCCCATCCTCCAGGAGCTGGCAGACAAAGACTAATTAGGAGCTGAGTGCAATATATAACCCTTCACCTGGTGCACATAGAAATTCGATCGAGCCGAGAGACTATTGGATTCCTTTTGCAATATATTTGTACTGCTCTTTCAAAACTCATTACATTAGTTACATGTCAAATTCAACAACAAAAAGCCTCCTAATTCAATTATTCTAGTGAAATTATGCTCAAGTATAGAAGGCTAAAATGATTCATTATGTTTCCAGGACTGTTATACCTAGTCATGTAACTCAGTGCTATGCAAACTGCCCCCCACCCTGACAAATTAGAGGGCTTTGCACCTCTCTATGCTTCCAGAAGGACCTGTTTTTTTACAGATTAAAGCAGTATCCCGAGACACAGACTGACCAGGCCCCAGGTAACCTATATAAGAAAATGTGCCTTTTGATGAATCAATATTTGATTAGTATGCACATGCACATTCTTGCTGAATACTCTGTACATTGCAGCAATTACTTTGAAACTGAGACATCCAAAACACACTGTAAGTTATATTTTCCCCACAGTTTCTCTTCCCTCCACAGCACGACATTCTCCTGGTGTCCTGGTCAACTCTCCTTCCTCAATCAACACCACTGAAAACAGATTGGCCAAGAATTTCCTCGAACTTGCTCCCACTCTTTCGGCATAACTTTGCCGTAAGTACAGTGGAAATCTGTGATTTCTTTAAAAAAAAAATTAATTCATGGGATGTGGGTATCGCTGGCAAGGCCAACATTTATTGCCCATCCCTAATTGCCCTTGAGAAGATGATGGTGAGCCACCTTCTTGAACCGCTGCAGTCCGTGTGTTGAAGGTACTCCAGGATTTCGACCCAGCGACAATGAAGGAACAGCGATGTACTTCCAAGTTAGGATGGTGTGTGACTTGGAGGGGAGTTTGGAGGGAATGGTGTTCATATGCACCTGCTGCCCTTGTCATTCTAGGTTGTAGAGGTCGAGGGTTTGTGAGGCGGTGTTGAAGAAGCCTTGGCGAGTTGCTGCAGTGCATCTTGTAGACGGTACACACTGCAGCCATGGTACAAAGGTGGTGTAGGGAGTGCCAATCAAGCAGGCTGCTTTGTCCTGGATAGTGTCGAGCTTCTGGAGTTTTGTTGGAGCCGTAGTCATCCAGGCAAGTGGAAAGCATTCCATCACACTCCTGACTTGTGCCTTGCAGATGGTGGAAAGGCTTTGGGGAGTCAAGAGGTGAGACACTCTCCACAGAATACCCAGCCTCTGACCTGCAGCACTCATCAGAGGTTTGAAGTCAATGGACAAACAAACACCACCAAGCCAGTCTGAAGGGATTATCCTGGGTGATGTCCGCCCAATGCTTCTGAAACTATGTTTGCTTATATAACAAAAGTGACTGCACTTCAAAGTAATTCATTGGATGCACTTTGGAATGATAGGACACTACATATAAATGCAAATTCTTCCTTCTTGCAGGTTTCCATTGGACACCCTTGTAAAGGAGCATTCCAACAAGGCTAAGACATAAAACAATAATTTACTGTTATATGAGAACTGCGTAGGTAATTACTTATTTATGATTGCAACTGTCCTTCTAGTCATCTTCTCCTTTAAAGGCCACCAATCAATCATTAACATTCTCTGTCTTTTCAATGTCAACTGTAATGACACAACAAATATTGAGTAGCCTTGATAATCTCCCTTCAGGACCGAGAAGTATTTGATGGGGCCAAGGGGGAATTCCCATCTACAATCAATCATAGGTTGAATGTAGACTTTGAGATTGTTAACTGTATCCTGACAGTTCCCTTGGTCTAGTGGATATAGGCACCATCCTATGTGGTACTGAGCGGTACAGACCGGAAGGTTCCAGGTTCAACCCCTGGTCTTTGCCAAGTTTACTGATCTCAGCTGGAAGACTACCATTGGCCTCAGTGCCCCTGGGGCGGGGAGGAGTAAAATCACCTCGTATTCCCGATCTTGACACCTACTGGGAAGTCTAGAGGATTAAATGACAACAGCGTCAGCCTCAGGTGTGATTCTGTGCATAGTTGAGTGGCCTGCTGAATCTGATTGGCTAGGATCATAGATAAAGAATGGGGCTTGGGATGAGGTGCTGGCACCTGTGGAACTGTATCCAAGGAACAGTTAACACCTTCAGGAGAGGATGAGAGAAAATTGGTTAATAAAGATGGGTTCTGATATCCTTTAACACCAATGCTTTAAAAATCTGGCCACAGTCTCTATTGGTATTTATACCAATGCAGAAACAACTGGAAAATACCCCAGAATTTCTGAAATTGAATCTGGTGCCAGGCAAGTGCAGATCATTGGCCATCTAGCCGACCCATCCAACATACCATAGAATTACCTGAATGCATTTCCATATCTAACAACCTTAGCTCTTGGTCTCCTGTCGTAACTCTGGGGGAGCCCCTTGGAAAATTCCGGAGACCCGGTGTTCCATGGTCACGCTGCATCTCCGCCATTACCCAGTGTGTTCTGCTGGTCTCTGGGATAATTCCCAGGGTTGGCAACCCATCAGGATCATCCTGGAGTCTCCAGCAATTAATGGGGCTGAAATTCCGATCGGAGGCATCCCGTGGGCGGATGCCTCTGACCTGAAAAATTTCTACACAATTACCTGGTGGTCCCGGAGGAAAAAATAGAAACATAAAAACATAGAAACATAGAAAATAGGTGCAGGAGTAGGCCATTCGGCACTTCGAGTCTCCACCGCCATTCAACAAGATCATGGCTGATCACCCACCCCAGCACCTCCCCCCCCCCACGCCCCCTCCACACCCCCCGACCCCCCCAGCCGCAAGGACCACATCCAACTCCCTCCTGAACACATCCAACGAACTGGCATCAACAACCCCCCTCGGCAGGGAACCCCACAGGCCAACAACTCCCCGAGTGAAGAAGTCTCTCCCAATCCCAGCCCCAAACAGCCCACCCCCCATCCCAACAGCGTGACCCCCCCCGCCGGCTCCGGACCCACCCAACACTCCCCTTGCACCCAACCCGCCCCGTACCGTCAGAATCCTTCCCAATTCCCAACCACCCCGGAGCCTCGCCCCCGAGGAGCATGCGATTCCGATGGGGAGGCCTTCTCTTCCCATGCTGCGAAGCGTGCTCCCGGCCTCCAGGTTCCCACGGAGACGGTGCAGTCACGTGTGACTGCTCATCCAATCAGGTGCAGTATTCTCAATTAATAGCAATGGGAATTCCATATTTACGAGTTAATTGAGAAAAGAAAACCCAAACACAATAATGCCAAATAAAAAAATAAAAAACACACCTCACATAATTAAAATTAATTGAAATTAAAGTTAATAAATATCTTAGAGAAATTTTCTTTTCCCGAGTTTTTAAAATGTTTTTTTAATTATGGTTAAAAATAAATTTAATGTAGTGGGCAGGCTTTTCAAAATTAATATGTGCTTTTTAAATTCAATTTTATTATATTTTTGTACGTTTTTAAACTCTTATGCCTGCTTTTATCAGGCGCTTGCTGGGCAAGATATGGGTAAATCCCGCAATCTTGCCCTTGCCAATGTCCTCGCTCCCGAGATGCGTTGGACCTGTCAAGCTCCAGCTTGACAGATCGGAAAAGCCAGTTTTCAGCGCATGCACATTGTGCGCTGAAAACCGGCTTTTGCAATGCCATCCTGGGTCTGTAGACGCTCCGTATGGACCCGTGGAGGCCGGGATTTCCAGGCCAATGATTAAACTGCTGGACACCGCTGAACACTTTGGTATATTAGTTATAAAAATATTGGAGATGGGAAGAAAGACTGTTTAAAAAACATACAAAAATATAATAAAAGAAAATTTAAAAAACACATTTTAATTTTAAAAAGCCTGCCCACTACATTAAATTTATTTTTAACCATAATTAAAAAAACTTTTAAAAAACGCGCGAAAAAAACATTTCTCTGAGATATTTATTAACTTTAATTTCAATTAATTTTAATTATGTGAGGTGTGTTTTTTATTTTTTATTTGGTGTTATTGTGTTTAGGGTTTT
Source organism: Pristiophorus japonicus (assembly GCF_044704955.1). NCBI lineage: Eukaryota > Metazoa > Chordata > Chondrichthyes > Pristiophoridae > Pristiophorus > Pristiophorus japonicus. The sequence continues at coordinate 39,761,435 of NC_091994.1, forward strand.
TTTCTCAATTAACTCGTAGATACGGCGTTCCCATGTTGCTATTATGGTATGGCAGGTATGGGGCAAAGAGGCCTCTTAGGGGTGAAGGTGAGATGCAGAGAGCTTCTTATGCATCGACACTGACACTCAATACTTGGAGTGATGGACAACCTCAGGATGAAAGGATCTGGATATTATGCCCTCAATATTCAACCTGCATTACTTTCAAATGAGGGGTATGGTGCTGTTGGTTAATGTCAGGTTGAAACAGCAGACAGATGAAACTTTCATCTTATCAGTCAGGGCTGGGTTTCAGTCCAAGATCTGGGCAGTGATTTTGTGCTTCGTTATTTCAGCGGAACCCCCATTTCTGCACGTAAATGGGATTTCCACCAGAGTTGCCGTGATGGAGTGGGGGAAGCCCCGAAGAATTTCAGCCCCCCTCCCAGAGAAGAAAAGCCACACGGTCCAATGTTTTTTGAGCAGCGAGCCTCTCTATGGGGAAAAGCAATCAGAAGCAGAAAACCAGGCATGTGCTCTCCAGTAATTTCAGTGATAAACGAGTCTGTAATGGAATAGATTGTCTCAGTCGCACTGGCCAACAGTCTGCATAAATTAGTGACAAGAAATGACAATCTGTATCATTGGCGTGCAAGGTAAGTGCTGAGCTCTTCCAGTGCACAAAATATGGTTAACCCTTCTTAACCCACATGCAGAGTGTTGGAACGATGGAGATGCTTCCCAAATATTCATTCTAATTTCCTGTCTTTCTCTCCTGAAGGCTTTTGCTGGGGTACAGGTTCCATAAGGTCTGTACACCGTCCAGTACCTAGCCCAAGTGGCCACGCCCTACATGTGATCCAAAACAGCAAGTGTTGGCAAGTGGTTTGACCATGGGGAGCACCGATGCTTCATCAACTTCTGTCCTCACTCGACACGCAACCCTTCCACCAGGGATCACCAGATAGTAATAAATAATGGGAAGCATGGCTGAATTTTCCCTTCCCAAGCCCCAGAGGTACTGAGGCTAATTGTAGCGGCCTTACTGCCAACCTGACTGAGACGAGCGAACTCAGCATGGAGCAGGCATAGGACCGGGGGCCCTCAAAGGCCACATGGATCAGTACCTCAACAGCAAGTGCATCGGAAGGGCATTTCATTTTTGTGTAAGGAGACTTACACTTGAAAAATAAAACCAGGGAGGTGGTGCTTGACATTCAACATTCTTTTTGGCAGAGTTACTTTCTCCCCAGTAATGGATAGCAAAATGTCATTCTCTTCACCGGCAGCCATTTCAAAGGGGCTGGGGGGGGGGGGGCTAAGGTTCTAAAATCCAAGATGGCCACCATTTAAGGCCTGTTCCTGTCCTTACAACATGTAATTCTGTACAAAGCAAGGACAGTTGGTGATGAGAGTCCGCATTTTCTTCAGCTACTGCAAATGCCAATCAATTTCATTTTTCTTCTTCACAAAGACTCCAGCAAAACAGAAAGTGTCCATAGGAGACTATGCAAGACATTCTTTTATCTTAACCTGTTGATCTATAAGTGCCACCTGCAGCAGGTTGAAGCACCACTTCACACGAAGCTCTTGAGAAGCTTAGTTTTCAAATCTAGTTGCTAGGATTCAGCATAATATTAATTTAATATTGATCAAAGCTTGTCAGTGAGTTAAATTTCTAGCTATATGCATAGTCACGCTTCACTGAACATGGCCTTCCACACTTTAACCTCAGCGTTGCGCAGATTATTATATGAAGCCTTGTAAGATCCACAACTGCATCGTTATTACTAGGCCAACAATTCGATATTAAGCCTTTAGCTTTTCCGCCCTTTCCTAGTCTCTCCTTCCTTGAAGGCACGGCCTCTCTCTGGGTTATAGCTCTACCCATCCCCGCAGCCTTCCAAAACCTCGCCAGAGTAACTGTGAGTCCATCCAATTATGGAGAATGCTGTAGTCGGGCCTCACACAAAGTTTGTGCACAGAGCTCCAGCAGGAGTCACTTAAAAGCCACCAAGTGGGATCTCTGGTCAATGTTTCCCTCAGTAATCCAGGAAAACTGTGCACCTTTACTACTACCCTGGCTGGCATCAGCAAACTCAGTGCTGGCCAGCAAGCCGTGTGCCTTCTTGGTCTGAATGGCTCAGTACCACATTTGGCCTGTACACTGAGTGGGGTGGAGACGTGTCTGTTTGCAGCAGAGGAATTTGGAAACACGGGGGAGGGGTTGGGTGGTGAAACTGGTCTTCGGAGGCAGCACAAAACAAGCGATAATGAATCAGCAGCCCGTTCCCCAACCCGCCTGATTTTCTTTTCCATGAAAAACCAATGGAGTTGGGTGTAAAATGGGCTGTCGATTCACTATCGCCCGCTTTGCACTACAACTGAAGACCAATTTCAGCCCCATGGTATGAATTTGGTTGTCTATTATTTCGGTTGTATGCCCTATCCGTACCAGGTATTAATCAGATACTCCATGCTTAAGCTAGGAAAAGGGCCAAGGCATACAGTACAGGGCACGACAAAATGGAAAAGAATAGACGTGAAGGCGATTATGAAGTCGTGATTACGTGACACCAAAATTGGATTTGTACAGCCTGTGTATTGTACAAACTGAGGGAGGTGAGATGTCCTGTAGGCTTGAGATCCTGGAAAATAATGAATTGGAAGAGGTCATGGCTTGATGAGCCTTTATTTCAACATATTGAGGATGTAGGATGGAGGAAGGACATATTAGAGGGCATATTGGAATTTAGGAGGAACAAGAGGAAACTTCTGAGAAATTATCATAAAAGAGAGCGAGACAAGGATGTGAAAGAGATTGAAGGCTGAAGGTGAGAGGATTTCCTATCAGTTGACAAATTCTTTCTCCTGCCCATGAATGCAGGAAGGTACCTGGCCTCTGATATGGGAGCAGTGATAATGCTTTGGATGGAGTACGGGTTTATAGAGAATTAAAAGCTGTTCAGGGGAAAAGAAGCCTTTGGCTTGAAGAAGGAAACATAGGTTGTTGGTGATGTCGGAATTTCTTTGGGGCAAGAGATAATGAGGCCAAAGATATCAACCTGAGCTTTGCTGATTGTTCTGCAGGTTGAGACAGTAAGGAACTGAGCCATAGAGACCAGGAAGCTCCCATGTTTGATCCCTGGTTTGTGTGAAATTAGCTGATCCCAGCTAGGGCAGCACGAGGGATACTACAGTATTCCAGGTCAGAGGAGAAAATCATCCAGGTTTCCAACTTCTGTCACCTCCAGCCTCCAACCACTAACCTCTCTCTCACATCCATTTTTGTCTCTTTGTCGCTCTACTTTACTGACACTGCTAGGATAATTTATCTGAACTTTCTCCTCTTGTTCCTTCTAAACTCCTCCATACCCTCCAATGCTCTCTTCCTCTTCACTTTTCCAGTCCGCAAGTATGGATGTCAGGCAAGGAAACAAATGAGGCTTGGCTGTGATACCCCATGATAAAAATACCTATGGATGCTCACTGCCTAGTTTCACATGTGAAGAATGACCTTATGTGATAGGACCTGGAGGTTGCTGTTGCCATAGGAACTATACCTGTTATGTCTTGAATAAAGCAATGTGACTGAGTACTGTAGACGTGAGTAAGTGTGACCTTAGTCTTTTTATTCTAACTCCAGAGTGCTGGTACAGCATGGGAGGCCTGCTTATATACAGTGCTCCCAAGGGACGCTGGGATCTCTTGGGACTCCAACAGGTACGCCCTCTGGTGGCGGTAGAATGCTGGTTACATAGGGTTGCTTACATAACAATACCTAACAAGACATTCTGTGGAAACATGGTATGAGATTGATCGTCAATCCTTCACGTTATATGGCTAATCTCTATAGAATACACAGACTGTTATATAACCAGATACAGCAAGCTGAACTGAGGTGAAAGGTCAAGGCCCTAAGGCCACAAAAGCACCAGTTTTGCAAAGACTGGGTGGGGGAGAATGGCAATACCTTTAGGGGAGGAGGCAAGGAGGGAGAAATCACACAGAAAAAAGGAGAGCAAAGAAAAAAACACATCAAACTAAGCAGGTAAAACCATTGGAGGTGAAGATGGTGAATGTTACAAAGACCATTCATACACAGTTTAGTGCTCAAGCAGTTCAGGGCATTTTTTTTAGAAGATCGCTTGTGTATTAAATGTTAAACGTCTGGGAATGTGTAGAGAAGATGAATTTATGAGAGAAATGTGTCAATTTATTTCCAGGATTGTTTCCTGGATTTCAGATTGGTTGTGTTACAAAAAGGTATATCTTTGCTGATTTTGGCAAAACATTGCTGACAAAAGGACATTGTAGCAACGGTTAATTGGGTAACTTATATGGTGTCCATGACAGAGGAATGTAACAGGTGAGACAGAATTAGCTATCAAAGATGCTTCCAAAAACACAGAAAGTAATATATACTGACAATACCATCCTGACTTGGTTGGATTGTGTGTTTAGAAATGCCACTCTATGAAATTATTGGAAATGTTATTCACATAGTCATATCACAGTCAGAACAGCAGGATGCTAAACTTGAATAGACACAAAGTTCTAAATTTAATTTGAAATCATTTCATAAATGCACTCCCACTTTCTAAACATATATGAGTTTAAAAAAAACACTGGCTAAATTCTGTCAGATTGAACTTAAGTAGACTTGCATGTGTTCCGTTTCCCCAGGTTGTTGTGATTGCAGCGTCTTTTCAATCCACTATGTCCATCAATTATTCATGTTTCTTTCATGATCTATGCTCTGTTCCCTTATTTTGTTTCAATTTTTCTGGAAGTGGTTAAGAATACATTACTCTAAGCTTACACAGAAATGAATAGCTTCCCAAACCACACACTGCAGTCAGCTGTGGCTCAGTGGGTAGTGCTCTCGCTTCTGAGTCAGAAGGTTGTGAGTTTAAGCCCCACTCCTGAAACTTGAACACAAAACGCTAGGCTGACACTCCAGTGCAGTGCTGAGGGAGTACTGTACTGTTTGAGGTGCTGCCTTTCATATGAGACTTTTAACCAAAACCCTGTCTGCTTTCTCAGGTGGACATAAAAGATCCCATGGCGCTATTTTGAAGAACAGCAGGGGAGTTATCCTCGGTGTCCTGAACAATATTTATCCTTCAATCAACATTACAAAAACAGATTATCTGGTCATTTTCACATTGCTGTTTGTGGGAGCTTGCTGTACACAAATTAGCTGCAGCATTGCCTGCATTACAACAGTGACTACACTTCAAAAGTACTTCATTGGCTGTGAAGCACTTTGGGACATCCTGAGTTCGTGAAAGGTGCTATATAAATGCAAGTCTTTATTTTTTTTAACTGTTGTTTCTTTAAGCAGTGACCGGTGTTTAAATAACTGACTTGAAACTCCCCAGCATGGCTCTGTGGATAAAAGTGTTGCACTGTGTGGTGAAGCACACAGACCCAGTTGAGCTAATCCCAGTTAGGACACCAATAGGGTGTTAACATTTGTCAGAGAGCCTCTGGGGAAGATGGGGGCAAATCAGTTCATGTTTCTGCTCCTCGGCACTGCTCAGTGATATTTTACTGTGTAAAGATGGGAACCAATGCAGGGAGACAGAGGGAAATAAAAAGGAGGCAAAAGCAAAAGACAGAAAGGAGATGAGGAAAAGTGGAGGGCAGAGAAACCCAAGGCAAAGAACAAAAAGGGCCACTGTACAGCAAAATTCTAAAAGGACAAAGGGTGTTAAAAGAACAAGCCTGAAGGCTTTGTGTCTTAATGCAAGGAGTATCCGCAATAAAGTGGATGAATTAACTGTGCAAATAGATGTTAACAAATATGATGTGATTGGGATTACGGAGACGTGGCTCCAGGATGATCAGGGCTGGGAACTCAACATCCAGGGGTATTCAACATTCAGGAAAGATAGAATAAAAGGAAAAGGAGGTGGGGTAGCATTGCTGGTTAAGGATCAAATTAAGGCAATAGTTCGGAAGGACATTAGCTTGGATGATGTGGAATCTATATGGGTAGAGCTGCAGAATACCAAAGGACAAAAAACGTTAGTGGGAGTTGTGTACAGACCTCCAAACAGTAGTAGTGATGTTGGGGAGGGCATCAAACATGAAATTAGGGGTGCGTGCAATAAAGGTGCAGCAGTTATAATGGGTGACTTTAATATGCACATAGATTGGGTTAACCAAACTGGAAGCAATACGGTAGAGGAGGATTTCCTGGAGTGCATAAGGGATGGTTTTTTAGACCAATATGTCGAGGAACCAACTAGGGGGGAGGCCATCTTAGACTGGGTGTTGTGTAATGAGTGAGGATTAATTAGCAATCTCGTTGTGCGAGGCACCTTGGGGAAGAGTGACCATAATATGGTGGAATTCTGCATTAGGATGGAGAATGAAACAGTTAATTCAGAGACCATGGTCCAGAACTTAAAGAAGGGTAACTTTGAAGGTATGAGGCGTGAATTGGCTAGGATAGATTGGCGAATGATACTGAAGGGGTTGACTGTGGATGGGCAATGGCAGACATTTAGAGACCGCATGGATGAACTACAACAATTGTACATTCCTGTCTGGCGTAAAAATAAAAAAGGGAAGGTGGCTCAACCGTGGCTATCAAGGGAAATCAGGGATAGCATTAAAGCCAAGGAAGTGGCATACAAATTGGCCAGAAATAGCAGAGAACCCGGGGACTGGGAGAAATTTAGAACTCAGCAGAGGAGGACAAAGGGTTTGATTAGGGCAGGGAAAATGGAGTACGAGAAGAAGCTTGCAGGGAACATTAAGACGGATTGCAAAAGTTTCTATCGATATGTAAAGAGAAAAAGGTTAGTAAAGACAAACGTAGGTCCCCTGCAGTCAGAATCAGGGGAAGTCATAACGGGGAACAAAGAAATGGCGGACCAATTGAACAAGTACTTTGGTTCGGTATTCACTGAGGAGGACACAAACAACCTTCCGGATATAAAAGGGGTCGGAGGGTCTAGTAAGGAGGAGGAACTGAGGGAAATCCTTATTAGTCGGGAAATTGTGTTGGGGAAATTGATGGGATTGAAGGCCGATAAATCCCCAGGGCCTAATGGACTGCATCCCAGAGTACTTAAGGAGGTGGCCTTGGAAATAGTGGATGCATTGACAGTCATTTTCCAACATTCCATTGACTCTGGATCAGTTCCTATGGAGTGGAGGGTAGCCAATGTAACCCCACTTTTTAAAAAAGGAGGGAGAGAGAAAACAGGGAATTACAGACCGGTCAGCCTGACATCGGTAGTGGGTAAAATGATGGAATCAATTATTAAGGATGTCATCGCAGTGCATTTGGAAAGAGGTAATATGATAGGTCCAAGTCAGCATGGATTTGTGAAAGGGAAATCATGCTTGACAAATCTTCTGGAATTTTTTGAGGATGTTTCCAGTAGAGTGGACAAGGGAGAACCAGTCGATGTGGTATATTTGGACTTTCAGAAGGCTTTCGACAAGGTCCCACACAAGAGATTAATGTGCAAAGTTAAAGCACATGGGATTGGGGGTAGTGTGCTGACATGGATTGAGAACTGGTTGTCAGACAGGAAGCAAAGAGTAGGAGTAAATGGGGACTTTTCAGAATGGCAGGCAGTGACTAGTGGGGTACCGCAAGGTTCTGTGCTGGGGCCCCAGCTGTTTACACTGTACATTAATGATTTAGACGAGGGGATTAAATGTAGTATCTCCAAATTTGCGGATGACACTAAGTTGGGTGGCAGTGTGAGCTGCAAGGAGGATTCTATGAGGCAGCAGAGCGACTTGGATAGGTTAGGTGAGTGGGCAAATGCATGGCAGATGAAGTATAATGTGGATAAATGTGAGGTTATCCACTTTGGTGGTAAAAACAGAGAGACAGACTATTATCTGAATGGTGACAGATTACGAAAAGGAGAGGTGCAACGAGACCTGGGTGTCATGGTACATCAGTCATTGAAGGTTGGCATGCAGGTACAGCAGGCGGTTAAGAAAGCAAATGGCATGTTGGCCTTCATAGCGAGGGGATTTGAGTACAAGGGCAGGGAGGTGTTGCTACAATTGTACAGGGCCTTGGTGAGGCCACACCTGGAGTATTGTGTACAGTTTTGGTCTCCTAACCTGAGGAAGGACATTCTTGCTATTGAGGGAGTGCAGCGAAGGTTCACCAGACTGATTCCCGGGATGGCGGGACTGACCTATCAAGAAAGACTGGATCAACTGGGCTTGTATTCACTGGAGTTCAGAAGAATGAGAGGGGACCTCATAGAAACGTTTAAAATTCTGACGGGGTTAGACAGGTTAGATGCAGGAAGAATGTTCCCAATGTTGGGGAAGTCCAGAACCAGGGGACACAGTCTAAGGATAAGGGGGAAGCCATTTAGGACTGAGATGAGGAGGAATTTCTTCACCCAGAGAGTGGTGAACCTGTGGAATTCTCTACCACAGAAAGTTGTTGAGGCCAATTCACTAAATATATTCAAAAAGGAGTTAGATGAAGTCCTTACTACTAGAGGGATCAAGGGGTATGGTGAGAAAGCAGGAATGGGGTACTGAAGTTGCATGTTCAGCCATGAACTCATTGAATGGCGGTGCAGGCTCGAAGGGCCGAATGGCCTACTCCTGCACCTATTTTCTATGTTTCTATGTTTCTAAGTGGTCAATGGCAGTGATGTGTGACTCCTGTGAAAGTAGATTTAAATATGTGGCCACTCACTGTGTTTCTATAAAAATGTAAGAAAGAATGCAATGAAAAATGTCAACCCCATCCTTCCCCAGCCCATGTACAATCTACCCTATCACAGCCTCTTCCCACCCATTTAATCTCCTTCTGCCGCCCATGCGCAATCTTGAGTACTTTGAGACGTTCGGTGGTGTGAAAGGCGCTACATAAATGCAAGTCTTTCTTTCTTTCTTTAGCCTATCACAACCTCTTCCCAACCATTTAATCTCCTTCCACAGCACCTTGCAATCTACTCTGTCACAAACTCTACCCAGTTACTTAATCTCCTTCTACAGCCCGTGTACAGTTTATCCTATCGCAGACTCTACTCACTTAATTAATCTCCTACCCCAGGCCATGTGCAATCTACACTATCACAGACTGTACCACATTTATTTAATATCCTGCAGCCAAATTTTGTATAAGCATTTCCTGATCCCCAGAGATAAGAAAGCAAAATTCCATAAGATTTCGACAGCCTCCATATCTCCAGTGCTGAACTCTGGCTTGGTGCCCTTCACACAATAGTGTCCATCTCCTCACCTGCACCAGCAGCATGAGATCCATTATCTGCTGTAGAATGTTTGATCAAGTTATAGATCCTAATCTGTAACTTTCCATTTCAGCCAGATATGTATCCAGCTCCTATGTACATCATAGCGCCCCGATTTGCACCTTCAAAGGGCCTTGTGCCTGACTCAGGCAGGCACTCTGACCTCACACTAGTGGGCCATTGAGAATATAGCACTGGCCATGCACTTGGTGGGAACGGGGCAGTACGTCAAAGCCCACCATTTCTGAATCGCTACCATCCTGTTTCTGCTAGGTGGGAGGCCTCGAAATGGCAGTGAGTGCTAACAGACTATTCGACTAGATAAGACACCACAGGCAAGCCTAATCCTGTCCTCACTCAATATCCACACACAAGTACTTCCCAGCAAGGAGCACAGGACAGTGATTGGGAATTGGAAGCCGGGGATGGTTATTTTCCCCTCCCTAGTCCCGGGGCATGGAGGCTAATAGTATGAAGCAAGGTCATGGGCTACAGATGAGAACAGCGACCTCAGTGCAGACTGGGGCTGGAACCTGGGACCTCCTGGTCTGTGTGGATCAGACCACAGCATGCAGTGCATTTACTCAGACTCACTGAGGGAAACATTTACATTATAGAAACTAAAATGATCATCCCACCCATCGTATGAACATAATGCATAATTGGGAACAGGTAATGCTCAGTTCATGAACCATATTTGTTACTCGTGCATTTCCACATTCACCGTTATGAATCTACGGTATATAAGTAACCTTTTTCTTTTACATAGAATTACATAGAATCTACAGCACAGAAACAGGCCCTTTGGTTCAACTGGTCTAGGCCGGTATTTATGCTCCACACGTGCCTCCTCCTACCCTATTTTATCTAACCCTATCAGCAGATCCTTCTATTCCTTTTCCCTTCAGACACTTATTTCTATTTGTTCCGGAACAATCGTGCCATTTGCTCAGCAAGGGATTTGCACTGTGGCTATACAGATCTGAGGCGGGATGAGAGGGTCATTTTTCACCCTAGTTCCCAATGGATACAAATCCAAGGAATAAAACTGCCAGGAAATTTTACACAGATATGTGGCACCTAACACCTAAAGTGCAGACGATGCAGTTTGTTCTACGGCTGCCCGCGGCATGATGGGTACATTAATGACAGGAGATCCACCTTCGAGAAAGGAAATAAATGTGTGTTGTTTCGAGGTAACGTAGAGCCCTTCAGCCAAGCTGTTTATTCATGCGGCTCCTCAGCAGCAGAAAATGAAGCCACGTCTTCTTTTAAAGAGGTATTGCGAAGGATTAAGGGAGCTTAAGAGTTCGACTCGCAACTAAAATCTTGGCTTCAGAGCTTGAATTTTAGTGACTGCAATAGTCTTACAGCCAGAACAGTGTGGTGCAGTACACTATTTATACTAGTGCTACTCATAATATGGTCCAAGACTACTTGAAGCCCACCTCTGCCTCACTCATGTGACCAAAAATGGAGTTCCACCATTACTGAACCTGTAAAGCCTCAGTCTATCCAAGATTTAACTATTGTACCTGTATTTGGAAGGCATGCGTGGAAAGCTGATGTAAACCGGGCAGGCAGGCCCAGGGGACATGTATGCTCAGGTCCCGCTCTCTTCCCGCAGCTTCTGATTTTAATTTGCTCTTCTGAGTAGGCGAGAGGGACACCCGCTGGAAACTGGTTGGGTGAGGAGGGGTCTTTCTTTAAGTATGGAGACTGGGCTTTGAAGACTGCCATTTTAACCAAGGCCTGCATGGGGAGACTGCTGTGGCCTTCCCACCAGGCCAGCCAAGCAAGATGATGAGTCCAGGCTAGAAGAGGCCCAAAATGTTAGTGTTTTTACTATTATGGACTTTCTTCGTGGTGCCAGAAGGAGCAGGAGTGCTCCACTGGGCCTAAAAGGAAAGTTTAGGCCTCCCCTGCGATGGGCTTTCCCGTCTCCTGGATCCCGAGGCTCTTCGAATCCCGAACACCCCATCCCACCGGCCAGGGGATCCTGCCGCCCAACATTACATTCTCACCCACTGCAATAACATAAGAAATAGGAGTAGGCCATACGGCTCTCCCGAGCCTGCCCTGTGCTGCAGCAGAAAGCTTCTACCGTTATACACCTTTCGAGCCACACACAAGTTACAACCACTCAGTCAGCTTCCAGCTCACAATAATTAATCCTTATTCAGGACTGCCTGCCTCTCTTCCACGGCTACGTTCGTACCTGGGTGTCCGCTGGCACGCTCGAGGCCTTCCGCGAGAGGGTCTGGAGAGCATCATCACAACCAGGAACAACATTTAATTTGACATATTAAGGTTCCTTAAAATGTTTTTGTTAATTTACAAATTTATCGGTTGACATCATTGGCAATTGCTGATATCTGAAAAAGTAATTCCTATTCAGGCAATCACTTACAGTTGATTGACTGTAAACTGCTAACGGTGTTGCAGTTTTTTTTAAGTTCTAAGCTAATTTCTAAATGTTAAAACAACATTTCAGTTTGACTCACCACTTACCAGGGAACCTTACTTTCGACAAATTCTCAACTTCCCACTCTCTTCACGATCCACTCAGTTAACGTTGCGCTCTGTGCTGAAGCAATTGCTTCCTGCTGGTTTCGGGCGGGAGACCGATGGGGCCTACACAGATGAGGCTTGGCAGTTAAAATCTCCTGGGCCTCCTGCTGCCGAGGTCGAGAAGGTTTGCCGCCCGCCTCAGCCCACCTCCTCCGGCTGCCCACACAACTCACACCCCGAGTTAACATCGGGGCTACTGAACTACAAACTCGCTTTACATCCTCACTGTGCTGAAATCAATACCCATTGCGCCTTCTCCTCCTCGAACTCATTTATTTTTAAAACTGTGAGACTCCTCAACCTTTTCACCCTCCCATTCCGCCTACAATCTGCAGGCTTTAAAACTCGAGTTTGACATTGCTAATCATTGCTTCTTGGTTTTTATTGACTTCTCTCCTACTCTTTTCAACTGTAGTAGTATTTTGAGAAAAAGACATGAGCTTGGTGAGAAGATGAAAGTAAATCCCTTGAAGGTTGTTGGTTGAGTTGAGGAGGTGTGGGAATTCCATTTAGCATTACAAGGGAAGGTGAGCCCAGTTACACATATCCTGCCGCTTCAGCTTCTGACTTCATACTTACATTAAAATATAACTTTCAATTATCAGGAAACCAAATTGCTCCGACCTATTTCAAAAACAGGATCAAAACATATTCAGTCAGAAAATATTGCTACTAACCCCCTTCATTTATTATTCAGTTCACTTTCATTGAGTTTTATGTCTTTGTAGCACTACATTTTGGCATAAATTATTTGCTACAATCTGAGCAGAGATTTAACGAAGCTCAGAAAATGTAGTAATGCAACTAGAAAAGGGTAAAAAAAGGTTAAGCAAACATAGCTGGGTACATGGGATTGGGACTGCTGCTCGTGGTGAACAGACACCAACACGGACTGTTTGGGCGGAGCGGCCCCTTTCTGTGTTGTCATTTCTATTTTGAGTGTCAGCTATGGCTCAGTGGGTAGCACACTTGCCTCTGAGTCAGAAAGTTGTGGGTTCAAGTCCCACTGCAGGAACGTAAGCACATAAATCTAGGCTGACACTCTAATACAGTGCTGCAGTGTCAGAAGTGCTATCTTTTGGATGAGATGTTAAACCGAGGCCCTGTCTGCTCCCTCAAGTGGACATAAAAGATCCCATGGCACTTTTTCGAAGAAGAGCAGGGGAGTTATCCCCGGTGTCCTGGCCAATATCTATCCGCCAATCAACATAACAAAAGCAGATTATCTGGTCATTATCACATTGCTGTTTGTGGGAGTTTGCTGTGCACAAATTGGCTGCCGCGTTTCCCACATTACAACAGTACCTACACTCCAAAAGTACTTCATTGGCTGTAAAGCACTTTGAGATGTCCGGTGGTCATGAAAGACACTATATAAATCCAAGTCTTTCTTTTCTTTCTTTATCTTTATGTAAACCCTTTGGACTTTTCAAACCCGACAGGAAGGGAATAAGAGGAGCCTTTTTGGAGGGATATACAATCCAAATGGAATAGAACAGGTTAGACTGTGACAGGAGGACAAAGAGACATTGGGCCTAAATTTGGCCAGGAGTTGCTCCGTTTTTTTTGGAGCAACTTGATTTTTCTGGAGTATCTTAAAAATCCTCATTCTGGCCATTTAATTTGCGCCAGTGTAAGTGAGTTAGTTATTATTTTTTTTGGTTTGGTTTTTTTTTTCAAAAGAGGACGTTACCAGCTATTTTGGCCATTTAAGCCAGTTTGGACAGCTAATAGTTGCTCAAAACTAACTTAGGCCAGCGTATGTGGCCACTTGTGGCCGCACAGAAAACCCTTGCGGAGAATTAAGAAATCAGTGCAGGCAAGTACATTCGAAAGCACCAAGCACTGAACAAAGCACAAAAATAAGCAATAACAAATAAAAAATACAAGGAAGCTGGGAGGACCTGCACTTAGCACCAAGACTTACAAAGCACTAAACGAAGCACAAAAAGTAGTAAGCAATTAATTAACAAATAAAAAATAGAAAGAACCCTGCACCTAAAGCACCAAGACCAAAGTAATAAGCAATCAATCAATCAATAACAAATAAAAACAAAGTAACCTTGTCCAAACTACAGTCCCTTTCAGTACCTTCAATAGCATTCTTTTGCTGGCTCCTACTTTATTCTAACCAATGGCATATAAATACTCAGCACAATGTATGGACCAAGTGCAGTGCACTTACTCCATCCATTGTGTGGCCTTGTGAACATTACCAGCATGATTTGTCTCAATGCTTCCCATTTGTTTCAGACATTGGATACCTAACCTAACCCAATCTACTTCTTCTAAACTGATTCCCTTGTGGAAAACATCAGCATACTAACCAGCTGCAGGGATTCACTGACAACCTGCTGGGGTTCTGGTTCTCTCAGACCTCCTTTTGCTGGTGTGGCTGGATAAGGCAGCGGGCCGCCGATGAGGGAACTCATTCGGCCAGGGATAGGGGCGGTGCACTTCGGCCCCTCCCACACAGCCTGCAGAGCGCACTCACAGATTCTGGGGGGCGAGGAGCTACTGCGCATGCGTGCACACTCTAACGCGCATGTGCCGAGGTCCCGGCACTGTTTTCAGTGCCGGGATCTGGCTCCGCCCCAAAATCCAGTTGCCACACTACACCACCATCGAGGAGAGGCTGGGGAGCGGCCAAACTTGGCCCGAAGATTTTTGCAGCCCTTGGAGTTCTACAAAAGTGCTGCACCTCTGGTGAGTGTGCCAGAAATCTGTACCAGCCAAATTTGGGCCCATAGATACAAAATTGGTAAAAGACAAGTTCAGAACTGATATCTGGAGCCCTTTTTCACACAAAACGCTGAATACCTGGAATGGTCTCAGGTTCAGGAAGTGGGAAGATAAACCCAACAGCATTTCAAAAAGCAGTTGGATGCTTGTTCGGCGGGAGGTGATTGAAAGATTTACATTTATATATCGCCTTTCACAACCACTGGACATCAGGATGTCCCAAAAGCTTTACAGCCAATGAAGTACTTTTTGAAGTGTATTCACTGTTGTAATGTAGGGAATACAGCAGCCAATTTGTGCACAGCAAGCTCTCACAAACAGCAACGTGATAATGACCAGATAACCAGTTGTTATGCTGATTGAGGGATAAATATTCACCACAGATAACTTCCCTGCTCTTCTTTGAAATAGAGCCATGGGATCTTTTACATCCACCTGAGAGACAGGGCCTCAGTTTAATGTCCCAACCAAAAGACAGCATCATTGAACAGCACAGCACTGGTGTGGCAGCCTAGATTTCTGTGCTGAAGTCTTTTGAGTGGGACTTAAACCCACAACATCTGACTCACAGGCAAGGGTGCTACCCACTGAGCCACTGGCTGACATTAAAAGTTATAGGCTTCTATGGAAGGATGAGCTAGACAGCCTCACTTACCTTTTGCGTCTTCATGACCTAGTAAACCTGACAATAGAAGTGATGGATGGTTGGAGTTCACTGTGAGTTCTTGTTGGAGGTGAATGTTCCTCCATGTTTTAACCCTTGCTGTGTTATGGATTTGTTATTTTGTCCAGGGATAATTCTTCACTCAGAAGATAACTCACTCGGTTGCAATAGAATTTACATCAAAGATTAACCTGGTCACATCTGTGATACATTCATGCCAAGCTCTTCAGTGATAAGGCTTCCTTACTTGACTGCAATGCAGGCTTCCTGAGAGAGGCCCTTGAGCAAAGCTTTGCTATGGATGTGGCCCTCGACAAATAAATGAGTGAATACAGCGTTCAATGGAAGTGAACTCGCATACTCATAGCAAGCTGCACCTCAAACCTTCCGCTGATCTTGCAGGCTCCAATCTCTCGCACCCTGGCTAATAGCCACACTGAACTAATTCTGTTCAACCTCAATTTATTTTAGAAATATAAAAAGCCAGGCAAAGCTAACTTCTCATTTTTACATAAAGCAGTAAAGTTAGTCATACAAATAGTGAAACTTATTCTATCAGTGAGATTCTACTGGCTGGTGCTCGATCCTATTGGCTGGAGCTCTGGTTTCTACGGCGAGGCGGTGTCCTGCACTAACTGTTCTCTTATTTCACCTACTCCCTGCTATATTTATTTTCCTTACCATAGAATAAATATTGTTATTTTCCTCAACGGAGACTTACTACGAGCAGAACAGTGATTTATATTATGAAAGGAATATGGAAAACAAAATGATCATGTCATGAGTTATTCACATTTATCTTTCCCGAGTAACTTATTACTAGAACTCAAGCTATATCAGTTCAGAATCAAACACTATCAAACACACGAGCTGAAGCAAAGACCCAGATATTTATGGGGAAGTGGGGAAGGAGTGGGGCGGGGAGGGGCGGGGGGCTGTTTTGTATTCGGGGAACCCGGACCAATGGGTTTCCCTTAAGGGCAGGACCTGATCAACATTTTGTGTCTCCGGTTCCCGGCTGCAGCCAGCCAGAATGAGAGGCAGGCTGGCTGACTGTTGGGATGGTAGGCCTTCAGCATCAGGTGGCAGCCGGGGAGCGGAGAGGAGGGAGGGTGGCATCGGAAAGGCATGGGAGTGGGGAGTGCTAGATTAGAGGTCGGTGTGATTGGAGGCTGGAGTGGGTGGGGTGGAGGGGGAAGGAGATTGGAAACTGGAGATATTGGAGGCCGGAGGGGAAGGGGGTGGATCATCAGAGACTGGAGAAATCGGAAGCCGGTGGAGGGAGATCAGAGGCTGGAGGAGGGTGAGTTCGAAGGCCGCAGCTGGGGAGTGCAGAGGAGGGAGGGTGGGATCGGAAAGGCCAGGTCGGTGGGTGATTGTGGCTCAGGGGACGGGGGGGACAGGGGGAGGGGGGTGGTGTAGGTTTGCGTTCAAGCCCCACTCCAGAGACGAGCATATAATTGTAATGTATGCACCTGTGAGTATGCTCATAGGTTTGTAGAGCTATTGCCTGCTCCTGGGCACGGCCAAGGTGGCCATCAGCTGGTCCAGGCAGCGGGCGGTCGAGGGGACTGTTCAGCCCGACTGCCTGCCTCTCTTCCGCACCTACATCCGGGCCAGGGCGTCCCTGGAGATTGAGCACGCGGTGTCCACCGGTACGCTCGTGGCCTTCCGCGAGAGGTGGGCACCGGAGGGACTGGAGTGCATCGTCACCCCCGGCAACCAAATTTTAATTTGATTTTATATGTTTTAAAGTTTAATTTGTTTTAATTGCCGGATTTTAGTGTCCCCCTCCCCTTTTATAGGGGGCACTTGTAAATGTTATGATTTTAAAGCCCCCCCAAAAAAATCACAAAAAAAAACCACAAAAAAGAAAAAAAAAGAAAAGAAAAAGGGCAGTTGAAATGTGTCTGGAGTGTTCCCCAGATCGGGGGGCACTTGATTTAATGTTTAATTTTGTTTTCTCCAAAAAGAGTTTTTAGAGCTATTGCCTGCTCCTGGGCACGGCCAAGGTGGCCATCAGCCAGTTGAGGCAGCGGGCGGTCGAGAGGATCGTTCAGCCCGACTGCCTGCCTCTCTTCCCCCCTTACATCCGAGCCAGGGTGTCCTGGAAATGGGGCACGCGGTGTCCACCGGTACGCTTGTGGCTTTTCGCAAGAGGTGGGCGCCAGAGGGACTGGAGTGCATTATCACCCCCGGCAACCAAATTTTAATTTGATTTTATATGTTTTAAAGTTTAATTTGTTTTATTGCCCGGTTTTAGTGTTCCCTTCCCCTTTTAGCATTTGTATAATTTGTGGTTTTAGTGCCCAAAAAAAAACAAAAAAAAAGGCACGTAAACTGTTTGGAGAGTCCCCCCCTTTAATAAGGGGACACTTGATTAAATGTTTTTTATTGTTCTCTCTCAAAAGAGTTGTAGAGCTGTTGCATTGTGAGTGGCTTAGCCAGTCACGTGATGTTCACAAGACCCAATAAAACCTCATCGTGGATGGTTCTGGACCATCCACGATGAGATATGCAGTTGTGAGCCTAGTGGATGAACTGGTAATGTGTAGTTTGATTGTTAAACCTTTGTTGACAGCACAAATAGATACAAATGGATATGATCTGATAGCCATTACAGAGACGTGTTTGCAAGGTGACCAAGACTGAGAACTAAATATTCACTGGTATTTGACAATTCGTAAGAACAAGACAGAAAGGAAAAGGAGGTGGGGTAGCACTATTAATAAAGGATGAGATCAGTGTGTTAGTGAGAAACGATATTGGCTCAGAAGATCAAGATGTTGAATCGGTTTGGGTGGAGATAAGGAATAATAATGGGTAAAAGTTGCTGGTGGGCGCAGTCTATAGGCCCCCTAACAGTAGCTACACTGTTGGACGGAGTATAAATCAAGAAATACTGGAGGCTTGTAAAAAAGGAATGGCAATAATCATGGGTGATTTTAACCTTCATATTGATTGGACAAAGCAAATTGGCCAGGGTAGCCTTGAGGAAGAGTTCATAGAGTGTATCCAGGATAATTTCCTTGAACAGTACATTGCGGATCCAACCAGGGAGCAGGCTATCTTAGATCTGGTACTGTGTAATGAGACAGGATTAATAAACAATCTCCTAGTAAAAGATCCTCTAGGAATGAGCAACCATAACATGGTTGAATTTCAAATTCAGTTGGAGGGTGAAAAAGTTGGATCTCAAACCAGGGTCCTAAGCTTAAATAAAGGAGACTACAAAGGTATGAAGGCAGAGTTGGCTGAAATGGACTGGGAAAGTAGATTAAAGTGTGGGACGGTTGATGAGCAGTGGCAGACATTTAAGGAGATATTTCATAACTTGCAACAAAAATATATCTCAATGAGACGGAAAGAGAAGGGATAACCATCTGTGGCTAACTAAGGAAATAAGGGATGATATCAAATTGAAAACAAGGGCATACAATGTGGCCAAGACTAGTGGGTGGCCAGAGGATTGGGAAATTTTTAAAAGCCAGCAAAGAACAACTAAAAAAATAATAAAGAGAGGAAAGATAAATTATGAAAGTAAACTAGCACAAAATATAAAAACAGATAGCAAGAGTTTCTGCAGGTACATAAAAAGGAAAAGAGTGGCTAAAGTAATGATGGGCCCCTAGAGGATGAGACTGGGGAATTAATAATGGAGAACAGGGAAATGACAGAGACATTAATCAAATATTTTGTACTGTCTTCACGGTAGAAGACACTAAAAACATCCCAATAGTGAATAATCAAGGGGCTATAGGGAGGGAGTAACTTAATACAATCACTATCATTAATGAAGTAGTACTCAGTAAAATAATGGGACTAAAGGCAGACAAGTCCTTTGAACCTGATGGCTTACATCCTAGGGTCTTAAAAGAAGTGGCTAGAAATAGTGGATGCATTGGTTGTAATCTACCAACATTCCCTGGATTCTGGGGCAGTCCGAACGGATTGGAAAACTGCAAATGTAATGCCCCTATTTAAAAAAGGAGGCAGACAGAAAGCAGGAAACTATAAACCAGTTAGCCTAAAATCTGTCATTGGAAAAATGCTGGAGTCCATTATTAAGGAAGCAGTAGCGGGATGTTTGGAAAAGCATAATTCAATCAAGCACAGTCAGCATGGTTTTATGAAAGGGAAATCTTGTTTGACATATTTGCTGGAGCTCTTTGAGGATGTTACGAGCAAGGTGGATAAGGGGGAACCAGTGGATGTGGTGTATTTGGATTTACAGAAGGCATTCGATAAGGTGCCATATAAAAGGTTGCTGCACAAGGTAAAAGTTCTCGGGTTTGGGGATAATATATTAGCATGGATAGAGGATTGGCTAATTAACAGAAAACAGAGAGTCAGGATAAATGGGTCATTTTCCGGTTGGCAAACAGTGACTAGTGGGGTACCGTAGGGATTGGTGCTGGGTCCTCAACTATTTACAATCTATATTAATGATTTGGATGAAGGGACCAAGTGTAATGTAGCCAAGTTTGTTAATGATACAAAGATGGATGGGAAAGCAAATTGTGAGGAGGACTCAAAAAAATCTGCAAAGGGATGTAGACAGGCTAAGTGAGTGGGCAAAAATTTGGCAGATGGAGTATAATGTGGGAAAATGTGAGGTTATCCACTTTGGCAGAAAAAATAGAATAGCATACTATAATTAAAATGGAGAAAAATTGCAAAATGCTGCAGTACAGAGGGACCTGGGGATCCTTGTGCACGAAATACAAAAAGTAAGTATGCAGGTACAGCAAGTAATTAGGAAGGCAAATGGAATGTTGGCCTTTATTGCAAGGGGGATAGAGTATAAAAGCAGGGAAGTCCTACTACAACTGTACAGGTATTGGTGAGGCCACACCGAGAGTACTGCGTACAGTTTTGATCTCCATATTTAAGGAAGGATATACTTGCATTGGAGGCTGTTCAGAGAAGGTTCACTAGGTTGATTCCGGAGATGAGGGGGTTGACTTATGGAGATAGGTTGAGTATATGTTGAGTATAGGTTGAACATATAAGATAATGAGGGGGCTCGACAAGGTGGATGCAGAGAGGATATTTCCACTCATAGGGGAAACTAAAACTAGATGGCATAGGGCTAGATTTTCCACTTTTGTGCAGATCACCCAAAAATGGACGTTATTTCCGGCGTGGGCAGTAAATATGGGTTTTCAGATTGCTGGATTCTCGCCCATTTTCAAACCCCTCCGTTTCCATTTTGAAAAATGGGCGTTACCGCGAGCGATCTGAAACAGGCGTTAGTGTTAAATCTCTCTGACCTTCTGCCGTAAAATGTCACCGTCATTAGCAACGGTATGGCAATGCTCGTTTCCCGCGATTCAGGAGGTCAGGGGTCATCATTACATGCACATAAGAGGAGACAGAGAGAGGGGGAGCAGAGAGGGAGTGAAGGCGTGTGTGGGTGTGGTGTGGGTACTTGTTTGGCTGCTTTGGGAGGTAGGAGGGAGAGTTTCGAACTTTATACAAAATTGTGAGAAAAAAGTTAACTGTTACCAGACAGATATTTTGTCTAATTTGGTGCCTATAATGGAGGGAGTGGCGGAGATGACCCAGCACACTGTGGAGACTGATGCTGGCGAGAGGAACAAATGGGAGGATGGAAGAGAGTGAGGAGGTTCTCGGACGAGACAAATGCCTCCCTCATGCAGGAGGTCGAGTCACGCTGGGGTCAATTGACACAGGGCAGGCATGGGAAGCCCACCCCAAAGGCCCTACTAGAAGATATGGGCTGAGATAGCCGAGGTGGACTCGTCGGCGACCAACGAGGTGCGTGAGGGCAACCAATGCCGCAAGCAATGGAACGACCTTGTCGGTTCCGCGAGGGTAAATATTACATTTATTTACATGTACTTATATATTTATATAATTTGATTTGTAAGTGTCATGAGTGACTAAAATCAAATGTGAGGTCTTTCACTTTTACATAAATGTTGTACTCAAAGCTTGCGGTCACAGTGTACGTCTTTAGGTAAAAATGATAACAATCATAATAATCATAATTACATCTGTCGGTTATGTGTTGTATCAGTCTCTATGACAATACCTAGCAATGATATCATGCAATGATCTCATGCCATGTCATCCTGTTACCTTTTACAGAAGAAACTATTGAGGAATAGGGTCGAGCAGAGGCGAACGGGTAGGGGGCCGCCAGTCATCATCGACCTCACTGACATCGAAGAGCGGGTACTCGCACTCGTGGGGACCCACCCCCGGTTAGCCCTGCTGGCAGCTACAGAACCTGCTGTGATGCTACACGAGTAAAGTATACACCATTGCATGATGTAAATCAATCGATGTCATATCCGAACAATAATATATGATAGATGATTGCTAAAAGTGTCCTCTAAATAATCCTGGCCTCATGAGAATCATTGCAATGCACAATGAAATGTCATGAAATGTGATGATTTTGATCGCGGTGGTGCTTTTGTCATACATATGCTGTGTGTAGCGCTGGACTCACCTTGTGACCCTAGCACCCCCTTCTCCTCGAATAACCTCATTTTGTGTTTTGCAGCTCAGCCAGCAGCGCGTCCCCAGACAAGACCACTGAGCCTAGAAGGTGGGGGCGCGGGGCCGGACTCGATGGACAATCCTACATCTGGTGCTGAGGAGCACCGATTCGCGCCCGTCAATCTGCTGGGTCCGTTCTCTAAGGATGACAGCACGGACTTTGAGGAGCCTGCATCACCAGGCCCCAGAAGGCATTCGACCCCAAGGCCATCTAGTGCTCCTCCGGCCATTCCCACCTCCACTCTGGAGGTACCGGGCCCAAACACCTCACCACAGGGCACCCCAGGTGTCCCCAGGATGGCGCCGATCCCGCGGAGGTTTCGTGGATTTGGCAGGTCTGCTCCACGAGCACCAGCTGAGAGCGGCGACATGATAGATTTGTCCAGGAGGACTGTTGACATAGGTCACCAGATCCTACAGGTATTGGGGGGCATATCCTGACAGCTGGCCAGCATCTCCGGCACCATGACTGAGTACGTTCCGTGGTTGGTGGAGGCCCTGGAGGCGATAGCCAGGAACACTGGTGGCAGAGGCCTCCCAGTGGTCCCGGAGCGTGGCACTT
Organism: Pristiophorus japonicus; assembly: GCF_044704955.1. NCBI lineage: Eukaryota > Metazoa > Chordata > Chondrichthyes > Pristiophoridae > Pristiophorus > Pristiophorus japonicus. The sequence continues at coordinate 39,783,741 of NC_091994.1, forward strand.
CACTCCTGGATTCCTCACCCCCAGTGCCAACGACACATGCGAGGCCGGAGCAAGACCTTGCTTCTGGATCCGAGAATGTTCCCCCTCGGTATCCCCGCTCCAGTATCCGTGCAACCGCCGGCTCTGCCATCATCCTCCCCCAATGAGGCACTGCCTGAGGAGCACCTCGGCCAGGTGCCATGGAGTGAGGAGGGGAAGGGGTAGAGGTGGGGAAAAGAAGGGGGGGAAGGAAAGTGAGGTGCATGTCCGCAGGTGATGGCTGTGTTATATCTCCATCTCGGTGAATGCAATTTGTTGTAGGATATGGGGGCCACCCTGTTGGTTTGCATTTGTGTTCTGTGTTGCTGGACATGATGACCATTTGATTGATGTCAATGTTCTAAAGTGTGTTTTGGGGTGGGGTGAGGGTGGGGTGTTTTTGACCGTTATACTTATGACTTCAGACCAATGGTTGTATTAAATGTTTTTTATTTAACATAACCTTGTTGCGCATTGTCTCAGAAAGCTGGACCGTTACACACTAGTGATTCCTTAACATGAAAGGCTATAATTAAACTTAACTTGAATCAACTTAAACTTTAACTGGTACCAAGGTGATGCCCACCATTGATGTCTGAGCTGCACACACAGCAGTGTGTCAGTTTTGTCAATAACAGCAACGTTCTTTCAGGCTTATTTATGAGCTGCTGATATGAGTCTTGCAACTATATAACCACCACGGGACCTTTCCTGCTGTCTGGAGGGGGTAGTGGGCATGGTTGCATAGTCAGCCCGATTGTCTGGCTTGAGGTCAGCGACTAGCTCCTCGTCCTCCTCCTCCACGATGCTGAGAATGACGTGAGTAGCATGTGTAGCGAGTTGGTCGTACCGCAGGTGAAGGGTCCACAGCCAGCTAGGGAATGGAAGACCAGCAGGAAGAGTAGTGCAAGGAAGGTAGTGCAGGGGTCCCCTGCGGTCATCCCCCTGCAAAACAGATACACTGCTTTGAGTACTGTTGAGGGGGATGACTCATCAGGGGAGGGCAGCAGCAGCCACGTTCATGGCACCGTGGCTGGCTCTGTTGCACAGGAGGGCAGGAAAAAGAGTGGGAGAGCGACAGTGATAGGGGATTCAATTGTAAGGGGAATATGCAACTTCAGTACCCCATTCCTGCTTTCTCACCATACCCCTTGATCCCCCTAGTAGTAAGGACTTCATCTAACTCTTTTTTGAATATATTTAGTGAATTGGCCTCAACAACTTTCTGTGGTAGAGAATTCCACAGGTTCACCACTCTCTGGGTGAAGAAGTTTCTCCTCATCTCGGTCCTAAATGGCTTACCCCTTATCCTTAGACTGTGACCCCTGGTTCTGGACTTCCCCAACATTGGGAACATTCTTCCTGCATCTAACCTGTCTGAACCCATCAGAATTTTAAACTTTTCTATGAGGTCCCCTCTCATTCTTCTGAACTCCAGTGAATACAAACCCAGTTGATCCAGTCTTTCTTGATAGGTCAGTCCCGCCACCCCGGGAATCAGTCTGGTGAACCTTCGCTGCACTCCCTCAATAGCAAGAATGTCCTTCCTCAAGTTAGGAGACCAAAACTGTACACAATACTCCAGGTGTGGCCTCACCAAGGCCCTGTACAACTATAGCAACACCTCCCTGCCCCTGTACTCAAATCCCCTCGCTATGAAGGCCAACATGCCATTTGCTTTCTTAACCGCCTGCTGTACCTGCATGCCAACCTTCAATGACTGATGTACCGTGACACCCAGGTCTCGTTGCACCTCCCCTTTTCCTAATCTGTCACCATTCAGATAATAGTCTGTCTCTCTGTTTTTACCACCAAAGTGGATAACCTCACATTTATCCACATTATACTTCATCTGCCATGCATTTGCCCACTCACCTAACCTATCCAAGTCACTCTGCAGCCTCATAGCATCCTCCTCGCAGCTCACATTGCCACCCAACTTAGTGTCATCCGCAAATTTGGAGATACTACATTTAATCCCCTCGTCTAAATCATTAATGTACAGTGCAAACAGCTGGGGACCCAGCATGGAACCTTGCAGTACCCCACTAGTCACTGCCTGCCATTCTGAAAAGTACCCATTTACTCCTACTCTTTGCTTCCTGTCTGACAACCAGTTCTCAATCCATGTCAGCACACTACGCATAATCCCATGTGCTTTAACTTTGCACATTAATCTCCTGTGTGGGACCTTGTCGAAAGCCTTCTGAAAGTCCAAATATACCACATCAACTGGTTCTCCTTTGTCCACTTTACTGGAAACATCCTCAAAAAATTCCAGAAGATTTGTCAAGCATGATTTCCCTTTTCACAAATCCATGCTGACTTGGACATATCATGTCACCTCTTTCCAAATGCGTTGCTATGACATCCTTAATAATTGATTCCATCATTTTACCCACTACTGAGGTCAGGCTGACCGGTCTATAATTCCGTTTTCTCTCACCCTCCTTTTTTAAAAAGTGGGGTTACATTGGCTACCCTCCACTCGATAGGAACTGATCCAGAGTCAATGGAATGTTGGAAAATGACTGTCAATGCATCCACTATTTCCAAGGCCACCTCCTTAAGTACTCTGGGATGCAGTCCATCAGGCCCTGGGGATTTATCGGCCTTCAATCCCATCAATTTCCCCAACAGAATTTCCCGACTAATAAGGATTTCCCTCAGTTCCTCCTCCTTACTAGACCCTCTGACCCCTTTTATATCTGGAAGGTTGTTTGTGTCCTCCTTAGTGAATACCAAACTAAAGTACTTGTTCAATTGGTCTGCCATTTCTTTGTTCCCCTTTATGACTTCCTCTGATTCTGACTGCAGGGGACCTACGTTTGTCTTTACTAACCTTTTTCTCTTTACATATCTATAGAAACTTTTGCAATCCATCTTAATGTTCCCTGCAAGCTTCTTCTCATACTCCATTTTCCCTGCCCTAATCAAACCCTTTGTCCTCCTCTGCTGAGTTCTAAATTTCTCCCAGTCCCCAGGTTCGCTGCTATTTCTGGCCAATTTGTATGCCATTTCCTTGGCTTTAATACGATCCCTGATTTCCTTTGATAGCCAGGTTGAGCCACCTTCCCTTTTTTATTTTTACACCAGACAGGAATGTACAATTGTTGTAGTTCATCCATGCGGTCTCTAAATGTCTGCCATTGCCCATCCACATTCAACCCCTTAAGTATCATTCGCCAATCTATCCTAGCTAATTCACGCCTCATACCTTCAAAGTTACCCTTCTTTAAGTTCTGGACCATAGTCTCTGAATTAACTGTTTCATTCTCCATCCTAATGCAGAATTCCACCATATTATGGTCACTCTTCCCAAGGGGCCTCGCACAACGAGATTGCTAATTAATTCTCTCTCATTACACAACACCCAGTCTAAGATGGCCTCCCCCCTAGTTGGTTCCTCGACATATTGGTCTAGAAAACCATCCCTTATGCACTCCAGGAAATCCTCCTCCACCGTATTACTTCCAGTTTGGTTAGTTGAAGCAGCCTTTTCAATGAAGCGACCTGCGATTTACAAAATGGCATCCACACCGCCGTGATTAGTTCAGATCAGTTCAACTTTTTCATAGCGGTTTTCTCGGCGAGTGAGATTGTGGGCGATATGTGTGCGAGGTACTGAAAGTAATGCTGGGCGATATACTGGGTGTTAGTTTCGGCAAATGTAAAAAGTGGGCGGTCGGTATTATTGAATCTCGGCGTTAATAATGTGCCAAAAGTAGAGCTGACCGATATTATGGGTGTTGGGTTCACGCATTCTGATGATTTCGCCCAAAAAAAGTGGGCGGGCGGTATTATTTTTTTATCGGCGGTACGTACATGCTGAAAGTAACGCTCGCCGATAAGTGTCCGAGAAATGGGCGTCAGTTTCCATTTTGTGGCTAAATGGGCGATATATGGGTGTTACACCTCATTTCAGCGTTAAAATGGACGTTAAGTGGTTGTTATGCATGCAAAAATAATGGAAAATCTAGCCCATAGTCTCAGAATAAGGGGCTGCCTGTTTAAAACTGAGATGAGGAGAAATTTCTTCTTTCAGAGGGTTGTAAATCTATGGAATTCTCTGCCCCAGAGAGCTGTGGAGGCTGGGTCATTTAATATATTTAAGGCGACGATAGACAGATTTTTGAGCGATAAGGGAGTAAGGGGTTATGGGGAGCGAGCAGCGAAATGAAGCTGAGTCCATGATCAGATTGTCTATGATCTTATTGAATGGTGGAGCAAGCTCGAGGGGCGAAATGGCCTACTCTTGCTCCTGTTTTTTATGTTCTTATGTTCTTATGAAATGGATAACAAATTCATTCAATCTGGAACGCAGGTCTGTGACCAGTGAAACGGAATCCATTTGACAGTTCAGTCCATGATTCACAAGGACTGGTATTTTTCTGTGGTAGGTGATATCTGTTATTGGTTGACATTAGTAAATATTCCAGATTCCGGGGCTTTGTGCAGTTGTGAGTGAAGCAGATTACAGGGATGACTGCTAGAGTCCCCTCATCGTGGCAGTAGGTCCTGCAGGATGCAACTACCACCAGATTATGCCAAGACAATCCGCAAAAATTCCAAATTCAAGGTGCGTGCTGGATTATTGCATTCCCTTACCACTGACTCCAGCCCTCTCCCTAGCATCAATCCGAGGGGGAACAAGACTGTTCACAACCCAAGTGTCATAGTTGACCCTGAAATGAGTTTCCGGCCACATATCCGCGGCATAACTAAAACTGCCTTTTTCCACCTCCGTAACATTGCCCGCCTCCGCCCCTGCCTCAGCTCTTCTGCTGCTGAAACCCTCATTCGTACCTTTGTTACCTGTAAACCTGATTACTCCAACTCACTCCTGGCCGGCCTTCCACATTCCACACTATGTAAACTTGAAGTCGTCCAAAACTCAGCAGCCCGTGTACTAACCCACACCAAGTCAAGATCACCCATCACCCCTGTGCTTTCTGACCTACATTGGCTCCCAGTTAAACAATGCCTCAATTTCAAAATTCTCATCCTTACAAATCACTCCATGGACTTGCCCCTCCCTATCTCTGCAACGTTTTTCAGCCTCACAATCCCACAAGATGTCTATGCAGCTCAAATTCTGGCCTCTTGAACATCCCTCATTATAACTGCTCAACCATCAGTGGCCGTGCCTTCAGCTGCCTGGGCCCTAAGCTCTGGAACTCCCTCCCTTGGATAGGTTATGCGAATGGGCTAAGGTTTGGCAGATGGAATACAATGTAGGAAAGTGTTAGGTCATCCACCTTGGGAAAAAAAACAGTAAAAGGGAATATTATTTGAATGGGGAGAAATTACAACATGCTGTGGTGCAGAGGGACCTGGGGGTCCTTGTGCATGAAACTCTTTTAGAGTCTACCTGCAAAACATAAACATTAAACTGTGCCACCCGACCTGGGTGACACACCAGACATTTACAAGGCCCTTTTTTTCCTTGTGCAGCAGGTAATCAGGAAGGCAAATGGAATGTTGGCCTTCATTGCGAGAGGGATAGAGTACAAAAGCAGGGAGGTCTTGCTGCAACTGTATAAGGTATTGGTAAGGCCGCACCTGGAGTACTGCATGCAGTTTTGGTCACCTTACTTAAGGAAGGATATACTAGCTTTGGAAGGGGTACAGAGACGATTCACTAGGCTGATTCCAGAAATGAGGGGGTTACCTTATGATGATAGATTGAGCAGACTGGGTCTTTACTCCTTGGAGTTCAGAAGGATGAGGGGTGATCTTATAGAAACATTTAAAATCATGAAAGGGATAGACAAGATAGAGGCAGAGAGGTTGTTTCCATTGGTAGGGGAGACTAGAACTAGGGGGCACAGCCTCAAAATACGGAGGAGCCAATTTAAAACCGAGTTGAGAAGGAATTTCTTCTCCCAGAGGGTTGTGAATCTGTGGAATTCTCTGCCCAAGGAAGCAGTTGAGACTAGCTCATTGAATGTTTTCAAGTCAAAGATAGATAGATTTTTAACCAATAAGGGAATTAAGGGTTACGGGGAGAGGGCAGGTAAGTGGAGCTGAGTCCACGACCAGATCAGCCATGATCTTATTGAATGGTAGAGCAGGCTCGAGGGGCTAGATGGCCTACTCCTGTTCCTAATTCTTATGTTCTAAACCTCTATGCCTCTCTACCTCTCTTTACTCCTTTAAGACGCTCGTTAAAACCTACCTCTTTAAACAAGCTTTTGATCATCTGCCTTAATTTCTTCTGTGGCTTGGTGTCAAATTTATCTGTTTGTTTGTAACACTTGTGAAGCGCCTTGGGACCTTTTTCTATGTTAAAGGTGCTATATAAATAAAAGTTATTCTTCCTATTATTATTCATTGTGTTCCCAGTTTTTTCCTGTCATCTCCTGATAGTGATGACTCATGCTGGGGCAATGGTTCCATGGGTGACAGCCATCCACAGAGACCTATCTCCAGTGGTCCATCTTCTCAACGTGAGCTTCAATAGCGAGTGGTCACAAGCAATTAGACTGTGGGGTACATCCCATTACGATCCTGTCCTCAGCCGATGCTTACACACATGCATTTTCCTTTCGGGATCACTGAATGATAGACAGGCGTGGGGGTGGGGATCGAACCTTGGCTGAATTTTCCCTTCCCTAACCGAGGGGCACTGAGGCCAATTGTAGAAGTCCTGCTGTCACGGCGGTTGAGATCAGCTATCACAACAGACTAGTTAAGTTCAACTCGGATGGAGCTGGGCATGGAACCTGGGATCTGCCTGGTCTGTGTGGCCCAGTGCAACACTGGGCAATACAGTTACCCACTGAGCCACTGGAGGGAGGGAAAGTGCTTCAGGCACTCTTCCTTAGCTGCGAATATAGTCATTCAAGATGTAGGTTTCTGTACCAGTTTGTATGAACATCATTTCCGTGCTCAGCCAGCTTTTGTGGGACTAGGCAGGTGATGTCTCTTTCCAAAGCCCACTTCCTGCCTTTTGAAAAGTCTTGAATTAAGATGCCCCACTATTAGGTTCCTACACATTTGGTTGAATGACTAAGAAATTACTTATAGACCCAAGCACTGGGCACTTTGAGACTTGAATTTGCAGGCAGGCACTAAACTTCATCTATTTGATTCTTTGACAACTGGGATATCAAGTTACCAAGAACAATCTTACCTTCAGTAGGGATGGAACATTGATATGCAGAAAATATATCTTCAGTAGTGGAGGCAGAGAAACCTCATTGATGTATCCCATGATTTTATAACTGTTATTAGAATGACTTATTATCAGCCACAAGTTCAAAGCACATTGCTTGGAACAAAAGCTACCTCTGTATGACTATATAAAAGACTATAAATTTTTAAGTGCCGACTGCAAGCCTTGATAAGACGTTAAGGTTCCTAATCTTCTACTGATATTGGCAACATTTCACCCTGCCCATCCCCCATATCCATCTTGCACTGTTAGTTACTTTGCATTCAGAGTCCATTTTCTCTTACATTGCTTCAGTCCCTGAAAACTAGACAATTGGCCAGTACTCAAGGTCATCGTTGAGGTTACTGATGAATATTAGGAACACAGAGAGCCCCCAGCACACTGCCCTGTGAAACAACACTGTTGGTATTCTTTATTACAAATACTTGGCCACCGATGACCACCCCTTTGGTGGTGATCCATGGGAAAATCAGACAGGCAGTTCAATAGCGCACTGTTGAAAGCTTTAAACAATGTGTCTATAGGCCAAGACCTTGTCAATCCAGGGGGAGATAGATTCCTCTGGATAGTCCAAAAACATTAGCATATCTTTATGTTGAGCGTATCAAGGGGCCAAAACTGAATGATTAGTTTCGAATTCAAATTATTGTTATTGGCTTGTTGCTTGGCTACATTTTCAGTCATTTGTCGAGTATAACTTGTAAGACTTTCCAAATGATAGATATGTGAAAATAGGCCAATTAATGTTTGAAGCAGTCTGTTGGCTGGGTTTAAGAGACTGGGAATACATTTGTCACTATCACATTTAACTGCATCCTGAGTGCCTGATGGTGATTTAACAGTGTTAATATGATCCCTGTCTCTATAAGAATCCATCTGACTTGCCTGTGGCTTGTCATTATTTCTCCTTCCTACTCTTTCTCTGAATTATTGGGTTCAAGTTCAATAGTAACTTTAGGAACAACAACTCATAAAACATAAGAGCATAAGAAATAGGAGCAGGAGTGGGCCATTTGGCCCTTCGAGCCTGCTCCGCCATTCAATAAGATCATGGCTGATCTGATCATGGACTCAGCTCCACTTCCCTTTATTTCCTTATCGCTCATCCTGCTTCTGGACGTCCGACAGTCTCGGAGCTGAACACTAAGTGCAACAGCTTCAAGCCTTAGCTGTCTCCCCAATTTTCACGCTTCTCCTATTTACAGTGTGTTAGTTACGCTTCCATCTTGGAGTTGTGTAATGTGCCTTTGTTTTCCAATGTCTTTCAAGGCAGGAGACAGCAGGGGGAGGAATTCCACCTCATTTTGCCCGTGTTTTGGATGAAAGATCGAGGGACAAATTTTCGCTTGCGATCTCTCATGCCTCACACCCCCGGAAGCACGGTGGCAGCCAAATTGGAAACCAGTGACTGCTGGGCGTGGAGGGCGCCCGCCTGAAACAGGCGTTAGGTGTCCTGCATATGCAAAGTGGGGTCCTGATCAAATTTGGTCATCAACTGCGCAGAGCTTGCGACCCAGTTATTCCCAGAATTCAACAGCACAATCAATGGTTCTTAAACCAAATAACATAAGAAATAGGAGCCCCTCGCGCCTGCTCCGCCATTCAATAAAATCATGGCTGATCTGATCCTGGCCTCAACTCCACTTCTCTGCCTGCTCCCCATAACCCTTGACTCCTTTATCATTCAAAAATCTGTCCATCTCCAACTTAAATATATTCAATGACCCAGCCTCCACAGCTCTCTGGGGCAGAGAGTTCCACAGATTCACGACCTTGAGAGAAGAAATTCCTCCTCATTTCCATTTTAAATGTGTGACCCCTTATTCTGAAACTATGTCCCCTAGTTCTAGATTCCCCCAGAGGGGAAACATCCTCTCTGCATCTGCTGGAGGCTGCCGCAAAAAAAGCACAAGCTTTTTCTTAGTGTCATTGCACTGGAGTCGCGTGGGGCAGGAGTGCTCCTCCTGGCTCCACAAAAACACTCGGGCCGTGCGAGATTGTGACCTAAAATTTGTCCCTCGAATCCAAAGAACGGGCTGAGCATGGTTGAATTTCTCCCCCTGTTGTCTCACGCCCGGAAAGACATTGGAAAATAAAGGCATGTTAGACAGCTCCAAGATAGAAGGGTGACCAACAGATTGCAAATAGGAAAAGTTCGCATGGAAATTGGGGAGACAGCAAAAGCCTGAAGCTGTTGAACTTCAGTGTTTCAGATCAGAGGCTGCAGGGCGCCCAGGTTTGCTGCCCTGCGGTGTGCCCGCCCTCCTGGACCTCCCAACGGGTAGATGCTGATTGACCTACTGGGTACTTCCAGCATTCTTTTGTTTCCACTTCACTGTTAATCTATGAGTTGTTGCTCTATATATTGGAGATGAGATATATTCGCAAGGACTAGGAAGTTTCACTTTGATCTATTACTCCATTAAAAAAAAACACCTTTGACACCCATGTGATAAATCACTGACTCGGCTTTTGGGCTGTTAAATTCTCCCCGAGTGCTGATTAGGACATGATGAGAGAATGCATGCAATACAACGCAAGCATGGGTAAAGTAAGCGTGCAAAAATGTTTGGTGCTTGTGCTCGAATGGTGGTGTGAGTTGTCATCTATGAAATTGTAACTTGGAGCGCCGGTCAAAATCCCCCTTGCACCAAATAAAACACCAAGGGGATGATTTTGGTCACGGGCGGTAATGCAAAATGGGCAATGGCGAATTTGCAGCCTGTTTTACACCCGTCTGGTTTTCTTTTCTATTGACTGTGATGTGCGGGGTGTAAAACGGGCTGACGATTCTCCATCGCCCATTTTGTGCTGCCATTCAAGACCAATTTCCAAGACCAACCGCCTATTACACTCCGCAGCTTCCTTGAAATATTGGCCTGGAAATCCCGGCCTCTCCGGATCCGTACGGAGCATCTACAGACCCGGGAAGGCATCGCAAAAGCCGTTTTTCAGCGCACAATGCGCATGCGCTGAAAACCGGCTTTTCCGATCTATCAAGCTGGAGCTCGACAGATCCTTCACATATCGGGAGCGAGGACATTTGCCAGGGCAAGATTACGGGATCTACCCATATCTTGTCCAATAAATGTCCTCAAAACTCTCGTGCCTGATAAAAGCAGGCGCGTAGCCTACTTTTACAGGTGTAAGAGTTTAAAGACATACAAAAATATAATTAAATTAAATTTAAAAAACATAGATTATTTTTAAAATCCCTGCCCACAACGTTACATTTATTTTTAACCATAATTTTAAAAACTTTTTAAAACTCGGGAATTTTTTTTTCTCTAAGATATTTATTAACTTTAATTTCAATTAATTTTAATTATGTGAAGTGTGTTTTTTATTTTTTATTCCATGTGTTTAGAATATTTGTTTTTTTTTCTCATTAATTGCAATGAGAACTCGTAATGAACTGGTAGATATGGAGTTCTCATTGCTATTAATGAGAAAGCTGTGGAATACTGTACCTGATTGGCTGAGCAGTCACAGGTGACTGCACCTTCTGCATAGGAACCTGGAGGAGGGGAGTGCACTTCATAGTGCAGGAAGAGAAGACCTCCCCACCGGAATCTCAAGCTCCTCCGGGACCACCAGGTAAATTTGTAGAAATGTTTCAGGTTGGAGGCAATTGCCCGCGGGAAACCACCGACCGCAATTTCAGTCCCAGTGTTATAAAGTCGGCTTGTCACTCTTTGTTGTAAATTTACAATGGGAGCACAGGCAGGTGCTGGAACTACAAAAGCTAATTTGTGTACTCCTGTGATATATATTCACATAATACAGCATCAATACCAAAGATATACCAAGAAAACAAACCTTTGGTTTTAACTTTGTGAATATTTTTGCCTGACAGCTGAGGAATATCAGTGCAATGGAACATCAGGCACCTCATGTCCACAGGCTAGGTCAATGCAAAGGAAAACGCTTTCTACTTGCCTAATCTCAGAAAACCATTGCCTCCCCACACCAGTATGATATTTTCCCATTTCCCCGCATAAGCCATGCTGTGGCTTCTCTGAGTGTGATCATCAATTTAGAAGCAGTTTTGTGCTGTGGGTCCGTGCTGACAAGGAACTGGGACTGGGCCTACCCAACCTCATTAAGATCCTTTCAGTCACCAGGCAGAGGAAACTGGATTAGAACCTGGATCCCAGAGGTGAAAGATCATTATCTAAACCACTAAGCCACCCAGTTGCCCAACCCTTGCTAGCTTGCTCTGTAAGTACAATGAGATTTTTAAAAAGTTTGTCCGTTGAAAGTGTGGGCTGTGAGTCAGATGCACCAATTCTGTCACCAATTACTTGATTCGCATTCCCGCTGCGTAAAGCTCTGAGCTGAGAGTGCTAGTTCCGAACATGCTAAGTTTCCGATCTGTGTAACATAGCACTGCAGCAAAAATGTGAAGTGAAAGTAGCAGGCGCTAAGTTTGTGCCTGTATCTTGTTGATGTGACCAGAGTGTAAGAACATTTACACCAACTGACAGGCAGTGTTATTGAAGTTTTGACCTTTCTGCAAATATATCTGTAAATGTACAAATCTCAGCATCTCACTCTATTTCAGCTTCTCAATCTTGATGCTGCTCAGCTCTCCCTTACAAACATAGAGCTTCTTTGTCTACTGTCTTTTGCTTCTCCTTAATGATCGCACCTGCTCTGTATCTGGGCCACCTAATCTACACCTAAATCACCTCTGGTGACTGTTCTGGCTCTTTCTCTGTTTTGGATCTTTTATATGTGGCTAGTTGCCTAAGTGTTAGTACCTCATGCACTTTGATGCTGAAATAGACAACACCTTGCATTATTAAAGTGCCAGTAATATAATGAATGTTATATCGCCTCAAATTCCTTAAGATTATTCCCGCCTCCCCAATTTACTCTTCCCCTCTCCTAATGATAGCGACCATGCCAGTACCACGAGTGCTCGCTGCCCTGCGATACTTCTTGTTATGTATGCAACACTAGGTAACCTGTATCATATTGCCACCAGAGGGCATACCTGTTGGAATCCCAAGGGATCCCAGCATCCCTTGGGAGCACTGTATATAAGCAGGCCTCCCACGCTGTACCAACACTCTGGAGTTTGAATAAAAGAGCTAAGGTCACACTTACTGATGTCTACAGTACTCAGTTACATTACTTTATTATGAGCATATCACTTCTTATGGGTCATCATTCTCCATATTATAGCCTAGACAGTAAGCGGGAGAAATTGGGTGCATTTGCACCTCCTGTTATCGCCCCCCAGGGGCTTTAGCGCTCCATTTCCTTCCGGGGGCGGTAACCCGAATTTATCGTGAGGGGCAAGACTGCTGTGCTCGACGCCTCCCGAGTATTACTGCAAATGGGGTGGCACCCAATTTCTAGGCCCAGGTGCCCTAAGGTGGTTGACAAGTGGAGACACAGACTGAGCGGCAGTAGAATAATGAGGAGCGTTGACTGAAATGATTGAAAAGATCCCTTTTTAAAGGTGGGGGGGGGGCAAGTGGCAAGGGACCGAAGTTTAGGGATAGATTTTGACAGATTGGGACCAAGGCTGCCGGAAGCCTTGTCACTGAGCGAGCAACACACGTCGGTGGGGATACACAGGAATCCAGAGTTTGAGAACTGTGAGCGCGGGCTGGGATCCAGGGCTGAGTTGCAGAGGTGGGATAGGGTCAGGCCAGGGAGCGATATATAAACAAGGATACGGATTTTGAATCCTTGACTAAAAATGACTTCCAAAGCCCAATCAGAAGTTAGAATTACATAGAATTACATGGAATATACAGCACAGAAACAGGTCATTCAGCCCAACTAGTTTGTGCTGGTGTTTATAGTCCACAAAGGTCTCCCATTCCAACAGCTTCATCTCAGCCTTTCAGCATATTTTCCGATTCCCTTTTCTCTCATGTACTCGTCTAATTTCCTTTTGAAATGATCTAACCTATTTTCCTCAACTACTTCCTGTTGTAGCAAATTCCACATTCTAACCACTCTCTTTTCTCCTTATTTCCCTATTGGATTTATTAGTAACTACCTTATATTTATGGCCCCCAGTTCTGGATTCTCTCGCAAGTGGAAATATTCGCTTCACATCTACCCTATCCACCCATTCATAATTTTAAAGACCTCTATCAGGTCTCCTCTAAATCTTCCGTTTTTTAAAGTAAAAAAACCCAACCTGTTCAATCTTTCCCGTTAGCTACAATCTCTGAGCTCTGGTATCATCCTTGTAAATCTTTTTTGCACTTTCTCCAGTGCTTCTATGTCCTTTTTTATAGTATGGAGACCAGAACTATGCACCGTACTCAAGGTGACCTGACCAGGGTCCTATACACGTCTAACATGATGTCACTATTTTTAAATTCTATACCCCTCGGAATAAATTCCTGTGCTTTGTTAGCATTTTAATTGCTTTGCTGACCTATGATGCTGCTTTTAATGATTTGTTCACCTGTATTTCTAGATTCTTTTGCTCTTCTACCCCATTCAGATTCTTACTTTCTAAGGTGTAGGCGATGTTGCTGTTTTTCCTACCAAGGTGCATCACCTCATATTTTTCTATGTTAAAGTTCATTTGCTACTTAAGTGCCCAGTCTGCAAGTTTTCTAATGTCTTCTTGTATCATGTTGCATTCTTCCTCAGAGTTAGCTATACACTTCCAGTTTGGTATCAGCTTCAAATTTTAATATTGAGTTACTTATTCCTAAATCCAAATAAATTATGAATAAAAGTGGTCCCAGCGCTGATCGTTGTGGAACACCTCTTTCTACCTTCTTCCAATCTGAATAACTACCCTTTACCCCTACTCTTGGCTTTCTTTTTTTTAGCCAACTTGCCATCCATTCAGCTATTTGCTCTCGACTCCACATGCCCTAACCTTTGTCATGAGCCACGTGATTTGGTCTCTCATTGTAAGTGGTCCCTGGTTTTGGCCTCAGAGAGGAAACTCCTTTGTCGTGAGTCTGCCATGTCATCATCATCATCATAGGCGGTCCCTCGAACGAGGATGACTTGCTTCCACATGAATTCACAGATGTTTCAATGAAGGACCCAATATTCCAGCCCTGAACTCCAATTGAGGGGGTGGAAGATACCTGTGTGTGGATTTTTTTAACGTGTGGTGACCGTTGCACATCAGCCACCACACGGGCTCGACAGAGCTAGGTCTTGGTCCAATGGCAATGGTTAACCAGGACGACTGGAGACCTACTCTGCTGCACGGACCTAGTGCGCGCACATATCGCAGTGTGGGCAGGCCCTTGCTGCCCCTGGGCCCTTGGCTCTTCTGGGCCCCGTACCCTTATTCGCTGCACCTCCACCACGATCCCCTGCCACACCTCCGCACCAAACATTCGCCACACTTCTGCCACGATCTGTCGCCGCTCCTCTACCACGATCTGTCGCCGCTCCTCCTCCATGATCTCTCACCTGCCGTGTGGTACCTTATCAAAAGCCTTTTGAAGAGTGATGATTGACATAGCTACATAATGGATCCCAACAGGTCCATCCTTGAGGCAGACCAATACAGGGAAGGACTGCTGATAACCTAAAGAGCAAAACTCAAATACCTTACACAGAAAAAGAGAACAATGATTGAGACTTCTGATTTTAAATTTTTATTTGTATTCCTGAATTTCAGTCAAAAAAAATCAGGTGAATGTCTTTTCAGGTCAGAAAAGGATTTAGATAAAAGTTTGAGAGTGTCGGTCACACTTGAAACACCACCCTTCAAAGTGTGAGAAGTGTAAAATGGAAAGGCGGTCGATTCATGCTGTTCATTCCTCACCTAGAGCTAGAAATTTACAAAACTTGCCAATCTGTAAATTTCCCTCATTGCAACAGGAATTTGCATTTACACTGCACCTTTAACATGTCCCAAGGCGTCCCAGGAGCGATTATCAAACAAAACAACAAATAACCTATAACTGACCTGTGGACCTATTTAGACTGTATCTGCACAGGGAATAGCTGAGCAGTGGCCTTAAACAGGTCGACCAGGTTAGCAGTTAAACATCACATCTGTGCACTCGACCTCGGACTACACTTGAGCAATGATCAGCCAGTGAAACAAAAATGCGCATAATCAGAAACATTTGGCCCTAAATTCCAATCCACAAGCCTGGTGGATAGTCAGCCATGGCTTGAACCCGGTTTCACTGGGATTCCACCCCATTTATTTCAGTTGGTCATTTTCTAAATGGGAGGGGGTGAAGGTGAATCTCCCCCCGTCCCCCCACCCCATCCCCGTGCCCCAATGTCAAGATAGTGTTTTGGGGAGTTCCATTGGGAATTATGCCCATCATGTCCTTGTAAGGCTGAAACAGATCTCTTGCCAGCTGTGTATTGGTGAGTAAGGTTGCCAACCCTGTAGGATTGCCCTGGGGTGTCCATGAATGAAAGACTACAACAACAACAACGTGTATTTATATAGCGCCTTTAACATAGTAAAACATGCTAAGGCGCTTCACAGGAGTGTTATAAGACGAACATTTGACACTGAGCCACATAAGAAGAAATGAGAGCAGATGACCAAAAGCTTGATCAAAGAGGTAGGTTTTAAGAGAGAGCAGTGAAGGTTCATCAGACTGATTCCCGGGATGGCAGGACTGACATATGAAGAAAGACTGGATCAACTAGGCTTATATTCACTGGAATTTAGAAGAATGAGAGGGGATCTCATAGAAACATATAAAATTCTGACGGGAATGGACAGGTTAGAAGCAGGAAGAATGTTCCTGATGTTGGGGAAGTCCAGAACCAGAGGTCACAGTCTAAGGATAAGGGGTAAGCCATTTAGGACCAAGATGAGGAGAAACTTCTTCACTCAGAGAATTGTGAACCTGTGGAATTCTCTACTACAGAAAGTTGTTGAGGCCCGTTCGTTAGATATATTCAAAAGGGAGTTAGATGTGGCCCTTGCGGCTAAAGGGATCAAGGGGTATGGAGAGAAAGCAGGAATGGGGTACTGAAGTTGCATGATCAGCCATGATCATATTGAATGGTGGTGCAGGCTCGAGGGGCCGAGTGGTCTGCTCCTGCACCTATTTTCTATGTTTCTATGTTAAGGAGTGTCTTAAGGTAGAAAAGACTAATATCCAGGAAACAGCTGTGAGCAACCCTGGAGAAAAATCATTGAGGCATTCAAAAAAAATGGTGTTTTTTCTTTGAACACATTTGTTTACTAGTTATTAAAATATTGGATATGGGAACAAGGGCTGTTTGACTGACAAGATCATCCAATCGGGTAATGAAGACTATTCGCTCTCCAGTTGGCATGGGAAGGCGGTGGGAGCGGGGACGTTGGAGGCAGGAGGTCATGTGATGATGCCTCCAGAAATAGGTCCAGCAACCCGAGCCACTGAGGCCTTTGGAAAGATAATCAAAGCTAATCAATTGCAGAAGGGATCCATGACCTTAAAAGCATTGAAGCTCCGGGCTCCCTTAGAAGTTGAAGATTGTTTTGACTAATGTCATCTTTGAAGGCCCTCACATGGAGCAACCTTGGGCCTCTCCACTTTACAAGAGAGGATTGGGGCAGGATACTTCTGAAACAACCTTGACGGCACCGGCAGCCCATCCCAACCATGAAGGACAAGGGCAGCAGGCGTATGGGAACACCACCACCCCAAGTTCCACTCCAAATCACACACCATCCTGACTTGGAAATATATCGCCGTTCCTTCATCGTCGCATAGTCTCCCTCCTTAACAGCACTGTGGGAGTACCTTCACCACACGGACTGCAGCGGTTATTGCCCTTGAGAAGGTGGTGGCTCACCACCACCTTCTCAAGGGAAATCAGGGATGGGCAATAAATGCCGGCCTTGTCAGTGATGCCCACATCCCGTGAATTAATTTTTAAAAAGTAATTCTGCCCTCCTCATAGCTTGGGATGGAATCTGCAGCTGTGGACATGAGCAGACGGGAGTTCCACTCGGCTGCACACGCTAAAGGAGCTGGACTTCAATCATTTCAGGCCCTTTAAATTTAATCAGGAAATCACAAAAAAACAGTGGGGGTGGAATTGGGCTCGGTTGCGCCTGTTTTTTGGGTGCTATGAGGGTCTTTAAAGTTCCGAAATGGCATCCGCAATGCGCACACACACTTCTGACACAAAGTGCACCTGATGTCAATTCGTAAATGGCTTAGTGCGCGGGCACCTAATGGCTGCCAGCAGCACGCAGATCAGGCAGCTCATGATGTCAATCAGCATGTAACGCTGCCATTTTTGAGCTCTACGCTCTAGCCTACGCATTGTCTTAACCTCACACAGCTGAATGTGTGTTCAATGGCATGAAGGACCTCCCACATGTAATATTTAAAGGGATCATCAACTACTTTCAAATTAGTTGCTGGTTTATATTTCCTGGCCGTTGTTGCAATTATATGTGTTTTGGATGCTTTCTATAGTTGGTTAAAATTTCAATAGTGTACAGGGAGTGGTCTGGCAAGTGCTGAAGTACTTTTATGCTGACTTAATAGATTGTGCATAGACCAGTTGCTCCCAGACATGGGTGAACTAGTAGGCTTTGCTCTTGGCATTGAGAATGACTGGGAGAATGAGCAGAGACCACGCAGAGCAGAACAAATTGCTTGAAGAGGGAGGAGGAGGATGGGCGGGGGGGGGGGAAGATCTCTCAGCGGGAGGCCATATCTGCAGAGTGTCTTTAGGAAGCAAATCTGTTGGATAACTGATTCCTGGAATGCTGTGATGCCCTGGAAGCCACTTTGCACACTGGTATCCAGAGCCACGATGGCAGCAGTCTGAGCTTCCATGGCAGCAAGCTGAGATTGCACGACACCAGTTTGAGTTCCACTGCAGCACTCAGATGTTGGATGGATGCTGCTTGTGCTGCAATGGAAGCTGGGACATCGGCCATCAGACGCTGCATCATGGTGGGTTCCACAGGCTGGCTGCTGCAGGTAGCCACTGTTCCATGTTGGAAAGGATGGACTCCAAGCTCTGTGCAAAACCCTGTGCCATGTTGGTGCTGGACTCTTCCATGCTCCTTGACATTGAGGGCAGGCTTTCTGGCAGGGTTCTCAGTGTACCAAGCATTTGGATGTGTACAACCATCAGCCTTCTTCTGTCGCCTGGGCCTTCGAAGTCATCATCTGAGTCCATTGCAGTAGAACCAGTTTGCGGCCTTGCTCTTCAGTGAGCTGGCACCTGCACTACCCTTTCCCTCTGCACTTGTGCCCGGTGTCTCACAACATGCAGATCCCACTTCTATCCTATCCTCTAAATTACACCCAGTGTCAGTATCTGAGCTGGTTGCTGCTACTGTGACATTGAGTGAGTGTGTCTTCATCTTCACTGTTTTCTTGCTCTTCCTCCGCTGCCTGGGTGGGTTGCAGTTCTTGGGTATGTGAAAGGAAAAATGGACAATGGTTGGGTAGTGGGGATGGCAGAGGAGAAAGTAAGAAGTGCATGCTTACACCATCAGCAACTTCTCTGTCAGAAGAGAATGCAGGATGAGAGAGAAGTGAGATGAGAAGGAGGATTAGATATGCGGATACCTTCATCTCCCCCTCTGGTTAGTTCCTGTTGCCTCTGGTTGTGTGCCACCTTCTACTGAAAGATAGAGGGAAGTGTGTTAGTGAGTGCCGTGCAATCTGTGTGGGTGATGTGGCTGTCATGGTTGAATAGCTGGAAGTGTGTGCAAGCTGTGAGTTGTGGATTTGAGGCTTGCAACAGTGCTAAGTGTGTGAGGGTGAGGTGTAGCATATTAGATGTGCGTCTTGATTGATGGAGATTATTGGTAGGTGAGTGATGGGGGAGTGGTGAATTGAGCAGTGTATGAGGCTAGTGGTGTAGTTGGTAGGATATGCCATTTGAAGATGCATTCACTGACCTTGGCCACTTGTGAGATCATTAAACTTCCTTCTCCACTGCACCCATGTTCTTGGAGCTATGCTCCTGGCATTGACCTCCTCCACTGTTTCTTGCCACTGCCTCCTGAGCATGTGTCAGGAAGGCCTCTGTCCACCCCCCTCCCCCCGAAGGTACAGCATAGTTCTCTTCCATTTGATCTCTTCTACCAAGACCTCCAGTGCAGCGACCGAAAACCTTGGTGCCCCAGTCTCCCATGGTCAGCCACTGCTGCTTGCTACAAAGCACACTATTCCCAATGATCTCAGCACCTCCAGCAGCCACAATGCACCTTCCCTTTAAGAGGTGCAGGCTAGCTTTAAGTAGTGCTAGGTAGTAACCATATTGGGCCTCCTGCTGATGCGTGCAGCCAATGAACAGCTTGGATAGTGCTGGCTGCACGCAGACATCATTATAATGATTAGGCAGCACAAAGTTGGCTGTTTTCAGTGTTAGCCGATTTAACCCCCAGTGTGGTCAATGCAGCAACAGGGCAACAACTGAATCAATCAGCAGCAATCCAGGGGCATGAAAGTGTCATGTGACATGAGTCATCCTACTTCTTTATGGCAAGAGTTAAGCAAAGCCTTTTAATCTTAAAATGTTGTTCAAGTTGAAGATGGTGTTTGTAAATTAGAGTTTAACCCAAAGTGTGGAATTCATGGGGGTAGTTGACTGGTTCATGGTCAAAACTCTGACATTAGAAAGCTAATGTGAGCTGCACGAGGTAGAAAAGGCCATCTCGATCGTCTCGTCGCCGAGAGCATGCAGAAAGCAAGCACAGGCAGTGGAAGGAGCGTGCGGCAAACCAGACTCCCCACCCACCCTTTCCTTCAATGACTGTCTGTCCCACCTGTGACAGAGACTGTAATTCCCGTATTGGACTGTTCAGTCACCTGAGAGCTCACTTTTAGAGTGGAAGCAAGTCTTCCTCGATTCCGAGAGACTGCCTATGATGATGATGATGATGATGAATGTGAGCTAAAAGGAAAATATCACAAGTGGAGGGAGAGCAGACAAATAGAAAGGGAATGATGTACATGAATAAATATATCTTGCAGAGAGACAGAGAGAATGTAAATGAGACTCTGGAAAATTCACACCAGCTCTGGTCCAGCTTGTTAAGGGTCCAGCATGAACCAGCTCCAACCTGTAGAGGGTGGATTTATACCAAGTTCATTGGGTTAATTCTGTTTGAGCACATTGCTCTGCCTCATGAGAATACGCAAATGCTAATGTTGATGTGAGCAATGTGTTGAATGTTTTCTAACACATCAAGTGACACATCATGCACGGTGCTAAAGATATATTGGGATCGGTTTCATGAATTAGCATCCCCAGTTTCGGGAGCACGTATTGGGATTTCGCGCACAGATATCAGTGTGCTCCAGATGAATTCCCAATTTGTGTTCCCACTGCCTCGTGAGGGGCAGATTAATCCAATGACATAAAACAACTGGGAGGCGATTTATCGGATGGAATTCCTGTGGGCTGTGAATCGCACATGCGCGCCTCCATGTCCAAGTGACCATGATGCGTTCTCATCCCTCAAAAGTCTGCGCTGGGGCACTATATCATTACATAACATTAGAAATAGGAGCAGGAGTAGGCCATTTGGCCCCTTGAGCCTGCTCCGCCATTTAATAAGATCATGGTTGATCTGATCATGCCCGCTCCCCATAACCCTTTACTCTCTTATCGCTCAAAAATCTGTCATTCTCCGCTTTAAATATATTCAATGACCCAGCCTCCACAGCTCTCTGGGGCAGAGAATTCCACAGATTTACAACCCTCTGAGAGAAGAAATTCCTCCTCATCTCAGTTTTAAATGGGCGACCCCTTATTCTAAAACTATGCCCCTTAGTTTATCCTCAGAACATATAGGGCAGATAGAGAAAAACTATTTCCACTGGTTGGGGAGTCTAGGTCGAGGGGACATAGTGTAAAAATTAGAGCCAGACCTTTCAGGAGTGAAATTAAGAAACACTTCACATACAAAGTTTGGAACACTCTTCCCCAAACAGCAATTGATGCCAGACCAATTTTAAATTTTAAATCTGAGGTTGATAGGCTTTTTTAAACGAAGGCTTTAAGGGATATAGGGCAAAGGCAGGCAATATCATCTCATTGAATGGCGGAACAGGCTCGAGGGGCTGAATTGCCTACTCCTGTTCTTATGTTCCTATGGTTTGATAAACAAATGTCAAATGGACTGTTATTGTTTAGTTCATAAATATATTCATCTCGCCACTTTTACTTCTGTCTCTGTGTTTTCTTAAAGATTTAATAAGTTTCTTTACCATATTTTAATTAATACATCTTTCAAATAAGAAAGCCCTGCATTCTCTGGTGCGTAATTACTCTTGTCTTGTAGCCTGAAGGCACATTTCTAGAGAGGAATTGCCTGACCTGGTACAGCTACACTAATGGGTTTTGACAGAAGCTCATGCAAATTTTGAAATTGGTTGTCTTATCTTGGCTTCAGACTGTTTTCCCTGTCTTGGAGTTATAGCTGATTTGCTTAATGCTAATGAGCATACAGCTATTTGAATTTTGTCAAAAAGGTGTCACATGGGCTCTCAAGATAGAATGCCAGGTTGTGCTTCAGATAATTTCAACCCTTTCCCCGAAGTAATGGGCATGTTTTAATTCTCTACGAACTGTGAGTGTCACATTAATTTGGCATTAGGAAGCACAGGAGACAGACATCTTGTCTAATTCCTTGAAACAACGCGATTTCAGCATGTCCGCAGGCCTTATATTTTGTCAATATAAGATGATGGGCCTCTTGCGGTTACAATTAGCGCGAGCCGCACATTAGAAGGAAATGTTTATTTTTGCCCGAGGAGAATTTTAATTTTAATTTTAATTTTAATTTTAATTCTCGGAGCTTTTGTGGGCCTAGGCTCACATTATAGGACACATCACCAAGGTTAAAAATGTAGGAGAGAAGATCAGTTAAATCAGGAAATAGCAGTTATTTGACCTGAGTTTGAGTTTTACAAGCCCAAAGGTTGTCAGCAGAAGAGAAGATGGAGGCATGTAGAAGATGGTGTGATTAGTCTTGATTTCAACACAAAGAGGATGCAGGGAGGAGGAAGGTCATGTCAGGTGATGTACTTGGAGCTGAGAAGGAAGTTCTGGTGAGAAATAAGAAGCGTGGTTGGTTATGAAATAGCAGTTCAAGGGTTATCAAGAGATAGAAGTCTTTATTTCAACCTTCAAGTGCCAGAAGTGAATTACGTTGTCCAGGTGCTGTTGGATTGTGGGAGTCATTGATGTGTGTACTCATTGGTTGCAGCCTCACTAGATTGTCACACAGTCTCGTGAGGTTATTCTGAACTTAACAGCTTTCTCAACCTGCCCTGCCACCTTCAATGATTTGTGCACATGTACCCCCAGGTCTCTCTGTTCATGCGCTTAGTTGTACAAGTATGCAGCCGACATCGCAAAGACTTGTCAAAGGTTGGTTAATTGTGGCCATGTCAACCTTCTGAGTATAGGGTTTCCATTGGTTGTACAACTCATCATCATCATAGGCAGTCCCTCAAAATCGAGGAAGACTTGCTTCCACTCTAAAAGTGAGTTCTCAGGTGACTGTACAGTCCAATGTGGGAATTACAGTCTCTGTCACAGGTGGGACAGACAGTGGTTGAAGGAAAGGGTGGGTGGGGAGTCTGGTTTGCCGCACGCTCCTTCTGCTTGATTTCTGCATGCTCTTGGCGATGAGACTTGAGGTGCTCAGCGCCCTCCCAGATGCTCTTCCTCTACTTTGGGCGGTCTTGGGCCAGGGATTCTCAGGTGCCAGTGGGGATGTTGCACTTTATCAAGGAGGCTTTGAGGGTGTCCTTGAAACGTTTCCTCTGCCCACCTGGGGCTCGCTTGCTGCGTAGGAGTTCTGAGCAGAGCGCTTGATTAGGGAATCTTTTGTCGGGCATGTGGACGATATGGCCTGCCCAACGGAGTTGGTTAAGTGTGGTCAGTACTTTGATGCTGAGGATGTTGGCCTGAGCGAGAACACTGACATTGGTGTGTCTATCTTCCAGTGGATTGCAGGATCTTGCGGAGGCAATGCTGGTAGTACTTCTCCAGTGCTTTGAGGTGTCTGCTGTATACTTGTACAACTAGGTGCATGAACAGAGAGACCTGGGGGTACATGTGCACAAATCATTGAAGGTGGCAGGGCAGGTTGAGAAAGCTGTTAAGTTCAGAATAACTCCACGAGACTGTGTTGTAAGCTCAAACCATTGTGACCTTGGTCTCTTTAATATAACTCCAACGTGAGCCAGCAGCATGGTGGACTGCCGACTTATACCTGCTTGCTCCAGGATACACAGGTGACCCATAGGTCTCCCACAGGTGTGCCCCCTAGTGGCAAGTCTTACACGTAGGTGAGGTTCACATACATAACATCACTTCCCCCCCAAAGTCTTAAGTCCAAGTTATTTACAGGTTGAGGCGACCTGCGTTCTGCGTTCCCGGGTTGATTGCTTGAGTTGAAGTCCTGGCATGGGTGAGTTGGTCGGATCATTGCTGCACGGCAGCGCGGCTGGTCTGATCAGACTGTTGGGCATGGTGGGTTCATCCTCCTGGTTGACAGTGAGGTCAATTGCTGGTTAGATGTGTTTTGGTGGATCATAGATGGTATGGTCTTCTTCAAACTGTTCTTGGTTGTCCGTGAATCGCAGTTTGGTCTGATCCAAGTGCTTTCTGCATGTTTGCTCATTCAACAATTTCACAACAAACACTCTATTCCCCTCCTTGGCTGAGACAGTGCCAGCAATCCACTTGGGACCATGAACGTAATTTAGAACAAACGCCGGATCATTAACCTCAATACCACGCGATATCGCCACACGATCGTGGAACACGTTATGCTAGTGCCGCCGGGTTTCTACGTGATCATTGAGATCCGGGTGGACGAAGGAGAGCCTGGTTTTGAGTGCTCTCTTCATTAACAATTCTGCAGGGGGGACCCCGGTGAGTGAGTGGGGGTGCGTCCGGTAGCTGAGCAGGACTTGAGATAATCGGGTCTGCAAGGAGCTGTCCGTTGCGCATTTCAAGCTTTGCATGATGGTTTGGACTGCCCGTTCCACTTGGCTGTTGGATGCGGGCTTAAATGAGGCAGACCTGACATGCTTAATGCCATTGCGGGTCATGAACTCGTTGAATTCTGAGCTGGTAAAACATGGTCCATTGTCACTGACAAAGACGTCAGGCAAACCATGGGTGGCAAACATGGCCCTGAGGCTTTCAATGATGGCTGTGGACGTACATGATGAAATTATTATACATTCAATCCATTTAGAATAATTGTCCACTGCTACTAGAAACATCTCCACTAGAAAAGGGCCAGAAAAATCTGCGTGGACCCTGGACCACGGTTTGGAGGGCCATGACCACAGGCTCAGAGGGGCCTCCCTGGGTGCGTTGCTCAACTGTGAGCAAGTGTTGCATTGGTGTACGCATAACTCCAATTCGGAGTCAATGCTGGGCCACCAAACGTGCGACTTGGCAATAGCCTTCATCATGACTATGGGTACTGTGTAGGTCGCGTATAAACGTTTCTCTGCCTTTTTTTGGCAAAACCACGCGATTCCCCCATAAGAGACAATCCGATTGGATGGACAATTCATCCTTACGTCAGTGAAACGGCTTAATTTTATCTTGCATTTCCCCAGGAACCGCCGACCAGCTCCCATTGAGGATGCAGATTTTTACTAGTGACAGCACAGGGTCTTGTCTCGTCCAGGTCCTGATCTGGTGAGCCATGACATCGCTCACCAGATCAGGACCCTCGCTCTCAAAAGCATCCATTACCAGAAGCAAGTCTGCTGGTTGCGCCATTTCCACTCCAGTGGTGGGCAATGGCAGCCGACTGAGGACGTCAGCGCAGTTCTCAGTGCCTGGTCTGTGGCGGATTACATAGTCATATGCAGACAATATTAGTGCCCATCTTTGGATGTGGGACGAAGCATTGATGCTGATACCTTTGCTTTCTGAGAGGAGTGAAGTAAGTGGTTTGTGGTCGGTTTCGAGCTCGAACCGGAGACCTAATAGATATTGGTGCATTTTCTTAACCCCGTATACGCATGCCCAACACTTCTTTCTCAACCATACTGTAGGCTCTTTCAGCCTTGGATGAACTTCTGGACACATGTAACCGGTTGCAGTTTGCCTGACACATTGGTTTGCTGTAACACACAACCGACCCCGTACGACGACGCATCACAAGCTAGTACTAAAGGTTTACACTGGTCATACAATACAAGTAACTTGTTAGAACATAGCAGGTTTCTGGCCTTATTAAAGGCTGTCTCTTGAGATTTAACCCAAACCCAGTCATCATCCTTGCATAGCAATAAATGCAAGGGTTCCAGCAAAGTGCTCAACCCCGGTAGAAAGTTACCAAAATCGTTGAGGAGTCCCAGGAACGAACGCAGCTCCATCCCATTCTGTGGTCTGGGTGCATTCTTGATGGCCTCCATCTTGGAGTCTGTGGGTCTGATGCCATCTGCCGCAATCTTTCTCCCCAGAAATTCAATCTCTGGTGCCAGGAAAACATACGGAGTGTTTCAGCCTGAGTCCCACTCTGTCCAGTTGCTTTAGAACCTCTTCCAGGTTGTGCAAGTGTTCGGTGGTGTTGCGACCAGTGATCAAGATGTCGTCTTGGAACACCACGGTGCATGGAACCGATTTCAGCAGACTCTCCATGTTCCTCTGGAAGATGGCTGCAGCCGAGCGAATCCCAAAGGGGCATCTGTGGTACACGAACAGTCCTTTGTGCAACTTCTTTGAGGGTTCAGCCAGCTCCTGTGTCATGTAAGCAGAGGTTAGGTCTAGCTCGGTGAACGACTTTCCCCCTGCTAGCATTGTGAATAAGTCCTCTGCTTTGGGTAGTGGATACTGGTCCTGTAACGAGACTCGGTTGATCGTCACCTTGTAGTCCCTGCAGATTCTGACCGTCCCATCGCTCTTTAGCATCGGCATGATTGGACTGGCCCTCTTGTTGAACTCGACTAGCGATATGATTCCCTCTCATTGAAGTCTGTCCAGCTCGATCTCGACTTTCTCTCGCATCATATATGGGACTGCTCAGGCCTTGTGATGAATGGGCCGTGCCCCAGGAACAAGATGGATCTGCACCTTAGCGCCTGTGAAGTTGCCGATGCCTGGCTTGAATAACGCCAGGAATGTGTTTAGCACCTGGGTGCACGGGGCATCATCCACTGAAGACAGTGATTTGATGTCATCCCAGTTCCATCGGATTTTTCCTAGCCAGCTTCTGCCGAACAGCGTTGGGCCATCGCCTGGTACAATCCATAGTGATAGATCATGTACCATTCCATCGTACGATACTTTCACAGCCGCACTGCCAATAACAGGTATGAGTTCTTTGGTGTAAGTGCGCAGCGTTGTATGAATCGGGCTCAGTTTTAGCCTCTGTGCCTTGTTGCCCCAGTTTCTCAAAAGCCTCTGGCTCATAATTGATTGACTTGCCCCCGTGTCCAATTCCATGGAATGCCTTTAAGTTTAACTTTGAACATTATCGGAGTGCTTTTGGCGGTGAAGGTATGTACCCCATACACTTCTTCATCCTCAGGTTGAGTCGCCTCTCCTGCTCGTTCAGCGTGATCCGTGCTGGATCCGTTGTCCACTGCTGACTCTGCCATGTGGTGAGTCAGAGGTCGATTGCACATTCGCTGGAGGTGCCCCATTGTTCCACAGCCCTTGCACACATAGTGCTTGAATCGACATTGATAGGCTCTATGACTATCTCCTCAGCGCCAGCATGGTGTTAATGGATTCGCCCACACGGCCTGGCCTCTGCGGCTGTGTGGGCCCTACCATGTACAGTTCTGCCTGCTGAAGGCATTATTTTATGCACAGTACTTGCCGGTGAGCTTCGATGCTGTGAAGATATCTGTTTCATGTTGTCGCTCGTGGGTATGAAGACCTGGGCTATCGTGATGACCTTGCTCAGATCTAAGGATTCAGCAGACAGCAGTTTGTGAAAAATGATCTCGCGGCCGATTCCAAGCACGAAAAAGTCCCCCCAAAGATCCTGAAAATTTACACTGCCCCGTGAGACGTCTTAGGTCGGCGACAGAGTTCTGGCCCTCGGTGCGTGTAAAAGCGATACCTGGCTATTAAGATGCTCTCCTTTGGCTGGAGGTGTTCCCGAGCCAGCACACACAGCTCTGTGTAAGTCTTGTCCGTTGGTTTGTCAGGTGCCAGCAGATTTTTGAGGAGGCCATATATCGAAGATCCACATATGGTGAGGAGAAGCGCCCTGCGCTTGACCGCCGTCTCAGCCGTGTCCAGCTCGTTGGCCACGAAGTACTGGTCGAGGTGCTCAACAAAGGCTTCCCAAACATCACCCTCAACAAATCTCTCAAGAATACCAACGGCAGGCATTTCCGTGTGAAAGTTCGTGATCTGTAACTCGTCGCCAGTTGTTAAGTTCAGAATAACTCCTATGAGACTGTGTTGTAAGCTCAAAGCATTGTGACCTTGGTCTCTTTAATATAACTCCAAAGTGAGGCATCAGCATGTTGGACTGCCTTTTGTACTTGCTTGCTCCAGGGTACACAGGTGACCCATAGGTCTCTCACAGGTGTGTCCCCTAGTGGCACATCTTACATGTAGGTGAGGTTCACATACAGAACAAAGGCGGTTATGAAAGCATACGGGATCCTGGGCTTCATTATTAGAAGCATAGAGTACAAAAGCAACAAAGTTATGATGAACCTTTATAAAACACTGGTTCGGCCTCAACTGGAGTATTGTGTCCAATTCCAGGCACTGCACTTTAGGAAGGATGTGAAGGCTTTAGAGAGGGTGCAGAAAAGATTTACAAGAATAGTTCCAGGGATGAGTGAATTCAGTTATGTGGATAGACTGGAGGAGCTGGGGTTGTTCTCCTTGAGCAGAGAAGGTTAAGAGGAGATTTGATAGAGGTGTTCAAAATTATGAGGGGTCGAGACAGAGAAAAACTGTTTCCATTGGCAAAAGGGTTGAGAACCAGAAGACACAGATTTAAGGTGATTGGCAAAAGAACCAAAGGCGACATGAGAAAAAACTTTTTTATGCAGCAAGTGGTTAGGATCTGGAATGCACTGCATGAGAGGGTGGTGGAGGCAGATTCAATCACGGTTTTCAATGGAGAGTTGGATAAGTACCTGAAGGAAAATAATTTGCAGGGCTACGGGGAAAGGGCGGGAGAGTGGGACTTGAACGGAGCTACCATGGGCCAATTAGCCAGCCTAATGCACGTTTTAATGCAATTTTTTCACATTAAAAGTGTTTTTTTGTTATTAAAAGAAACCTAACAAAATTCCCCAAAGGTTACAAATGGCGGTTTCGAAATATCGCCAAAAGGCATACAGCCATACGTAAAAAATAGGACCAACTAAATTTGGCCGTTCGATAAACTGGTGCTCGGGTGAGAAGAGCAGGCGTTGCAGCCTCAGAAATGTCAGTAAGTAGAAAGACCTACAAAAAAGGTAAGTTGAAGTTTTTTTTAATTGTTTTTCAGCGATTGATTACTTAAGGGTATTGTTAATGTTTTCTGATTTTTAAATTTTTTTTATTGGTGGAAATTTTTTTTGTGTTTTCTCCCGTGTATTTTGGGCGATATCGGCCGCACGGTAAAGTTAGCGAGGATGGCGGTTTCCGCCCGCTCCCCGTAACCCTTAATTCCCTTATTGGTTAAAAATCTATCTATCTGTGATTTGAATACATTCAATGAGCTAGCCTCAACTGCTTCCTTGGGCAAAGAATTCCACAGATTCACAACCCTCTGGGAGAAGAAATTCCTACTCAACTCAGTTTTAAATTGGCTCCCCTGTATTTTGAGGCTGTGCCCCCTAGTTCTAGTCTCCCCGACCAGTGGAAACAACCTCTCTGCCTCGATCTTGTCTATCCCTTTCATTATTTTAAATGTTTCTATAAGATCACCCCTCATCCTTCTGAACTCCAACGAGTAAAGACCCAGTCTACTCAATCTATCATCATAAGGTAACCCTCTCATCTCCGGAATCAGCCTAGTGAATCGTCTCTGCACCCCCTCCAAAGCTAATATATCCTTCCTTAAGTAAGGTGACCAAAACTGCACGCAGTACTCCAGGTGCGGCCTCACCAATACCCTATACAGTTGCAGCAGGACCTCCCTGCTTTTGTACTCCATCCCTCTCGCAATGAAGGCCAACATTCCATTCGCCTTCCTGATTACCTGCTGCACCTGCAAACTAACTTTTTGGGATTCATGCACAAGGACCCCCAGGTCCCTCTGCACCGCAGCATGTTGTAATTTCTCCCCATTCAAATAATATTCCCTTTTACTGTGTTTTTTTCCAAGGTGGATGACCTCACATTTTCAGACATTGTATTCCATCTGCCAAACCTTAGCCCATTCGCTTAACCTATCTAAATCTCTTTGCAGCCTCTCTGTGTCCTCTGCACAACCCGCTTTCCCACTAATTTTTGTGTCATCTGCAAATTTTGTTACACTCCACTCTGTCCCCTCTTCCAGGTCATCTATGTATATTGTAAACAGTTGTGGTCCCAGCACCGATCCCTGTGGCACACCATTAACCACTGATTTCCAACCCGAAAAGGACCCATTTATCCTGACTCTCTGCTTTCTGTTAGCCAGCCAATTCTCGATCCATGCTAATACATTTCCTCTGACTCCGCGTACCTTTATCTTCTGCAGTAACCTTTTGTGTTGCACCTTATCGAATGCCTTTTGGAAATCTAAATACACCACATCCATCAGTACACCTCTATCCACGATGCTCGTTATATCCTCAAAGAATTCCAGTAAATTAGTTAAACCTGATTTCCCCTTCATGAATCCATGTTGCTTCTGCTTAATTGCACAATTCCTATCTAGCTGTCCCGCTATTTCTTCCTTAATGATAGCTTCAAGCATTTTCCCCACTACAGATGTTGAACTAACCGGCCTATAGTTACCTGCCTTTTGTCTGCCCCCTTTTTTAAACAGAGGCGTTACATTAGCTGCTTTCCAATCCGCTGGTACCTCCCCAGAGTCCAGAGAATTTTGGTAGATTATAACGAATGCATCTGCTATAACTTTCGCCACCTCTTTTAATACCCTGGGATGCATTTCATCCGGACCAGGGGACATGTCTACCTTGAGTCCCATTAGCCTATCCAGCACTACCCCACTAGTGATAGTGATTATCTCAAGGTCCTCCCTTCCCACATTCCTGTGACCAGCAATTTTTGGCATGGGTTTTGTGTCTTCCACTGTGAAGACCGAAGCAAAATAATTGTTTAAGGTCTCAGCCATTTCCACATTTCCCATTATTAAATCCCCCTTCTCATCTTCTAAGGGACCAACATTTACTTTAGTCACTCTTTTCCGTTTTATATATCGGTAAATGCTTTTACTATCTGTTTTTATGTTTTGCGCAAGTTTACTTTCGTAATCTATCTTTCCTTTCTTTATTGCTTTTTTAGTCATTCTTTGCTGTTTAAAATTTTCCCAATCCTCTAGTTTCCTACTAACCTTGGCCACCTTATACGCATTGGTTTTTAATTTGATACTCTCCCTTATTTCCTTGGTTATCCACGGCTGGTTATCCCTTTTCTTACCGCCCTTCTTTTTCACTGGAATATATTTTTGTTGAGCACTATGAAAGAGCTCCTTAAAAGTCCTCCACTGTTCCTCAATTGTGCCACCATTTAGTCTGTGTTTCCAGTCTACTTTAGCCAACCCTGCCCTCATCCCACTGTAGTCTTTTGTTTAAGCATAGTACGCTCATTTGAGACACTACTTCCTCACCCTCAATCTGTATTACAAATTCAACCATACTGTGATCACTCATTCCGAGAGGATCTTTTACTAGGAGATCGTTTATTATTCCTGTCTCATTACACAGGACCAGACCTAAGAGAGCTTGCTCCCTTGTAGGTTCTGTAACATACTGTTCTAAGAAACAATCCCGTATACATTCTATGAATTCCTCCTCAAGGCTACCCTGTGTGATTTGATTTGACTAATCGATACGTAGGTTAAAATCCTCCATGATTACTGCCGTTTCTTTTTCACATGCCTCCATTATTCCCTTGATTATTGCCTGCCCCACCATGAAGTTATTATTTGGAGGCCTATAAACTATACCCACCAGTGACTTTTTCCCCTTACTATCTCTAATCTCCACCCACAATGATTCAACATTTTGTTCATGAGAGCCAATATCGTCTCTCACAACTGCCCGGATATCATCCTTTATTAACAGAGCTACCCCACCTTCTTTCCCTTCTTGTCTATCTTTCTGAATTGTCAGATACCCCTGTATGTTTAATTCCCAGTCTTGGCCCCCCTGCAACCATGTTTCTGTAATGGCCACCAAATCATACCCATTTGTAATGATTTGTGCCATCAACTCATTTACTTTATTTCGAATGCTGCGTGCGTTTAGGTAGAGTGTTTTAATACTAGTTTTTAAACCATGATTTTTAGTTTTGACCCCTCCTGCAGCCCCTTTATATTCATACATATTGCCCTTCCTATCACCTTGTGGTTTACACTTACCCCAGTGCTACTCTGCTCTGTTGCCTCCTGCCTTTTGCATTCTTTCTTGGGGTCCTGTTCATCTGAGTTCTCACCCACTCTAACTAGCTCAGAGCCCTGTCATGGGTTCCGAATACTCCTTGCATTGAGGCATCGAGCTTTCATGCTTGTCTTTTTATTACACTTTGACCCTTTAGAATTTTGCTGTACAGTGGCCCTTTTTGTTTTTTGCCTTGGGTTTCTCTGCCCTCCACTTTTACTCATCTCCTTTCTGTCTTTTGCTTTTGTCTCCATTTTGTTTCCCTCTGTCTCCCTGCATTGGTTCCCATCCCCCTGCAATATTAGTTTAACTCCTCCCTAACAGCACGAGCAAACATTCCCCCTAGGACATTGGTTCCGTCCTGCCCAGGTGCAGACCGTCCGGTTTGTACTGGTCCCACCTCCCCCAGAACCGGTTCCAATGCCCCAGGAATTTGAATCCCTCCCTGCTGCACCACTGCTCAAGCCACGTATTCATCTGAGCTATGCTGCGATTCCTACTCTGACTAGCTCGTGGCACTGGTAGCAATCCTGAGATTTGTGCCTACCTACCTTCTTCCATCATAAATATTGCTTTTCAATGTACTCCGGATAGTTCTCTAAAGGGTAGAAATTACTATTGGTGATAATAGCAGACAAAAGCTTAACATATTATATATAACATTCCTCTGCTGACTCTATTAATGGAGGAGTTAACCTACTTAAAATAAATCTTATCAACAACAGTTATTTCTACTCTTAATATATTATTCTTTCCCAGGATCTGAAAACTTCCCAATGCTTCCCATTCTCCTGCAATCCACATGCTGTTAGCCACATTACTGCTACTTTTTGATGTATCTGTTCTCTTCTGCTCCTGTGAACCTTGATCTTTGGCCTTTCACCTCAGCTTTTGTCAGCTTTTCCTTTAAGTAGGTCTGACCACCCTGCCCATGCACTAGAATATCAACATCAACGGACAAGCCAGCAAGCTTTTTTTTACACCATCAGTAATCTCCACTGTAGTATTGTAAGCAAATATGACAGTCGGGAAAAGCGAAAGGTCTTTCAGCTCATCACTTTATAATTCAAATATTGGAACCATTGCTGAAGCCAACATTTTCAATTTTGCCCTTCACATTTAATTTGGCATACTGCAGTGATGTTGTTTAAGATTTAACCTAGGTCTCATTACCATAATCTTGCCTTACATCCAAACACGTACCCCTCAATTTTGTCCTGTCCCAGCAACCTATCCAGCTCTTTTTAAAAATAAGTCCATCAAATTAAGCATTCGGTACCCTGGGTGACAGTTTATTCGACAAATTAACAATGATTGAAAGGAAATGTTTCATCTTAACTTTTTACTTTGTCACTGGTTTGCTAATTTTAAAATTATGCTTGTTGTTCCACATTCTATATTTGAAACAAATAATTCATTCATTTATAGTTTACCTCATTAATTTTAAAGCAGCAGTTACGTCACACCTGCATTTTCTTTTCAGTCAGATAAATAACCTGTCTCCTTAAATTTGTCTTCATCACATCGAAATCCAGGTCTCAGGATCATCTACCACCTCCATCACTGTCAAGGGATTCATTACCACAGATCCTAGTATCAGCGAGACTCCAGTCATTGCAATCTCATATTCGCTTGGAGTTCATCATTCTTATTTGTTTTGCACAAAGAGAAATAAGAGACTCAACAAATGCTAGCAATCTGAATTAAAGCAGAAAATGCTGAAAAATGCTCAGCAGGTCGATCAACAACTGAAAGAGGAAGACAGGCTGCCATTGAGGACACGACTCTTCATTGGAACAGGCATGGTCAGGAATGAATAAAACAAATGGAGGGACCAGAGACCAGGTAAACAGAGAGGAGGAGCGTGTGAGAGAGAGAATACAATGATGTAGCACCGTAGGTCATCCCAAAGAGCTTCATAACATATCAATTACTTTGGAAGTATAGTCACTGTTATGTAGGCAAACCCAACAGCCAATTTGTGCAAAGCAAGGTCCCACAAACAGCAAATCAGATGAATGACCATTAGTCTGTTTCTGGAGGTGTTGGGGTACAAGAAGATTGGCTAAGACATTTGGAGAAATCCCTGCCCTTATTCAAATAGTGCCATGGGATCTTTTGCATCCTGGACCACTGGAATAAGGAGATAGAGCCTTGGTTTAATGTCTCATTCGAAGTGTGGCACCACTATGACCACAGCACTCCCTAGGTACTGCTCTAGACTGTTACCCTATATTATATACTTGAGCCTAATAATCCATGAATAACATTTACATTTCCTAGAACAAGGTGTAAAGTACTACGCATTATACTAATGTCATCTTAGACAGGAGTTACATATCAAGATATTTTAAAGAAAGAAATTCAAAAGACAGAGTCAGAAAGAGCTCAATAATGGAAGATGATGTGGTAGAATGTGAGATTTTGGGAGAGTCCAACAGGAAATTTTGAGGAGGCAACTAAAAGTTGTCGGGAACAGTAGCATAGGGTTATGTTACTGGACTAGTAACCCAGAGGCCTGGTGTAATGATCCAGAGACGTAATTTCAAATCCCACCATGGCAGCTGGGGGAATTTAATTTCAGTTAATTCAATAAATCGGGAATAAAAAATTAATGGTGACAATGAAACTATTGGATTGTCGTAAAAGCCCATCTGGTTCACTAATGTCCTTTAGGGAATAATCTATTGTCTTTACCCGGCCTATATATGACTTCAGACCCACAGCAATGTGGTTGACTCTTAATTGCTCTCTGAAATGGCTGAGCAAGCCAACAACTTTTAGTTGCCTCCTCAAAATTTCCTGTTGGATTCTCCCAAAATTTCACATTCTACCACATCATCTTCCATTATTGAGCTCTTTCTGACTCTGTCTTTTGAATTTCAGATACACACAACCGCTACGAAAAATAATAATAAGAATAATACCGGGTCGACCTCGACAACTGCTTCGAACACAACAACGGTACACCCAGCCCAGACAGCCCTGCAAAGTCTTCCTCACCAACATCTGGGGATTGTGCCAAAATTGGGAGAGCTGTCCCAACAGCCTGACATAGTCAAACTCACAGAGACAATGTCGCAGATTCCTCCATCACTATCCCTGGGTATGTCCTGTCCCATCGGCACAGTGGTATACTGGAGGGAGGGAGTGGCCCTGGGAATCATCAACATTGACTCCAGAGCCAATGAAATCTCATGGTTTCAGGTCAAGCATGGGCAAAGAAACCTACTGATTACCACTTACCGCCCTCCGTCAGCTGATGAATCAATACCCCTCCATGTTGAACACCACTGGGAGGATGCACTGAGGGCAGCAAGGGCTCAGAATATACTCTGAGTGGGGGTCTTCAATGTCCATCACCAAGAGTGGCTCGGTAGCACCACTACTGACCGAGCTGGATGAGTCCTGAAGGATATAGTTGCCAGACTGGGCCTGCGGCAGTCTGTGACCACATGGCCCAGCATATCCCTCACTCTACCATTACCATCAAGACAGGGAAACAACCCTGATTCAATGAGGAGTGTAGAAGAGCATGCCTGGAGCAGCACCAGGTGTACCTGAGGTACAAATCTGGGGAAGCTGCAATAAAGAACTTCATGCATGCTAAACAGCAGAAGCAGCATGCTATAGGCAGATCCCACCATCAATGGATCAGATCAAAGCTCTGCAGCCCTGCCACAATCTGCCATGAATGGTGCTGGACAATTAAACAACTAATGGGAGGACGAGGCTCCATTAATAGCCCCATCCTCAATGATGATGGAGCTATCATGCGTGAGCAAAAGACAAGGCTGAAGAACTTGCAACCAACTTGAGCCAGAATTGCTGAGTGGATGATCCATATCAACCTCCTCCTGAGGTCTCCACCATCACAGAAGCCAGTCTTCAGCCAATTCGATTTACTCCACGTGATATCAAGAAACGGCTGAGCGCATTGGATACAGCAAAGACTATGGGCCCTGACAACATCCCGGCTGTCGTGCTGAAGACTTGTGCTCCAGAACTAGCCGTGCCTGTAGCTGCACTGTTCCAGTACAGCCACAACAATGGCATCTACCTGACAATGTGGAAAACTGCCCAGGAATGTCCTGTCCACAAAGAGCAGGACAAATCCAATCCGGCCAATTACCGCCCCATCAGTCTACTTCAATCATCAGCAAAGTGATGGAAGGTGTCATCGACAGTGCTATCAAGTGGCACTTACTCACCAATAATCTGTTCACCGATGCTCAATTTGGGTTCTGCCAGGACCACTCGGCTCCAGACTTCATTACAGCCTTGGTCCAAACATGGACAAAAAAGCTGAATTCCAGAGGTGAGATGCGAGTGACTGCCCTTGACATCAAGGCAACATCAAGGAACCCTAGTAAAATTGAAGTCAGTGGGAATCAGGGGGAAAACTCTCCACTGGCTGGAGTCATACCTAGCACAAAGAAAAATGGTTGTAGTTGTTATATGTCAATCATCTCAGCCCCAGGACATTGCTGCAGGAGTTCCTCAGGGCAGTGTCCTAGGCCCAACTGTAGTGTATGCAAGCACCTTTGGTAATGACTCCATGAGACAGGATATGGTACTTAAACTGTGTCGACTGTAGTCCTTTATTTGCAGCTCCTCGAGTGAGGACACCAAGCTGTGAGCTCCCTTTTATACTGGGTTACCTGCAGTGTGTAGGTAACCCTTAGGCCTCCAGCAGCAGCACCCTCTGGTGTACATTAAGTTGTGTACAGTGTAAAGTACATTCAATGTTAAAAACATCATATAACAATACAAGCAAGCATACATAACACCAACCATCTTCAGCTGCTTCATCAATGGCCTTTCCTTCATTTTAAGGTCAGAAGTGGGGATGTTCATTGATTATTGCGCAGTGTTCAGTTCCATTCGCAACTCCTCAGATAATGAAGCAATCCATGCCTGCATGCAGCAAAACCTGGATGACATTCAGGCTTGGGCTGATAAATGGCAAGTAACATTCGCGCCACAAAAGTGCCAGGCACTGACTATCTCAAACAAGCGAGAGTCTAACCACTGCCCTTGACATTCAATGGCATTACCATCACTGAATCTTCGACTATCAACATCCTAGGGGTCACCATTGACTATAAACTTAACTGAGCAGGTCAGAGGCTGGGTATTCTGTGGCAAGTGTCTCAGCATCATAGAGACACCTTCCACTTGCCTGGATGACTGCAGCTCCAACAACACTCAAGAAGCTCGACACCATCCAGGACAAAGCAGCTCACTTGATTGGCACCCCATCCACCACCTTCAACATTTACTGCCTCCACCACCGGTACACCGTGACTGCAGTGTGTACCATCTACAAGATGCACTGCAGCAACTCGCCAAGCCTTCTTCGGCAGCACCTCGCAAACCCACGACCTCTACCACCTAGATGGAAAAGGGCAGCAGGTGCATGGGAGCACCATCATCTACAATTCCCCTCCAAGTTACATACCATCCTGACTTGGAAATATATCGCCGTTCCTTCATCATTATTGGGTCAAAATCCTGGAACTCCCTCCCTAGCAGCACTGTGAGAGTACCTTCACCATAAGGGCTGCAGCAGTTCAAGAAGGCGGCTCACCACCACCTTCTCAAGGGCAATTAGGGATGGGCAATAAATACTGGCCTTGCCGACGATGCCCACATCCCAGGAATGAATAAGAAAAAATAGAATTGCCAGTTTTTGCGAAGTCCAAAACCTTTTGACCTTTGAAACTAACACCGTCACATCAGAAACGGTGGAGGGGGTACAGCTTCTGGCAGTATCTAAAGATGGAACATGGATTCTTTATCAGTACAAAACAAGTGGAACTGTCTGTATAACAGCCTAGTAACCCATTAAATGCCTCTGGACCATTCAAAGAGGTCAAATATAGGACCTTCCACCAAGCATGTACACTTTCAGAAGATAGAAGCACCTCCCACCGAGGGATCCCCAACACATAGAAAGAGGACCTGATAGAGGAGTGTGAAATTCTAAATAGAACGGAAAAGTTTAATCCTGAGCATTACATCATATTAATCGATGACTACATGATACGGGGACATGCGTACAAACTGGTAAGAGGCACGTTTAGGACTGAAGCACATCCTCACATCAAAAGTTCCACCTGAAATGGTCTTCTGAGCAGAGCAGCAACTCTGGAGCCATTGAAGAGATAGTTGAATGCTATGATGGGGGATTGCAGCTTTGTGTGGAACAGTCAGCGAAATGGGCTACATTTGTACTTACCTTTATAAGAAACACAAGCGAGTCGAAAAAGTGGACTTCTGTTCTCAAAAAATAGATTTTTGGTGTCCGTTTACATTTCAGAAACTTTCACTGCCCACTCAAGAACTGAACCATCCACTGCAAATCCAATGGGTTGCAACCCAATCACTGATTTCAATTTTCAGACGAGATGGCTGTCGAGTGCACAGGGACGGGGCTGAAATTGTCCCTTTCCTTAAGGCCTGTTAATACTGGAAAGCAGCGGCTACGCTGCGGAGTGCAATGGCTGCCGAATTTTCGTGGACTGGCCACCATTATCAAAATTCCGCACCTGTGTTACCCGCCCCCACCGCCCCCACCACTCCGCTGCTGCCGATCCATTTGAAGTGCGTCATCACAGTGCACACCGCTGATCTACGCCCCCCCCACCCTCCACTGACGATGAAATTCCGGCGTGAAAATCTTCGGACTACCCGGCGATGCCAAAACAAGTTTTTCCCCAGTGGTCCAGTGAGGCTGAGGCCTTCTGCAATGGTGGCATGGCTCCCCTTAAAGGGGAGGACTTACTATCACTGCCGCTGCCGTCATGTTTTCTTTTGTCAGCCGACTGCCTTGTCAGCCCGACAATTATGCCCCCGGGTTTGGCCGGGCTGCCAATAGACAGCCTGGCACCCCCTCTTGGGTTCCAGGCCACTGGCCCGGCCGAAACCCTCCCTGGTGGCCCAGTGGGCCAAGCTTTAAAATCACGAAGGCTCTCGCCTTTAAGTGAAGGGGAGAGCCATGGTGATGCGGCGCCATGATGATGTCATCGCGGCGGCCACTCCGCACTGCCCACAACTTCCGCCCCCCAGGTGTTGCCAGCGTCGCATATCCACCCCCATTAAAAAGTGACTTCCGGATCCGAGAGAGAGAGAAAAAGCAGAATTTCGGTCAAGAGGCAACCTTAACCACCGCGGCAGTAAAAACACACAAACCGGGGTGGGAGCGCCCCATTTCAGGCGGGGGGCAATTTTGTTTATCCGCAAATTTATATTGAGCTTGTTTGGCGTAGTGCAAGGGGCCTCGGATGAAGAGGTCAGAGTGAGAATGGGAGGATGGAGGGCGGAGGGTGCAGTTGGTGAGAATATCCACTGGCCAAATGATATTGCTACACAGCCGAACAGCAATTGAGAGCAAGTCTGTGCGCTATAAAGCCCTGCATTGGTTGAGGCATGCAGTTAATCTGGGGATGCACACAAACTATTGTGGCACCTGAGGCAAACTCATCCCACTGCGTTCGGTGAGAACCATGATTAGGGCTTGATGAATCTTGATAACTAAGATGAATGTTAATGTTACAGTTATTGCTGCAGTCAAAGACTCCGGGTATAATTCTGAAATTAGCCGAGCAAATCGCCTGCCTGCTTTTCATGGCCGTCAATGTCGCTGTCCCTTTAGTCCCAGAATTACTCTTCTCAAGAAAAGGGCACAGACATTGATAACAGCTTCCCTCCGGGCCCAAACACAAATCTTCCTCTCTCTGTCCAGTTGGTGTCAGGAATTAATTAATAGGCAATAATAGTAATTGACTTTCAAACTCTGCCATTTATAATGGATACAATTTTCAGAAGCCGCTTAATGATTTGCAGTCATGTCATTTTTACATCATTTATTTTGCACATGTGTCCAAAGCGACCTGTTCAGCAGCAAAACAGAAAGCAGTTTACTAACTTAGAGTTACTGTCCACAGATATCTTAAATTAGGAAAAGAGAAAAAAGAGAAGGACGACAGAGGAGGCTGAGGGGAGATTTAATTGAGGATTATAAAATTATGAGGGGCCTGGATAGAGTGGATAGGAAGGACTTATTTCCCTCAGCACAGAGTTCAATAACCAGGGGGCATAGATTTAAAGTAGTTGTTAGAAGGAATAGAGGGGTATTGAGAAGATATATTCCACCCAGAGGGTGGTGGGGATCTGAAACTCACTGTCTGAAAGGGTGGTAGAGACAGAAACCCTCATCGCATTTAAAAAGTACTTGGATTTGCACTTGAAGTGCCGTAACCTACAAAGCTACGGACCAAAAGCTGGAAAGTAAGATTAGTCTGGATAGCTCTTTTACGGTCGGCATGAACGTGATGGGCCGAATGGCCTCCTTGTGTGCCATAAACTTATATGATTCTATGATCTCAGTCTGCGCCTATAACCGCCAGTCATGGTTCAAATAGATACTTGTCCAGTTCCTTTTTGAAGGGGTTAAATAAAAGATTTTGGGCTTGTTTTCTTTGGAAAAGAAGGAGACTTTGAGCCGACCTAATTGAGGTTTCAAGTTTGTGAAAGGAATTGATCTCATCTGTCTTTTACTCAGTGAGCAATAACTCTTACTTGAAAATATATGCGCCTGCACGTTGGTTGAAGTCAAGATCGGGCTCAATTGAAATGCACTCCACAGCTGAATAACCAGCAGTCTTTAACTGTCTGTGCACAGGGGTGAAGAATGATCACAATGCTGAGGTACCAGAAGCTAACTAGCACCCAGTGTCTTCAGGAGAAGAGCGGAGAAAAGTGGAGAAAAAACAATGCAAGAAACTGGTTATCTATGTTGTTGAATTTATTTTAGTCAGGCTACATCAAGAATATGATCATCAGCTGTCTTTGTTTTTCATGGTTGTGTCAGTGAGATTCCATTCTGAATTCTCACAAGTGATAAATGCCAGGAATCTTCCAGAGGTTCAATTTTCTGGTTGCAAATTACAGGTCTTATTGCTGTAATTGAAGGAAGATGAATAGTACTGGTTGCACAGTCATTGGAATTGAAGGACATTATTTTACGACTTCGGCTTCTTGTAAGGCATTAAAAAAAAAAGGCTTCCAGCAATAAAAAAATCAAGTAAGCAAAGTTGAAACCTGACCCATGAAAATAAATGTTTTTCAATATAGTTCAATGTAGTTTAAGCCCCACTCCAGGACTTGAGCCTATAATCTAGGCTGACACTTTAGTGCTGTACTGAGGTGCTGCCTTTCAAATGAAGTGTTAAACCATGACCCTGTCTGCATGTTCAGATAGACCTAAAAGGTCCCATGGCATGATATTACAACAGTGACTACAGTTCAAAAGTACCTAATTGACTGTAAAGTGTTTTGGGAAGTCCAGAGGTCATGAAAGGTGCTATATAAATGCAAATTCAGTTTCTCGTTTGAAAAAGAGCAGGGGAGTCCACATGGAATCCCGAGCAACATTTATCCTTCCGAGCACGATCAGACTAATTAGCAAGTTGCCTCATTGCTGTTGATGGGATGTGGCTGTGCATAATTCGGTTGCTGCATAACAACGGTGATCACACTTCAATGTTTAGTTATTGGCTGGGAATTCTTTTTGGGACACCCTGAGGATGTGAAAAGCACTTTCTATATGCAAGTTTTTTCTTCTTTACTTATAACGGTACAGACTAGGCATCCCTTGACGGCTCAGTGTCGTGCTGAGCTGCAGAGACCAGAAGGTTCCATTTTCGTTCCCTGGGTTGTACCAAGTTAGCCGTCCAGTCAACTGAAGCAGCGGGAGGTTAGCCAAGTAAAGGTAAAAGTAGCCAGGGTTAACAGTCGTGATCGGCAACCAGTGACCTCTGCTTGAATGTGTGTATCTGTGGATGCTGGGCGAGGGCAAGGTTGGCCCAGTGACAATGCACCCCGTGGTTGAATAGCCTGTCAATACTCATTGCCATGGCTTACAGAGAGGGGTGGAGCTAAGTTCAAAGAATTGGGGAGGGTTGGTGGGGGGGGGGGTTGGGGGAGGGGTCGAAGTCCAGGATTGGCCGCCTCGGCAGAGCTGAGTCATGACGATGTCTTCCAATACCACGCTTACGTTCGTTTTAGGCTTGAACCTGCAATGTGATCACCACCCGTGGATTTAGTTCAGTGAGTAAATTATTTGTAGACATCTTTGGCTGAGTACTGACATACAAAATGTTGACCTCAAAGTGCTTGGGGTGGGGGGGTTGCGGGGCAGGAGAGGGGTCATATTCCCCTCACGATCGCCCACTGGCTCTGCCACTGCTTAAAGTTGAGGAATGGCTATTTGGGCAAGGTCATGGAGGGCTTAATGAAGGAACATAGAAACATAGAAAATAGGTGCAGGAGTAGGCCATTCGGCCCTTCGAGCCTGCACCACCATTCAATATGATCATGACTGATCATGCAACTTCAGTACCCCACTCCTACCTTCTCTCCATATCCCTTGATCCCTTTAGCTGTAAGGGCCACATCTAACTCCCTTTTGAATATATCTAATGAACTGGCCTCAACAACTTTCTGTTGTAGAGAATTCCATAGGTTCACAATTCTCTGAGTGAAGAAGTTTCTCCTCATCTCGGTCCTAAATGGCTTACCCCTTATCCTTAGACTGTAACCCCTGGTTCTGGACTTCCCCAACATCGGGAACATTCTTCCTGCATCTAACCTGTCCAATCCCATCAGAATTTTATATGTTTTTATGAGATCCCCTCTCATTCTTCTCAAGTGAATATAAGCCTAGTCGATCCAGTCTTTCTTCATATATCAGTCCTACCATCCCGGGAATCAGTCTGGTGAACCTTAGCTGCACTCCCTCAATAGCAATAATGTCCTTCCTTAGATTAGAAGACCAAAACTGGACACAATATTCAAGGTGTGGCCTCACTAAGGCCCTGTACAACTGCAGTAAGACCTTCCTGCTCCTACACTCAAATCGTTTCGCTATGCAGGCCAACATGCCATTTGCCTTCTTCACCGCCTGCTGTACCTGTATGCCAACTTTCAATGACTGATGTACCATGACACCCAGGTCTTGTTGCACCTCCCCTTTTCCTAATCTGTCACCATTCAGATAATATTCTGACTTCCTGTTTTTGCCACCAAAGTGGATAACCTCACATTTATCTACATTATACTGCATCTGCCATGTATTTGCCCACTCGCCTAACCTGTCCAAGTCACTCTGCAGCCTCTTAGCATTGTCCTCACAGCTCACACTGCCACCCAGCTTAGTGTCATCTGCAAACTTGGAGATATTACATTCAATTCCTTCGTCTAAATCATAAATGTATATTGTAAATAACTGGGGTCCCAGCACTGAACCTTGCGGTACCCCACTAGTCACTGCCTGCCATTTTGAAAAGGACCCGTTTGATCCTACTCTTTGCTTCCTGTCTGCCAACCAGTTCTCTAACCACGTCAATACATTACCCCCAGTACCATGTGCTTTCATTTTGCACGCTAATCTCGTGTGTGCGACCTTGTCAAGAGCCTTTCGAAAGTCCAAATACACCACATCCACTAGTTCTCCTTTGTCCACTCTACTTGTTTTTCCCCACTACCGATGTCAGGCTAACCGGTCTATAATTCCCTGTTTTCTCTCTCCCTCCCATCCCAGCAGCAGTGGTTGGGGCTGAGGTGACTTCAGAATGGTGCTGGGGAATAATCTGGTTGGGAATGGGATTGATGGTTAGCGGTAGGTATAGACTGAAGTTCTCGTTACTCCATGGGACCCGATGGCTGTTGTGCTGCAGGTGCTGGACAGGGAACGGAACATTTTACGAAGACAACAGGCCGCCGATGAA
Source organism: Pristiophorus japonicus (assembly GCF_044704955.1). NCBI lineage: Eukaryota > Metazoa > Chordata > Chondrichthyes > Pristiophoridae > Pristiophorus > Pristiophorus japonicus. Next base: position 39,827,168 of record NC_091994.1, read on the forward strand.
TAGTGGAGATGTGAGAATGGGTGAATATTCTGGAGATTTGCTTAATTATCTTTGGATATCAGAGTATTTCTACAGAATTTTCCATCAAGAGAGTAAATAGGTAGGGTACCGCCCATGATAACATAGATTGTATGTGGGCTGTGGAAGGAGATTAGATGGTGAAGTAAAGTCCATGATAGAGCAAAAAGAGAGAGATAGTTGCATTTATGTAGCACCATTCACAATCTCAGAATGTCCCAAATCGCTTTACAGTCAGTGAAGTACTTTTTTGAAGTGCAATCACTGTTGTAATATAGGACACACGGCCGCCAATATGCGCACAGCAAGGTCCCACACGCAACAAGGTGATAATGACCAGATAACCTGTTTTAGTGATGTTGCTTAAGGGATAAATATTGGCCAGGACACTGGGGAGAACGCCACTGCTCTTCTTTGACATCCACCTGAGAGAGCAGACGGGGCTTTGGTTTAACATCTCTTCTGAAAGATGGCACCGCCAACGGTGCAGCACTCCCTCAGTATACACTGGAGTGTCAGCCTAGATTTTGTGCTCAAGTCTCTGGAGTGGGATTGAACCCACAACCATCTGATGCAAGAGGTGATGAGTAAGTGAGACAAATATCAAGCTTGTTGGGCTGAGCGTTCCATCATCACAATTGTTTGTGCAATACTGCATGCTTTATGTACCCATAACAATGATATACAAAGGTTTATTTTAGAAAATATTACTTTTTCTAGTATCTCTACTCATTGCATTCATATGATTCACAAAACTCACTAAACCATAAACTACTTAACATAATCTAATACGTACTATATTAATTTTTAAAAATATTATATATTAAATTTTAAGTATGTCACAGTATAAAAAAGATTTTTTTTTGCTGCAAACTACAAGTAGAATGGTAAGTTATGGTCTTTTTTTAATGGATACATTCACTGTGATGCCTGAATAAAGGTATTTTTTTAACTTAATCTTTGCCAGGCACTCAGCTGTGGCCACACCAATTTAAGTGCAGTGAATCGTGACCCAACCTTGCCTTTTTTTGAAGATTAGTTCTGGTCATTTTTAATAAGAACAAAATGCCTGGCAACTGGCGCCTCTCATAAAAACCTTTACTGGTGAGAAGGAAAATGTCCATTAAGGTCGAAGTTTTACATGTGCATAATGTATGAGGCTTAATTATATGTAGGATCACTGGTGATGTTGCATTCCAAAAATCCTATCAAAGCTGCGAAAGAAAGTTCCTTGAGTGCAGTGAGCACAAACAAATTGGACAGAGTATAAGTGTCAGCCATTCACAGCCAATGTCTCATCTTTGATCAATGAGTTGAGGCCTGTTGGATCAGGCCTTTAACCAAGTTTTAGAATAAAGTAAGACAAGGCTCCAGGTCTGGGCATAGTTACTTGATCTTAGCCTGTTCTGGTTGCTACAAGTAGCCTTGATATGCCTGGATTAGGGTAGGGAAAATAATGAGCCAGGAATTCCTGCCCTTGATCGCTACTGTATGTGTGGACACAGAAGAGCCGAGGGCCCAGGGGCAGCACGGGCCAGCCCACACTGCGATATGTGTGGGCACTAGGTCCGTCCAGCAGAGCAGGTCTTCAGCCATCCTGGTTAACCCTTGCCACTGGATAAAGGCCGAGCTCTGTCAAGCCCGTGTGGTGACTGATGTGCAACAGTGACCACACGTTAAAAAGAAATCCACGCACAGGCATTTTCCACCCACTCAATTGGAGTTCAGGTCTGGAATATCGGGTCCTTCAATGGAATATCTGTGAACTCATGTGGAAGCAAATCATCCTCGCCTAGGGACCGCCTATGATGATGTGTGGACATTGCGGGAGGACAGGATCCAGCTCGGTTGTGATGCCCTTCATGATTGAAAAGCCTGCCGGGATGCTAGACGGCAGCCAACAACGGTGGAGCTGTTCTCCAGCACGAGTATTCTCCTTTAGGAAGAGGAGGCCTCACTCTGATGAAATTAAAGCAACTATATTTTACTCTTGTAAAAGATTCCTGAACTGTCAGATGATAATGTACTGCAACAAATTATCATTTTTAATTTCACTGAAGTGAGCCACCATAACCCTGGGCAGTGAAATTATTGCTCTGAAGCACAGAATGAAACAACTTTAATTGTTAATTAGCATCTAACATTATGCTTTCAGATGTAAGTAATTTTTTAAAGTGCTTCCCAACCCCCTCAGCCCCCCTTCTCTCTGCGTGTCCATAGATCAAAGCTTAGAGCACTTGTTAAACCAGGGTTTGTCTGCTCAAATCTCACTGGGACCTTCAAATATTTTTGTCTTCATACGGATGCTGTGAAGGGGATGGGAATATTAGCTTGCTCGGCCAAGGTGGGGGAGACCACCTTTATCAGCACTGATCTTTGCGATTGCCCCTGAAGGGGCTGACTCTTACTGCGGGAAGGTCCCAAAGTCCAAGTGCTCTCCCTCTTCCTGTGGGAGCCCAGACCACAGGGCTATTGACCCGTACCTCTTACACTGCTGGCAGGAAATAATCAGTGCCAGGAACCCATGCTGAGTTGTGCCCTCCCTACTGACACTGAGGGCAATTGTAACACCCCAGCTGCAATCCTTCTGAGATAAGGTGGGAGGAAATTTTGAACTTCATTACCTGGGGGCGGGGGAGCTGGAGGAGAGAATCGCCTGCCCGTTATAGAACCCACCGCTTTCCATACCATTGAAATCACTGGGATGAAAGCTAGACAGGTTCTATAAAGGAGGACGGTCGCACCCCCAGTTACTGCCCAGGTGGCAAAGTCGAACATTACTCAAAAGCTCACTCCACATAGACTAAGGATTGGGGTTGCCAACCCTCCAGGACTGCCCTGGAGTCTCCCAGAATTGCAGATTAATCTCCAGGACACACTGCCCCGAGCGACCCAGGAGAAACATCATAAAGGCATTAAAAAAAATTGTTTCTTTTTAATTTTCTTTGAACACTTTTGTTATCAGTTATACAATTATCTGACATGGAGGAAAAAGGCTGCTGATTGACAGTGAAGAATCATCCAATCGGGTAATGAAGACTCTACTCACTTTCCAATTGGCTTAAGAAGATGGTGCACAGCGATTGTGGACATATTGGGCGACCAATGGTGGGACAGTGGGAGCGGGGCAGTTGGAAACAGGCAGTCATGTGAGGAAACCTTCAGGAATATGGTCAATCAGAGTTGGCAACCCTACCATGGCTTGAAGCTGAGACCTCTCTGGCCTGTCTTCTGCAGCACCTTCCAAACCCGCGACCTCTACCACCTACAAGGACAAGGGCAGCAGGTGCATGGGAGCACCATCTCCTCCAAGTTCCCCTCCAAGTCACAAAACATTCTGACTTGGAAATATATCGCCGTTCCTTCATCATCGCTGGGTCAAAATCCTGGAAGTCCCTCCCTAACAGCGCTGCGGGAGTACCTTCACCACACGGACTGCAGCGGTGCAAGAAGGCAGCTCACCACCACAAAATTAACTATGGCTCCAGTTGGGGGTGGTAACCTCTCTGGGGACGGACATTCTGCACCGACGGAAGCGAAATTGGGGTTACCGCTCCTTACAGGAAGTGGAGAGCAATGTCGCACGCTCCACTTCCTCTCAGGGCGGGATCAGGGTCACTATCCGGACGCATCGCGGACACTGACGCGTTTCAATGCCCCTCTACTTCCGTTAAAGGGGAGGAGTGCTGCGAGCTCTGCAGGCCCATTGATGGCCTCCTGCTTCTTCCTGGGCAGTCCCTCGGAGTCGAGGATGACTAGCTTCCACATTAAAAATGAGTTCTGAGGTGAGTGACGAATCCAATGCAGGACGTACAGTCTCTGTCACAGGTGGGGTAGATGGTGAATGAAGGAACAGGTGGGTGAGGTGCTTGGGTTGTCATGCGCTCCTTCCGTTGTTTACGCTTGGCTTCAGCTTGCTCTCGGCGAAGAGACTGGAGGTGTTTGGCGCCTTTCCGGATGCTTTTCCTCCTCTTTGAACGGTCTTGGGCCAGGTTTTCCCAGGTGTCGGTGGGATGTTGCACTTTTTCAAGGCGGCTTTGAGGGTGCTCTTGAAGCATTTCCTCTGCCCACCTGGGGCTTGCTTGCTGTGTCGGAGCTCCGAGTAGAGCGCTTACTTTGGGAGTCTCGTGTCAGGCGTGCGGAAGATGAGGCCCATCCGATGGAGTTGATCGAGTGTGATCAGTGCTTCGATGCTGGGGATGTTGGCCTGAGCGAGGACACTGATGTTGGTGCGCCTATCCTGCCAATGGATTTGCAGGATCTTGCAGAGGCAGCGTTGGTGGTACTTTTCCAGTGTTTTGATGTGTCTGCTGTAGATAGTCCATGCCTCTGAAGCATATAGGAGGGCAGGTATCACCACTGCTCTGTAGACCATGAGCTTAGTGCCGGATTTGAGGTCCTGGTCTTCAAACTCTCTCTTCCTCAGGCGACCAAAAGCTGCGCTGGCACATTGAAGGCGGTGTTGGACTTCATCATCGATGTCTTCCCTTGTTGACAGTAGTCTCTCAAGGTATGGAAAATGGTCCACTTTGTCCAAGGCCTCGTCATTGATTTTGATAATTGGGAGCCAGTGCTGCGTGGCGGGGTCAGGTTGGTAGAGGACCTTTGTCTTACGGATGTTTAGCATAAGGCCCATGCTCTCGTACACTTCGGTGAAGGTGTTGATGATGGCTTGGAATTCGACCTCCGAGTGTGTGCAGATGTCTGCGTACTGTAATTCAATGACAGAGGATGGGACGACCTTGGATCTGGTCTGGAGGCAACGGAGGTTGAACAATTTCCTGTTTGTTCTGTAGATTAGCTCCACTCCAGCGGGGAGCTTACTGAAGGTGAAATGGAGCATTACAGCAAGGAAGATCGAGAAGAGCGTTGATGCGAAGACACAGCCTTGCTTGACCCCAGTTCAAATATGAATTAGGTCTGTGATGGATCCGTTGGTCAGGATCACAGCTTGCATGTCATTGTGACAAATGTTTGAGGGCAGCCGAATTTGAGGAGTACGCTCCATAATCCGTCACGGTTGACAGTGTCGAAGGCCTTTGTGAGGTCAAAGAAGGCCATGTACAGGGGTTGATGCTGTTCCCTGCATTTCTCTTGGATTTGCCGCGCGGTGAATTGGGCGGAATCCGCATTGCGATTCTGGTAGGTGCTCTTCAGCCACAGGGAGAAGGCAATTGAGGAGGATTCCTGCGATTACTTTTTCTGTGGCAGATGGCAGGGAAGCTCCTCTGTAATTACCACAATTGGACTTGTCGCCTTTCTTGAAGCTGGTCATGATTACGGCGTCTCTGAGATCCCCTGGCATGCTCTCCTCCTTCCAGATAAGAGAAATGAGATCATGTATTCATGCTAATAGTGCTTCTCCGCCATGTTTTAGTGCTTTGATGGGGATTCCATCTGCTCTTGAGGCCTTGTTGTTCTTCAGTTGTCAGATGGTCTTTTCTACCTCATGCCAGGCTGGGGTTGTGCTGAGATGGTGGTGGGTCACATGCTGCGGGATGGAGTCGAGGGCACTCACGTCGAAGACAGAGTCTCAGTTAAGGAGATCTTCGAAGTGCTCCTTACAGCGGGCAGTGACTGCCTCTCTGTCCTTGATGAGTACCTCTCCGTTCTTGGCCAGCAGTGGGGTAGGGCCTTGGATACTTGGGCCGTAGGTGGTATTCACTGCACTAAAGAATCCTCACGTGTCGTGGTTGTCAGCTAGTTGTTGGACCTCGGCCTTCATTCGTCTGTAGAGCTGCTTTCTTGCTCTTGAGTTGTGTTTCTGTTTCCAGTTCAAGAACGCCTTGCGTTTGCGGTTTATTAGCTCCTGGATCTCCTGGTCGTTCTCGTCAAACCAGTCCTGGTGTTTCCTGGTCGAATGACTGAGTGTCTCTTCACGGGTGCTAATTATGGAGGTCTTGAGGGCAGACCAGGCACTGTGGACACACTCCATCTCTGGATCACTGGGAGTCATCAGGTTGGCAATGATTCGTTGGTTGAATAGGGCTTTCTTAGCAGGGTCTTTGAGTGCTCCAGCGTTGATTTTCCTGCGGCATTGTTTCTGTTGCCGTCACTGTTTTGGGACTACGTTGATGGTGATAACTGAGCGGATTAGGCAGTGATCTGTCCAGCAGTCGTCAGCTCCTGTCATAGCCTCCACTGGTCCACCAGGGGTGTGGGGTGGCGTGGTCACAGCCCGGCAGCGAAATAGAGAGTGCCGGGCTGCACGACCGCGGCCCGGACCCTGTAGAAGCATCGGACAACAGGCCGATTGGTGAGTGGGTTGAAAAGAAAAGATGTCAGCGTGTGGCGCAGCGCACCTCCCCTTTACGTTTCGCCCGGCGATCAGTATGCGGCCCAATTTCCGTGTGCGGCTCGCGACCCGTGAGGATGGCGCAGCGGCCTCACGGTGCGCTGCCCAATTTCCGCCGTGGGGTGAAAAGGGGTCAGTGCGCATGGTGATGACATCATCGCTGGAGGCGCAACGGCCCGGGGCACTACCAGCAGGGCTTGGCTCTATGGGATTCGCATCTCCCCTAACCCCCACGCAATTTCGCCAGTAACGCACCTTCCTCCCTCCCTGGGCGAAAACACTTTCACGCCCCATTAGCGCCACCTGTAGGTTCTAACGGAAGGCACACAACAGGGGAATTTCGCCTCCTGACTCTCGAATTGTACCTGTTTGAGCGCTTATGACAGTGCATGGTCTTAAAACAACTTGCCAGTATTGTGACTCTTACTCAGCTGCAAATAACTTGACTTGCGTGCTACTTTCTTTTAGGATGCATCAGAACGTACAATAAATTGGTCCACCCACATCTATGATGCAACCACATCAATAACCAGTGTGTTGGATTTTGATTGGCAGCTCTGAAATGGTATCTTAGCCAATCAAGCACCTCTTTTTAAAAAATAATTAAACTATTGCTCTTCAAAAATGGTCAGTGGGAGCCAGGAGAAAGATGGTGCAGTGTTTAAAAAGGATTTTTTTTCGAAGATTATGGAAAAATCTAAAAAAGATAAATTAATAAATTTAGGATAAGTAGAGAATGGAAAATCTGATAATGGGTGTATAAGGGACACAACAGGGCGAGCAGAATTACAGGCCCCTATTACTAGGTGTGACTGATCGTTCAGAAACACACAGACACACAACACAAGCCTGTGAGCACCACGGATGAAGTGCATACAGGCCATGGACAGACCCCAAGCTGTATTATAGCTACCGCTGTGCACACAAAGATTTTTTCTGATTATGTTGAAAGATGTTTTAAAAATGATATTTTAAGTTGATTAAAGACTAATATCACAATTGATGAGAATGACATTTCAAACCGCAAGATTGATAGTCAGCAGGTTCACTGATAAGTTAGACCACCGGGACAGTGCTTTTCACACAAAGGGTAGTCGGAATCTGGAACTCGATCCCCAAAAAGCTATTGTGGCTGGGAGTCAATTGAACATTTCAAAGTTGCGATTGATAGATTTTTGTTAAGCAAGGGTATTAATGGTTATGGAACCAAGGCTATGGTTATGGGATTACGGAGACGTGGCTCCAGGATAATCAGGGCTGGGAACTCAACATTCAGGGGTATTCAACATTCAACATTCAACATTCAACATTCAACATTCAGGAAGGATAGAATAAAAGGAAAAGGAGGTGGGGTAGCATTGCTGGTTAAAGAGGAGATTAATGCAATAGTTAGGAAAGACATTAGCTTGGATGATGTGGAATCTATATGGGTAGAGCTGCAGAACACCAAAGGGCAAAAAACGTTAGTAGGAGTTGTGTACAGACCTCCAAACAGTAATAGGGATGTTGGGGAGGGCATCAAACAGGAAATTAGGGGTGCATGCAATAAAGGTGTAGCAGTTATAATGGGTGACTTTAATATGCACATAGATTGGGCTAGCCAAACTGGAAGCAATACGGTGGAGGAGGATTTCCTGGAGTGCATAAGGGATGGTTTTCTAGACCAATATGTTGAGGAACCAACTAGGGGGGAGGCCATCTTAGACTGGGTGTTGTGTAATGAGAGAGGATTAATTAGCAATCTCATTGTGCGAGGCCCCTTGGGGAAGAGTGACCATAATATGGTGGAATTCTGCATTAGGATGGAGAATGAAACAGTAATTTCAGAGACCATGGTCCAGAACTTAAAGAAGGGTAACTTTGAAGGTATGAGGCGTGAATTGGCTAGGATAGATTGGCGAATGATACTTAGGGGGTTGACTGTGGATGGGCAATGGCAGACATTTAGAGACCGCATGGATGAATTACAACAATTGTATATTCCTGTCTGGCGTAAAAATAAAAAGGGGAAGGTGGCTCAACCGTGGCTATCTAGGGAAATCAGGGATAGTATTAAAGCCAAGGAAGTGGCATACAAATTGGCCAGAAATAGCAGCGAACCTGGGGACTGGGAGAAATTTAGAACTCAGCAGAGGAGGACAAAGGGTTTGATTAGGACAGGGAAAATGGAGTACGAGAAGAAGCTTGCAGGGAACATTAAGGCGGATTGCAAAAGTTTCTATAGGTATGTAAAGAGAAAAAGGTTGGTGAAGACAAACGTAGGTCCCCTGCAGTCAGAATCAGGGGAAGTCATAATGGGGAACAAAGAAATGGCAGACCAATTGAACAAGTACTTTGGTTCGGTATTCACTAAGGAGGATACAAACAACCTTCCGGATATAAAAGGGGTCAGAGGGTCTAGTAAGGAGGGGGAACTGAGGGAAATCTTTATTAGTCGGGAAATTGTGTTGGGGAAATTGATGGGATTGAAGGCCGATAAATCCCCAGGGCCTGATGGACTGCATCCTAGAGTACTTAAGGAGGTGGCCTTGGAAATAGCGGATGCATTGACAGTCATTTTCCAACATTCCATTGACTCTGGATCAGTTCCTATGGAGTGGAGGGTAGCCAATGTAACCCCACTTTTTAAAAAAGGAGGGAGAGAGAAAACAGGGAATTATAGACCGGTCAGCCTGACCTCAGTAGTGGGTAAAATGATGGAATCAATTATTAAGGATTTCATAGCAGTGCATCTGGAAAATGGTGACATGATAGGTCCAAGTCAGCATGGATTTGTGAAAGGGAAATCATGCTTGACAAATCTTCTGGAATTTTTTGAGGATGTTTCCAGTAAAGTGGACAAAGGAGAACCAGTTGATGTGGTATATTTGGACTTTCAGAAGGCTTTCGACAAGGTCCCACACAAGAGATTAATGTGCAAAGTTAAAGCACATGGGATTGGGGGTAGTGTGCTGACGTGGATTGAGAACTGGTTGTCAGACAGGAAGCAAAGAGTAGGAGTAAACGGGTACTTTTCAGAATGGCAGGCAGTGACTAGTGGAGTGCCGCAAGGTTCTGTGCTGGGGCCCCAGCTGTTTACATTGTACATTAATGATTTAGACGAGGGGATTAAATGCAGTATCTCCAAATTTGCGGATGATACTAAGTTGGGTGGCAGTGTGAGCTGCGAGGAGGATGCTATTAGGCTGCAGAGTGACTTGGATAGGTTAGGTGAGTGGGCAAATGCATGGCAGATGAAGTATAATGTGGATAAATGTGAGGTTATCCACTTTGGTGGTAAAAACAGAGAGACAGACTATTATCTGAATGGTGACAGATTAGGAAAAGGGAAGGTGCAACGAGACCTGGGTGTCATGGTACATCAGTCATTGAAGGTTGGCATGCAGGTACAGCAGGCGGTTAAGAAAGCAAATGGCATGTTGGCCTTCATAGCGAGGGGATTTGAATACAGGGGCAGGGAGGTGTTGCTACAGTTGTACAGGGCCTTGGTGAGGCCACACCTGGAGTATTGTGTACAGTTTTGGTCTCCTAACTTGAGGAAGGACATTCTTGCTATTGAGGGAGTGCAGCGAAGGTTCACCAGACTGATTCCCGGGATGGCGGGACTGACCTATCAAGAAAGATTGGATCAACTGGGCTTGTATTCACTGGAGTTCAGAAGAATGAGAGGGGACCTCATAGAAACGTTTAAAATTCTGACGGGTTTAGACAGGTTAGATGCAGAAAGAATGTTCCCAATGTTGGGGAAGTCCAGAACCAGAGGTCACAGTCTGAGGATAAGGGGTAAGCCATTTAGGACCGAGATGAGGAGAAACTTCTTCACCCAGAGAGTGGTGAACCTGTGGAATTCTCTACCACAGAAAGTAGTTGAGGCCAATTCACTAAATATATTCAAAAGGGAGTTAGATGAAGTCCTTACTACTCGGGGGATCAAGGGTTATGGCGAGAAAGCAGGAAGGGGGTACTGAAGTTTCATGTTCAGCCATGAACTCATTGAATGGCGATGCAGGCTAGAAGGGCTGAATGGCCTGCTCCTGCACCTATTTTCTATGTTTCTATGTTTCTATGTTTCTAAGGCGGATAGATGAAGTTAAGATAGAGAATGGTGACAGCAGGCTCAACGAGCTGAATGGTCCACTCCTGTTCCGATGATGCATAACCACAAATACAGGATATAGTAGTGAGTAGGAGTCAAAGGGCGCTATATTATAAGCACAGGGTAATCTGGAGCTCACTGGAAATGATTGCACCTATAGTTAATTGGCCGAAAGGACATTTTTAAATGGGAAAGAAAAGGAATTTTGTGAATGAGCTGTAGTCTGAACAAGAAAGGGTGAGATGTTTATATTCATTTACAGAAACAAGTCAAGTGGTTCCTTGCTACATTTGTTCATGGAAAGAAAAATAATCCATTCACTCAAGGAATTCCTAAATAATTCTGACAACCTCTGAGGAAGTGAGAAAAATTCTGAATTTCGAGAGTCCCCCCCAGAGCCTGTTTAATCACACACAGTTACATTTGGAAGCATGCACAGGAAACCATTAATATTATACAGGAGAAAACATGCTGATGGTTAGAGCAGCCCGCTAGTACCCCTCGCTCTTGTGGCCATTCTGTACGCGTGAGCCTGAACAGGGAATGCTGGCTGTCTGACCTTTGAGTATCACAGCCAAGCCCAAGACATCCACACATATATGAAAAAGAGCCGATATTGGGCACTGATTTTGGCTGACTTTTGTTCCACCTAGCTCTGAGGCAAATCGTAGTGCCCCTTACATGGCCCCTCCTTTTTTTAACCGTTCTTCTTCATTTAAAATGTGTTCCCTCCCCTCAGCATTCTGACTTTCACATACACGCACGCTCCATACTTTGCAAGCAATGTTCCTGTTCATTTATTTTTAGGTGTGTGACCCCTTTAAGGGACCGTGCGGCCCATTCCAAATACTGCGCCCTGGATGACGACTACACAGGAGGTCCAGAGATCTGCGCAGCTTAAAGGAACATTGTTTGTGAGATAACGGTACACAGGATGAGCGGGGGTGAAAGTCACCTCGGGCGGTGACACAAAACGGGTGATAGCTTATCAACTGGCTAGTTTACACTCCGCCCAGTTGAAGTCGATGGAAAAGATCGGGCGAGTGTAAAACGAGCTGTCGATAGACTATTGTTTATCCTGCGCTGCCGCCAAGGCTGAATTTCACCCTTATCGACTCTTGCTTTACTATAATGCTACAAGGTGTGGAGCAGCCCCATGTGTGTGTGAGAAAGTCAGAGGCCGAGAAATTTGTTTGCCCCCGAAAACAGGGGCGGGGGGATCGTACAGCGTGATCACCTTGTGCTCTTTCAAAGGAATCCAGGCAGCACGCGGACTTCATGCTGCCTGTTGATTAGCATGACTGCAACGTTCAGCCCAGGGCTGAACCCGCTGCTGAGTGGCTGAACACTCAGCAGGGGGCCCAAGTACGTTCAAGGCTATCACCAATGAAAACTAGCCTACACTTCTTAAAGGCAGTCTGCACCTCTTAAAGGGGAGGTGAATTCTGCCTTCAGCAGCTCATTGACTGGCTGGGGAAGAGAGTGAGAGAAGGAACAAACAACAATGATGTGACAACAGGGGAGGGAGCGTGTGCCAAGGCTCTCCAATGTAGCATTGGAGGCCTTGGTGCAGGGGATCAACTCGAAGAGAGAGGTGCTGTTATCACAAGGGGCTCTCCAGGTAAATGTGCAAAGTCTATTGGGAGCAGCCAGCTGCTGTGGTGAATGTCAGCAGTTTAGCCTTGAGGACCTGGACACAGTGCAGAAAGAAATTTAATGACCTTAGACAAGTATTTAAGGTCAGTGAATTCATCCTCAAATGCCATATTCCAACATCTACACCACTAGCCTCACACACTGCTCAATGCACAATACCTCCATCACTCACCTACCAACGATCTCTAGCAATCACCACTCATACCTCACAATCATAGCTTCACTTCACTCTCACACTCGCCACTGCTGCTAGACTCACACCCACATCTCACAGCTTGCACACACAAAGTCAGCTATTCAACCATGTCAGGTATATCAGCCAAACACGTTGCACCGCACTCACAGACACAATTCCTTTTCTCTTGATGGAAAAGGTGGCTCACAACCGGTGCCAGCTGGACCTATCCGACGGGGGACAGGCACACCTGCATAACCTGACCCCGATAGAGGAGACGGTGCTGCCCATCCTTGGCAGGGATGGCTGAGCCCTTGACCAGCGGCGGGGCTGAAAGAATGCAAGATGCCGGTATCCTCATACATTATCCTCCTTCTCACGTCCCACTTCCCCCTCATCCCACAATCTGTTCTGATTTACAATCTGCACACGGTGTAAGCACACACCTCTTGCTTTCCCCCACTCCCCTCACCACAACCCTACCCCTGTGTCTTCCTCATTTCAGGGGCCCAAGAAATCCAACCTGGCCAGCCAGTGGTTGAAGAAGAAGAGGGAGAGGAGAGTGAAGAAGAAGAAGAAACACCGTCACTTGTCCTGACAGTAGCATCCACCAACTCAGATACTGTCACTTCACGGAGTTTAACGGATACCTTAGAGATAGGCTCTGCGTGTGATCAGTCACCAGAATGGGTGGGCTGCAGCCAGGGCAGGGAAAGGAGGGCAATGTTGTACATGAGTTCTGCTCCAGAGGACTTTGATGGGCTGGCCTACAGAAGAACGTTGGTGGATATGCACAACAACATGCTTGATGCAATGGCAGGTCTGCCAGAAAGCCTGAGTGCAATGTTAAGGAGCATGGAGGAGTCCGGCACCAACTTTGCGCAGGGCCTGCATGGAGCTTGGAGCCCATGATTTCCAGCATGGAAGGGCTGGGCAGATCCATTCGCACACTTGTGGACCCGACCGTGATGCAGCGTCTGATGGCCGATATCTCAGCTTCCATTGTAGCACCAGCAGAAGCCACCCAATGTCTGAGTGCTGCAGTGGAACTTCAGATTGAAATCATTCAAGCTCAGACTGCTCTCAAGCAGGCTCAGCGTGCTGTCACGCAAGCTCAGACCCTGCCATCGTGGCTGCGTTTACCAGTGTGGAAAAGGACTTGCAAGGTATCACAGCAGTCCGGCATTCTGTTCTCCAACAGATGACCAGTGCCCTTCCTGTTGCCTGTCAGCCAGGCAGTACAGATTGCTGCTGCCCATGCCGAGGTGGTGCAGTCTGAAGCCAGACTTTCTCGGCCCAGAGATGCTCGAGGTCGTCCTGCAAGGCCATCTGAAGTCTCCCCCACTGAAAGTCTGCAGCCTATCACCAGCCGTGCTGCAGCCACTGGGGTAGTACTGCATAGGAGCACTAGGTCAGGCAAAAGCACACTGAAGACAGGGTACTAAACGAATGCATAAGGGTGATTCGTTGACTTTGCTATGTAATATTGGATGGATTGGTGTAGAAAGTTGGATTGGAATATTTATTTTATGATGGCTTTTGTTTCAACATTGTGGCTAAGAGCACACTGTGATGGTCAGGATCAGAGGGGAGGTAAGGTGTGGGGACTATTGCTGAATGGGGAATTGGGGTTGCCCGCTTTCAGATGATTCGATCGCGGATACCCGCAGCAGAAAGGGGCTGTCTGGACTGCCTCCTCCCTTCCACTTCCTCCTCCTGTTCCTCCTCCTTAGCTGGTCACCGTATGCCTGGTAGCAAGGGCTGTGCCCTCATAATGGCGAGGTTGTGGAGCATGCAGCAGACCACGGCGAATCTTGTGATGTACTCTAGTGAGCACTTCAGAGCGGTCCAGGCAGCGGAAGCCTTGTTTAAGCACGCTCTATCAGATTCCATGTGGCAGCATGGGTCTGATTGTACGCATGCTGCTCGTGGGTGGTTGGGTTGCAGAGCGGAATCATGAGCCAGGTGGTCAGCGGATAGCCCTTGACGTCCAGTAGCCACCCTCTGGTGACCGAAGGAACAAGAGACTGATGCAGAATAAAATCATCATGACTGCTGCCAGGATAACGGCCATTCACCGTCATGGTGTGCTGAGCATGGTCGCATACCAACAGCATTTAGATGCGGCCCCCGTAAAACCAGGTGTGTGTAGTTGATGGCGCCTGGCACCATGGGGAAGCCGGCTATCAAGGTAAAGACATGTGCACGCTCCGCCTGCTTCTCTCTGGTCAGAGAGATGACAAACATATCCTCTCTTCTGGCACGAAGAGTGTCTGTCACCTTTCTTATGGAGCAGTGGACGGCTAATGGGACATGTTACAGATGTCGCCTGCTCCAGCCTGGAAGGATCCCGATTTTCGCGCGAGGAAATTCAGGCAAACAGTCGCCTTCACAGCCACTAGCAGTACTGTCCTTGCCCCGGAGTGAGGCTGCAGGTCTGGTTGCAAGAGGTGGCAGAGTTCTGTGAGCACTTCCTTCTTAAAGCGCAGAAGCCTCACACACTACTCCTGGCTCAGGCTGAGCTAAGAGAATTGCGCCTGGAACACCCTTGGTGGGTACCGCCTCCTGCTGAGAGCCCTTCTCCCTCCGCCCCCCTCCTTATCCCTCTGCGAGCAGCTTGTCCTCTTTGCTGCCTCTGCTCCATTTCTCCGTCATCTGCAGGCCAAGGGGGGATGACAACTACAGCCCCCATGACTGGGAGCAAGTGGTCTGACTAGGACCCTTGAAGTCAGAAGCAAGGCCTGCTCCACTTGCAGCACCACTCCCTGTCACCTCACCAACTTTAAACAACTAAACACTTCCACAAACTAACACAGAGCCAGTAAAAAGGAATCAGCCACTAACTAAAGTAGGTGATGATCCATTTAAATAGCACTAGTGGAGGGCCCTTCCTGCTGCTGAACACATGTTCAGTTGTGTGAGGTGTAGACAGGGCATTAGCTCCAGCTTTGAGGATGAAAAAGGCAGCGCTGGTGTCAAATTCGGGTTGCATGCTGATTGACGTCACGATCTGCTGATTCAACGTACTTCCAGCGCACGCTCCTGACGCTTGCCCTACCGCCCTCACCAAGATGGCGTCCGGCATGGCACGCACCAGAAATGTACGCATGCGGCGCGGATGCCATTTTCGTCACAAAACGGCACCCGTGGCGCCACAAAATCGGGCGCTATGGAACCGAATTTCAAGCCAAGAATATTTAGAAGTATAAATAAGCGAACACATTTGTTTCGCAGTGTAGCCCCCCTGCACTGCCCACGAGCAATCCACCCAATTATTGTCTCCAATGTATCCATTTATTCTCCTGGCGGATAGTCCTGCTTAAATTATCCCTGAACCCAAAAGGTTATGAGTAAATCTTCAGAATATTCATCTCTCCTCACATTTCCACTGTTCAAACCTGGCGTCCTTTTTGTCAACAACATTCCCTCCGCACCCCACAGCACAATGTTCCATGAATACTTGAACATTTCCATTTGTACATATCTCGATGATCTATACTTCTCTATTTGCTTTTTTTTGAAGGAGTTGGAGCCAGTACTTATGGTTCTTTTTAAATTAGGAAACCTAAGGCCAATCGACAATGTCACCAAGATTGAAAAAGGAAGTGAGAAATTAAGAAGAAGAACATGACAGATGACTTACTTAAATAGATATTTGGCTGAGAGACTGTTCCCAACAGACTACTTTATATTGCTGAGAGTTAGTTTAGTCAATCTTTTGCCGGGGAGACTCCGGAGATAGTTTTACATCAAAGGCGACACTTGCTGTAGGAAAGAAGGAGGAAGAAGTGTGACTGATAAATTTGCTCGGCTCTGCAAGGAATTAACCTCCTGTCACCTGTCACCAAACTGTGTTGATTGGGGTCCTTGACCCCCAAACGCCTCACCCTTCTTGCTGTAGGAGCTTTTGTAGCGGAGAATAACCCTGGTGTGATCGTGTTTGTACTGACAGAATGGAGCTGTCACTGAGAAATTTTGTGGCAACGTAGAACATATTTCAGCTATCGAGAAGCTACTGTATTGTAATCTGCATATTACACCTCGTAATTTAAAGACTCTGTGTACGGAGATTTAAAATGTTTCAAAGATTAAAACTTATGTATTTGGGGGGGAAAAATAACTAAATCTCTTCCTGCAACATAAATCAGAAAGTAAAAGGACTCCTGAAGTTTAATGGATCATAAGCTGCTTATCAAAGCTTTATACATTCCTGTCAGGGGATTGAGTCAGACTGTAACACTCATCTTGGTCTAATACCCTGTTCATCTATAGCAAGGGCCGAGTGCACCTTACAAAATATATACTGAAAGGTTGATAATGGACACTAGCCAATTTGGAACTCATGCAAATCTGACCAGCAAAGTCCAGCTTTTATCTCCATTCAATGCTGTGTTAGCTGACCTTAACTGCCGTAGCAGCAAGGGAACTAGAATTGACCGCAGTAACACAGAGCTAGGGAGAGGGGAAAAATCAGCCATGGTTTTAACTCCTGTTTGCTATCAGGTGACTTGTGCTATTTAGATGTCTAGCGAGAGCAGGATCAGGACAGGTTGTGATGCCCGCCATGGTCAAATAGTCTGATGACACTGATGGGGAGACATTTTACGTGTCGGCACCTTCCACCACGAATGTTCAGGAAATTGTTTCCAATATACGTTTCCAGCAGGCGAGATTCCCTGCTAGGAGTGTAGACTTGTAACGTTACCACTACATGGGCATTTGATGCTCCGATGGTGCTCGCAGGCCGGGGGCCGCTCAGCCTCCTGGAGCAGGCCGGGGAGCGGAAGGAGCAGCGTGGCGGTGTACCACTCCAGGGAGCAGCACGTGCTGAAGCAGGAGAGCAATGGCAGTGAAGAGGGATGTCATCAAGGTCCAGGTCGGTGATTGGAGCGTGGGCAGGTACAGCAGGAGCGGCGAGGTCGGGGCGAAGGATCGGCGAGAGATTGTAGAGCGACGTGATCGGGCCCAGGAGAGGCGCGAGTTCGGGCCCAGAAGAGGCGAGGGCCCAGGGGCAGCACGGGCCAGTCCACACTGAGATATGTGTGCGCACTGGGCCCGTGCAGCAGAGATGGTCTCCAGTCATCTTGGTTAATCCTTGCCACTGGACCAAGACCTAGCTCTTTCAAGCCCGTGTGATGGCTGGTGTGCAACGGCCACCACACGCTAAAAAAATCCACAGGCATCTTCCAACCTTCGGGATTTAGTTCGGGAATTGGAATATTAGGTCCTTCATTGAAACACCTGTCAACTTTTTGACGTGGAAGCAAGTCATCCTCGATTCGAGGGACTGCCTATGATGATGATGAGTGGTTGGAAGGCAGGAGAGATGAGGTGTCGGATGCCGTCTGGCCCCTATGGGATTATACCGTAGTATGAGTCAGCACCTTTAGAAAACAAGGGATACAATAATTGAGCAAAGTAAGGATGGGAAATTGTAAGTTGCCAGTTACAAGACAGTGTACATCACCATTGCACCACATGTTAGTAACGAAAGCGCAGTGTCTCAGCACAATGACGGATTTCAACACAGCTTAGATCATCACATCAAGGGCCCGAAATTCAGCACCGCTGGAAAGCTGGTGCTCCCCCCCACATTTTTGTGGCCATTAGCACCAAAATTTTGTCGTGGCTGGGCCATCCCATATTCAGCTCTAAAAGTGAACAAATGGGGTCCAGCGCTAATGAACCCTTCCAAAGTGGATTTTTCAGTGGTGTGGCTGTCTTAATTTGAGCGTTATCACCACTGAGGAATTCAGCATGCAGATAAGGGTTTCTGGCAGGGTTTGCAGCAAGGCCCTGAGGGAGTAAGGAGGTTGGAAGGAGGATGGAAGGAGGGCTGGTGTAAGAGGTGCAAGGAGAGCCAACAGGTTCACTGATATGGAGCTGGAGACACTGATGGACGGTGTGGAGGACAGAAGAAGACTGCTGTTTCCTGACGTGGGGAGACCTGGCAGACAGGCAGTACATAATGCATGGAGGGAGATTGCAGGGGAGGTGTCAGGCACCTCCATATATGTGAGGGCGCACCCTCCCGGGAGAATGCTAGCCAGTTTGCACCCTGCCCTTCCAGGGTGGCAGTGGGTCGAGTGGGTCGACGCTTCCTAGCTCTGGGACGATGGGGTTCCTCCTTCTCCTCCTACGCCTCCTCCTCCTGCGCCTCCTCCTCCTCAGGTGGTACTGCTGGCTCGATCTCCAGCGGCTGCCCCCTCATGATGGCCAGGTTGTGCACTAATAATTAATAAAACTATATGAAAAAATCGATTGGCCACCGCGGTCGTGTACTTTTCCCTCCCTGAACCATATTCAGCTCGGGGGAGGATTTGAGCGGTGTTCACTTCTGCCGGAAACAGCGCGGTGAAGCCGCTGTAAAGGAAGGTTTCCAGCGGTGAGCTCTGCAGCCTGCGGATCGCTGGAAAGGGACTACCACAGCGAAATTCATCGAGGGAAAGGTAGGACATTTTCCGGCAGTACCCCCGCAAGGTTTTCGATGTGGTGATCGAACGTGACACCGCTGGGGCCCTTTGGTAGGTAAAAAGTTTTATTACTTATTATTGTTTTTATTTCATTTTCCAGCATGTGCCAAATTTATCTTTTCATATAGTTGTATTAATTGTTTTGGCTGCATTAAACCCGCTGAGTGCTGCTCAGAGGTTTGCACATACCCCTGTACTTTTGTACAACTTTCAGGTCTGACTCTTTAGTGGAGGCCTTTGGGCTGCAGAGAACTGCTTGGCAGGGTTCACCCTGAGGATGGGAGTGTTGGGAGGGTAGCACCTGGTACACCTGGTCAGAAGCAGGGCGGCACGCAAGAGAAGGCATCACCGTTAGCACTGTGCAGACAGGCAGCGGGCAAGGGAGGCAGCAGCCATGATTCTGTGCCAGACCAGTGTGCCCACCGTCTTCACCGGCCCGAATCAGGATTGCGGTTGGCTGCTTTGGGACAGGGGATATCCCCTGACAACTTGGCTGCTCACTTCTCTGCGGAACCCCAGGACTGCACCACAGCATGCATACAATGACGCTCGTTGTGCCCCCAGGTACATCATCGAGCGGTGCATAGACATCCTTAAGCAGAGATTCCAGTGCCTGAACTGCTCTGGTGGCACCTTGCAGTACTGTTCTCAACGGGTCTCCATAATCGTCGTGGTCTGCTGCATGCTGCACAACCTGGCCATAATGAGGGGACAGCTACTGGAGGTCAAGCAAGCAGTACCACCTGAGGGGGAAGAGGAGAAGGAGGAGGCACCGGAGAAGGAGGCACAGGAGGAAGAGGAGGAGGATACCTGTCATCCCAGTGCGAGAAGGCGGTGACCCATCGCCACCCTGGAAGGGTCGGGTGCAGACTGGGAGGGTGCGTCCTGACATATATGGAGGTGCCTGCCACCTCCCCTACAATCTCCCTCCATGCAATATGTACTGCCTGTCTGCCAGGTCTCCCCACGTCAGGAAACATTCTTCTTCTGTCCTCCACACCGTCCATCGGTGTCTCCAGCTCCATATCAGTGAACCTGTTGGCTCTCCTTGCACCTCTTACACCAGCCCTCCTTCCTCCTCCCTCTCCCAGACCAAACCCTGGTCTTTAAAAAGGCCCGGGAGCAGCTGGCTCATTAGAAACCCATGCTGAATTTCTCAGTGGTGATAACGCTCAAATTAAGACAACCACACCGCTGAAAACTCCACTTTGGAAGGGTTCATTAGCGCTGGAACCCATTTGTTCACTTTTGAGGCTGAATATGGGGTAGCCCAGCACGAAAATGTTTTGGCGCTAATGGCCACAAAAAGGTGGGGGGGGAGCAGCAGCTTTCCAGCGGTGCTGAATTTCGGGCCCCTGGTCTGCTTGGCTCAGTTGTGGACCAGATAGTGCAGATACCCAGCAGAGCGCGAGGGGAGCAGCTCACCGATTAGTAGTCTTATTGACTCTGACCTGAGAAATACACATCGATTTTTCTTTCTTTGATCACAGTCTTTTACAAATGCTGCTGTGCAGATTGAAATGGATTCCTGCGTTAAGTAATGTTTGGATGATTAATGGTCTTTCTATAAGCTCACGTTATTATATTGTTATTTTTTTAACTTACTTACCCACTATTAAATGTAGAATACTATTCCGCTCTATCTCACTTTATAATAAAACACCAGTAGTGTTTACTTGTGTCCTTAATAACATTCAGTGCCTTTCGTTTCACAGAAAGCTCAGGGTTTGTTTACATGTACTTTTTAAGAAGCCCAAGTTTCAAGCTCCTCCCAATGGCTCTATGATATTGTGTCACACAGACCAAGAAACATTAGGTTCACTCACTGGTCTATGCTGAGTGAGATGATGTGAGCTATGTGGTGGTGGGGACACTACAACTAACCTCAATGTCTCTGAACTAGAAAGGGAAAATTGATCAGGCAGTCTTCCTGCTCCTTAACCCAGAATAGTTGCAAATTATTTTGTTGTTTATTGGTATGAGAAGTGATAGGGATTGGATTAAATGTCCATGCGAGAACTGTATTCTGTTCATTCATGTGTTCTATGTAAAATACACCAGTTTGTTGGCGCACAGTCAGCCTTAACTCACTCCAATGGTTTTCAGACTGCTTTCTGCCAAGACACATGGCAGCACGTGGGAGATGGTAACATCTAATTCATGGAACAAGGCTTCTCTGTTACAACCTCTTAATCACACTCTCAGTTAACTAGATGTTGGGCAGTAAAGGTGCACTCCTGATCGTAGGCTACGGGGAGACCACTCACAGGAGTGACCAGCAATACTGAGCCCAGGAAAATATCGACTGCAGATCTGGGAAATTTGGATCCTTGCAGCATCTGATCTGGAAGTGTTTAATGCCAACACTGAGTGCCTGGAATGGAAAAGTGATCCATCTCATTAATATTATAGTCTATAACACAATTAAATATCTTGTTTAGGAATTCAAATAAACTGAAGATGAATAAACTGTCATCCCAATAGACACCAACATAACATAATGCCATTCTTGTCTATTTATAATACAGCAGCCATTTAACCCTCTTAAATTATTTCTTATCTCCATGAGCACTATTCATTACATATCCCTGAAGTGTTGATTTGTGTCATCACATGAGTTAAGAAGGGAAAGCTTGACACTTGAATGGTGAGGGCATAGATTGATGTTTGAGTGGAGAGAGGTTGGGCCACTTTTGTGAGTTGAGAAGGGATGGGCTGGTGTTTGAATAGAGAGGGCGATGGGTTGGTGTTTGAGGTGAGGGGGGTGGGGTGGGTATTTGAGGTGAGGGGTATGGCTTGGTGTTTGAGGTGAGGGGGATGGAGTGGTGTTTGAGGTGAGTGGGATGGAGTGGTGTTTGAGGTGAGGGGGATGGGGTGGTGTTTGAGGTGAGGGGGATGGGATGGTGTTTGAGGTGAGGGAGTGGGGTGGTGTTTGAGGTGAGGGGGATGGACTGGTGTTTGAGGTGAGGGGGGTGGAGTGGTGTTTGAGGTGAGGGGGATGGAGTGGTGTTTGAGGTGAGGGGGGTGGAGTGGTGTTTGAGGTGAGGGGGATGGGGTGATGTTTGAGGTAAGGGGGATGGAGTGGTGTTTAAGGTGAGGGGGTGGAGTGGTGTTTGAGGTGAGGGGGGTGGTGTGGTGTTTGAGGTGAGGGGGGTGGGGTGGTGTTTGAGGTGAGGGGGGTGGGGTGGTGTTTGAGGTGAGGGGAAATAGTGTGGACCCTTTGTCAAAATGGGACAATTTACATTTTCTTTATAGGACATGGCAAGTGAGGAACACAGAACAATGGCTACAAACAGGCTGATATGCTGACTACAATCTATTTTTATATAAAATGTTGAGAGTTTCTGTCATAATTCAGATGGCCATTTATGGTATTTGACAAATTGGGTTGGATAAGTTAAGGATTAATGGATGTTTTTGAAATTATGAAAGGTTTTGATAGGAGAAATAGTGAAAGATTATTTTCACTGATTGGAAGGGGCAGAGAATCAGGAATATCACCAGAAGAATGAAAGCGAAGTTTGAAAATGTTTTTCGCAGAGCTTTATTAGAACGTGGAATGTTTAAGTGGCTATTGAGGCAGAGACTCTGACCTCATTTAATAGGAACTGGATAAGTATTTAGAAAGGAAGAATATAAAATGACATGGGGACAGGACAGGGAAATGGGAGTAGAGTAGGTAGCTCTGGTTGAAGGACAAATGCTCAGTGGCCTTCATCTCAGTCAATTTCTGTGATTTTCTAAGAAGACATCTTATTGAATTTTTTGGATTATTATTACTTCACTTTTTCTTCATTGAAATGATCTCATATCTGCCTCTGGCCATGATGGATCCTCAGAGAAAAGAATAGGCTGATGTTGGTGCTCCATCAATTTAACCCAGGATTAGCAAATTGGGGCTCAATTTTCGTATGGTGGGGCTGGTTCACTCAGTCTTCCATCCCATAAATTCTTTGCTGAGTTATGCTAGGATTTGATTCCATGGATGATGGCTATTATTGTGTTCCTAACACAGATGAGACTGTACACAGGGAGGTTAAAGTAACAGTGACCTCAGTCTTTATTAAGACACTCTAGAGTCAGGAACAGGCCTTAAGGGCCAGCTTATATACAATGCTCCCAAGGGATGCTGGGATTCCTTGGGACTTCAGGGGATGCACTTCCTGCTGGTGGAACATGGGAGTGCATGCTTTACAGATACATAACATCACTCCCACCCCAAAGTCAAAGTGAAAACTATTTACAAGGTGAGGCGGTCGGGAGCCTTTCTTTCCCTGGTGGACCGCTTCGGTACAAATGTCTGTTCTGGTGTGTTGGCTGTGCCCTCGCTGGGCTGGCGTGTTGTTGGCTCTGCAGGGCTGCTGGGTGAGCCTGGCCTTGCTGGGCTGTTGGGCGTGATGAGTTCGATTTCCTGGTCCGGGGTGGTGTCATTGATCCTTTGGGTCTGTGTTATAGGCTCGAAAAAGGTGGTGCCTGCTGTGGGTTGTTCAGGGCAGTCTGTGAACCGCAGCCTCGTTTGGTCCAGGTGCTTTCTGCAAATTTGTCCATTGTCTAGTTTGACTACAAACCTCCTACTCCCTTCTTTAGCTATCACCGTGCCCGCGATCCACTTGGGAACATGTCCATAATTTAGCACATATACAGGGTCATTCATATCAATTTCCCATGACACAGTGGCGCGACCATCGTTTACATTTTGTTGCTGCTGCCTGCTCTCTACCTGATCATGTAGGTTGGGGTGGACCAGCGAGAGTCTGGTTTTAAGTGTCCTTTTCATGAATAGCTCAGCCGGGGGCACCCCTGTGAGCAAGTGGGGTCAAGTGGGAGTACTGGTAGCTGAGCAGTACTCGGGATAGGTGGGTTTGGAGTGAGCCTTCTGTGACTCGTTTAAGGCTCTGTTTGATTGTTTGTACTGCCCGCTCTGCCTGCTCATTGGTGGCTGGTTTAAACGGGGCCAAGGTGACATGTTTGATCCCATTGCGGGTCATGAATTCTTTAAATTCGGCACGAGTGAAATATGGCCCGTTGTCACTGACCAGTATGTCAGGCAGGCCGTGGGTGGCAAACATGGCCCTCAGGCTTTCAATGGTGGCAGTGACGGTGCTTCCCGACATTATTTCACATTCAATCCATTTTGAAAAAGCATCCACCACCACCAGGAACATTTTACCGAAAAACGGGCCCGCATGGTCGACATGGATCCTCGACCATGGTCTGGAGGGCCAGGACCACAAACTTAGTGGTGCCTCTCTGGGCATGTTGCTCAACTGAGCACACATGCGGCATTGCCGTACACAGGACTCGCTAAGTCAGAGTCGATACCGGGCCACCACACGTGGGATCTGACTATCGCTTTCATCATTACTATACTCGGGTGTGTGCTGTGGAGATCTGAGATGAACGTCTCCCTGCCCTTTTTGGTTAGCACTACGCAGTTACCCCACAACAGGCAGATTGCCTGAATGGACAGCTCGTCTTTTCGCCATTGGAATGGCTTGATTAGCTCTTGCATTTCAACGGGGATGCTGGCCCAGCTCCCATGCAGTACACAGTTTTTTACTAAGGACAGCAGAGGATCTTGGCTGGTCCAAGTCCTAATCTGGCGGGCCGTGACAGGTGATTTATCATTTTCAAATGTTTCCATGACCATCAACAAGTCTGTGGACTGCGCCACCATCAACAAGTTTGCAGGCTGCGCCATTTCCACCCCCGTGATGGGCAATGATAGCCGACAGAGCATCCGCACAGTTCTTGGTGCCTGGCCTGTGACGGATGGTATAGTTATACGCTGATAGCGCGAGTGTCCACCTTTGTATGTGGGCTGAGGCATTAGTATTTATCCCCTTGTTTTCAGCGAACAGGGATATGAGGGGCTTGTGATCGGTTTCCAGCTCAAATTTGAGGCCAAACAGGTACTGATGCATTTTCTTTACCCCGAACACACACGCTAATGCCTCTTTCTCAATCATGCTGTAGGCCCTCTCGGCCTTAGACAAGCTCCTGAAGACATAGGCGACAGGTTGCAACTTCCTCACAACGTTAGCTTGTTGTAATACACACCCGACTCCGTACGACGATGCATCACATGCTAACACAAGTCTTTTACACGGGTTATACAATACAAGCAGCTTGTTGGAGCATAAAATGTTTCCGGCTTTCTCAAAAGCAATTACTTGTTTTTTTCCCATATCAAGTTCTCACCTTTGCGCAATAACACATGTAGGGGCTCCAAGAGGGTGCTTAACCCCGGTAGGAAGTTACCAAAATAGTTGAGGAGTCCCAGGAATGACCGCAGCTCTGTGACATTCTGTGGCCTGGGCGCGTTCCTGATAGCCTCTGTCTTGGCGTCTGTGGGCCGAATGCTGTCCGCCGCGATCTTTCTCCCCAAAAACTCCACATCTGTTGCCATGAAGGCGCATTTCAACCTCTTTAGCTGCAGCCCTACGTGATCCATTCGCTGGAGGACCTCCTCCAGATTTTGTAGGTGCTCGACGGTGCCCCGACCCATGATCAATATGTCATCCTGAAAAACCACCGTGCGTGATACCAACTTGAGTTGGCTCTCCATGTTTCTCTGGAAGATTGCTGCAGCCGACCAAATTACAAATGGGCATTTGTTGTAGATAAACAGTCCCTTGTGCGTTTTGATGCAGGTGAGGCCCTTCGATGATTCCTCCAGCTCTTGCATCATGTAGGCTGAAGTCAGGTCGAGCTTGGTGAACGTCTTGCCTCCTGCCAGCGTCGCAAGTAGGTCATCTGCCTTAAGTAGCGAGTATTGATCCTGTAGCGAGAAACGATTAATAGTTGCTTTATAATCGCCGCAAATCCTGACCGTGCCATCACTTTTGAGTACTGGAACAATTGGGCTGGCCCACTCGCTGAATTCCACTGGGGAGGTGATGCCCTCGCGTTGCAACCTGTCCAGCTTAATATCCACTCTCTCCCTCATCATGTGAGGTACCGCTCGCGCCTTGTGGTGAATGGGTCATGCCTCTGGGACCAAGTGGATCCGCACTTTCGCCCTGGGAAAGTTTCCAATGCCTGGCTCAAAAAGGGAAGGAAATTTGTTAAGAACCTGGGTACATGAGGCCTCATCGACATGTGATAGCACTCGGATGTGATCCCAGTTCCAGTGGCCTTTGCCCAGCCAGCTCCTTCCAAGCAGTGTGGAGCCATAGCCCGGGACAATCCAGAGTAGCAGTTTGTGCACCGTGCCCTCATAGGTGACCTTGACCATGGCACTGCCCAGGACAGTGATGAGCTCTTTGGTGTACGTTCTCAGTTTTGTGTGGATGGGGCTCAGGGCTGGTCTGAGTGCCTTGTTGCACCACAGTCTCTCAAACATCTTTTTACTCATGATGGATTGGCTAGCTCCAGTGTCCAGTTCCATGGCTACAGGTAAGCCATTCAATTTTACATTTAGCATTATAGGTGGACATTTTGTCGAAAATGTGTGCACCCCGTGTACATCAGAATCTGCCTCCTCTCTCTGAGGCTCGATCCACCATGGACCGATCTTCCTCTGCCACATAGTGGTTAGCAGGTTTTGCAGAGCTTGCAGCTCATCTGCAAGCTCGTTGGAGATGCCCCATTATTCCACAGCTCTTGCAAACATACCCTTTGTAGCAGCATGAATAGGCTGAATGGAAGCCTCCACAACGCCAACAAGGTGTGAATTGCCTTGCATTCATCCTTTATTAGGGACTCTGAGTCATCTGGGTCACCTGAGGCCTGCTGGCAGTTGCAGACTCGTGGTTTCTGCCCTGTACATTTCTGCTCGCAAACACAGTTCCAGTTATTTTCTGAACATTGCTAGCACTTGTGTGCTGAGAGATTTTTTGGTGTTATCACTGGTGGACATAAACGCCTGTGTTATCGCAATGGTCTTACTGAGGGTCGGTGTCTCCACAGTCAAAAGTTTTCGTAGGATGGTCTCATGGCCAATGCCCTGTACAAAAAAATCTCTGAGCAGCTGCTCCAGGTAGTCATCAAACTCACATTGTCCTGCAAGTCGCCTTAGCTCAGCGACGTAGCTCGCCACTTCCTGACCTTCAGATCGCTGGCACGTGTAGAACCGATATCTCGCCATCAGCATGCTCTCCCTCGGGTTAAGATGCGCCGAACCAGTGTACATAGCTCCTCATACGACTTATCTGTGGGTTTTACCGGAGCCAGAAGATTCTTCATGAGGCTGTAGGTCGGTGCCCCGCAGACCGTGAGGAGGACTGCTCTCCTTTTTGCAGCACTTCCTTCTCCGTCCAGCTCGTTGGATACAAAATACTGGTCTAGCCGTTCGACATAGGCTTCCCAGTCCTCACCCTCCGAGAACTTCTCCAGGATGCCCACAGTTTGCTGCACCGTTGCGTTGGATTCGTATACTCGTCACCAGTTATTGTGTTCCTAACACAGATGAGACTGCACACAGGGAGGTTAAAGTAACAGTGACCTCAGCCTTTATTAAGACACTCCAGAGTGACGAACAGGCCTTAGGGGCTGGCTTATATACAGTTCTCCCAAGGGATGCTGGGATCTCTTGGGACTTCAGGGGATGCGCTCCCTGGTGGCGGAATATGGGAGTGCATGCTTTACAGATAAACAACAGCTATGATGACAGTCTAGGGGTTATCGGAGCAAAGCCTGGTCTTGTCATCATCTGACATCCCCATATTCATAACTCCAGCAGTTATCACTGGATAGTGATCAAGAGCAGGAACCCTGGTGATTTTGCCCCTCCCAAGCCAAGTGGAATGGACGCTAACTGTTTCATCCCAACTACTAGGCACAGACTAATGATCAAATTTGGAACTTCCCCAATCATTTACTAATGGAGCCTACAGAAGGCCAGCACAGTGGCCTGCCTAATAATTCAACCAATGAGAGGACATGAGTTTGCTAAGTCAGTTGTGGCTAGAGTTCGCTCTGATTGGTGGAGGACATTCAATTGCCACAATGCATGATGGTTGCAAAGTCCCTGCACAGGTAAACCGGATTCCCATCATGCATTGAGGCTTTCATGGGCATCTCACTCAGATCCTGGACAATAAGTTTCAAAAGTAAGTGTCCTATTGTGTGTTGAAAAATGCCAAGCATTGCTGTGATTTGCAGAAGCAGCAGTGGAATATCATGTTAGCCTTTTAAGTGATTATACAGATTGCTCCAAAAAACATGAAACAACTGGGAATTTTTTTTTTTATTCGTTCATGGGATGTGGACGTCACTGGCAAGGCCAGCATTTATTGCCCATCCTTAATTGCCCTTGAGAAGGAGATGGTGAGCCGCGTTCTTGAACCGCTGCAGTCCGTGTGGTGAAGGTACTCCCACAGTGCTGTTAGGGAGGGAGTTCCAGGATTTTGACCCAGCGACAATGAAGGAACGTCAGGATGGTGTGTAACTTAGAGGGGAACTTGTTCCCATGTGCCTGCTGCCCTTGCCCTTCTAGGTGGTAGAGGTCACGAGTTTGTGTGGTGCTGCCAAAGAAGCCTTGGCAAGTTGCTGCAGTGCATCTTGTACATGGTACACACTGCAGCCGTGGTGCGCTGGTGTTTGAGAGAGTGAATTTTTAAGGTGGTGGATGATGAGCCAATCAAGCGAGTTGCTTTATCCTGGATGGTGTTGAGCTTCTTGAGTGTTGTTGGAGCTGCACTCATCCAGGCAAATGGAGAGTATTCCATCACACTCCTGACATGTGCCTTGTAGTTGGTGGAAAAGCTTTGGGAAATCAGGAGGTGAGATACTTGTCGCAGAATACCCAGCCTCTGACCTGCTCTTGTTGCCAGAGTATTTATGTGGCTGATCCAATTAGGTTTCTGGTCAATGTTGACCCCCAGAATGTTGATGGTGGGGGATTCGGCGATGGTAATGCCGTTGAATGTCAAGCGGCGGTGGTTAGACTCTCTCTTGTTGGAGATAGTCATTGTCTGGCACTTTTGTGGCACAAATTTTGCTTTCCACTTATCAGACCAAGCCTGAGTGTCATCCAGGTCTTGCTGCATGCGGGCATGGACTGCTTCATTATCTGAGGAGTTGCGAATGGCACTGAACACTGTGCAATCATCAGCGAACATCCCCACTTCTGACCTTATGATGGAGGGAAGGTCATTCATGAAGCAGCTAAAGATGGTTGAGCCTCAGATACTGCCCTGAGGAATTCCTGCAGCAATGTCCTGGGGCTGGGATGATTGACCTCCAACAACCACAACCATCTTCCTTTGTGCTAGGTATGATTCCAGCCAGTGGAGAGTTTTCCCCCTGATTCCCATTGACTTCAGTTTTACTAGGGCTCCTTGATGTCATATTCAGTCAAATGCTGCTTTGATATCAAGGGCAGTCACTCTCACCTCTCCTCTGAAATTCAGCTCTTTTGTCCATGTTTGGGCCAAGACTGTAATGAGGTCTGGAGCTGAGCAGTCCTGGCGAAACCCAAATTGAGCATGGGTGAGCAGGTTATTGGTGAGTAAGTGCCGCTTGATAGCACTGTCAATGACACCTTCCATCACTTTGCTGATGATTCAGAGTAGACGAATCGGGCAGTAATTGGACAGATTGGATTTGTCCTGCTTTTTGTGGACAGGACATACCTGGGCAGTTTTCCACAATGTCGGAAAGATGCCAGTGTTGTAGCTGTACTGGAACAGCTTGGCTAGAGGCGTAGCTAGTTCTGGAGCACAAGTCTTCAGCATGACAGCCGAGATGTTGTCAGGGCCCATAGCCTTTGCTGTATCCAGTGCGCTCAGCCGTTTCTTGATATTACGTGGAGTGAATGGAATTGGCTGAAGACTGGCTTCTGTGACGCTGGGGACCTCTGGAGGGGGCCGATATGGATCATCCACTCGGCACTACTGGCTGAAGACGGTTGGAAACACTTCAACCTTGTCTTTTGCACTTGGGTGCTGGGCTCCGCCACCATGGAGGATCGGGATATTCATGGAGTCTGCTGACACCAGTGTCTGTAGGCCAATGCCCCCTCACTAGGAATAAGGAATACAATACCACAAGTTACTATTGAAGTTCAGTCCACCATCATATTTAAGAGGAAATTAAATAAACACTCGAAAAAAAAATATTGAGTGTTGTGGGGAAGGAGTAGGGAGATGGCCGGAACTTTGCTAACAATAATGTTTATCGTCATAAAAAGAACTTTAAGCTGTAGCTCATTCTTTATTGACAAAAAATAGATTATTTTCATTTTTAGGGAAAATTGTCTTAAGTGCGTGACATAGTCCATTGGTCTTACCCCAAAAGTCCCTTGCTCCTGGTTTTAGATACAGCCTCTGCACAATTTTTCATTCAGTTCACTTCATAAATCTTAAATTCCCAGTATTCTACATTTGAGCTGGCTGAATTGTAAAGCAAACTCGGCGCTACGATGGACATGCTTTATAACTTATATTTTCAACAGCATTATAGCCCTGAGATTTGAATGATAGATACCACAGATGCAGGAGCTCGTTTGTCAAACAGGAGAATGAACTTTAAAGATGTTCTGACAGGGAAGATCAAACTTGGAACTTCTAATGCCACTGCTCTCTTAAGTGAGTCTTCTGTGTAATTTATATTTATTACGAACAGTCGGAGCGTCCTTTCTCAGAAGTCAGTGCTATCAAAAAAAGGCTAGCATTTAGGCTCTCGTAAAATGTACTTATTCCATTTTCTTTATTTGAATTTTGGGCTTGTCAAACTGAGATCTATGTATTGATGAAAGGAACACTAAGCATTTCATGGACAACAGTTAGATGAAACATAACATAAGAATATAAGCAATAGGAACAGGAGTAGACCATACAGCCCCTCGAGCCTGCTCGCCATTCAATAAGATCATGGCTGATCTGAACATGGACTCAGCTCCACTCCCCCGCCCGCTCCTCATAACCCCTTATCCCCTTATCATTTAAGAAACTGTCTATTTCTGTCTTAAATTTATTGAATGTCCCAGCTTCCACAGCTCTCTGAGGCAGCGAATTCCACAGATTTACAACCCTTGGAGAGAAGAAATTTCTCCTCATCTCTGTTTTAAATGGGCAGCCCCTTATTCTAAGATCATGCCCTCCAGTTCTAGTCTCCCCCATCAGTGGAAACATCCTTTCTGCATCCACCCTGTCAAGCCCCCTCATAATCTTATACGTTTTGATAAGATCACCTCTTATTCTTCTGAATTCCAATGAGTAGAGGCCCAACCTACTCAACCTTTCCTCATAAGTCAACTTCCTCATCCCCGGAATCAACCTAGTGATCCTTCTCTGAACTGCCTCCAAAGCAAGTATATCCTTTCGTAAATATGAAAACCAAAACTGCACGCAGTATTCCAGGTGTGGCCTCACCAATACCTTGTATAGCTGTAGCAAGACTTCCCTGCTTTTATACTCCATCCCCTTTGCAATAAAGACCAAGATTTTTGTAACGTCAGCAAACTTGGCTACGTTACACTCAGTCCCTTTTTCTAAGTCGTTAATATAGATTTTAAATAGTTGGGGTCCCAGCACTGATCCCTGTGGCACCCCACCAGTTACTGGTTGCCAACCAGAGAATGAACCATTTACCCCGACTCTCTGTTCTCTGTTAGTTAGCCAATCCTCTATCCATGCTAATATATCACCCCCAACCCCGTGAACTTTTATCTTGTGCAGTAACCTTTTATGTGGCACCTTGTCAAATGCCTTCTGGAAGTCCAAATACACCACATCCACTGGTTTCCCTTTATCCACCCTGTTTGTTACATCCTCAAAGAACTCCAGCAAATTTGTCAAACATGACTTCCCCTTCATAAATCCATGCTGACTCTGCCTGACCGAATTTTGCTTTTCCAAATGTCCTGCTACTGCTTCTTTAATAATGGACTCAAACATTTTACCAACCACAGATGTTAGGCTAACTGGTCTATAGTTTCCTTCTTTTTGTCTGCCTCCTTTTTTAAATAGGGGCGTTACATTTGCAGTTTTCCAATCTGCTGGGACCTCTCCAGAATCCATGGAATTTTGGTAAATTACAACCAATGCATCCACAATCCCTGCTGCTACTTCTCTTAAGACCCTAGGATGCAAGCCATCAGGTCCAGGGGATTTATTCTGCCTTTAGTTCCATTATCTTACTGAGTACCATCTCCTTAGTGATTGTGATTGTGTTAAGTTCCTCCCCCCCCCCCCCATAGCCCCTTGATTATCCACTGTTGGAATATTGTTAGTGTCCTCTACCGTAAAGACTGATACAAAATATTTGTTCAGAGTTTCTGCCATCTCCATGTTCCCTATTACTAATTCCCCGGTCTCGTCCTCTAAGGGACCAACATTTACTTTAGCCACCCTTTTCCTTTTTATATACCTATAGAAACTCTTGCTATCTGTTTTTATATTTTGTGCTAATTTACTTTCATAGTCTATCTTCCCTTTCTTAATCATTTTTGTAGTCGTTCTTTGCTGGCTTTTAAAAGCTTCCCAGTCTTCTGTTCCTCCCATTAGTTTTGGCCACTTTGTATGCCCTTGTTTTTAATTGAATACCTTCCTTTATTTCTTTAGTTAGCCACGGATGGCTATCTTTTCTCATGGAGATGAAAGCAAACTGTAATGTGGCACAGCAACATCTGCATCCAACCCAGAACAGTGTCTGTTACTGCAGTAATGGAACCTTTCGCCAGGAAAATATACTCATCGGCTTTGATGTAAATATATAAAGATGGATTTCAATCTTTACATCATGCCTCCTCATGTTTTAAAATTATGCACACACATTGCAGAACTTAAACCGTTTCAGGTTTCAAATTATATACAGCTTTTCTATCTTATTGTTCTGCAAAAAATATCTTCTCTAAATGCTAAATGATTAACAGTTGAGTACTGAGCTGAAACAAGGGGCGTCTCAATGTTTTGGGCCAAACTAAGTGCTCCATGGGTCAGTTGCTAAATGTACGACTGATTGAGATGCACAAGGCAGGAAGGTCTCTACTCTGTGCTGCAGCAGGGAGACAGTCGGGCTGCTGCATTGGCCTCGGCACTCATGGGGTAGAAAGGGAACAGTCTGCCAGCTATGCCATTTCTTGTAACTATTTAATGACCTCTCCCCACCACCACCCCACCCCTACTGGAAAGTGCATTTGTGGGGATATGAGAGGAGGAGAGGATTGGACTTGTTTGTGAAGCCCCCCCAAGCTTAAACAGCCCTGCTCACACTCACGGTTTAGGGTCAGACATGAAGAATGGTTATCTGGGGAGGTACAATGCCCCTGGAACTGCACTTCAGCATGACTCACTGCACTCAGGAGAGGAGGGAAGAATTTTTTAACAATAGCTGTAGTCTTTGGCAGCGGGTGTTAACACATCCTGACATAAACTGAGTTCATAAGAAGTCCTAAATAACATAACAGACTAATAAAAACCAGAATATACAGGAACGCACACATCTGGATAAACCGGCATCTGGAAAAGGAGAAACAGGCAACTCGAGTTCATCGTCTTTGTGTGCCACGTAGACGCACACCATGGAGCTTTGGGGGACACGTATATACTTTAAATGCATGTTCCATTAATTGGCATCTATATCAAGTTGCATGTACTAACAGATCTTGTTGTTCTGATTTAGCATCTACCCTCTAATGAGCCACCAGCAATAAAAAGAGGACCTTTCAAACCTTCAGGGCCACAAAATTTAAACAGGACAAACCAGCGAATGAGAAAAATAAGAATAAATAGAGATTAGTAGGTGGGGCTTCCAGGGTTATGACACCAGGGTCTAGAAATGTGGTCGGCGGGTTCCTGAGGCGCTAATGTCGGGCAGCCGCTAAATGTAGCGGCGGAACATTTTTAGCGACGGGAACAGCAAAATTCCGTTTTTGCGCCCTGAGAGTGGCATGGAGCGCTAAGGGAGGCATTCCACACTTATCTTAGGGCGCTAGGCCAGCGAGCAACTGGATATCACCTGCTAAAGAGCCGGCTTCATAGCGCTCTAAGAGAGGCCTCCCTGCAAAAAAAAATCGGAACAAAAAACACAAAAAAACTTTCTTTGTACATTACTGACCCCAAATAAAGTTAAATCGCAAAAACAAATATCAGTCGCACTTACCTCATGCAGTCATTCCTTCCTTTAACACCCTAGGACAGCTCTGCATGGCAGCTTTCTCTGGCGGTGTCACTACGGGGCGCTACAGGTGCCGCGTAAACCAAATTTTGCTTCCGTGTCGATGCAGACTGGCGCGATACTCCCGGGCGATACTCCCGGGCAATACTCCCGGGCGATACTCCCGGGCGATACTTCTCAGTGAATTTGCCAAGCGGCAAATGTCGACGCTCGTGGTTGCAAACTCTTTAGCTCGCTTGTAGCGCCCCTCGGGAGGATCGCTATCCAACCAAATTTCTTCCCCCAGGACTTGATTGCAAGTAGTCTATAGGCTTGTACCTTGTATGACTCACTAATGTTTCCGATGGAGGCCCTTTCTTAGAACTGGTATCATCATCATAGGCATTCCCTTGGAATCGAGGAAGACTTGCTTCCACTCTTAAAAAATGAGTTCTTAGGTGACTGAACAGTCCAATACGGGAATTACAGTCTCTGTCAGAGGTGGGACAGACAGTTGTTGAAGGAAAGGGGAGGGGTGGGACTGGTTTGCCGCACGCTCCTGTGGTTTCTGCATGCTCTCGGCGATGAGACTCGAGGTGCTCAGCGCCCTCCCGGATGCACTTCCTCCACTTAGCGCGGTCTTTGGCCAGGGACTCCCAGGTGTCGGTGGGGATGTTGCATTTTATTGAGGAGGCTTTGAGGGTGTCCTTGAAATGTTTCTTCTGCCCACCTTGGGCTTGCTTGCCGTGTAGGAGTTCCGAGTAGATTTGAGGGCCTGATGTTCAAACACTCTTTTCCTCAGGTGGCCAAAGGCTGTGCTGGCGCACTGGAACTGGTGTTGAATCTCGTCGTTGATATCTGCCCTTGTTGATAATAGGCTCCCGAGGTATGGAAAGTGGTCCACGTTGTCCAGGGCCGTGCCGTGGAACTTGATGACTGTGGGGTAGTGGTGTGTGGCGGGGTCAGGCTGGTGGAGGACCTTTGTCTTACAGATATTTAGTGTAAGGCCCATGCTTTTGTACACCTCAGTGACGACGATGACTTGGAGTTCAGACTTTGAATGTGCGCAGACGCATGCGTCGTCCGCGTACTATAGCTCGACGACAGAGGTTGGGATGGTCTTGGACCTGGCCTGGAGGCGACGAAGGTTGAACAGGTTTCCACTGGTTCTGTGGTTTAGTTCCATTCCAGCGGGGAGCTTGTTGAGTATGAGGTGGAGCATTGCAGCGAGGAAGATTGAGAAGAGGGTTGGCGCAATGATACAGCCCTGCTTGACCCCTGTCCGGACTTGAATTGGGTCTGTAATGGATCCATTGGCCCAGATCACGGCTTGCATGTCATCATGGAGCAGGTGGAGAACAGTGATGAACTTTTGAGGGCAGCCGAAACGGAAGAGGATGCTCCATAGCCTCTCGCGGTTGACAGTGTCAAAGGTCTTTGTAAGATCAAAGAAGGCCATGTACAAGGGTTGGTGCTGTTCCCTGCATTTCTCTTGCAGCTGTCGCTCTGTAAAAATCATGTCCGTTGTACCCCGTAGAGAACGAAATCCGCACTGTGACTCCGGGAGGAGCTCCTCAGCCACAGGGAGAAGGCGGTTGAGGATTTTAGCGATGACTTTCCCAGTGGCTGATAACAGGGAGATTCCTCTGTAGTTGCCGCAGTCAGACTTGTCCCTTTTTTAAAGATGGTCACGATTACTGCATCTCTGAGATCTCCTGGCATGCTCTCCTCCTTCCAGATGAAGGAGGAGAGAGAAAGCAGGGAATTATAGACCGGTCAGCCTGACCTCAGTAGTGGGTAAAATGATGGAATCAATTATTAAGGATGTCATAGCAGCACATTTGAAAAATGGTGACATGATAGGTCCAAGTCAGCATGGATTTGTGAAAGGGAGATCATGCTTGACAAATCTTCTGGAATTTTTTGAGGATGTTTCCAATAAAGTGGACAAAGGAGTACCAGTTGATGTGGTATATTTGGACTTTCAGAAGGCTTTCGACAAGGTCCCACACAGGAGATTAATGTGCAAAGTTAAAGCACATGGGATTGGGGGTAGTGTGCTGACGTGGATTGAGAACTGGTTGTCAGACAGGAAGCAAAGAGTAGGAGTAAATGGGTACTTTTCGGAATGGCAGGCAGTGACTAGTGGGGTACCGCAGGGTTCTGTGCTGGGGCCCCAGCTGTTTACATTGTACATTAATGATTTAGACGAGGGGATTAAATGTAGTATCTCCAAATTTGCGGATGACACTAAGTTGGGTGGCAGTGTGAGCTGCGAGGAGGATGCTATGAGGCTACAGAGTGACTTGGATAGGTTAGGTGAGTGGGCAAATGCGTGGCAGATGAAGTATAATGTGGATAAATGTGAGGTTATCCACTTTGGTGGTAAAAACAGAGAGACAGACTATTATCTGAATGGTGACAGATTAGGAAAAGGGAAGGTGCAACGAGACCTGGGTGTCATGGTACATCAGTCATTGAAGGTTGGCATGCAGGTACAGCAGGCGGTTAAGAAAGCAAATGGCATGTTGGCCTTCATAGCGAGGGGATTTGAGTACAGGGGCAGGGAGGTGTTGCTACAGTTGTACAGGGCCTTGGTGAGGCCACACCTGGAGTATTGTGTACAGTTTTGGTCTCCTAACTTGAGGAAGGACATTCTTGCTATTGAGGGAGTGCAGCGAAGATTCACCAGACTGATTCCCGGGATGGTGGGACTGACCTATCAAGAAAGACTGGATCAACTGGGCTTGTATTCACTGGAGTTCAGAAGAGTGAGAGGGGACCTCATAGAAACGTTTAAAATTCTGACGGGTTTGGACAGGTTGGATGCAGGAAGAATGTTCCCAATGTTGGGGAAGTCCAGAACCAGGGGTCACAGTCTAAGGATAAGGGGTAAGCCATTTAGGACCGAGATAAGGAGAAACTTCTTCACCCAGAGAGTGGTGAACCTGGAGAATTCTCTACCACAGGAAGTAGTTGAGGCCAATTCACTAAATATATTCAAAAGGGAGTTAGATGAAGTCCTTACTACTCGGGGGATCAAGGGGTATGGCGTGAAAGCAGGAAGTGGGTACTGAAGTTTCATGTTCAGCCATGAACTCATTGAATGGCGGTGCAGGCTAGAAGGGCTGAATGGCCTGCTCCTGCACCTATTTTCTATGTTTCTATGTTTCTATGTTTCTATGAGAGAGATGAGGTCATGCATTCGTGCCAATAGTGCCTCTCCGCTATAATTTAGTGCCTCAGCAGGGATTCCATCCGCTCCCGTTGCCTTGTTGTTCTTAAGCTGGCGGATGCAGGACAGATACAGAAGCCTCTTTACAGGACTGACCAAAACAATAAAGGAAGGAGAGGTAAATGTCACCAGTATAGGCGTACTAATTATTTTCACAAAGAGGCAACATTTATAGTCTGGAAGTTGATGTCAAATGCTGAAGAGATGAACAGTGCTGGATAATATCTAAAAGTCATCTCAGTTAGGCTGTGAAATGGCAAAAGGGTCCAAAATTGAAGGGGACACAATAGAATGTGAAGGGGAGAACCAAGAGGAAAATGGGAAGACATCATGGCTAGATTATTTCTACTGGAACAGAATAGGCTAAGAGATTTAATAGAGATTTAAAAAATTATAATAAACACTTTAATGTAGTAAAATGTCCCAATGCGCTTCACAGGAACGTAATCAATAAAATTTTACACCGAGCCACATAAGGATATATTAGAACAGATGACCAAAAGCTTGGTCAAATAGATAGATTGTAACGAGCATCTTAAAAGAGTTGAGAGAGGTAGAATGGGGCATCGATGTTTAGGGAGGGAATTCCAGAGCTTAGGACCTCGGCAGCTGAAGGCTCGGCCACCAATAGTGGAGTGATTAAAATCGGGGATGCGCTAGAGGCCAGAATTGGAGGAGCGCAGAGATCTCGGGAGGGTTGTAGGGCTCGAGGAGGTTAGAGAGATAGGGAGGGGCGAGGCCATGGAGGGATTTGAAAACAAGGATGAGAATTTTGAAGTGAAGGCGTTGCTGGACCGGGAGCCAATGTAGGTCGGCGAGCACAGGTTGATAGGTAAGTGGGACTTTGTGCGCTTTAGGATACAGGCAGCAGAGTATTGGATTAGCTCAAGTTTATGGAGGGTGGAAGATAGGGAGCCAGCCACGAGAACATTGGAATAGTTAAGTCTAGAGGTAACATGAGGGTGAGGGGCGAATAAGGAAAGGTAACTCCATTTGATTGGGGCGTGATTGATGAGAGGTCAGCAATTTATAATTATGACGATAAGAGATTCGGAGAATTTTTGTATGCAGAGTTGTGGGAACATGGACTGCTTTGCTGCAGGGAATAGATGGGGCAGAAACCATTGCATATTTTAAGGAAAGAGGAGACATTATACAGTTGAAACAAAGGTAGATACAAGGCTGTGGGAAGAGAGCTGGACAGTGAGGTCAGTTTTATTATTGCTCTATTAAAGAGTCAGCACAAACATGATGAGCCAAATGGCCTCTTCTGTGCTGTAAAATGTGATGGTTTTATGGATTTTCCGACTGTAATTATTTTAAAACTGGCGATTTAAATGAGTTACTAAAATAATGACAAATTAGAAAACCTCGGCTCTTGTCTGTATAGTTCAAATAACCTTCACCGTGATAGCACGTGCCAACTGGATTTCTACAGCTTTCCTACAGCTCAGTTCCGATCTCTTACTCAGTGATATCCCTTTGCTGCTGTCTCTAGTCTATCATTAGAATTCTTAACTGCGCTCGTGCCAGATACAAAATGTGGAATGGATCAGTTCAGTAGAGCTACAAGTCTCATCTCTAGCATCACAGGATTGAGTTATGAGGTAAGACAGGAAAATCTGGAGCTCTTTAGTAGTTGAGAGGCGATCCTGTAGAAGTAGACAACATGTTAAATGGCATTGGTAAAGTTAATCTGAGGGAATCCTTCCGCATATGCCAGGATGCAGGTTAAAACTGGTGAAAGGAAGGCTTAGGACGGAAGTCAGGAAGATTTTCTTTGCACAAAGAGTGATCAACACATGGGCCGGACTTGGCCGGGGTGGTAGTGGGCGCGATTGGTGGTGGGTCAGGGGGGAATGTTTTTGACAGTGAGCGACCCGCCCTTTTCCCCACAGGCACATCTGTCATCGCGGAGCCGACCCGACCGGCAGCGGCGGGCGACCCAGTTGAGATGATTAACAGCTAATTGTCAGCCCCTTAACAGACTTTTTTAATTGCATGGCCACGGCACCACGCAGCTCGAGGAACCACGTCTGTCAACCTGAGGCGGGAGTTCTGTGGCCATTGCTCCAGCTGATTACTTGACAGCATCAAATGTACAGTAAAAGCTCCCACCTGACAGATGCTCACTTCCCTCAGGCGGAAGCTGTTGCTCAGTCCATTTCCAGCACAGATTCTGCAGGCTGCATGGGCTGGATCTTTGGTTGGAGGCTTTATCGGGTGATGCTATTTGTGCCGCAAAATGGTTTGTGTCTGTAGCCACAACATTCAGCAGCTGGGCCCTGAGTGTGGAGCGGAGTGCTAAAGGCATTCCATACCTCTCTTCGGGTACTAGGCCGGTTGAGCAACTGAAGATCCGTTGCTAAAGAACCGGTCTCAGAGTGTCCTAAGCAAGGCTTCCCTGGAAAAGTAATCGCCCAAAAAAACACAAAAAAATCCCAATACCTTGCTCACCCCACATAAAGATAAATTGCAAAAATAAAACAAAAAAAAAACCCAATCACACTTACTTCATGCAGTCATTTCTTCCCTCACCGCTGCTGGAACAGCTTGGACCGTCCACTTTCCCAGGCAGTCCCACTACGGCGCGCTATGAGGCGCCACGGGTCTCGCTCGAAACAAATTTCACCACGCAGTCACAACCGGGGGCGTTGCACACCGGCTCAACGCTCCCGGGCAGAACTGCTCAACGTCCCCGCAAAACCGGCACCAAATTTCCCGGCGGGCTGCTGGAAGCTGGTCACCTGGCTGGAAATCATTTGCATACCCATTACCACCCCTCTGGGGCGCCATTAGAGGCACAAGCCCAACGAAAATCCCAAATCTTTCCAGCAAAGTCACCATCCAGTGTCACCTCATGGGAGGAACTCTGTCAACATTGGCAGAATGCTTCTGTCATCTGTACTTCACCTGTCATCTATTCCATCAACATAGACGTCGTTTATACTGTCTCACCTTGGTCCTCAGAATTGGACCACGATGAGCCCCAACACCAGCAGCACCAACAGCACCAACAACAACACCACCAACCTTCTCCGCAATCAGCTGATGCTGCACAGAACAGAGGACATCAGCACCCGAGCACATTGGTGCCTGGGATGGCCACATCATGGCCAGATTTAGTTAACTTGATGCTGTACACCCATATGGCTACCACGTGATGCGCCAGGTTGGCACCACCCCACACCAATACCATAAAGCATCCCTGCAATGACCAAGCCATTCCTTTCATCACCATTGCGGGGGGTACCGCTATGTCTCATCATTCACTGCAACTCACTAAGCCATTTCCAAAGGTGCACACAAATCTGTCCAAGAAGGCAAAGAGTTGAAAATAAAGGTTTCAATGTTTGACAACACATTAAGAGAAACTTTACATAAACATTGGATAAAACACCCAAGTGTGTGTTGTTATTTGTTTGATTGCACTAGGATGAGGGTGAGTGTGGGGTGGCTAGTGAGATGGGGAAGTGATAATGTAGATAGAGAGAGAGGGATGGGTGGAGGTGCAAGGTATGTTGGTGTAAGTAAGGATGTGCAGGAGTAGGGTAGAGAAGGCAGAGTGATGGGGATGTGATGAGAGGCACAGCAGGATGAGGTTGAATGTAACTTTGTACTCACGTTTCCTGCTCTACTGAGATCATTGAAAGGTTTGCGATGCTGCAGCCAGGTCCTCTGGAGCACATTCCTGCTTGTGCCCTGCTCTGCCGTGTGCAACCAGGCTGCTTTGGTCTCCTGGGGAGATCTCTTCCGCCCATCGGAAGGGAAGAGGACCTCCCTGCGTGCGGTGACTTCCTCCGTAAGCATCTGGGAGAGCCTGGGCGCAGCCTCTGCCTTTGTGCAGTGATTATTAGTGTTTGCCAATGCTGTAGTGCACTGAAGGTACTGTGTTACATTGACATTTAAATCTAATGTGGCCATGCTTCCTTTAAAGATCCTGGCTGAAAACGCGTCATGAATGACGTCACCAGACCTGCTTCATTTAATTGGACCGGGTAACGCGCTGCGTGGGCTTAATAGGCCCTACTAAGTAAGGGAAAGTCATTTTCAGCAGCGGGATGGAGCCAGCAGCGGGGTTGCAACCCGCCATGGTCATCGCCTGCACCTATTATTCCAGGTAACTATAGATTAATTCAGGAGAATATTACAAGAGGTGATGGAGGTAATGTAAGATTTTTTAAATTCTGAATGGATGAGCTAAGATAGAGAAAGAACAAATAACTTGCATTTATATCGCACCTTTCACACACTCAGGACGTCCCAATGAAGTATTTTGTAGTGTATAGTCACTATTGTAGGAAACGTGATAGGCAATTTGTGCACAACCACGTCCCACAAAATCAATACACTGTAGTCTGTTACTCCCAATCTTGTGAACGGTTTCAGTAAAAGGAAAGAACCTGCAAGGAAGGCTTTGCAAAAATAACGAGAGCCAGGATACTGCAAACTTTGAACCAAGGAAATCTCCCATTAATGGAGCAGAGTGCAGGGGGCTTTACTTTGCATCGACTGTACCTGACCTGGGACAGTCTGATACTGGCACTGGGCCCAGATGTTGCCATGATGCTGCTCATCAGAGGCGAGCAACATTATTCTTCTAAAGAGGTGGCTTTTCTTAAAGAAGTGATTCAAGGAGACGTAACGCTTTTATTTCACTAAATGGAAGTGATTCAGTAATTGCCTCTAGTTTGCTTTTCCCCCCCCAAAAGAAACAGGGCAAGTGTTTTTTCACGAATGGCAATTAAATTGGCAGCAGAGTGCGATTTTCCAGTGGGTGATATTGCGAGACCTGAATTTGTTAGAGGGAATGAAAAAGTTCCAGCCTCTCTGCTCGTACCCATAACCATGCTCCTTTCACGTTTCTCAGGTAACTGATAAAATCCAGCCGGGCAGAGCGCAACACTCATGTCTCACGGCTGTGTGAAAATGGAGAAATTGTCAACTTACTGAGAAATCAAATAGTGAATTCAGAAGAAACTTCTTTACCCAGAGAATGTTGAACTCGCTACCACAGGGAGTGGTTGAAGCAAATAGTATCAATGCATTTAAGGGGAGGCTAGACAAGCATATGAGGGAGAAGGGAATAGAGAGTTATGCTGATAGAGTTAGATGAGGAAAGATGGGAGGAGGCTCAAGTGGAGCATAAACGGCGGCATGGACTGGTTGGGCCGAATGGCCCTTTTTTTGAAAGAAAGAAGAAAGGAAGACTTGCATTTATATAGTGCCTTTCACAACCACCAGATGTCTCAAAACGCTTTATAGCCAATGAAGTACTTTTTGAAATGTAGTCACTGTTGTAATGTAGGAAACGCGGCAGCCAATTTGCGCACAGCAAGCTCTCACAAACAGCAATGTGATAATGACCAGATAAACAATTTGTTATGTTGATTGAGGAATAAATATTGGCCAGGACACCGGGGATAACTCCCCTGCTCTTCTTCGAAATAGTGCCATGGGATCTTTTATGTGCACCTGAGAGAGCGGACGGGGCTTCGGTCTAACGTCTCATCCGAAGGACGTGATATCTGTGCCGTATATTGTATGTAATCCTATGTAATACCTGCAAATTTCAGTCTTCATGAAAAGCAAATCCCACGTCTTAAGTTTTCCCAGTTGAAGAAAATGCTGTTTGGTTTGGATTGTTGTGCCTGCACAAGAGAGAGAGAGAGAGTGAGTGCACG
Organism: Pristiophorus japonicus; assembly: GCF_044704955.1. Lineage (NCBI taxonomy): Eukaryota > Metazoa > Chordata > Chondrichthyes > Pristiophoridae > Pristiophorus > Pristiophorus japonicus. Next base: position 39,869,842 of record NC_091994.1, read on the forward strand.
GCTTGCTGTTAAATAGAGGAGTTAAAAATAAAGTAGCATTAATGCTGTCTCACAAAAAGCTGTTCTCTGGGATGACAGCATGTCACCTGTCATAACATGACCTTTCTGTGCTGCCAGGGTCTTATAAAAGGTCTCTGTTGTCCACATTCCGAGATTCCTCTTCCGCGGGAAGCCGTGGGAAAGATGGGGAGTTCTGTTGCTTCGGTGACCTGCACTTTTGGCCAGGAAGATTCATCAGCGCCTTGCGGGCAGCCATTTATTATTCAATAAGCTTGCTGCAGGCATTCGCTCCAGATATCTCAAAATGGCAGAAACGTTAATATTTCAGTGTAGCTGGCCAGGGACAGCTGCGTGACATTCATCAAAAGACACACAAAGTCTTACAGAACACTCATGTCACCAGAGAGCTCAGCAAACTGCAGCCCATGAATCATCTGATAACGTCCAGTCACTTTGCCGTTTATTGTACGGCACAGCCATTTCCAAACCTTGCTGGTGCTGTAGTATGAAAGTAGAGTTGGATCCCTCACTCACTCTTTAAATAAAATTCTAGTCAAGATGTCAAGGCTACAAGCAAAGAGAGATAGATCGTCCTGTCACATAGTGGGAGGATAAATGTCCTTGCAGGTTTTTAAGGTGATTTCAAAAGAGTGCAGGTGACATCAAAAATATTGCTTTGCAGCAAGATCTGCAAAGATTCACCCTCACCTGCTCATGAATCTTGGTTACAGCTGAGTAAAAAGTTAGTTGTAAATATTCTAGAATTTATCAGAGAAGGGATATTATGCTTTGACCTGAGAGTGTTCCATCTTCCACTGCTTGCCTATCACCTTAACCCCTTTCTGGCTGTGCCAGTGTTTCCCATTCAGTCGAACTAAAAGCCGTAAATCTGTGGCCTGAAGTAGGCTAGGGCCCGGGTACTGGCCTTACCTGGCAGTTTCCACAGGGCCCTGTTGGGAGCAGAGTCTCTGCCCGCTCTAAACAAGATCATTGTCATAAGAGGGGGCATGGCCAGGAATTTCTGTGACATCGGCCTGGTGAACAACAGCGGGCCAATAGTTCAAATGAAAGCAGGTGTTTTAGCCCAAATGACAGGTGCGTGTGGAGACCACCTAGGTGTCCAGGTCTGGATCATGACCGAGATCCTCAAAAATAGGTGAGATGATCTTACTTTATTTTGACTCCTTTATAAAGAGGGTCAATGCTGCCATCTTTTCGGGGTAGGGGCCCCAATAACCCATGCCAGGGGTGGGCCCACACCACTGCATTCTGAGGCCTCCTAGGGAGGGCAGATGTTCCTGTAGAATCAGCATCTGCCTGGCTTATTTAAAGTAAGCGACCTCTCCCTGACCACACCAACCTTGGCAGGGTACAGACTGGGGTTCACCAATGGGCAGAGCCCTGCGTTTACACTGGGATCAAAAGTCCCAGATTAAATGCACTGGCTGGTGTGCCACACATACTGTGAAGGTGCCAAATTCAGTTGCAAGTCTAGGCTGGGTTGACCTCTGTGCCCTTGGGCATGGCAGGTGAAAATTCTGCCAGGGTTCCCACTCCTGATTATTATACATTGACCCCAGTTGTAAAGTGGGCATGTCAAATGCTGGACTTGTCTGGACTGGGCTTGGCTGCATCGCCAACACTCAACCTCTGGGCTCAGGCATGACAAATCACCACTTGGCCACTTGGCGCCTGGGGAATTGAACACTTCTGTGAGTCAGTGCTTTCGAGGGTAGAAAATTGGAATTTTCCTTTTTAAGAAGATGCAAGGTTAGATTCTTCAATGTAAGTGGGAAGAAAAGACAAGCAAGATAGATGTTAGAATGGTAAGTAGCTGGAACGCCTGCCCCTTGTAAGTCCTTTTGTAAATTAGCTTTCCAGATAAGATTTTTTGTGAAGAGGGCAGGTTATCTTTATTATGACTTAGCACCACTCCTTAAATTTTTATGTCCTTGGGTCCCAAAGATCATAAGAACAATCAGATTCCAATCTCTTGAAAAGACAAATGCTCCTTTCGGCATTGACTATGAGAAATATTTTAACTGTTGAGTGCCATATCTGTTCCAAAATGGAAAATATTTCTCTCTCGAGATTTCTTTCCTTCTGTCCTGATTCATGCATGGGCACGAGCTGTTCTCTGGTACCTCAATGAAGTGACCATGTTTCATCTTTGAGCCTGCACAGGGAGTGTTGGCAGGCTATTTCACCATGGGGGGAATTACAGCCGAGCTTGACCCGGGCATCTCCCGGAGATTCCATCGACATGCACTCAATAACAATCAGCTGATTTCTTCTGACATCTTTAGCACAGTGTATAATGGCGATTCAGTGACTATGGGAGCGAGATTTAAAGTAATTGGTAGAAGGTTTAGAGGGGATTTGAGGGGAAGTTTCTTCACCCAGAGGGTGGTGGGGGTATGGAACTCACTGCCTGAAAGGGTGGTAGAGGCAGAAACCCTCACCACATTTAAAAAATACTTGGATATGCACTTGAAGTGCTGTAACCTGCAGGGTTAGGGACCAAGAGCTGGATAGTGGGATTAGGCTGGATAGCTCTTTGTCGGCTGGCATTGACACGATGGGCCGAAATGGCTTCCTTCCGTGCTGTAAATTTCTATGATTCTATGACCCAGCACAGGCTAAGGATTGAACCTGGGATTTTCCTGCTATGAACGGCTCAGCAATGCACCAGATATTAGCCAAATGAGCCAACTGAGAGCTCAAAAGTATTATTTTTTTACCTTATTCTAAGAATATTGTAAATAAAGATATACAGATGCTCCTTAACGAGATTCTGCTGGAGGAGAGACAGCTTGCTGGGACTTCCCCTCACACCAGAACATGTACTAGAAAAGTACGTCTAGGTCCCCAGGGGTAATATGGTGATAAGAAGAAGCTTGGAACACTGACTGCAAAATTAACAGGATGTTGCACTTTGATTTAGAAACATAGAAACATAGAAAATAGGTGCAGGAGTAGGCCATTCGGCCCTTCGAGCCTGCATCACCATTCAATAAAATCATGGCTGATCATTCACCTCAGTACCCCTTTCTTGCTTTCTCTCCATATCCCTTGATCCCTTTAGCAGTAATGGCCAAATCTAACTCCCTCTTGAATATATCCAATGAACTGGCATGAACAACTCTCTGCGGTAGGGAATTCCACAGGTTAACAACTCCCTGAGTGAAGAAGTTTCTCCTCATCTCAGTCCTAAATGGATTACTCCTTATCCTTCGACTACGTCCCCTGGTTCTGGACTTCCCCAACATCGGGAACATTCTTCCTGCATCCAACCTGTCCAGTCCCGTCAGAATGTTATATGTTTCTATGAGATCCCTTCTCATCCTTCTAAACTCCAGTGAATAGAGGCCCAGTCGATCCAGTCTCTCCTTATATGTCAGTCCTGCCATCCTGGGAATCAGTCTGGTGAACCTTCGCTGCACTCCCTCAATAGCAAGAACGTCCTTCCTCAGATTAGGAGACCAAAACTGAACACAATATTCCAGGTGAGGCCTCACTAAGGCCCTGTACAACTGCAGTAAGACCTCCCTGCTCCTATACTCAAATCCCCTTGCTATGAAGGCCAACATACCATTTGCCTTCTTCACCGCCTGCTGAACTTGCATGCCAACTTTCAATGACTGACGTACCATGACACCCAGGTCTCGCTGCACCTCCCCTTTTCCTAATCTGTCGCCATTCAGATAATATTCTGCCTTCGTGTTTTTGCCACCAAAGTGGATAACCTCACATTTATCCACATTATACTGCATCTGCCATGCGTTTGCCCACTCACCTAACCTGTCCAAGTCACCCTGTAGCCTTTTAGCGTCTTCCTCACAGCTCAAACTGCCACCCAGCTTAGTGTCATCTGCAAACTTGGAGATATTACACTCAATTCCCTCAATGTATATTGTAAATAGCTGGGGTCCCAGGATTGAGCCCTGCGGTACCCCAATAGTCACTGCCTGCCATTCTGAAAAGGACCCGTTTATCCCAACTCTCTGCTTCCTGTCTGCCAACCAGTTCTCTATCCACGTCAGTACAGTACCCCCAATACCATGTGCTTTGATTTTGCACACCAATCTCTTGTGTGGGACCTTGTCAAAAGCCTTTTGAAAGTCCAAATACACCACATCCACTGGTTCTCCCTTGTCCACTCTACCAGTTACATCCTCAAAAAATTCCAGAAGATTTGTCAAGCAGGATTTCCCTTTCATAAATCCATGCTGACTTGGACCGATCCTGTCACTGCTTTCCAAATGTGCTGCTATTACATATTTAATAATTGATTCCAACATTTCCCCACTACCAATGTCAGGCTAACCGGTCTATAATTACCCGTTTTCGCTCTCCCTCCTTTCTTAAAAAGTGGTGTTACATTAGCTACCCTCCAGTCCATAGGAACCGATCCAGAGTCAATAGACTGTTGGAAAATGATCACCAATGCATCTACTATTTCTAGGGCTACTTCCTTAATACTCTGGGATGCACACTATCAGGCCCCGGGGATTTATCGGCCTTCAATCCCATCAATTTCCCGAACACCATTTCCCGCCTAATAAGGATTTCCTTTAGTTCCTCCTTCTTACAAGACCCTCGGTCCCCTAGTATTTCCGGAAGGTTATTTGTGTCTTCCTTCGTGAAGACAGAACCAAAGTACTTGTTTGACTGGTCCGCCATTTCTTTGTTCCACATTATAAATTCACCTGAATCTGACTGCAAGGGACCTCCGTTTGTTTTCACTAATCTTTTTCTCTTCACATATCTATAGAAACTTTTGAAGTCAGTTTTTATGTTCCCAGCAAGCTTCCTCTCATACTCTATTTTCCCCCTCCTAATTAAACCCTTTGTCCTCCTCTGCTGTATTACAAAATTCTCCCAGCCCTCAGAATTGCTGCTTTTTCTGGCCAACTTATATGCCTCTTCTTTGGATTTAACACTATCCTTAATTTCTTAATTTGTTTTTTTTGCTTGGGGATATGTGGTTTTGCAAGGTCTGGTACGAGTGGCATTTAATTTCTCTTTCCACAGATAGTAAAACAAATGTTTATGTATGTAAATATATATATAAATACAAGTTGTTGTTGTGGTTGTTGTAATAATTGGAGATGGTAGGAAGGCCGGAGAGATACTGTTTTTGGAATTTAGCAAAGGATTGCACGTTAACGGGAAGAAAAATTTATTAATGGTCTCCCTATGAAGGTCCATGACAGTCAATGTGGAAGAGTCCTTCGAGCACTGATCCTCCTGACACAGAGCTTCAGCTTCCTTAGCAACCTCAACATCTTCAGCATTTGGACGTTTATCCTCCTGCCATTCCAAATTTTGGATCTTTTCTCTCGTCTGATCTATGCCTTGGTCTCTCACTTTTAGAGCAGAGGTGTGCACACCCTGATTAATGAAATGACCCCATAGTTGGGTCATCGGTGAGTGAAAATGGTGAGCAGAACCGCTCCCCTGCCGGTCTGCGCCAGTGCAAATGGTCCCATGGAGTTTACTGCATATAGTCTATGTTCCTCTGCATACTCTGTCGATATCAGTGAGAAGCTGTTCAACCTACGCCGTCTCCAGGCCAGTCCAAGACCACCCCAACCTCTGTCGTCGAGCTACAATATGCGGACGACACCTGTGTCTGCACACATACAGAGGCTGAACTCCAGGACATAGTCGACGTATTTACTGAGGTGTATGAAAGCATTGGCCTCACGCTAAACATCAGCAAAGTCCTCCACCAGCCTGTCCTTACCGCACAGCACTGTCCCCCAGTCATCAAGATCCACGGCGCGGCCCTGGACAACGTGGACCACTTCCCATATCTCAGGAGCCTCCTATCAACAAGAGCAGGCATTGACGACGCGATCCAACACCGCCTCCAGTACGCCAGTGCAGCCTTCGGCCGCCTGAGGAAAAGAGTGTTTAAAGATCAGGCCCTCAAAACTGCCACCAAGCTCATGGTCTACAGGGCTATAGTAATACCCGCCCTCCTGTATGGCTCAGAAACATGGACCATGTACAATAGACACCTCAAGTCACTGGAGAAATACCACCAACGATTTCTCCAACGAAAGATCCTACAAATCCCCTGGGAGGACAGACGCACCAACATTAGCGTCCTCGACCAGGCCAACATCCCCAGCATCAAAGTACTGATCACACTTGATCAGCTCTGCTGGGCAGGCCACCTTGTTCGCATGCCAGACACGAGACTCCCAAAACAAGCGCTCTACTCGGAACTCCTTCATGGCAAACAAGCCAAAGTTGAGCAACTGAAACGTTACATGACACCCTCAAAGCCTCCTTGATAAAGCGCAACATCCCCACTGATACCTGGGAGACCCTGGCCAAAGACCGCCCTAAGTGGAGGAAGCGCATCCGGGAGGACGCTGAGCACCTCGAGTCTTGTCGCCAAGAGCATGCAGAAATCAAGTGCAGGCAGTGGAAAGAGCATGCGGCAAACCAGTCCCATCCACCCCTTCCCTCCCGTATTGGACTGTACAGCCACCTAAGAACTCATGTTAAGAGTGGAAGCAAGCCTTCCTTGATTCCGAGGGACTGCCTATGATGATGCATATTCTCTTGTTTTTTTTAATATGAACAATTATTTTATAAAGTATATTTGATAAGGAAGACAAGGATCATTAGATATGGATGAAGAAGGGCCTTGGGCCTATTTTATCCCATTCTACTCTCTCTCCACATTAAACAAAAGGAATGGCCTCACAGTTGCTAAAATTTAAATATTCAGGAATCCCAAAGACTGATCCTGATAACTCAATGTGAATGTATCCTCAGGGATTGTAAACCCACTCAATGACCAAGAATCAGATGACTACTCACCACCTCACTGGACCATTACAATTTGGGGGTTTTAATGAACCTTTCTCAACTTATTCGTAGTGGTACCCCGTATCCCCCTGACCTAAAAGCTGCAGATTTCTTAATGATCTGCCTTTGCAGAGTTACCCCCACCAGTTTCAGTCATCTGCTAAACAGTCTCATATCCTTAGGAGGTTAATCTCCTTTAGGACGTAGTAAAATGTCCCAAGTCGCTTCACAGGAGTGTTATCAAAAAAATTTGACAGCCTTATATTAGGAAAGATGAGAGGTCGGTTTTAAGGAGCGCCTTAAAGGAGGAAAGAGAGTTAGATAGGCAGAGAGGTTTAGGGAGAGAATTTCAGAGCTTAGGGACAGCTGAAGGCACTGGTGGAGCGATTAAAATTGGGGATGCGCAAGAGGCCAGAATTGGAGAAACACAGAGATCTTGGAGGGTTGTGGGGCTCAAGGAGGTTACAGAGTTAGGGAGAGGTGAGGACATGGAGGGATCTGAAAACAACCATAACAATTTTGAAATGAAGGCATTGCTTAACCTGGAGCCAAAATAGAGCAGCGAGCACAGGGGTAATGGGTGAACAGGACTTGGTGCGAGTTAGGACTCGGGCAGCCGAGTTTTGGATGGTCTCTAGTTTATGGAGGGTAGAATATGGGAGGCCAGCCAGGAGTGCATTGGAATAGTCAAGTCTAGAGGTAACAAAGGCATGGATGAGGCAGCAGATGAGCTGAGGCAGAGGCTGAGTCAGGAATGTAACGGAGGTGGAAATAAACGCTCTTAGTGATGGAGCGGATATGTGGTCGGAAACTCATTTCAAGGTCAACTATGGCACCAAGGTTGTTTTCAATTGTCAGAGAAATTCATTATCCTCTAAAGGGGAAAATGATGCTGCCTGACTTTGTCTTTGCAAACGCTTTGTTATCTCAGTATCAAAAGGAACTTAAAATGTCTGTAATCTTAGCTTTTATAATAGGGGTCCTCTTTTTCATTTTATTTTAGAAGTCAGAATGCCTTTCAGATTCATGGATTTCAGCTCTTTTCCACGTAATTCCTTTGAAGTACATTTGCAACCAACATTGACAAGCTTAAAATTCATAAATTACTGCCATTGGCTAATCTGATAAAATGAGAGGAGATCATGTTGAGCCATAGAATAAACATGCTCACACTATTGCACTTCAAACATATAAATCATTTCCTATAACAAACATTAAGGTAAATTGACTACGTTAATTTACGGTAATTGACTAGGTTATCAAAACCTGTCCTCTCACTAGACATGCTGCACCTAGCTGACGTTATACTTCCCCAGGGCCAGGTGGCTCCAGAACAATTCCCGGTGTTGTCTGATGTTCCATTTAACAAATGGCAATACTCTGAATGCACATCATGCCACAAAGGCAAGCAGAACCATTAAAAAATCTCCAGGAATGTTTTATAAATAGGCAGTGGGGGAGTATCCTTCTGGACTATCCTTCCCTTTTAAGGTGTGGCAGACGACATCCCAAAGAATGGAGGAGGTTTGTTTGATTCTCTGGAAGAATATCTAATTGTGCTCTTTGTCACCACCTTTCAATACGCTTTAGGTCACACTGTTGTATCACACCATTTTCTATTCCAGTGAGCACTTTTAGTTGTGGTATGCCTGACTTTGGGATTGAATGCTTTTTAACATGCCAACTTCTCATCAGAATCTGTTTGGACCTCTTACCAACTCCCTGGTCAAGATAACATTCACCGGCCTTATGATTTCTTTCCAGGCCAGCTTCCTGACACGTGACGTGGGGAGAAATACGCTTCTGCTGACGAGTGCTGCCCTCCTCTGTGTCGAGAGCCACCTACAACTCAGTAAGACATATCTTTTGTGTGTTCTGCGCCATCACATTACAATTATCCAATTAGCACTTCTGGATTGCTGCCCAGGTTGCCTTCTCGGGGTCACCAGACTCATCTCCTGTTTATTGAAGTAGCACATCATGATACCTGTGACTCAGCCCTGACTGAGCAGCGTAATCTCTCAGTGGGTGTGAGTAATCTTATGGAGAAGAGACAATGCTGTGACTATGCACAGACATTAGTTAGAAAGATTTAACTAGAATCTTAAACACCAACAGATGGAAGTTTAGACATTTTCAATGTTACAATACATAAGTCACAGGACTACCAATGTGACGGATACAACTCTACTGCCACAACAAAACTAACCAGATCATGGTCAAGGGCCTAAAAGATCGAAAGCTGCCAATGAATAAGAAAAGGATGGGTCCAAGTGAGGACACCTCGGGGACGAAATTGGGTTACGCCCATTTGGGGGCGGGGGGTGGGGGGAGGTTAACCGAGGCGATGCGGGACTTTCTGCGCCCGGTGAGGTAGTCCAGCCTGGCCGCAAAATTCCGGTTACGCCCCTCACAGGAAGTGGAGCGCAATGTCGCACATTCCACTTCCTTTGGGGAAGGGGGCACTACGCGGGCAGGTTCAGGAATGCTACCCAGCCTCTCCGCGTAGCGTTGATGTGTTTCAACGCCTCTCCCCTTCCGCTAAAGGGGGGGGACGCTGTGAACCCTTTGAAGGTCACCACTGGACCACCAAGGCTAAGGGGTGCCGTGGCCGCAGCCCGAGCGCGGCCTGGGACCGAGACGGAGATCCGGACTAGACGATCGCGGCCCGGACTCCGTGAAAGGAACGGTGAATGTCTCGACTGATAAGGTGGGGTAAATACAAGATGGCGGCACGTGGCGCAGCGCACCTCGCCATTAAGGTTTGCCCCACGATGGGTGTGTGGCCCGGTTCATGATCGGCGAGGCTGGCGCGGGTATTGCCCATGGCGGGCTCACGGGGCGCTGGCCAATTTCCATCGTGGGGTCGAACAGGGTCGCCGTGCACGGCAATGACATCATCGTTGGAGATGCAGTGGCCCGGGGCGCTACTGTTTTCTCCCGGGCAATTTCGCGGGAACCGGTAGAGAAAACAGTTTTGCGCCCTGTTAACGCACCCTGGAGGCAATTCAACCTTCTCAAAAGAAGAGCACATCAGAGTCTTAGCAGAAACCTCACCTAGGAAGGGTGAGGGAACAAACAATGGAGAATAGGAAGGGCTGGAGATAAAAACCCCAAGCCAATAATCATCCGAATGAGGAATAGAAACATTGGGGGAGAAATTCGGGAGCCAGGCGCTAATGTTTACAAAATTAAAAAAATTCAGGGTTTGCGCTCCAGAAAGGAAGTAGAACGCTAAGTCAAGTGCTCCACTTCCTGCCTGGACGCAAGAGACAGCAGGCGGGGTGGTGACTGGGCCGTGCAGTGCTCCCACGCTGGAAGGCTCCTTCCCTCCCTTAAAGGGAAGGGCCATGGCTGCAGGCTCTGCAAAAGAAGAACTGACCTGGACACCGACAGCAGGCGCGATCCTGCCCGTTCAGCCCGATGCACTGCAGCACAGTGCTGGGCTTATCGATCGCTGGGGAGAAAGAGGGAAAAAAATCAAACGGAGCAATGGCAATTTTTTTTTTACTTACCTTAGCCACCTCACCTTTGAGCATTGCCCTCAAAGCGCCCAGCCTCCTGATGAACACCTCCTGCAGCTGCCGGTGTTTTCGCCCGACGATGCTCAGGGGGGCGGAACCCAAATTCAGGTCTGGGCCGATGCCCACGGCAATGACATCGTGATCTCCGGGTGAAGGAGATTGGAGCGCAACGCCATGTCACCGCCGCAAACCTCCCACCGAATATGGCGGGAGTCGATCTTCTCGCCGTGCCCGGTCGGTAAGTGCTTAATGCTCTATTATCGCCCCTCGGAGGCGATAACAGGAGGCACCAAGGAAGCCAATTTCTAGGCCTATGAACCGAAGAGTCCCAACTATCTTCCAGAACAAAAGCCTTCTGTTAAAAATCCATAGCTTTACAGCTAACCTGCAGGCTCAGCTGGCTAATAAAGTGAGTTACCAAGCTGTACAGACCGCAAGATAGATGAGGCTTAATCCAGGGTCTGCAATAGAGCTCCCCCGAGTGGATTACTGATGGACTGCAACTACTGATGTAAATAATAAAGGATCATGTGGCAAGGTCACATGATGACAGGTTCCTGTTAACAGCCATCTTGTGTATGTGTGTATGCTTCTTAGTGATGTCGTAAGAATATATCACAGGGTCTGTGCTGCGTCAGCTGATCTTGGTTCATCTCAGTATAGCTGCTACTGTTGCCATCAGTAGCCCTGAGTTGAAGAGAGAAGGATCAAGCTGGCTTCTCACTCCTGATCACCATCCAGATAGGCCTGCACTTGTGGGCAATATTGGGTAAGGGCAGATTCAGGCTCTGCTGAGGTCTCCCATTGGTCGAATGCTACAGTGACTTCCCGTTAGCCTCACACATGAAAAATGTAACTTGAGTGAGGAACCAAGGGCCAAGGCAGGGGGCGGGGCAGGGAGGAACCTGACAGAAAACAGATACAGTGGAAAGTTCCACATCTTCTGAAAACAGCGGCCAGCCTGTATTATGCTTAGCCGGGAGTTGTTGGATTAGAAGAGTTTTGAACAGCTGTGCAGGAGATGTTGCTTCGAGTTGCAAACCAACACTGTGTTGAGAATATCACAATAAATCACAATAAATTCATCTGCAATTCAAAATATTATTACAGATGCAACACATGCAAATAAAATCTTTTTTCCTTTTATTCAGCAAATGTACGGCATTAGCCATGCTGTGTTGGTTCAACTCGTTGACGCAGGTGCCTTGCTACACTTTGATATGTGCGGGTACTTCCCACGATACATACTACAGTGATGCTAATTATTTTGCAGGTGTAAGGCTTAAAAAGTGCTGATATTTCTTTTTTCCCCGGACAGCAGCTTAGCAACCGTCGTTTCCAAATCAATGTAAATAAATGGTTGACTAATCAATCAATGAGGGCAATTATTTAAAACGGTCGCTACTCGTGAAACCATTATTTTCTGTTGTTGAAGGTGAAATGTAGAATAAGGAAATCAGGGAAACGGTGGTTCAGTGGGAATAGGTGACGCCCAGTGTCACATTGAGCATTATGAGACCAGAAGGTCCCAGGCATCACACGATCCTTCATCTGTGCTATTAGGTGATAACATACTCTCTCTCTCTCTCTTAAGTATTCCCCCGGAGTCGAGGATGACTTGCTTCCACACCAAAATGAGTTCTAAGGTGACTGATGAGACCAATGCGGGATCTACAGTCTCTGTCACAGGTGGAGCAGATGGCTGTTGGAGGGACGGGTGGGTGGGGTGCTTGATTTGTTGTACGCTCCTTCCGCTATTTGTACTTGGCTTCCGCGTGCTCCTGACAAAGAGACTCGAAGTGTTCGGCGCCTTCTCGGATGCTTCTTCTCCACTTTGAACGATCTTGGGCCAGGGATTCCCAAGAGTCGGTGGGGATGTTACACTTTTTCAAGGAGGCTTTGAGGATGTCGTTGAAGCGTTTTCTCTGCCCTCCTGGGGCTCACCTGCCATGACATAGCTCGGAGTGGAGTGCTTGTTTCAGGTGTCTAGTAATGTGGCCCGTCCATCAGAGCTGATCGAGCGTCGTCAATGCCTCGATGCTGGGGATGTTGGCCTGAGAGAGAATGCTGATGTTGGTGCACCTATCCCGCCAATGAATTTGCAGGATTTTGCAGAGGCAGTGTTGGTGGTACTTCACCAGTGCTTTGAGGTGCCTGCTGTACATAATCCATGTCTCTGAAGCATATAGGAGGGCAGGTATCACTACTGATCTGTAGACCATGATGTCACACAGATTGATGGTTGTTGACAAAGGGTAGTTAGAATTTGGTGACCTCTGCCACACACTGCAGTTGAAGCAGAGTCCATAAGCACTTTGGAAAGGGAACTAGATAGTTGCTTGAAAAAGAGATATATTGAAGGATATCTAGAACTAGGGGCCATAGCCTCAGGATAAGGGGTCAGCCATTTAAGACAGAGATGAGGAGGAATTTCTTCACTCAGAGGATTGTGAATCTTTAGAATTCTCTACCCGAAAGGGCTGTGGATGCTGAGTCGTTGAGTGTATTCAAGGCTGAGATAGGTAGATTTTTGGACTCTAGGGGAGCTCATTAAATAGTATCTCTCACTATATCAAGCACCTTCAGGACAGAATAGGAAAAAAATGGAAAGCAAAATAAATGTTTAATTTGGTAAACACTTCCCTATCTCATGACAATCAGTTGAGAAAGGCACAGGACAATTGTCAATACAAAGGGTAGAGGCTGGACAATGGGCAGCTGGTACATGGGGGGACAAAACTTTATAGAACATAACAAGAATAAATTAGCATCATTAATGTAGTCTATTTTGTATCAATTTCACGGCTGCTTAGGAGAATTACATTTTTTAATATGAATTTTACATGAAATATAATTTCATTGATAAATTGAGGACATTGGTGCAATTAGGTATATGAATTTTGTATCACATGTAGATTTTCTTCAATAAGTTATTCTTGAAATAATGCATTATTTGCATGTGAATTTACTTTATTGGACTCACTATTCATTTCTTTCAAATGTGCCTGAATCAGTACTGGAGATTCGCATAGCAATTCTCTCCCCTCCTCCCTTCCTTTTCTTCTGAAGGTGGCTAATGCTGGGATACGGTTGCATGGGCACCATCAGCGGAAGGGTCATTCTTCATGTGCGAGTCTAGACAGCACATGTTGGGCAGGCTATTCTACTGTGGGGGCACCACAGCTGGGCTTCACAACAATAACAACAACTTCTATTTATATAGCGCATTTAATGTATTGAAATGTCCCAAGTCGCTTCACAGGAGTATTATGAGATAAACAATTTGACACCGAGCCACATAAGAAGAAATTAGGGCAGGTGACCAAAAGCTTGGTCAAAGAGGTAGGTTTTAAGGAGCCTCTTAAAGGAGGAGGGAGAGGTAGAGCAGCGGAGAGGTTTAGGGAGGGCATTCCAGAGCTGAGGTAACAGAAGTCACGGCCACCAATGGTTGAGCGATTATAATCAGGGGTGTTCGAGAGGGCAGAATTAGAGGAGCGCAGACATCTCAGGGGTTTGTGGGGCTGGAGGAGATTACAGAGATAGGGAGGGGCGAGGCCATGGCGGGATTTGGAAACAAGGATGAAATCGAGGTGTTGCTTAACTGGGAGCCAATGTAGGTCAGCGAGCACAGGGGTAATGGGTGAACGGGACTTGGTGCAAGTTAGGACACGGGCAGCCGAGTTTTGGATCACCTGTAGTTTACGAGTTAGGGTTAGTTCTGGCTGCAAGGCTCAGGTTGTGCAGCCAGTTTGTGGCAGGTTTTGTTGGGCACTGGGTTGGAGCAGTGCCTGGAGTATGGTGAAGATGGGAGGTTAAGTAGAGGATTGTGCCTCAATTAATTCCAAGGTCAGGGTAGGAGATCACTTAGGCTTTGGGAGCATGAAATGGTTGGGGGATGGGTCTGTAGGAAGGGGGCCATGACCTCTTCGCATTTTCCTGCTTCCAGGTATAGTCTATGCATCAGCTCTAGGTTTATTATAAATATTGATCCTAGACGATTTTACTATCCCATTCCTGTGGGCAAGTTTTTGGAGTCCACTTCACAACTGTTCAAAGTGGTAAGTTTGATGTCTGAAGCTCACAGTGTGAGGAACTGTAGGTACAGTTGGTCGCACCACCATTGGTGACCGTGCCTTCAGGTACCTGGGCCCTAATCTCTGGAACTCCCTCCCTAAGCCACTCCTCCTCTCTACCTCTCTCTCCTCCTTAAAACCTATCTCTTTGACCAAGCTTTTGGTCACCTGTCCTAATATCTCCTTATGTGACTTGGTGTCAACATTTTTTAAATAACGCTGCTGTGAAGCGCCTTGGAAATTGTTACACCATTAAATGCGCTATATGAATTCAAGTTGTTGTTGTAGTACAGACATCACACTGTAGTAGTGTGCTGCTACATTCCTGAAAATGCCCTCCAAACAAGACATTATTTGGGACCATGATTCTTGATAGAATGAAAAACAATACTGTGAAGTACTGCTCTAGGCAGACTCATTTAGTCCTTTCCTCTGATTTCTTCAACTGCCCTCTTCCCTTTGAAGAGACATTTCAGGCCCAGTATTCACTGTTCTAGGTGTCAGCGTGCTCTGTATTCTACTCATATCCCTGTGGGCAACAGCTATTAACATAGAAACATAGAAGATAGGTGCAGGAGCAGGCCATTCGGCCCTTCGAGCCTGCACCGCCATTCAATATGATCATGGCTGATCATTCACCTCAGTACCCCACCCCTGCCTTCTCTCCATACCCCCTAATCCCTTTAGCCGTAAGGGCCACATCTAACTTCCTTTTGAATATGACTAACGAACTGGCCTCAACAGCTTTCTGTGGCAAAGAATTCCACAAGTTCACAACTCACTGGGTGAAAAAGTTTCTCCTCATCTCTGTCCTAGATGGCTTACCCCTTATCCTTAGACTGTGTCCCCTGGTTCTGGACTTCCCCAACATCGGGAACCATTCTTCCTGCATCTAACCTGTCCAGTCCCGTCAGAATTTTATACAGTTCTATGAGATCTCCTCTCACTCTTCTAAATTCCAGTGAGTATAAGCCTAGCCGATCCAGTCTTTCCTCATATGTCAGTCCTACCATCCCGGGTATCAGTCTGGTGAACCTTCGCTGCACTCCCTCAATAGCAAGCATGTCCTTCCTCAGATTAGGAGACCAAAACTGCACACAGTACTCAAGGTGTGGTCTCACCAAGGCCCTGTACAACTGCAGCAAGACCTCCTTGCTCCTATGCTCAAATCCCTTTGCTATGAAGGCCAGCATGCCATTTGCTTTCTTTACTGCCTGCTGTACCAGTATGCCTACCTTCAATGACAGATGTACCATGACACCCAGTTCCCGTTGCATCTCCACCTTTACCAATCTGTCACCATTCAGATAATAATCAGCCCTCCTGTTTTTACCATCAAAGTGGATAACCTCACATTTATCCACATTATATCACATCTGCCATTTATTTGCCCACTCACCTAATCTGCCCAAAGCCTCTTAGCATCCTCACAGTTCACACTGCCACCCAGCTTAGTGTCATTTGCAAACTTGGAGATATTACATTCAATTCCTTCATCTAAATCATTGATATATATTGTAAATAGCTGGGGTCCCAGCACTGAAACCTGCGGCACCCCACTAGTCACTGCCTGCCATTCTGAAAAGGACCCATTTATTCCTACTCTCTGCTTCCTGTCTGTCAACCAGTTCTCTATCCATGTCAGTACATTACCCCCAATACCATGTGCTTTAATTTTGCACACTAATCTCTTGTGTGGGACCTTGTCAAAAGCCTTATCCTTATCTCCCTTATCCACTCTACTAGTTACATCCTCAAAAATTTCTAGAAGATTTGTCAAGCATGATTTCCCTTTCATAAATCCATGCTGACTTGGACCAATCCTGTCACTGCTTTCCAAATGCGCTGCTATTACATCTTTAATAATTGATTCCAGCATTTTCCCCACCACCGATATCAGGCTAACCAGTCTATAATTCCCTGTTTTCTCTCTCCCTCCTTTTTTAAAAAGTGGAGTTATATTAGCTACCCTCCAATCCATAGGAACTGATCCTGAGTCCATGGAATGTTGGAAAATGACCACCAATGCATCAACTATTTCTCGGGCCACTTCCTTAAGTACTCTGGGATACAGACTATCAGGCCCTGGGGATTTATCGGCCTTCAGTCCCTTCAATTTCCCTAACACCTTTTCCTGACTAATAAGGATTTCCCTCAGTTCCCCTTTCTTGCTAGACCCTCAGTCCTCTTGTATTTTCGGGAGGTTATTCGTGTCTTCTTTATTGAAGACAGAATCAAAGTATTTGTTCAATTGGTCTGCCATTTCCTTGTTCCCCATTATGAATTCACCTGATTCTGACAGCAAGGGACCGACATTAGTCCGCAATGGAGATTTTCAGAAAATGGTTGTGTTCGTGTTGCAAGGTGGGAAATATATATTTTGAAAGCTGCACAAAGTGATTTAGCATTTGTCGCATGTTGTAAATAATTGGTTTGTGGCAAATGGCAACGTCTCACACTCTCACACTCTCACACATACTTTGCAAGTATTAGGTGGTGGCTCTACGCACTTTATGGGTTCCCTTGATTTTGAGAATTTACATTTAAAGAAAATGAGCTCTGCCATAAATTAATTTCAAACTAGTTGAAATAGGAAAAAGGCTGTTGGTTTATGAGAAGTTGGCGCTGTGGTTGTCACTTCCAAGTCAGGATTCTTCGCCAGTGTTGCGATTACATGATTGGATAGCATCATCATCATAGGTGGTCCCTCGAAGCGAGGATGACTTGCTTCCACGCCAAAAAGGATAAGTTCACAGGTATTTCAATGAAGGACCTAATATTCCAGGTCCCGAACTATATCTTGAAGGGTGGAAAATGTCTGTCCATGGATTTTTTGACATGTGGTGACAGTTGCACACCAGCCACCACACGGGCTTGACGAGGTCCAGTGGCAAGGGTTATCCTAGACGACCAGAGACCAGCTCTGCTGCACAGACCGAGCATGTACACATTGCAGTGTGGGCTGGCCCGTGCTGCCCCTGGGCCCCTGGCCCCGAACTCACACCTCTCCTGGGCCCCGATCACATCCTGCCATCGTCTCTCGCCACTTCTGCTGTATCCGCCCACGCTCCAATCACCAACCTGGACCTTGATGATGTCACTCTTTGCTGCTGTTGCAACTCGCACTGCTCCCTGAGGTGGTATGCCTCCTCACTAACCCTCCTGCTGTCATAAAATAGACGCAGTTCTAAGGAACTCAATTGTCTTTCTGTGCATCCTTTGGTCCTTGATGTAAGACCACTGTTAAAAATTGTATTAGTTCTTGGGCATTTACCGAAAATGCTACTGTCATTGGAAGCAGTGGGCTCTAGTTAAGCCTTTCCCCTTGGCTTCTCAGTTTAAAAGTTAAGTAACCATAAGGCACATAGCTCAATTTCAAATTTATGCCAAAACCGATTTCAATAACTGTTAAAGAAAATCTCAACACCCACAGCCCTGTCAGAATAATGACAAATGTGAGAAGATAAAGATCTTCTTGTGTTGGGGAGCTTTTGCTGGCTTCAGATCACTGATTTTGTTTGCTCTCCATGTTATAAACTGGGGAATTGTTTGGCTTCAATTGCACATGAGCTGAAATCAAGTGTAACACCGCAAGATTAACACCGGCAACTCTGGGTCACAGACCAAGTCAACCACAGACAGAACTGATGTGAGAAAAAGCTTGTGAAGTAAACTGAACAGCAGCTTGTCAAATAACTCAAAGGTACGGCAATTATTACAATAGCAACGGCAAAGATTTTGTCATGGGACTTCACGTGTACAGACGGTGGGAGAAAGCATAGATCTGAAACGGAGTCCTTTTATTTGTCTCCCAATAAATGTAATTCTTTCCAATAGGGCTATTGACAGGTTTATTTTAAATGCATGAACTCGAATGAAATCAAGTTGACTGGGGACGGTCAAATATATTCAATTCACTTTCTGCACCGCTGAATGTAAAGTTGGCACCAACTCTTGAGATGTCCGAGGGGGATTTCTGCCAACATCGCACTTGTTATTAACTTTAAAGAGGAAAATGTAGAAGGAGATGCTTTCACTTGGAGGTTTTTTTGAAATAGTGAGGAAATTAGATGAAGGAGCAAGGCGCACAGTGGAAAATGCCACTAAGGTTGAAAATAGAAGAAATAATGTAAGAAAAAATTTGGATTTGTATCGGGCCTTTCACATGCTCAGGGTGTCTCAAAGTGCTTTACAACTAAGGGCTAACTTCTGAAGCTCGGTCACTGATGTTTTGTAGGCAAATATGTTTGGTGGAGTTGGTGGAGGGAGGAATGTTGAGCAGGGCAACTTGAGAACGCTCTGCTCTTCTTTACATTGTGCAATGGGATCTTTGGCCTTCACCTGAGAGAGACAGTCAGGGTTTCAGTTTAGCTTCTGATCTGGAAGACAGATCCTCCAACAATGTGGTATTCCCTCACTGTTGAAGTGACAGACTCGATTAGGTGCTCACGTCCTGGAGGGGTGCTTGAGCTGCACTACTCTACACTACCAGGGAAGTGAAGTAACTAAGGGGGAGAAATTCGGTCGCGCCTCATTTGGGGTGGTAACCCAGGCGGAGCGGTAATTTTAGTGCCTTGAAGAGTTTGCGCCTCCCGCCCAGAAATTCACCAGAGTCGGGTGAAGAGCTGACGGGGGCGATAAATCAGCCGCTGCAGACTGCAGCTGGGGGGGCCATAACGATAGTTTGGTCGGTAAATTTGGCAGACCCATTGTGGATGTGCGAAACTCCGAGTCAGATCCCGGGAAAAGCCGAATCTTAAAGGAGCGGCATAGGAATGCACCCATTAAAGTTTTCAAAATCACTTTTCCTCAAGCTGTACTCTTATTTCTATCTGCCGCTGCAAACTCTGAGGCTCACGCACCGTGCTGTGTGTAAACGTTGCACTGACTCTGACCTCTGAGGGAAACACTTCCTTATCCCTTTAAGTCGTCACCAGTTAACGACTCTGCAAGCCTGCACTGTTTTTCCAGATGATATTTTCGCGGGTTCTCAATGAGGCGGCCTCACCGAATTTACTGACCGGGGCACAAGCGTGGGCGTTGCACCAGGGCTGATGTCAGGATCATAATGAGCCAGACATCAGCCAGGCGCTGCTGCTTTGCACCCCCGGTGAGCCTCGAATGAATTTTCGGTCGGAGCGCTAAAAGCTGTGCTCCCGGTCAGTAACCTCATACCCTTCAATTAATGCCCCTTCTGCCTGTTAACTGAGGCATTAGACAGCCGAAAATCCAGCCCTAAGATTGTGTAGCACCAAACTTGGATTTTAAAACCTATTGGGCTAGAAATTCGTTTTTCAGCGAAAACGTTTTTTTTACGCCAAAATTACCGTTTTCGCTTCGCTACTGTTTTCAGGCCCGCTTTTCGACCTTTAATTTGCACAGTGGTAAAAATCGACATTGCACGAGGATTCACGCCGCAAACCTTGAATTTTGGCAACTTTAGTCCGGGGACGATAGCGCTGCGAGAGAGGCCTTGGGAGGGGGGAAAACAACAAAAAATTTACTACAAAAAAACCCATTCACAAAACATTCACAAAACCCTTACCTACTAAATCGCTGAAAAAGAATTAAAAAATAAAAACTTTAACTAACCTTTTTTGCAGGTCTTCATACTTGCCACTGCAGGGCTGCACCGCAGGTTTGACCTGTCGGTATTCTGGGTCGGGTACGGGTCCCGAGGGAGCCGAATGTACATGCAAACGCAACCTGCGTCGTTGAATGTCGTTGCCCGTCGGCGCTCCTCTCCCCGACTCTGAAAGCGCTGCCACAAAGAGGTCACCGAGGATCCTACCAACCGGGTTTTTGCCGCGGAGGGTCAAATCGTGGCAAAGTTGGCGAAAATCTCGGCCATTGAGTATAGATGAAAGGGAAAAATGGGGGAGGTAGAGAACCAGTTGAAGAGAGTTACTATAGGAAGGGGGAAAGGGAAATAGAGATAGATACAGAGAGAGAGAAATGCGCACACAGTCAGAGACAAGAGAGAGACATGGGAGAATTTGAACTCCAGGCATGAAATGAGCAGGCAGCGTTCCTGCTCCCTGTGGCCCCTCGAAGATAAATATTCACTTATGATTTTAGAGTCTCCTCCCCTTCACCACCTCGCTCCAGCCAGTTATCCCTCAAAATTACATCAGGGTGTTATATACATCGTAGGACCCAGATTTGCACACAGTAATGAGCCTCCACCTGATTCAGGCGTGTAGTGTATGAAATGATACAATGAACTCCGTACTGTGAGCCAGTGACTAGGTGTAACCTGGTCAGTCTTTAATGGCTTCCAGAAGTGAAGATACAAAGGTGAAGTTCAGGTTATATAGCGGGCCCAGCATGAGTGTACCTATGACCCTAGGACCTCCGACAGTAGTGCCCCCTGTTGGTGGGCAGTCCTTATGTACATACATTACAAGGCGGGTGCCTGGATCACCCAGGCCATGGGCCCAGTAAATATGGCAGTGGGGCGGGAACAGGGCGCTAAGTGTACACAGCCATTTAAACTCTGTTACCGACCCATTTCTGCCAGAGATAAAATCGGCTCCACAGAGAGAGAGAGTGAAAGGGAGAGAGAGAGAAACAGATAGATACACACAGAGAGAAGTGTCTGAGAGCTATTTCAGAACAATTGATGATCCTCTGGCACCTTATGCATATGGAAAGTGTTTGCACTGTCCTAGGTGATTGGAAATACTTTGCCACCTACAAAATGGAAGCAAGACTTTCCTTTAACAATGGTATTTCCCACTCCGCTCTGTCCAAAACTATTGGCATCTACTGTTACCTATTCAATAATTTCATTGATAGTTTCGGATGGTCCTTGCTACTAGCTATGAAAACAAACAAAAGCAGATTTCAAGGATTATGACCAAGAGAAATACATTTTGGAGTTCAGATTTCAAAGATAGTTGAGACTACTATATTTTAGGGCTTACAAGAATGAACATTGTTGCTGCACAAGGCACAAGGTCAGAGCCCAGCATAGAAATAGTCATCTCCAAAAAATCTGTAACTGCTTGTATACTGTGTGAGGAGTGGCGAGAGAGATCTGTATTCACATGGTATGCTCCTTTGAAGGAGCGGCGAGAGATTACAGAGCGACGTGATTGGGGCCCAGAAGAGGCGAAGGCCCAGGGGCAGCACGGGCCTGCCCACACTGCGCTATGTGTGCGCACTAGGTCCGTGCAGCAGAGCTGGTCTCCAGTCGTCTTGGTTAACCCTTGCCATTGGACCAAGACCTAGCTCTGTCAAGTCCGTGTGGTGGCTGGTGTGCAACGGTCATCACACATTAAAAAAATCCACGCCCAGGCATCTGCCACCCTTCAACATGTAGTTCTGGTCCTGGAATATTAGGTCCTTCATTGAAACACCTGTGAACTTTTTGACGTGGAAGCAAGTCATCCTCGATTCGAGGAACTGCCTAAGATGATGATGACTGTGAGATGATTCCCAATTCAAACATTTGCTAACAGATTTGATACGGCCAGCCACCAGGGAAGATTGATTGAAAACAGAACCTATTGGGTTTACCTTCATGTTCCACCCAGCTGCAAGATCCATGCGACAGCAACAGGCAGTGGTAGCACGGGTGTCACAGTACAATAGGTGCCATGACCTACACAATGTTGATACTGTTTCTGCACATGTACTGGACTCTGAGCAAACGCTATCATTTTCCACAATGTCTTTTCACAGCTAGAAGTAGTTGATTCACAAATTGCCGCACATTCACAGCCAGCATCACTCTTCATAAACTGACGGTCTTCATAAATGTGGCTTAAATGTTCATTCTTCCATTCAAGTGTAAAAACTGTTTGGATGGGAGGCAGCTTTGGTTTTGAGGTGCGGTGAGAAGAGGAGAAGGAGCAGAAAGATTTACAAGTAAGTAACAAACTGATGGAGGAAAGAATAAAAAATGTATTAGCGGTAGTGACATTTTAAGATGACACTTCTTTAAAGCACTCCATTATCAATGTTTTATGAGTCACTTTAGATGTATCACTTTACTTAAGGTCTTGTTGGCCTCCTGATGTAAATAAGTTACACAAGGGCTTTTCCTTCCCCCTATTTAGCAGCTCATCATCATCATCATCATCATAGGCAGTGCCTCGGAATCGAGGAAGACTTGCTTCCACTCCTGTGACAGAGTCTGGTGGCTGAACAATCCAATATGAGAGCCACAGACTCTGTCACAGGTGGGACAGATATTCGCCGAGGGAAGGGGTGTGTGGGACTGGTTTATCGCACGCTCCTTCCGCTGCCTGCACTTGACCGCTTCGCGCTCTCGATGTTGAGATTCAAAGAGCTCAACGCCCTCCCGGATGCACTTTCTCCACCAAGGGCGGTCTTCAGCCTGGGTCTCCCAGGTGTCAGTGGTGATGTCGCACTTTATCAGGGAGGCTTTGAGGGTGTCCTTGTAACGTTTCCGCTGCCCACCTTTGGCTCGTTTGCCGTGAAGGTGCTCCGCATAGAGCAATTGCTTAGGGAGCCCTTGTCTGGCAACTGCAATTAGCAGCTACAATTTAGGACAAGCTCCTTTTTCTCTCCTCTCCTCATAGCATCGCTATGGAGTACAAGAGCAAGGGAGTATAGCTACAATTGTACAGGACCTTGGTGAGATCACACCTGGAGTACTGTACACAGTTTGGTCTCCTTATCCATGGAAGGATATACTTGCCTTGGAGGCGGTACAACAAAGGTTCACTAGATTGAGTCCTGGGATGAGAGGGCTGTCTTATGATGAGATATTGTGTAGAATGGGCCTACACTCTCAGGACTTTAGAAGAATGAGAGGTGATCTCATTGAAACATACAAGTTTCTGAGGGGGATGAACAGGGTAGATGCTGAGAGGTTGTTTCCCCTGGCTGGAGTGTCTAGAACTAGGGGGCACAGTCTCAGGATAAGAGGTCAGCCATTTAAGACAGAGATGAGGAGGAATTTCTTCAATCAGAGGGTTGTGAATCTTTGGAATTCTCTGCCGCAGAGGGCTATGGATGCTGAGTCTGATAGATGCTGAGATAGATAGATTTTTGGAGTCTAGGGGAATCAAGGGATATGGGGACAGTGCAAGAAAGTGGAGTTGAGGTCGATGATCATCTTATCGAATGGCGGAGCAGGCTCGAGGGGCCGTAGGGCCTACTCCTGCTCCTATTTCTTAAGCAGGGGCACCAGCTGCCCTGAGGTATCTCACCCAAGTGGCCATTCTTCATATGCTACTGTCACAGACAATTGGACTGTGGGGAGAGAGTCACAGGCAAGCCTGATCCTCTCCCCACCCAGCATCCATACATGACGCACACCTTCCAGGAGATGTCCCTTTAGCCAGCTGCGAGACCCATGCCTGTGGAAACTGGTGGTGCTAGCACAGTACACACCTTTCAAAAAGCCGGTTGGTTTTTGCTCAGCCTAGCTCCTGGTGAATGAGGTCAGTTGTAGTGCCCATGCTGCACCCAGTGTGAGAAATCATTTTTAGAGGAGGAAGCCAGAAAATTAGAGGGAGAAAAAAAAAAGTTAGAAAATACAATACTTGCTACTTTCCCCTGTGCAGTATGCAGATGGCTCATTAAGAAGGTCAAGAGCTTACTGAAAATAAGAGTCCATTTCAAAAGAATGTTGGCTGGGACACCACAATGAATTGTGTTAATTATGTAGCCCACAATTTGAGATCAATTAATTGTATTCATTATTCACCTTTTTAAGTGTTTTGGAATTCATCCCATTCCACTTGGATCAAAATATTTTTTGTGTGGTAAATTTGCCAATGCCCTACACGTAGAGTTGGGTTGTGCCTGCTATGTATGCAACACAAGGCCCAACCTCTTCCCAGGACAGAACATCAGAATCAATATTTTTAAAGCACTGATTCCATCGTAAAGCATAACTCAAAAGCTCTTTGCAGATGAAAAACAAGGTATGGACTAGGCCATTTATAAAACTTAGAGACACATTGCTCTGGGTCAGGAGCTTTATTACAAACTCTGTCTACTCACCTCCTCTAGCTCTCTAATTGTCAAAAGATCCCTGCAGCTAGTTAACTGTCTTGGCTAGAGAGCCTTGGGTTTTATCCAACTTAAGCAATGATCTAACTTGTAACACAGCATATTAATAATCTACTCAACACCCTTTAGTGCAAAAAGGAATATCTAGATACAAAGCTAATTCATAGGATTATATATGGCACAGAAACAGGCCATTTGGCCCAACCAGTCCGTGCCAGCGTTTATGCTCCACTCGAGCCTCCTCTCGTCCTTCCTCATCTAAATCTATCAGCATAACCCTCTATTCCCTTCTCTCTCATACGCTTATCTAACCTCTCCTTAAATGTATCTATGCTATTCACTTCAAACACTCCCTGTGGTAGCGAGTTCCACATTCTCCCCACTCTCTGGGTAAAGATGTTTCTTCTGAATTCCCTACTGGATTTCTTGGTGATTATCTTATATTGATGGCCTCTAGTTATGCTCTTCCCCATAAGTAGAAACATTGGGCCCAAGTTTCCACATGATTTGCGCCTGATTTTTAGGAGCAACTGGTGGAGAACGGACTATCTTAGAAATCGTAATTCTCCACATTTTTTTTTCTGCAGTTCTAGTCAGTTAGAACAGTTTCACTTTGGAACAGAATTTTTTCTTCAAAAGGGGGCGTGTCCGGCCACTGACGCCTGATTTCAAAGTTTCCACAGTGAAAACGTACTCCAAACTAACTTAGAATGGAGCAAGTGAAGATTTTTGTAGAACTGAAAAAACCTTGTCTACACATTAAAAAATCAGGCGCAGGTTACAAATTAGGCGTCCAGAACGAGGTGGGGAGGGAGGGGAAGTCATTAAATTCTATAATAAATCCTTATTTATACTTCTACAAATATTATACAAATAAATCCAACCTGAATAAACATTTATAAGCAAAGAAAAGATTAAATAAACCATCTTCCTACCTGTGTGAAAGTGCTTCAGCCAGGGAGAATTGAGGCAGCCGTTCGTTCCCGCGGGGGGGGGAGGAGGCAGCCATTCGTTCCCGCTGGGGGGGGGGGGGGAAAGGGAAACGGCTGCCTCAACTTTCTGAGGCTTCCTGCAGCCTTCTCACTGCTGCAAGAAGCCTCAGTGCTGATGGCAATGTGCTTTTATTAAAAAATGTTCAAAAATTAAACAGCTACAAAGAACTACTAAAATGGCCGAGTGCCAATGTTTCCCTCACACTGCGCGTGCGCGAACGCTCCAACGCGCACGCGCAGGGTTGCCGGCAGGAAAAAAACTAATTTAAATGGCACCCGCCCCCTCCCACTTACAAAATCGGCGCGATTGTAGGCTTCGCCCCCCTGGGCGCCACGCCAGGCAGACATGGAGCTGCAGGGCGCTCCAGAATCGCGCGTTTTTTTTCCGCCGCCGTTTTCGGTGCGAAAAACGGGCACCCAGCTCGGAGGGGTGCCCGTTTTTTATCGTGTGGAAACTTGGGCCCATTGGGCCCGAAATTCAGTACTTTTGGAAAGCTGGTGCTCCCCCCACCTTTTTGTGGCCATTAGCGCCGAAATGTTTAAGTGGCTGGATCACCCCATATTCAGCTCCAAAAGTGAACAAATGGGGTCTAGCGCTAATGAACCCTTCCAAAGTGGAGTTTTCAGCAATGTGGTTGTCTTAATTTGAGCGTTATCACCACTGAGAAATTCAGCATGCAGGTAAGGGTTTCTAATGAGCCAGCTGCTCCCTGGCCTTTTTAAAGCAAGGCCCTGAGGGGGGCAGGAAATTGGAAGAAGGGCTGGTGTACGAGGTGCAAGGAGAGCCAACAGGTTCACTGATATGGAGCTGGAGACACTGATGGACGGTGTGGAGCACAGAAGAAGAATATTGTTCCCTGATGTGGGGCGACCTGGCTGACAGGCAGTACATAATGGAGGGAGATTGCAGGGGAGGTGTCATCCACCTCCATATCTGTATCCCAGGAGGGCTCTGGCCAGTCTGCATCCGGATGCTGGAAAATGAAATAAAAATACTAAGAAGTAATAAAACTATTTACTTACCAAAGGGCCCCAGGGGTGTCACATTCGAGCACCGCATTGAAAACCTCGTGGGGGCACTGCGGGAAATGTCCTACCTTTCCCTCGGTGAATTTTGCTGTGGTAGTCTCTTTCCAGCGGCCCGTACCCTCCAGAGCTCACCGCTGGAAACCTTCCTTTACAGCGGCTTCACCGCGCCGTTTCTGGCGGAAGTGAACAGCGCTCAAATCCTCCCCCCGAGCTGAATATGGCTCGGGGAGGGGAAAGTACCCGTCCTTGGCAGCCCATCGATTTTCTTTTGATCGACCGCCCAAACCCTGCTGTAACACCCCTTCGGGGACGGTGAATTTCGGGCCCATTCTCTCTGTATCCACTCCATCAAAACCTTTCAGAACTTTAAAGACCTCTATTAGGTCACTCCTCACCTTTTTTCAAGAGAAAAGAGACCCAGCCTGTTCAACCGTTTCTGATATGTATATCATCGCATTTCTGGTATCATTGATGTAAATATTCTCTGCACCCTCTCCAGTGCCTCTATATCCTTTTTATAATATGACGACCAGAACTGTACGCAGTACTCTATGTATGGTCTAACCAAGGTTCGATACAGGTTTAGCATAACTTCCCTACTTATAACTGCTTATAACGGAGGACATAATATTTTCCACAAGTTGTCATCATTAACACAACTGAGAGAATGAAACAGAATTGCTGTGAAAGTATATTGTGCACTGGGAGTTGTCCCAGTGGTCTTATTATAGGGGAGCGGGATCAGTTAAAACCAGTACCAAAGTGACAGTATGAATGTGCACAGTCCTCACAAGAATATACAGTCAGGACAATGAGCAGAAGGGATTTGTAAATAGTTAGGCCAGATGTTCTTCCCGTGACAGGTTTGCCACTGAATGTGTGTCAGGGCTGCACTTCCGCCCACCATTGTGCCTCCGTTGAAGTTCCACAGCATCTTTCTGCGTCAGCTTAATTTGAACATTATTGCTATTTTGGGAACTCTCCTTGGGGAGAGGGAAATCGGGTCCTGCTGCAGTAACTAAGTGGCTGCAGCAGCTTAATGGGCTGGCCAGCTATTACCTGGGTGACAAAATTTGGTGGGCTGTTAGAAAAGGATGGATGTCCAAGGTTACTTAACCCTGTGCCTGTTCGGATCAAGCTGCCTACTTCTCCTTGGTG
Source organism: Pristiophorus japonicus (assembly GCF_044704955.1). Taxonomy (NCBI): domain Eukaryota; kingdom Metazoa; phylum Chordata; class Chondrichthyes; family Pristiophoridae; genus Pristiophorus; species Pristiophorus japonicus. The sequence goes on from NC_091994.1 coordinate 39,897,436, forward strand.
CACCCTCAGTGGCAGGAGTTTCTGAAGCGAATAGCTGCGGCTGAGCAGCAGAAGCTTGAGACGGTCTGGTCTCGGGTCGAAGCAGGCCCCAGCAGGGACTGCAGTCGGCTGCACCTCCACTGATATTCCTTGGATTGTGGGTCTTGACTACTTCCCGCCACACGTGTGGACATCTGAGGAGAGCCCACAAGTATCGTATACACCTGTCAGGTGACCAGTACAGGACTCTGTCCGGCCACTGATCAATGGGAAAGAAGGCTGAATAATTCAGATCAGTGAAGCCCTGCGAGATAGCTCACTCCTCTCTGGCACCAAGGCATCTATGGCAGCAGCTGCATTAAGCTTCTTTGCTGATATAAATGATTGGCAATAGGCATAAGAATAATAACAGCAACGTTTGCTGCTGATACCAAATTAGGGGGGCATTGCAGGAGGACATAGACAGTTTAGCAGAATGTGCAAGTAGTGGCAGATACAGTTCAATGCAAAGAATTGTAGAGTGGCACATTTTGGGAAAAAACAGTGAAAAGATGTTAACCCGAAATAGTAAGACAAAATGAGCAAGATCTAGGAGGGCAGACACCTAGAACTTTAAAGACGAGAATGTAGGTAGAAAAGGCCATCAAAGGAAACAAATGGAATGGCACATATATTTCTGTGCATGAAAGAATTGTTTTCACGGATGAAATGCACAAATTGATCTGTGGTACGGTGACAGAATGTCTGTGCGAACGAGCAGCAGCATGTATCTGGAATGGTGATTGTGCCGGTAGGGAAGATTGTCAGCATATGAATGATTGGATGGATGCTCAAAAGGAGGGACTGGTTTAGCAATGGGTGCAGCAGCTGTTTAGCTGCAGGTGTTCCTTACAAGCTCTGGTGGCAGATTTCTGGCAGCTGGCAAAGCAGTCCCCTGTACGATCGTTCCCATGATCATGGCCTTGGGTCACTGCCATGGCTGAGCCCAGCTAGCCTAGCGCAGGCTGGGGATTAGACCTTAAGGCAAATTTTATATTAGGATTTCCTTTGAGTAATGTTGCCCTCCCATTTTTGGTTTATTGCTAAATCAAGGTGAGAGGTTCAGGAATTGTTGTGCAGGAAACTACCAAGGTAGACAAAGAATAGAAGGCAAGATGAAGTAAACCAGGAAGTACTGATTAAGAATCACGAGCTTGCGTTTTAACATCCTGTAGATTGTAAGAGGAATGGAAACAGGAAGGTGAGACGTTCTAGGGAAGTTCTGTGAATGAATGACTTACAGTAGGAGATGGTGCAATGATTCTGAGATAAACACAGTGAGGAAATAGGGAGGAGGAATAATGCGCAACATGGTATCGGAAGGATGAAGAGAGGAATGATTCAAAGTAGTTTTGGCCATAGTAGAATCGATAAAATAAAGCAAGCCGAGAATGGTTGCAAGTCATAATGGAGAGAAATGTCTAGTGTCTAGAGGTGAGGGACGGAGTATATGCCAAGTGACAAGCTTTGTCTTGTATCCTGTCCAAGAGTCTGAGCAAGGTGCTGGAAGCACTTCCCCAGATATGGGAGCAGTCGTCAAGTCTTAGATAGACTTGTGCCAGGAATTTCCTCAGAGCTGCTCCTGCTCCACTACCATGACCTCGGCGGAAATGCAGTCTCCGTGTGTGAACAGGGTTTCCATCAAAGTTTGCACCAGCGCAGCGGGAAAAGCTCCAGGAACTTCCCGACATTGGGTCTTACAGACATTAAAGGTTGTTGAGGAGAAAATAAACGTTTGGCATGCAGGAGGAACCCAAGATTCCTGAAGGCTGCTTTAGCAATGGAGATGTGGGAGCTCTATGTTAGATCAAAGGAGATAGTGAGGCCAAGAATATCAACAGATTAAGATTAAGATTAAGGTTGAAGCCATCAAAGGTAAGATTCAGAAGCTGTTGGTTAGTGTTGTGAGGGAGGGGTGGGGAGGGGAGGGGCAGAATGTGGGGTGGTACCACCAATCGATAGGTTTGTTGACCCTTTTCAGCCCCAACAGAAATCCCAGAACTTTTGGAGGTGCGTCTATAATATGCATGCCCACAAAAGGGTTGGCTTGTTGTAAACAATGTTAATGAGGGAAATCCGAATCCCTGCTATCCAGTGTTTTTTATTAATCATTACTGGGATGTGAGCATAGCTGGCAAGGCCAGCATTTATTACCCACCCCTAATTGCTCTTGAGAAGGTGGTGGAGATCTGTTCCTGAAGATGCTGAGCCATCTTGAGTTTCAGTTTGATGAATGCTAGCTGCCTTCAGGCATCTCATCCAAGTGGGTATTCTTCATGTAGTCATGGTCAAATAGTGAGAGTCACCAGACTATTCAACAATGGAGAGCATCACAGCTAAGACCTAGGTCCTCATGCACACATCAGGGATGATTTTTAATCCTGCTCACCAGGTGGGTGAACAATTAAAATTACCTGTGGCACTTATGGGCCAATATCCTGCGCTCTTCCCAAAGGTTCCCGTTTTAACTTATTCTTCTGAGTAGATGGAAAGGAAACCCATCAGAATCAGGCAGGGTCTATCTTTAAATATGCAGATTGGGCTCCCATGACCTCATGGGGACCCGACTGCTATTTTAACCGGAGGCCTGCGTGGCGAAACTGTTGTGTTTTTCCAACCAAGCCAACTTAGTGGGAAGAGGAGTCAGGGCCAAAAAAGGCCCTAAAGGGTAAGTAGTTTCACCTTATTTGGATTTTCATTATGGGGCCAGGAGGAGCAGGTTCCTTTGGACCCCGGCGGCAGCCTCCTGCCATCTAATGGCCAGCCAGCAGCTGCTTCCCTCTGATTTTGGGCGCGAGATTGGTGAGGCCCTTGCAGGTGAGGCCCGGGAGTTAAAATCTCTCGGACCTCACGATGCTGAGGTCAGTTTGGCGCCTGCCTCAGCCGCTGCCCGCACGATTGCTGCCCCGTTACAATCGGGACTATACTTCCCAGCGGCAGTCATTGGCCTGATTTCCACCCTTTGTTGATAGCATTTAACTCAACAGAGACCAGCTACTGAATTTAAGACCTGGCTAGTCTGTTATGCTCAAAAACTAACTGAGCAGTGACATGCATGCTTAAATTTAGAAAAATAGCAAAAGCTGACATCTCCAAAACAGCCCAGAACTTAGGGTGAAATCTTGTAGTTACACTGAAAATGCCGTGGGACACAAGGTTGTCATATCTTAAACTGCAGATGTACCCGACATTCCATCACTTGTGTAATGGAAAATTCTAGCAAACATTGGAGGGACTGTCCCTCATTTCTTGTGGAAAAAAATACATTGTTTCTGGAATTGTTTTGATACATTCAGTTCCTAAACCCCATTGGTAAATTCCTTTAAAACTTGATATGGTTGTCATAGTGATATGGCGGTATAGTTCTCCCCCTCCAGCCCCCTTGTTCAAGATGGCATTTATCTCCCCTCCAGTTCACATAGGCACTTTTCTCCATCAATGTATGCCAGCACTCGTCTACTGCCTCCCAGGTCACACTGATACCTTTATCCTCCTTCAGTCCTTGCACCTCACTTCATGTTGGTACCTTAAGCTCGCTTCCCAGTTCATGCTGGGACTCATCCCTCCCAGCCCGTTCAAGATGGCATTGTCTCACATCAATTCACACTGGCTCTTAGCGTCCCACATCCCCTCCACCTCAATTGATGTTGGATGCCTCACTCCTCCTATCACACTGGCACTGTCCTCCCCCAGGTCACACTGGCACTGTCCTTCCCCAGGTCACACTGGCACTGTCCTCCCCCAGGTCACACTGGCACTGTCCTCCCCCAGGTCACACTGGCACTGTCCTCCCCCAGGTCACACTGGCACTGTCCTCCCCCAGGCCACACTGGCACTGTCCTCCCCCAGGCCACACTGGCACTCCCGTCCCCCAGGTCACACTGGCACTGTCCTCCCCCAGGTCACACTGGCACTGTCCTCCCCCAGGTCACACTGGCACTGTCCTTCCGCAGGTCACACTGGCACTGTCCTCCCCAGGTCACACTGGCACTGTCCTCCCCAGGTCACACTGGCACTGTCCTCCCCCAGGCCACACTGGCACTGTCCTCCCCCAGGTCACACTGGCACTGTCCTCCCCAGGCCACACTGGCACTGTCCTCCCCAGGTCACACTGGCACTGTCCTCCCCCAGGTCACACTGGCACTGTCCTCCCCAGGTCACACTGGCACTGTCCTCCCCAGGCCACACTGGTACTGTCCTCCCCAGGTCACACTGGCACTGTCCTCCCCCAGGTCACACTGGCACTGTCCTCCCCAGGTCACACTGGCACTGTCCTCCCCAGGCCACACTGGTACTGTCCTCCCCAGGTCACACTGGCACTGTCCTCCCCCAGGTCACACTGGCACTGTTCTCCCCCAGGTCACACTGGCACTGTCCTCCCCAGGTCACAATGGCACTGTCCTCCCCAGGTCACACTGGCACTGTCCTCCCCCAGGCCACACTGGCACTGTCCTCCCCCAGGTCACACTGGCACTGTCCTCCCCAGGCCACACTGGCACTGTCCTCCCCCAGGTCACACTGGCACTGTCCTCCCCCAGGTCACACTGGCACTGTCCTCCACCAGGCCACACTGGCACTGTCCTCCCCCAGGCCACACTGGCAATCCCCTCCCCCAGGTCACACTGGCACTGTCCTCCCCCAGGTCACACTGGCACTGTCCTCTCCCAGGTCACACTGGCACTGTCCTCCCCCAGGTCACACTGGCACTGTCCTCCCCAGGTCACACTGGCACTGTCCTCCCCAGGTCACACTGGCACTGTCCTCCCCCAGGCCACACTGGCACTGTCCTCACCCAGGTCACACTGGCACTGTCCTCCCCCAGGTCACACTGGCACTGTCCTCCCCAGGTCACACTGGCACTGTCCTCCCCCAGGCCACACTGGCACTGTCCTCACCCAGGTCACACTGGCACTGTCCTCACCCAGGTCACACTGGCACTGTCCTCCCCCAGGCCACACTGGCACTGTCCTCCCCCAGATCACACTGGCACTCCCCTCCCCCAGGCCACACTGGCACTGTCCTCCCCCAGATCACATTGGCACTCCCCTCCCCCAGGCCACACTGGCACTGTCCTCCCCAGGTCACACTGGCACTCCCCTCCCCCAGGCCACACAGGCACTCCCCTCCCCCAGGCCACACTGGCACTCCCCTCCCCCAGGCCACACTGGCACTGTCCTCACCCAGGCCACACTGGCACTCCCCTCCCCCAGGCCACACTGGCACTGTTCTCACCCAGGCCACACTGGCACTCCCCTCCCCCAGGCCACACTGGCACTCCCCTCCCCAGGTCACACTGGCACTGTCCTCCCCCAGGTCACACTGGCACTGTCCTCACCCAGGCCACACTGGCACTCCCCTCCCCCAGGCCACACTGGCACTGTCCTCCCCCAGGCCACACTGGCACTGTCCTCCCCCAGGCCACACTGGCACTGTCCTCCCCCAGGCCACACTGGCACTGTCCTCCCCAGGTCACACTGGCACTCCCCTCCCGCAGGCCACACTGGCACGCTCCTCCCCTCCTCACCAGTTCCGGCTCTGACCTATGGGGATCAGTTCATATGGACTGGAGGGTAGCTAATGTAACACCACTTTTTAAAAAGAGAGGGAGAGAGAAAATGAGTAATTATAGACCAGTTAGCCTGACATCAGTAGTGGGGAAAATGTTGGAATCAATTATTACGGATGAAATAGCAGCGCATTTGGAAAGCATTGACAGGATCAGTCCAATTCAGCATGGATTTATGAAACGGAAATCCTGCTTGACAAATCTTCTGGAATTTTTTGAGGATGTAACTAATAGAGTAGACAAGGGAGAATGAGTGGATGTGGTGTATTTGGACTTTCAAAAGGCTTTTGACAAGGTCCCATACAAGAGATTGGTGTGCAAAATCAAAGCACATGGTATTGGGGGTAATGGACTGATGTGGATAGAGAACTGGTTGGCAGACAGGAAGCAGAGAGTCGGGATAAATGGGTTCTTTTCATAATGGCAGACAGTGACTAGTGAAGTGCCGCAGGGCTCAGTGCTGAGACCCCAGCTCTTTACAATATACATTAATGATTTAAATGAAGGAATTGAGTGTAATATCTCCAAGTTTGCTGATGACACTAAACTGGGTGGCGGTGTGAGCTGTGAGGAGGATGCTAAGAGGCTGCAGGGTGACTTGGGCAGGATAGGTGAGTGGCCAAATGCATGGCATATGCAGTATAATGTGGATAAATGTGAGGTTATCCACTTTGGGGGCAAAAACACAAAGGCGGAATATTATCTGAATGGCGGCAGATTAGGAAAAGGGGAGGTGCAACGAGACCTGGGTGTCATGGTTCATCAGTCATTGAAAGTTAGCATGCAGGTATAGCAGACGGTGAAGAAGGCAAATGGTATGTTGGCCTTCATAGCAAGGGGATTTGAGTATAGGAGCAGGGAGGTCTTATTGCAGTTGTACAGTGCCTTGGTGAGGCCTCACCTGGAATATTGTATTCAGTTTTGGTCTCCTAATCTGAGGAAGGACATTCTTGCTATTGAGGGAGTGCAGCGAAGGTTCACCAGACTGATTCCCAGGATGGCTGGACTGAAATATAAGGAGAGACTGGATCAACTGGGCCTTTATACACTGGAGTTTCGAAGGATGAGAGGGGATCTCATAGAAACATATAAGATTCTGACGGGACTGGACAAGTTAGATGCAGGAAGAATGTACCCAATGTTGGGGAAGTCCAGAACCAGGGGACAGAATCTTAGGATAAGGTGTAGGCCATTTAGGACTGAGATGAGGAGAAACTTCTTCACTCAGAGATTTGTTAATCTGTGGAATTCCCTGCTGCAGAGAGTTGTTGATGCCAGTTCATTGGATATATTCAAGAGGGAGTTTGATATGGCCCTTACGGCTAAGGGGATCAAGGGATATGGAGCGAAAGCAGGAAAGGGGTACTGAGGGAATGATCAGCCGTGATCTTATTGAATGGTACTGCAGGCTCGAAGGGCCAAATGGCCTACTCCTGCACCTATTTTCTATGTTTCTATGTTTCTATGTTTCTATTCCTGCTGCTGCTATAGTGATGGAACTCCCGATCTTGCGTAATGATTGCCTGCAGCATCTTTCCACCCCCGACCCAGTTGTGACATCAGATAGAAACCGGTACTTGTCGGACAAGCTGACACTGGGGCTGATTTTAAATGGGTGAAAAATTGGCATTTAACATGGGGGTGACGATCTTAAAATAGGGTTGAGTAGACTTAATACTGCGTTAATACTAATGCCTGCACCATACCCACCCTCTCCGACCAGTCTTACTACCAGTACAGCTGAAGAGGCCCCAGAAAGATAAGTTTAGAATAACTGTTCCAGAGGCAACAGGAGCGGGAGTGCTCCTCTGTGACCCACGTAAAGAATCTGGGCCACTGCCACCCGGGCTAATCCCTCCGTCATTCCCCCACCGCCACTCCCGCCCCACCTTGCTGGCACATCTTATCTGTTGCTGGCCGGGTGATCTCCTGGGCACCAGCCCGAATCTGGCAGGCTGCACTGGGATGCCCGTTTGGGGTGGTCAGCTCGCTGGTATTTAAATGACGCACTGAGCCTCAAAATAGCTCCTGTCTCATCAACACCAGTCAGCTGGCCAAACCTTTGCGGGGGGGGGGGGATTTATATCGTGCCTTTCATGACCACTGGGCATCTCAAAGCGCTTGACAGCCAATGAAGTACTTTTGAAGTGCAGTCACCGTTGTAATGTGGGAAACACAGCAGCCAATTTGCGCACAGCAAGCTCCCACAAACAGCAATGTGTTAATGACCAGATAATCATTTTTTTTGTTATGTTGATTGAAGGATAAATATCGGCCAGGACACCAGGGATAACTCCCTGCTGTTCTTTGAAATAGTGCCATGGGATCTTTTACGTCCACCTGAGAGAGCAGACGGAGCCTCGGTTTAACGTCTCATCCGAAAGACGGCACCTCCGACAGTTAACAACTGGCCCCATATTGTGGAATGTCCACTTTAGCCACAGATGGTCGACACCTATGTTGTGCTGTTACCCACTGAGCCATCAGCGGAATCATCCAGGGCATTTGTACCATGCTGATAAGCTTTCATCAGCTTAAAATTCAAGTGAACACCCTCAAGAAATCAATTCCAAGATAAATGGCACTTTTTCTGTCCACAGTTTAGCGTGCGGTGTTATGGTGACCTCTGTATGCAATAGTATTGAAGAATAAGAATAAATTCTTGATGAATGGCTCATATCTTTTCAATACATCTTGAGCCAGTCACAGCCCTGATCCAGGATACTGCAAAGAGCTGCAATAGCTGCATAAACAGAATAGAAAAATCTCCTGCTGCAACTGGCACCATGTTCAATGAAGGCTCTAGCTGAAGCTGAAGCTAAGAAAGTAACTTCAAAGAAAGGGCACTGCTGACATTAGGATTTGAAGGATTAGAATGATGAATACAAGAGTAACAAAGCCGGCAGCAAAAAATCCCCATGAAGCCCATTGCTTCCACGGACCATGTACAATCTTGTATTTGGTAGAACTCTTGCCTCTGAGTTAGAAGATTGGGTCTCAAGCCCCATTCCAAGACTTGAGGTTATAACCTAGGCTAACACTTATGTGCAGTATTGAACGGTATTCGTGTACGTTAGAGGGACTGTCTTTTTATACATTATAGACAGATGTTAAAAATCCCATGGCACTATTTGAAGAAGAGCAGTAAGTTCTCCCAGTGTCCGGGACAACATTCCTCCCTCAACCTACATCATCAAAAACAGATTTAAATGTCTTTACTCATTTGCAGTTTGCGGGATCTTGCTGTACACAAATACTGCATTTGCCTTCACAACAATGTCAAAAGTATCTCATTGGCTATAACGTGCTTTGAGACATCCAGAAGATGTGACAGAATGCTATATAAATGTGAGTTCTTGCTTTTCTTGCTTGTCCTATCATGGGCTGTGTACTGCCCACGTAAGAGCAGAGTTTACAGTTTATCGCAAGGATTTGGAGCATGGAGGTCAGTACATCCAATTCATGGGCTGCACGATTTTCCATACAATCATTTCAAGCATACAATTTACCCTTGAATTTCCTGAAGGAAGCTTTTGTATAAACCCTTTTGTCTGGCAGGAAATGTGGGGTTCAAATAAACCTGACCACTCATTGACAAATATCCTAAGCAATCAGCAAAGATGGTTTTCATTCAGTGTTGACAACTAGCTATTCGGGCTTAATAGAACCAAGAAAGAAATGCTGTTTTTTTTAATTCATTCATGGGATGTGGGCCTCGCTGGCAAGGTCAGCATTTATTGCCCATCCCTAATTGGCCTTGAGAAGGTGGTGGTGAGCTGCCTTCTTGAACCACAGAGGACAGCTAAGAGTGAACCACATTGCTGTGTGTCTGGAGTCACATACAGACCAGACCAGGTAAGGACAGGAGATTTCCTTCCCTAAAGGACATTAGTGAACAAGATAATTTTTTGTGACAATACGGTAGTTTCATGATTACCATTACTGATACTAGCTTTTTATTCCAGATTTATTTAGTTCACTAAATTTAAATTCCACAGCTGCTGTGGTGGGATTTGAATGAACGTCTCTGAATCATTAGTCCAGGCCTCTGGATTACTGGTCCAGTAACGTTACCACTTTGCTACCGTTCCCATTTGCCATGGTTGTGAGGGTGAGTCCAAATTGGAACGCATGTTGGCACAAACCCCTACCCTTACCGTCTCAAAGCAGCTTGCTCTATCTCTTTTATTTCTCTCATATACAGAATGAACCCAACCATGCTGTCGCAGAGAACGGTGGCAGTTAGCTTTGTAATAGCTTGTTTGAAAGTGGGCTTATGGCAAAGGCCATAAAGTGAGGTTGTGCCTTTGTTATTTCTTTCATAAAACAAGGAGCACAGCAAATTGATATCACTGTGAAACTGTATTCTGTTCGTTCAGGTATAAAATAAATCAGTTTGTTGGATTGCAGTTATATCTTAATAGAAGGCTTTTCAATCCTCTTTTCGCAAAACAAGAAAACATGTATGTGTGATTTTTCCAGCAGCCAGTATACGGAGCAAGAGTTAGAAATTATGATGACTTTTCTTCCACTGGTTTTTGCATCCAGCAGATCATTTTCTGGGTAGTTGCCATAACGCTGACCCTATTTTACGTGAACAGGTTGTTAGCTTGACTCAACTCCGTACCAGGAAAACCAGCTAGATGTGATGGGGAGGGGTTGCAACTCCACTCCCACCAGACGCAAGTACCCCGCTGGATGTCGACCCAGTATTCAGAGACTGAAACTGCTGACTCTGCTCGCCAGGCTCTGTCTGGAGTGAGGCTTGAAATTGTCGCCTTCCAACTCAGAGGTGGCAAAACAACACTGAACCAAGGCTCACTCCCTTCCCAGGGTCATACTGTCATTTAACCAAAGATTGGGCAGTAAAAAGATGCACTCCGGATGGTATGGGATGTGAGGTGCCCATGCTTCATCAAACAAATCAGAAAGATAGAAGCAAAATACTGCGGATGCTGGAATCTGAAATAAAAACAGAGAATGCTGGAAATCTCAGCGGGTCAGGCAGCATCTGTGGAGAGAAAAACAAAGTTAATGTTTTGGGTCGATGACCCTTTGTCAGAACTGCCAAATGTTCGAAAACAGCACATTCTGAAGTACTGTAAGAGGGAGGGGAAGAAAGAACAAAAGGGAAGGTCTGTGATAGGGTGGAAGGCAGGAGAGATTAGAGACACAAAAGGGATGATGGGGCTGAATTGAAATGGTAATACCAGGAGTTAGAAAAAGGTTAATCTGGATAGGGTGTGAATGGCGGAGTAATGACCAGCTGCCATTTTAGACAAAGAGAAATAAAGGGAAGAACAAAGAAAAAAAAAACATTAGATGGGGGAGGAGAGGGAAAGGGAGCCAAAGATGGCCAGAGGTTACGGTCTTGAATTGTTGAACTCAATGTTGAGTCCAGAAAGCTGCAAAGTGCCTAAATGAAAGATGAGATGCTGTTCCTCGAGCTTGTGTTGAGCTTCATTGGAACAGTGGAGGAGTCCGAGAAGAGAGATATCAGAGTGGGAGTGGTGTGGAGAAGCTTACTTGGGAGTGACGCGTGACACTGTATCTATGAGAGTATCTGTGATGCCCAACAACACCAGAAGCACGGTTGCCGTGGAGTATTTGATCATCTTAGTCTGTAACTTCACCCTAGGAGGGCCTAGTAAAAGGGTCAGTACAATTCCCCTTGAGAAAGCTGGTAGGATTGGTGGCTTGTCAATTCTCTGCTCTACCATTCACCGCTGCTTCTCTTGCTGCTTTGAATTGTGGAAAATGAACAAAATGTGCACCTTTGTAGGATTTCCACAGACCACAAGCTGTGTGAATGGTGAAGACCCAGTCATGGTTTTAAAGCCCTGGTAGCAGATTCTATGGCTTTTCCACCTCTCAAATGTTCTTCACCTTTCTCACCTCCGATTATTATCTTAAGCTGCTGGCTCTTGCTGTGGTACAATTCTCTGGATGCTTGTTGCCCACTGGAATTTCACACAAGTGGCCACGTGACTCTAGCCAGTGAGTGTTGGCACGCTGTTAGATTGCAGCTTCACCCTCCTTAGCTCAGGTGCACTAAGGCTAATTGCAGACTCCTATTGTCCACCCTGTTAAAATGAGCAAACTCAGTACAGATCCGTGACTGGAGATAGGCCCTTCCTGTTCTGTATGGCTCAGTTTGCACACAAGGTGATACATTCAGGGACTGTGCCATTGAAGGACACCAACAACAGTTCTACTTCTTCCCCCACTTACAAAAACTACAGGAGTAAAGTGTGATAAGAAGTCTTTGACCTGTGGAACCGGCTCGATCGATGGAGATGGGCATTTCCAGTCCTGTATAGTCCAAGGTTCTTCAGGAATTTGGGAGATATGTGGGGGGAATTAGCTTAAGTAGATTCATGAATAACCATGGTCTCCTGGAGTTTGCTTGATTGCCTTAGGAAGTCTGGGAGTTGTTCCAGAAATTGGCACAGGCTTTTTTTCCCGATGTGTTTTGCTAATAGTGAGGGATGGTAGTGCACCAGATTGCACTGTCTAATGGACAAGGCGAGCAGTGATGGACCTCATGGTCCTTTCTCACCTTTCTTTACGTATGTATCAGAAATGCCTAGTGGACCACTCACTCTGATTGCAATGCAGGAGCTTGATATTGTTGATCGCAGCAGGAGTCACAGTTAGCTGCCATATCAACTTTGGAATTTTCACCCGCTATTCAAATAATCATGACATAATAGTCAACCAGAAAATACCTATTTGTTGTATGCCTGAGGCATTGCATGATTGTCAATAGCTTGGGAAACCAAGTATGGCACAAAGAAATTGCAGAGTATATATCAGCAGCAAGATTACAACTTAGGCTTAGTAATAAAATATAATGATGATGGTTGGATTTACACAGTTATATAAAATGTTACATTTATTATTTTTTTCCTTGATAAATAAAATAAACAAGATAGATTTGGTCTCTGTGAAGCTGTGCAGCTGGAAGCGAGAACCCTGGACTATTGTCCCCAGTGTGTTTTTTAAAGAAACAAACTGTGCAGTTCTGTTTGTGCAGAGGAAGGCTGTTGCATTCTTTTTCAAAACCTCAAAGATTTACTTGCATAATCATGGACCACGTTTCCTTGCACAAAATTAAGCCCATTAATTCCAGTCACCCTGCGGCAGGGTTGATGCATAGCGAAGGCTCAGATTTAAAGTTCATTGACCTTGGTTGATGGTTACAAGTTAGAAAAGATACAAGAAAGGTAATTTGTAACCCTTCCCTGTCCATAAGAATTTATAGGAACAAGAAAGACCATTGGAATTAACTAGGGATGATTTTCGTCGAATACTTTAGGCGCTAAAGAGGTGGCCAAGTTGGTGGTCTTAAACTGAAACGCTAGTTTATCCCTCCTTTAGTGTAAGACGCCATTGTGGTAAAGGAGTTGAAGCCAGCACTAGGAATGACCGGCCGGAGGTTAGTTCAACAGCTGATTGTCACTTAAAATGTCCGCTAGCCCTCATTAAAGCGACTGCACGGTATTTTGGAGAATAACGCTTCAACTAACGCCCTCTCCTAACAGCGACCAGCTGTTTGGGAGGAAACACGGCGTTGATGTTGATTGCAAGCGCTATTTAAAGGGATACTCACCATTTAAGGGGATACTCACCATTTCATGGTCATTGCTGCTGGAGATGTGACTCCTGCGGATGTCCTGACGTGCACGTGCTGCGCGTCGTTGGGAGAGGAGGCCTGTGAATCGGAAGTGCCAAGGTACGCAGCAGCTCCAGATAAGTGCGCAGTTTATTTCTATTTTTTCAGGATTTACCCGTGGGAAGCCCTCCTCGGAATTTCAGGGCCAATGTCAATCATTTTAATTCTGCTATATGTTAACATATGCGGTACCAAAATAAATTGCGCTTTACTCCTTCTAGTCATACAGTGAAATGAATTGCAGATGTTTACAATTGAACAGACTGTCCCAATGGCTTAATGGATAAATATACTTCCAACTGTGGTATTGAGCCATACAGACTAAGAAGGTCGCAGCTTCAGTCCACGGTGAGAGGAGAGGATTTGCAACAATTTGCTTAAAAGGAAAAAGAAAATCAGCCAATCTTCTTGCACCTGATTGCTCTCCAGTGACCCCTGCTTGAAGGTGTGCATGTGTGGATATCAGGCTTGGCTGTGCTGCTCTCCATGGTTAAATAACCTATTGACACTAATGCCTGGATTTTAGCCCAGAGGTGCTAACCATGCAGGGAGCTGCTTTGAAGTCTTGAAACCTGGTAGAACGGGTTTCCCGGACGCCCTTCAGAATTTAACTTTAACTTTTTCTCTGTCGGTTTTCTGCCCAGAGTCATCCTGATTAACAGGCTGGAGGCCTGTCGGACGGGGAAGCCTACAGCACAAGGCCGCAGCCGAGCCGAACAGGTAGGTCTAGTGGGGGGGAGGGGCTGGGGGCCAGATCGCGGGGGGAGTGGTTCCGATCACAATGGGAGATTTGCAAATGCGGTGAGGCTTCTAATCGTGGAGGGTCGGGGGGGGGGGGGCGGTGGTGGCAGGGAGGAGAGGGGAGGTTCTGATTGTGTGGGGGTGGGGGTTCCAATCGCAGTTCTGAGGTGGTCATGGGGAGGGTTCTGATGATGGTCGGGGTGTCCGATTGCGGGATGGGTGGTTCAATTGCGGGGTGGGGGGGTCCTGATGGTGATCATGAGGTGGGGAGGTGGGTGTCCAATAGTAGGTGGAGAGCAGATGGCGGTTGCGAAGAGCAGATGGTGGTCAGGGATTGTCCGTTCACAGGGAGGTTCTGATCGTGGTGGGGGTGTGGGGAAGGGTGGAACAAATGGTGGTCGGGAGGGGTGGGGTGGTCCGATGATGGTTGATGGGGCAGGGGTCCAATGGTGGTGGGGGGGGTCCAATGGTGGTGGGGGGAGCAGACAGATTGCAGGGGTTGGGGGAATTTACTGGGTAGCTTGTTGGGCCTGGAAGAAACACCCTGCTCCTCCTGGCCCACAAGCAGTGCTGTAAAGGCACTTATCACATGGATTCAGCCTTTCTCGCCTCCTTTCACTTGCCGGATTTCCCGAATCCTGGGAAACCCGGCCAACATGAGTTAAAAATAGAATGACTTAAAATGAAGGCAGGCAGGCCTCATTATAATATTTAAATGACTTACCCGCCTCCCCCGAGACTGATTGGTCTACGGACCCTCGTCCTGCCTCTGTTCATATCAGAAGTGGTCAGGTTCGAAGTGGGTTGCGTTCCTGTTTCAAAGTTTTTAAATTTTAACCTCTGACCCGACCAGAGTTAAGATTCAGCTCTAACTGTCTCGGCTCACACACAAAAATGGCTAGATGGATGAGGTTTCGGCGGATTGCAGGCACCAGTGTAACCGTACCCCAGCAGGAGTAGGGGCATTCAGGAGGGGGAGTGGAGAGGTGAAAAATGGGACCAAAAATAACTGCATAAGTGGTAGCACACTCACCTCTTGAGTCAGAAGATTGTGAGGGAGAACATGTTCGTGCCAGCAGGTGGCACTGATGCCAGTTCCAGCGCCACATGCCATATCAGGGGTGGCGGTAGCGCTGCCGGTAACCTCGATCGCCAGGGAGCTCGTCGTCATGGAGATTGTGACGGCAGTGAGTGTGCAACGCTCACTGGCACCTGATCTCCAAAATTGGATGTAGCCGCTTTCCCTAATGGCGGCGCACAACGACAGGGAGAGCGGGCATCTACCAGCAGGATGGAGGCAGCAATATTTAAAGGTACCTGACATGGTTCTGCAGTTTTAGTGCCTCTTTGCTTGTTCCGGCAACTGAAACAGCTCTTTAATTATTTCAAGTTTTTTTGGTGACAGGGAGTGGTCATTCAAGTGCAGAAGTCACTCATTATTTGTGAAAGGCTTCTGCTCATAACAATTCCTCAGAGTCATGTGGGTGTGGGATTACTGGATTACCTGAGGAGGATGGTGAGGATGAGGAGGATGAGGAGTACGAGGAGGAGGAACAGGAGGAGGAACGGGAGGGAGGGTGGAGGCAGCAAGGCAATCGGCCTTTTAGATGGGCTATCTGTGACTGGCTCATCAGGCTCCGATTCACATGAATGAAACCCCAGATCCCTGTAGCTCACCACATCCCCATCATACATTCCCTGTCTCATGGCATATCACAGTATTCTCCTGCGCACAAAGATGAAATAAGAACATAAGAAATGGAAGCAGGAGTAGGCCATTTGGCCCCTGCATTTAATACGATCATGGCTGATCTGATCATGGACTCAGCTCCACTTCCCTGCCTGCTCCCCATAACCCTTTATTCCCTTATCGCTCAAAAATCTGTCTATCTCTGCCTTAAATATATTCAATGACCCAGCCTCCACAGCTCTCTGGGACAGAGAATTCCACAGATTTACAACCCTCTGAGAGAAGAAATTCCTCCTCATCGTTTGAAATGGGCGACCCCTTATTCTGAGTCTATGCCCCTTAATTCTAATTTCCCCTATGAGTGGAAATATCTTCTCTGTAATCACCTTGTCAAGACCCCTCATATCTCACCAATACTCTGTACAGTTGTACTAGGACTTCTCTGCTTTTATACTCCATCCCCCTTGCAATAAAGGCCAACATTCCATTTGCCTTTCTGATTACTTGCTGTACCTGCATACTAACTTTTTGTGTTTCATGCACAAGGACTCCCAGGTCTCTCTGTACTGCAGCACATGCAGTTTTTCTCCATTTAAATATTAATTTGCTTTTCTATTTTTTCTGCCAAAGTGGATAACCTCACATTTTCCTCACATGCTTGGTGTGTTCCTGGGCTCTCCTTCTCACGCTGTTTAAAGGCTGCCGCTTCTGCTCTGAGAGGGACCACAAATTATTCCAAACACCATTAATAAATATATCGATAAACATATCACACACATGACATGAATTCTAATAACTAATGAACCATGTGCCTGCCATAGTTGAACAGCTGACATTGTGTGGAAGGCGTGAGATGTGGGTGTGAGATTGTTCGTGGTTTCGTCCTTCACTCACCCTGCCCACCCGTGTGAGGTCATTAAACTTCCTCCTGCACTGGGTGTGGGTCGTGGAGACCACAGTGCTGCCCATGATATGGTGTGCGACCTTCCTCCCCATAGTGTGGCAGACTTGTGGCGGGGGCCTCCTGCCAGTTGGTACGGGACCACCCGCCTTCTCTGCGCCACTAAAACCAAAGCCTCCAAAGCTTCCTCGGAAAATCCCCGGACTCTCTTGCTGGGGCAGCGGTCTGCCATCAGGATTGTAAATAAGTGCTCCTTCTCCTTGTCCTTCTTCTTCTGGTTGTTGAGGCAGCTGCACAGCCAACACTGCTGAGAATGAGGTGCTGCAGCATCAATTGACCTCCCCTTTAAATAGTGAACAAAGCCTATGGCAATAATTACTTGTATTTAGACGGCCCCCGATATTGGTCCATCTTTTCAGTGTAACGCCAATGAGCTTGGAATTTTAGATGAGAACTAACTCAGTTCTGACCAACTCAGGACTGAAATCATTTTAATCAGGAGTGAGGACGAATTTTGCATGCAGCCTCGACGATTTTCAACTGGCGCTACTCAATCCTTTTTAGACTAAACACCGCCTATTCCTTGGCTATAACGAATTTTAGCCCTGTGAGTTCAAATCCCACTCCAGGGATTTGAGCACATAATCCAGACTGACTCCAGTGCAATACTGAGGGAGCGCTGCACTGTCAGAGGTGCTGTCTTTTGGATAAGGCCTCTGCCCGCTCAGGTAAATGTAAAGGTGCCGAAATGGGTTTGGGGCGGTCAATTCCAATTAACTGATATTTTAGCGCCGGCATAGGAAGCGCCGCCACTGGCCTGAAATTCGCCTCGGCATAAAAAAAGTGTTGGTTGTGGTAACTCGGCATTCGCACTGCGCTCGCGGGGTGTCACGCTCAACACCACGCTCAGCGCCTCAGCGCCACGCTCAACACCACGCTCAGCACATCCCGTTAGTGCCTCCCGGTAGTGTTAATGGGCCTTTCTGAGAGGGACAATTTCAGTCCCAAAATATCCCACAACACTATAAAATGAAGAGCAGGGGAGTTATCCGGTGTCCTCGCCAATGTTTATCCCTCAACCAACATCACTAAGACAGATTATCTGGTCATTGCTGTTTTTGGAACCTTGCTATATGCAAATTAACTGCTGCATTTCCTGCATTACAGCACTTCAAAAGTACTTCATTGGCTGTAAAGCACTTTGGGATATCCTGAGGTCATGAAAGGCTCAATATAAATACAAGTTCTTTAAGGTCTTTCTTTATTTGGAGAGAGGGGAACTTTTAATTGTGTTTACATATCAACATTGCAAAGATAGTCCAGTTTCCATTTCTATCAATGTCATCAATGAATTGTATATAGTTACATAGAAACATGGAAAATAGATGCAGGAGTAGGCCATTCGGCCCGTTGAGCCTGCACCACCATTCAATAAGATCATGGCTGATCATTCATCTTAGTACCCCTTTCCTGCTTTCTCTCCATACCCCTTGATTCCTTCAGCCATAAGGGCCATATCTAACTCCCTCTTGAATATACCTAACGAACTGGCATCAACAACTCTCTGCGGTAGAGAATTCCACAGGTTAACAACTCTCTGAGTGAAGAAGTTTCTCCTCATCTCAGTCCTAAATGGCTTACCCCTTATCCTTAGACTGTGACCCCTGATTCTGGACTTCCCCAACATCGGGAACATTCTTCCTGTACCTAACCTGTCCAGTCCCGACAGAATTTAAATGTTTCTATGAGATCCCCTCTCATTCTTCTGAACTCCAGTGAATACAGGCCCAGTAGATCCAGTCTTTCCTCATATGTCAGTCCTGCCATCCCGGGAATCAGCCTGGTGAACCTTAGCTGCACTCCCTCAATAGCAAGAATGTTCTTCCTCAGATTAGGAGGCCAAAACTGCACACAATATTCAAGGTGTGGCCTCACCAAGGCCCTGTACAACTGCGGTAAGACCCCCTTGCTCCTATACTCAAATCTCCTAGCTATGAAGGCCAGCATGTCATTTGCCTTCTTCACCGCCTGCTGCACCTGCATGCCAACTTTCAATGACTGATGTACCATGACACCCAGGTCTCGTTGCACCTCCCCTTTTCCTAATCTGCCGCCATTCAGATAATATTCTGCCTTCATGTTTTTGCCACCACAGTGGATAACCTCACATTTATCCACATTATACTGCATCTGCCATGCATTTGTGACAAATTATAGAGTTTTCCCTATACTTTTCTACCCTCTTGAGGATACTGACTCTTCTTGAGCTATTTCAGATGCCAGCTAGCTTTGCTACCTCAACCGGATGGTCCGAGTTCACATGTGGGCCCAGACAGTGAGGCTATTAATGGGGGTGTTACAGTCAAGTGCCTTCCTACCCTCAGCTGCTACGTACACACATGCACTTTCCAACATGGAGTCATGGACAACGATCAGAAACACAAACCCCCATTCCATTTTTTCCCCCTTCCTAGCCCAGGGATATTGCAGCCAGTTGCAACATCATTGCTGCTGTTCAGCTAGGATCAGCTAACTCAACCCAGACAGGGGATAATAGCCAGGACTTGCTGGTCTATATGATTCAGTTCATCGCTGGGCAGCACTTTATACATTAAGCCTTTGGGGGAGCTAGTTAGCTGATAATTTTGAAGTAGATTTTCACTCCAATCAGATGAAGATGTTAACAACAAAAGTAGTAATAGCAGCACTTTCCAAACAGAATTTTGAAACCAGTCAATTAACTGAAAACACAAGACTACAGTCAATGCTCTTGTATAATGAAATAATAAGGCCACCTGGGATTGGGGTCACTCACACAACACTGTATTTAATAAGTGAGAAGGACCTGGCTTATATTGGTTTTAAAATGTGTTTATGTGGATTAAACTGCACAGTATAATGTAAATGGGAAAACCCAGGTGGGGAAATTGCTCCCCTCTTTAAGGTCTGTTACTGCCTCTAACGGGGCGGTAAGGTCTTTCCGCCCGGGGGCAGGCGGTGGGGCCGACCCATCCGTAATTGCCCGTGCCAGGGGGTGGCGGGAACAGGTTTCCGCCACGCCCCATGTTTCCGGCCCCCCGGCGCGCCGACCCCTTACCGCCCGGCGGCGACCCCTTTTCCACCCCAAAGGGGAAATTGCCCCTCGGGAGCATGGCCGACGTGGTCGCCCTGAAGGAGTAAGGCGCACCGCCGCGGCCGCCATTTTGTTTTAATTGTCAACTGACTCCTGAGTGGGTCTGACAATGGCGGCCACTGGCCAGGCTGAACTTCTCCCTGGTGGCCCAGTGGGTTCCATGTTGGCCTCGCAGCATTCCTCCTGTTTAAGTGAAGGGGAGGGAGGTTGCGACGTGTCAGCGCAATGCGGCACGTCCATGTCACGCCGATGTCATCACTGCTGCGCTCTCAACTCCCGACGCAAACCCGCCCCTATACCGTCTCAAACAGCACCCCAAAGCGCTGGGCGGTGTCAGAGTTAAAGAGCCCAATTTTCCAGCTCTTCCCTCTGACTTCCACCGGGTGGTAAATTTCCAGATAATTCGAATTGCCCTGCCCAATTTCCTGCCGAGGGCAATTTCGGCCCCCGATGATCCAAAATATTTAACCCCTGCTGTGCCATGGATGAGTTATTCCATCTGGTTATAATCAGGCTTCCAGTACCAGATAAGAGGGTGGATTTTAACTTGTCACCCAGCCAATGAGTTCAATGAAATGAAAATCAGGCATTTCTATAAAGGGAATTGATCCACACTGCTGGTCATATGCCCAGTGATACGTTGGAAATCTACCCTGAGATACCTGGTCCAGTGCAAGTGCTCAAATGTTGCACCTACCCGAACTTCTTCTTGTCCAGAACCTCAAAAACGTTGAAACTTTTCATCTCACAATCTCCTTTTCCTCCTCCAATCTTCAAGCATTTAAAATCCAAGCTTGGTGATACCTAATCAACATTTCTTGATCTATATCTTCTCTCCTACTCTTTTCAACCTTGACAGTGTCTTGCACCTGGGGTCTTGACCCTACACCTGGGCTTCTCAATAAATGACAAAATGATAGCAGCACATCGAATGAAAGTGACCTGGTCTCATCGATGACACACTAATCTTCCGAGCTCAGAACCATTGGAGCCAATCAGTGACAAAGACTTCTGATCTCTTGGAAGCAGATATTGTCTGTTATTAAGAGGAAATGCACAGTTTTAATCTTGTTAGTGTGCAGAAAGGAAGGTGATAAAAATGATTTATTCTCAGGAGATAGGTTTAGAAACAGATCTTGTGCATTAAATATCTGATTTGTGACACTGCCACGTTTCATTAGCACATTCTATGCCAGCAATTGCTTTTTTAAAGACCTTTCAAACTTGCACTGTTCCACAATTATATTGTTGAAACTGCTATTCTGTTTCAAATTGTCAATTCAATCCTCGGACACTTCTTCAGCTGTTAATGTGCAAATACTCTGGGAGAAAACCTTGAATACTAAAGGAAAGGATTACCAGTGATCCAGAAAATCCCAAACTCCAAAATTGCTGCATGCTTTTTGAGGTGCTGTAAACCAAGTGTCAAAGCTTTGGACAGCTTTAAATGGTGCCAGTTAGACATGATTGTCCCTGTGCTTGAAGTGAGACCTAACAAGAGCCAGAGTGTAGCAATGACAAGAGGGTTTTGCTTTCTTCTATGTTTGCAAAAAATGAATCCCCTTCTATCAGGACCTTTCAAATTGTCACAAGCTCGAAGAAAAATGTCCATTGGTGACCACCACAGACACAGGCATGGGAAAAACACATGGGAAAATGCCATTCGGTCCATCATACCCACTCCTTCCACAGCTCCTGCACAATCTACTGTTTCATGGATATATGTTGCACTGCAAGCTTTTTGACTCTCGCCTGACCCGTTCGCCCAGGCGGTGCAACGATACTGACAGTGGAGAGGTAAGTAATGGACTCCTAATGTAAATGTGATTGTTTTTCCTTTTAATTTTTTTTGCGATTCATGTTGTGATGGCGTGGGCAATGTTTTGGGAATGTTTTTGTGGGTTTTTTTCAGGTTTCTTTTCTCCCCGGACGTCTCTCGGAGCGCTCCCGCCCCAGCTCTTTAGCTCAGGATTTTCCCACACTAGCATCCAAGAGAGGTGTACAACGCCTCCCTTAGCGCTGTGCCCCACACTCAGGGCCCAGCTGCCCAATTTTAATGACTGAGGTGCAAACTGTTCCCGGGCGCAAACTTTACCGCCCCGCCGCCATTACCGCCCGAAATCATCAAAGCCGAAAATCCAGCCCCATATGGTCTCTTAAAACCTTCCCCTCCATGCCTACACTTGCCTTTTTTTTAACCTATTCTTGTGATTCTTCTAAGTGCCACTTGAGGACCAGCATTATGGAGGTGGTTGGCTGCTCGTGCTCTAAGACAGACTCATGGGACTAAGGTAGTCCTCGTCTCTTGGTGACTAGCTCCTGGCAGGGAAATGCTGCTAGCTGCATCTCTGGGCTTGCTCCTGGGCAGCCTGCGTCTACTTCTGTGCTGCTCCGAAGAGGAAGGCAAGAGACCTGGCATGTACTGCTGTCTTGAGAGATGATAGTATCCGGCAGGTGGATTCCAGTCATCGCCATTCCACAGGGTCCTGGAACTGTGGCCTCATGGATCGGCAGGATGTCTCGTCTAATGCCGTGCCATCCAGTACATTAACCACATGTGGCCAATCGGGAATCCAGGTGTGGCTCATTGCACCTCTGATTAATAAATACAAAGTTAGTAATAGATACTGTCATTGGACATGTGATCACAGTGCTCATATGAAATATGCATGTGCACTTTAAACTTTTTGTGCATTTGTTGGTAAAATGGTAAGAGGAAAAGAGAGTGGCAAATTTATTTTAATCGTTGTGCCTACTTTGCTTCTTTGGTTACTGAATGGTGGTAGATGTTTGTATATAAATACACACATGTGAAGTACATTTATCGGTATTATGTGTTTTCTACTAAAGTTAATGCATGTGGCTAAAATGCTGTTACCACAACCACATCTGTGGCTAGTCAGCAATTTCAATACTCGCCAATGGCAATGATCAGATCCTGAAAGCAGCTTCCTGCGTGGACCTCCTGTTCCACCAGCCACTTTAATGAGCCTCGTGGCTCTTCAGCAATTGTGTGCTGCTATGAGTGCCCAAACCCTGCCTTCTTTGTGATAACGAGGGCCCACAGTAAGATCATGCCCTCATCGATGGAGTGCACTCAGTGCACTGCACCTGTATTGCTCCAGGACAGGAATATCGTCTCTGATTTCATTAACTGCCTTCTGTGATGATTTCACTGATATACTGGTGCTGAAATTCCGATGTCCCGGGTCCGTGCGAAGTTTCTGCGGACACGGGAAGGCATCGGAAAAGCCGGTTTTCAGCGCGCAATGCACATGCGCTGAAAAACGACTTTTCCGATCTGTCAAGTTTTGGGCTTGACAGATCTCATGCATATTGGGAGTGAGGACACTTGCAGGGCAAGATTTCCGATATTTACGCATATCTTGCCCAGCAAATGTTCTCAAAAATCTTGCGCCTGAAAAAGCAGGCGTATAGCCTACTTTTACAGGTGCAAGTGGTTAAAAATACAAAAAACATTTTAAAATAAAGTTATAAAACCACATTTTATTGTTAAAAGCCCTTCCCACAACGGTAAGTTTATTTTAAGGCATAATTAAAAAAACTTTTTTAAAAAGTCAGGAAAATATATTTTTTTATAAGAACTTTAATTTATGAATCTTAATTATGTAGTGTATTTTTCTATGTTTTATTAGTGTTTTGTGTGTTTGGGGGGGTTTCTTATTCATAATAATGGGAACTCCAACTTACGGAGTTCCCATTATTATGAATGAGAAAATACTGGACCTTGATTGGCTGCCCAGAGCCATGTGACTCCAGCTCCAGCATACAGACGTCCCAACATGCACGCGCTCCAATGCGTAGGGAGTGAAGGCCTCAGGATTGGAAGTTCAAGCGGGCGCAGCAGGAACAAGTAGGTGCGCATCTTGTTTAACTTTTTCAGTCGATTGCCTGCGGGAAGACCTCGATCGGAATTTCAGGCCCATTATGTTCACTCCAATGGCTTTGTCAGGAATGGAGATGAATATATATATATTTACTTGACACTATTATCTTAATATTAATGTGCTGTCTTGTCGTGGAACAACAGGAAATATCACACTCTAATGCATAAGACGTGATGCAGACAGAGTTAGTAAACTTTGGCTGCCAAGTATGTTATTGTGACAAAGGTAGAGTCTGTGAAGCTGATGAACTGCTTAAAATTTTCAGTTAACAGAAACAATTCAATGGGTGTAATAAGAGTTTAGTTTCTTTTCCCTTGCCATTTTCTCCCAAGATGCTGATTCATGCTAGGATACAGTTCTGCAGGCACCAACTATCCTCTGGCGTCCTCAATCAAGCAGCCATTCTTCATGCGTGAGGCCAGAAAATGACCACTGGTGTGCTATTCAACAGTGGCAGGCATCACCGCTAAGCCCATTACAAAAGCAAAATACTGCAGAGAGAAACAGAGTTAACGTTTCAGGGTGATGACCCTTCATCAGAACCGCCAAGCCCAATCCTGTTTTCACCTAACGATTCCCCCCCCCCGCCCCCTCCCCACCCCCCCCAAAACCACCACTACTCATTTCCTAGCAGGTGGTCAACATAGGAACAGGAGTAGGCTATTCAGCCCCTCGAGCCTGTGTCACCCTTCAATTAGATGATAGCTGATTTGTATCTTAACTCCACCCACCCACCTTGGTTCTGTAATCCTTAATAGCCTTGCCTAACAAAAAAGGTCATTGGATCAATGGTCAATGGATAATGATCAGGAATGGGCATCATGGCTGATTTTTCCCCTCCAAGCCCAGGGGCACTGAAGCCCATTGTGGTGCAGCCTTCCAGATAACTGAGCACAGACCAAGCAATCGAACATGATCTGTAGCGCAAGGCTTAGAACCACGCTGGGCAGTGAACTCAACACACAAAGAACCCTATCTTGTTTTAATCTTCAAATTAATATTCAATGGTTTTTTATAAATGAATAATGCACTTTTTTCTATGAGAATCGCTCTATAACCCCGGTTTTGTTTTCGCTCTCTCTCTTTCTCTATATCCTTTATGCTTGATTTCATTACCAGATTATTATTCAGTATTATAATTGTTTCGAGACCGCACGACATCTGCTAAAACATTTTATTTTCATATAGGTCTGTCTCCTCAATGTTCCTGTCTTGATGCTAATATTCTTGAAAGGTCATTTATGAAATTTATGTTAGAATTTGGCATAATTAAAAGCCTAAACTGCATGCAAAAAATAAGTAGTTTTTTTTCCCCCTTTCAAAGTGAGTGGCCCTGCTGATAATTTTTGATTACTAGAAAAAAAAAGGAATCATTAATTTGTTTTTTAATGAGTTGGCTTAAAATGACTGTGGGCTCTTAAGACGCAGATCGTCCCAGTGTCCTTCAGAGAACAGCTGGGGAACACGAGCTCTCCAGTCATAAGCAATGAATCAACCCGCCGTGCTGAAAGTGAACAATGGAACTAGAAACGGGAAGTAACATTAATAAATGGGAATACCTTTGGACAGTCAGGGAATTCTTCTAACCGCAGATGCTGGTTAAAGTATCAGAATGCCAACACAAATGAATGAGCTAATTGGTGCTGGTGATGGAAGGGAGAAAGTTGAGGATTTATTACCTAGAACCTACTGTTCAGTACATCGAGATCTAAGGAAAAGAATTACCCATGGGATTATTTGAAAGAAAGCATTCATACAGTTCATTTGCAACTCAACATATACCTAATTAAGTATATGACCTGTACATCTGTCCACCCTATATCTCAGAATAACGGGGCAGTTAGAATTACCGCCTTTGAGTCGATGGAAAACAGTTTTGTATACTCACTGGCCATAACTTGTACCATAACTCAGGTCGGCAATCTGACCACAGACTGCACCAAAGGCGGAGAGAAGTGGACAATCTGTGTGTCATACGTCGCTAAAATTTCACACCCACTGCAGGTTGTTGTTGTCTGCTGCACTGCTAAGTTTAAAAAATGACCAGGCCTTCCTTTGGCTTACCCTGTAACTTTTATAATGGGAATGTGTTAAATGTTAGCAAGCTGGTTGGGACAGTCAGCTTCCTCCCGACTTTAAACCTTATCTGGCCTTCAGGAGCCTTCTTCTTCTTAGGTCATCCTTCGTATCGAGGATGACTTGTGTAGTGCATGTAGGCACCTTTAGTAATAACTCCACAAGGCAGGGTATGATACTTCAACTGTGCAGACCTGTAGTCCTTTATTTTCAGCTCCTGAGTGACGACAACAAGCTGTGAGTTCCCTTTGATACTGGGTTACCTGCCATGTGCAGGCAACCCCTAGGTCTCCAGCAGCAGCACCCTCTGGTGTACCGGTAAGGTGTGTGCAGTATAAGGGTACATTCAATGTGGCATAACAGTGTAACAGACATCACACAGTAAACAGGTATGCATACACAACAATATTCCCCCCTAAGCATTTTTCATATCCTTATTGTCATAACCAGGGGAGGTGATCAGTGGTGGGCTATGGGGGTTGTGGTGAGGGTTGTGTGGTTGCCACGTGTGACCCCTGTGCTTGAGGCTGGCCTCGTACGTTTCCCCTCCCTCACACACAGGCCAAGTGGGTGTCACTGTTGTGGGATCCCTCGGGGAGGTAGCCACGGCGGCAGTGGGTGGTGTGTATACACTGAGATGTGGGTAGTTGTGGGGTGGTGGGCAGGGCCACAAGACTGGGTGGGCTCCTTGTCCACCAATTAGGATGAGGGTCAGGTCAACCCAGGGTTTGCCAGGGAAGCTGGAGGGTATTGGCCTCATGCTCCTGATGTTGGCCCTGGTTGCCAGGGGCTGTAGGGCTGGTCTGGTGCAGGTTGCCATTGGTGGTAGCTGGGCTGCCCACTGACCGCTGTCCCTGTCGTGGATCTGCTCCCACTGCCTGTGTGTGTGTCCTGTAAGGGGCATCACATTCGTTCCAAAGGTCTAGGCTACATGGCCAATGTCTGCCTGCTGGACGTGGGGGTCTCCAACATGGGGATTCCATTGGCATCAGCATGGTCCCTGTAGGACCCAATGTCCTTTGGCAGAGTCCTAACGGTATACTTGACATCTTGGCTCTGATCACACATAGTTGAGCCTGCATTATACATTCTAGCATTTGCATCACTTTTGGGTGTCCTGGTTACATTAGGCATTTCACAATCTCTATCATTACTGTAAAGCATAATAAACTTGTTCTTAACCTTACTGACACCTGCATTCATATCATTAGTCACATTAGTTAAACCAGCATCACAATTCATTGTTACATTGCATACATTTTCATACTTGCATCCTTTAATCACATCTGTAGCTTTAAAGTCCGTGTACTCAAATAGTTGAAACTTCCCCTTTAAATTTCTTTGGTTACAGGTCTCCTTTAAGAGAGACTTCAAATCCGATTGGCCGCTCGGTGTCATGTGATGCTCCTCCATGCTCACTGGTGGCATGGCGGCGGCCATTTTAATTACAAGTGTTTCTCCTTGTGCTGCTAGTGCTGCAGCCATTTCCTGGCTTTCTGGCAGGAGGGCTGTGGTGGTCTTTTCTTCCACAGGGCCACTTCGCCTGATGTGGACCCGGTTCATCCAATTCCTGCCCAGCAGCGTGGGACCGTCGCCGGCTACAATCCACAGGGAGAGTTTGTTCAACACGCCGCCCTGGGAGACCTGAATGTCTACGTTGCCAATGATTTGGATTTTACCTTTGGTGTAGGTGAGTAGCTTTGCCTAGACAGGAGACAGTTTTGGTCGAGTGGCAGGATTCATCCAAATTTTTTCAAAGGTCATTTGGCTCATCACAGACTGGCTCGCCCCTGTGTCGATTTCCATGGAGACTGGGACCCCATCGATGTCCACTTCCATCGTCCACGGAGAACTTTCGGTGGAGCAGGTAAAGATTCCATACCCTACTTCCAGGGTTTGAGCAACTTCCTCTTCATCTGTGTCAGAGCCCGGTTGATCAGCCAGCTCATCAGAGACGCGGTGAGTAAAGCGTTTTCTGCACATTCTCTGAAGGTGCCCTTTCTCTTTGCAGCCTTTGCATGCATAGTCTTTGTAGCGGCACTGGTGGGCGCTGTGGTTTCCTCCACAGCGCCAGCACGGGGCCATCCGGTTTGCCCTATGTGGCGGACTCAGGGTTGCGGGACTCGGGGCAGCATTTCTGCCCTTAGAGGTATCCATGTGGTGCACTGCGCTCGCCTGTTTAGAGTCCTGGGTCAGTATTCGCCTGGAGTCGCCGGCCGAAACCATGTAGGCCTGGCTCACTTGGATTGCTTTCTGCAGGGTGACCGTGATGTCAGACGAGAGCAATTTGTGTAGGAGGCCTTCGTGGCTGATTCCGATGACAAATATCTCCCTTAGTGCTTCATTAAGGTGGTCGCCAAACTCACACAGTGCAGCTAGTCTTCTTAAGTGTGCAGCATACTTGGTAATTTCTTGGCCCTCAGGTCGCCGGTAAGTGTAGAACCGGTGCCTGGCTATGAGGATGCTTTCTTTCAGTTTTAGTTGTTCCTGTATGATTGTTACAAGTTGCTCATAGCTCATGGTAGTTGTCTTCTCCGGGGCTAATAAGTCCCTGACGAGACCGTAGATGTTGGGCCCACAACTGCTAAGCAGGATGGCCCTGTGTTTGTTCGGTAGTGTGGCCAGTGTGTCCCCGTCCAGGTCGTTGGCTACAAAGAAATGTTCCAATCTTTCCACAAAAGCATCCCAATCTTCCCTCTTTGTAAATTGCTGGAAGTTGCTGAGGTTAGACATGTTGAGTGTGTAGTTCGTGACCTCGTATTCCCGTCGCCAGTTGTAGTGTATGTAGGCACCTTTAGTAATGACTCCACAAGGCAGGGTATGATACTTAAACTGTGCAGACCTGTAGTCCTTTATTTTCAGCTCCTGAGTGACAACAACAAGCTGTGAGTTCTCTTTTATACTGGGTAACCTGCCGTGTGTAGGCAACCGCTAGGTCTCCAGCAGCAGCACCCTCTGGTGTACCGGTAAAGTGTGTGCAGTATAAGGGTACATTCAATGTGGCATAACAGTGTTACAGACATCACACAGTAAACAGGCATGCATACATAACTGTCATGTATTCAACTATCATTGTAACCCATAGAAAAGCTGACCTAAGTTGTACACCTTGAGAACATTGACCACAAGGGGGTGAACTTGTGGGAGACACTCCTAACCTGGACTTTCAGGTATAAAAGGGGAAGCTCCACCCACCTTCATCACTTGAGGTCTTGGTAATAAAGGTAACTGGTCACAGAGTGACCTTTTCTCAAGTATGAGCCTCGTGTGCATTTATACTGTATAGTAAGGACATATCATTGGCGACGAGAATCTGGGATTTAAACCATGCGAGCATGGCCACTAGCAGCACAGAAGAGAGGTACTGTGTTGGTGATGATTGGGATGACTTTATTGAGAGACTACAGCAAATTTTTGTCACTAAGGAATGGTTGGGACAGGATTCGGCCGACAAACGCAGGGCTCATCTATTGACGGTTTGTGGATCCAGAACGTACTCCCTGATGAAGGTCCTTCTAGCGTCAGAGAAGCCGGCGGACAAGACGTTCGAAGAGCTCAGTAAGTTGATCGGGGAACACCTTAAACCGGCGAGCAGCATGCACATGGCGAGACACCGGTTTTACACGCACCGGTGGTGAGAAGGGCAAAGCGTTCCTGACTTTGTGGCAGATCTCCGGCGACTGGCGAGCCTATGTAAGTTCCCAGATGCATGCAGAGCGGAGATGCTGCGAGACTTTTTTATTGAGAGCATCAGGCACGCTGGGGTTTTCAGGAAACTGATTGAGGCCAAAGACTTGACCTTGGAAGCGGCGGCTCTGATAGCCCAGACATTTATCTCAGGGGAGGAAGAGACCAGAATGATGTTTGAAAAAAACTTTGGCTCAAATGGGCAAATGACCAGGGAGTCAATATTGTTAACGCGGCACACAGTTCTCTAGGCAGACAAGGGCAAGCGGACATGCCCCAGCGTGTAGTCGAACCCAAAGGGGGAAGTCAACAGAGACAATGGCTAGCTGAATGGCGATTCATGCCATCGCAATGGCCAGCAATGGGGCCATCAACATCTGTTTATGGTGCGCTTAAGGACAGTTACAGAGACAGTCAGAGACGATCGACTGGTAATGGACCTTTTCAACAAAGGGGCCTCCAGCTCATGCTGGAGGTGTGGAGGCAAACACCCAGCCAGAGCTTGCAGGTATCAGCAATATGCCTGCAGAAACTGCAACGTCAGCGGTCACTTGGCGCGTATGTGCAGGAAGCCTGCAGCCAGGTTGATGTACGAGGAGGACGGGCCCAATGTAAGCCCTACGAGGCCAAATGAATACTGGGGGAAATCACTGGAAGCTGAAGTTCAGCGAGTTCATGTGGAGCACATATACAGTTCATATACCAGGACGCCACCGGTAATGATGAAAGTGCTCCTCAATGGCATCCCAGTGTTAATGGAGCAAGACACGAGGGCCAGCCAGTCCCTGATGAGTATCAAACAGTTCGAAAGGTTGTGGGTGTCCAAGGCCAGGAGGCCAAAATTATTGCCGATTGACGCACAGCTACGGGCATATACAAAGGAGATCATTCCGGTGCTAGGCAGCGCCATGGTAGTCATGACCCACAAAGATTTGGAGAACAGGTCGCCACTCTGGATTGTCCCGGGGGACGGTCCCGCACTACTGGGGAGGAGGTTGGCTTGCTGTCATGAACTGAAAATGGGGCGATGTCAATGTAATTTCTTCTGTGGAGTGAGTATTATGCTCACAGATCCTGGACAAATTTGACTCATTATTTCAACCCGGCATCGGCACTCTCATGGGGGCCAAGATAGTGATTCACATAAGCCAGGCCACTACACCACAAAGCCAGAGCGGTGCCGTACGTGATGCGGAAAAAGATAGAATGTGAATTGGACCGCCGGCTGAGGGAAGACATCATCTCGCCAGTCGAATTCAGTGACTGGGCGAGCCCGATTGTGCCGGCGCTCAAGGCGGATGGGTCAGTCAGGATATGTGGCGATTACAAGGCCACTATCAATCGGGTGTCATTCCAAGACCAGTACCCGCTACCGAGAGCGGAGGACCTCTTTGCGACGCTATCCAGTGGCAAACTTTTTTCAAAATTGGACCTGACCTCAGCTTACATGACCCAGGAGCTGGCGAGTGAGTCGAAGAAGCTGACCACCATCATGACACACAAGGGGTTGTTTGAGTATAACAGATGTCCGTTTGGGATTCGTTCGGCCACCGCGATCTTTCAGCGAAATATGGAAAGCCTCCTCAAGTCGATTCCAAGGACGGTGGTTTTTGAAGACAGCATCCTCATCACGGGTCACGATACTGAAGAACACCTCCACAACCTGGAGGAGGTGCTACGCAGACTGGACCGGGTAAGGCTGCGACTGAAAAAGGCGAAGTGCGTCTTCTTAGCTCTAGAAGTAGAATTCCTGGGGAGGAGGGTAGCAGCAGACAGGATCAGACCCACTGCGTGCAAAACGGAAACGATCCAGAGAGTACCCAGACCCCGTAACACGACAGAGCTGCGTTCGTTCCTGGGGCTCCTGAACTATTTTGGTAACCTTCTTCCCAAATTGAGCACGCTGTTAGAGCTGCTACACGTGCTCCTAGGCAAAGTTCGCGATTGGGTCTGGGGGGACAGCCAGGGAAGGGCTTTTGATAGAGCATGCAACTTGTTTTGCTCCAACAAACTGTTAACGTTATATGACCCGTGTAAAAAACTTGTTCTAACGTGCGATGCGTCGTCCGATGGTGTCGGGTGTGTGTTGCAGCATGTGAATGCCAATGGTCAGTTACAGCCGGTAGCTTATGCCTCCAGAAGTCTGTCCCAGGCAGAAAGGGGCTATGGGATGGCAGAAGTGTATGCAGTAAAAAAAATGCACCAGTACCTGTTTGGCAGGAAATTTGACCTGGAGACAGATCACAAACCCATAACATCCATTTTGGCCGACAACAAGGCCATAAATGCGAATGCATCGGCCCGCATACAGAGGTGGGCACTTACGTTAGCCGCCTATGACTACACAATTCGCACTGAAAACTGCGCCGATGCACTCAGCAGGCTCCCACTAGCCACCACCGAGGGAGCAACTGAGCATGATCCTAAGATGGTCATGGCTGTTGAAGCTTTCGAAAGCTCTCCTGTCACAGCCCATCAGTTTAAAGTCTGGACAAATAAAGACCCGCTACTGTCTTTAGTTAAGAAATGTGTCCTGAATGGGGACTGGCCAGCCACGTACGGGGCATGCCCTGAGGAATTTAAACCGTTTCATAGGCGCAAGGATGAACTCTCGATTCAGGCCGATTGCTTACTGTGGGGAAACCGAGTAGTCATACCCCAGAGGGGCAGAGAGGTGTTTATCAGAGAACTTCACAATGAGCACCCGGGCATTGTCATGATAAAGGCAATTGCCAGGTCACACGTTTGGTGGCCAGGGATAGATGCAGACCTGGAACTTTGTGTTCGCAGGTGCAACACGTGTGCTCAGCTGGGCAACGTGCCCAGGGAAGCCCCCCTTAGCCCCTGGTCCTGGACCGCCAAGCCATGGTCACGCATCCATGTGGACTACGCAAGTCCTTTCATGGGAAAAATGTTTTTGCTTGTAGTAGACGCCTACTCCAAATGGCTTGAGTGTGCCATTTTAAATTCAAGCATATCCTCTGCCACGGTAGAAAGTCTACGGGCAATGTTCGCCACCCATGGCCTACCGGATGGCTTGGTCAGCGACAATGGCCCATGCTTCACAATCACTGAATTCCAGGACTTCATGGCAGGCAATGGAATCAACCATGTCAGAACGGCACCGTTCAAGCCGGCCTCAAACGGCCAGGCAGAACGAGCAGTGCAGATAATCAAACAGGGGATGCTCAGAATCCAAGGGGGTTCCCTACAAAGCCGCTTATCACGCCTCCTGTTGGCCAATAGATCCTGACCACTCTCGCTCACAGGGGTCCCACCCGCAGAGCTGCTAATGAAAAGGACGCTCAAAACCAGGTTATCCCTTATACACCCCACTATGAAAGAAATTATTGAGAGCAGGCATCAGTCACAATGTGACTACCATGACAGGAATGCGAGGGCGCGATGTATTGATGTCAATGATCCTGTTTTTGTCCTTAATTGTCCAAATGGCTTGCAGGTACTTTGATTGCCAAAGAGGAGAATAGGGTTTTGGTAGTTAAACTTACCAATGGACAAATCTGCCGCAAACACGTGGATCAAACTAAAAGGAGGTTCAGCAACCCCATAGAAGAAGCAGAGGAATACACAATGTAAAGTTTACTCCACCACAGGTCACCGAACACCGGAACCAAGTGGAGGAGAGCCCAGTCACTGTGAGCAGTCCGGACAGGCCTGAGGCACCGCAAACAGCAGACACTCAGGCCAGCGCCCAACAACCGGAGCCCCAACTCAGGCGCTCTACAAGGGAGCGTTAACCACCAGAGACTTAACCTGTGATCCCAATAAGACTTTGAGGGGAGGTGATGTCATGTATTCAACTATCATTGTAACCCATGTATAAGCTGACCTAAGTTGTACACCTTGAGAATATTGACCACAAGGGGGTGAACTTGTGGGAGACACTCCTAACCTGGACTTTCAGGTATAAAAGGAGAAGCTCCACCCACCTTCATCACTTGAGGTCTTGGTAATAAAGGTAACTGGTCACAGAATGACTTTCTCTCAAGTATGGGCCTCGTTTGCATTTATACTGTATCGTAAGGACATATCAACAACAACTTGCTTCCACACCAAAAAGGGATAAGTTCACAGGTGTTTCAATGGAGGACCTAATATTCCAGGTACCAAACTACATGTTGAAGGGTGGAAGATGCCTGTGCGTGGATTTTTTGATCGTGTGGTGGCCGTTGCACACCAGCTACCACAGAGGGCTTGACAGAGCCAAGTCTTGGTCCAGTGGCAAGGGTTAACCAAGACGACTGGAGACTTGCTCTGCAGCACGGACCTATGCGCACACATATCGCAGTGTGGGCTGGCCCGTGCTGCCCCTGGGCCCATGCCTCAGCTGGGCTCTGTAACTCATGAGCCATTAAGTGGAGTTCTGTACAAACATATGCATTATCACTGGCTTATAGGGCCAGAGAGACTTATAGGTGCTAGTAGTATAACTACGGTCTGCTCACCCAGTGACACACTCCACAGGTACTGTACTGAGCCTGGTACCTATAATATTACTGGCGCCTCCATTTCAAAAATGCTGGAAAGGTACAGAGGGTCAGTTAGCCTGTGAAAACACAAGATATGCTAACATTTCAGAATGACTTTTGCTTTTAAATAAAGTCAGTACAGGACCAGCTTGAACCCATGTTTCTCTCTTCCAAGATCAACCTGCTGCGTAGTTACATTTTCTGTTTTTATCTTCAATGTCCAGCCTTGGTGGTTTATCTTTATTATTTTTTAGCATGAGAATCAAATTCACCCGAAATCAGTGTAAAGGATCGCGGCATTTTAAGCACAATTTACGTTTACTGCACAACTCAGATTTCTGCAATCTTTTGCGGCAGTTTTAAAAACATCGCGCTAGAATCCGACCCCGCCCACAAAACACCACCAGGGTGAATTAATCACCACGGCGAGTATCTGCTAATTGCATTAGTTTGTGGGCCTTTGAGGGAACTCCAAAAATTAATCTGGTTCTTTTGCCGCAAAACAATAATAGGCATGTTTTAAAAGCTTTTGAATATCATTTTTTTTATTTACTAAAAAGCTACGTAGGATTACATAGGATATACAGTGCAAAAACAGGCCATCTGGCCCAACCAGTCCATGCCAGCATTTATGCTCCACTCGAGCCTCCTCCCGTCTTTCCTCATCTAACTCGATCAGCATAACCCTCTATTCCCTTCTCCCTCATATGCTTATCTCATCATCATAGGCAGTCCCTCGAAGCGAGGATGACTTGCTTCCACGCCAAAAAGGGATGAGTTCACAGGTGTTTCAATGAAGGACCTAATATTCCAGATCCTGAACTACATGTTGAAGGGTGGAAGATGCCTGTGCGTGGATTTTTTTAACGTGTGGTGGCCGTTGCACACCAGCCACCACACGGGCTTGACAGAGCCAAGTCTTGGTCCAGTGGCAAGGATTACCCAAGACGACTGGAGACTAGCTCTGCTGTACGGACCTAGTGTGCACACATATCGCAGTGTGGGCTGGCCCGAGCTGCACCTGGGCTCTCGCCTCTTCTGGGCCCCAAACTCGCGCCTCTCCCGTGTCCCAGTGACATCCCTCTACAAACTCTTGCCGCTCCTTCGCCCCTCCTGCTGTGCCTGCCGGCATTGCAATCAGCGACCTGGCTTCGCAGCCGTCGCCCTCCTGCAACAGCACACGCTGCTCCCTGCAGTGGCCCCGGCCTGCTGATGGTCTTGCAGGCCATCCCTTAAATGCATCTTTTCTTCTCTTCTTAGGCAGTCCCTCAAAGTCGAGGATGTCTTGCTTCCACACTAAAATAAGTTCTAAGGTGACTGATGAGACCAATGCGGGCCAGGTCCTGAACTTCATTTTAAAGGATGGAAGATGCCTGTGCATGAATTCTTTTAATGTGGGGTGGCCGTTGCACACCAGCCACCACACGGTCTTGACGGAGCAAGGTCTTGGTCTAATGGCAAGGGGATCCAAGACGATTGGAGACGAGGCTCTGCTGCATGGGCCTAACACACACTTGCACACACATACACACATATTCCTGCTAACCCCCTCCCTCCCTCTCTCAGGTCCTCTCTCCCTGGTTTTCAGAGATCGCAGTGTAGGTGAGCGCATTGATCTTGGAGCAGCTTGCGTATTTGTCCATAGAATACTGGCACTGTACCCCGGGCTCCCCGCCTCCAGCTCCAACACGCTGCTCTCCATGTGCAGGCTTCGCTTTTTCCGCTCTCTACACTCTCTTTCCAGCCGCTGGGCCCAACCATACCTCAGCAAAGAAAGGGCCCAGGAGCGCCATCTTAAGAACCCAGGAAAGGTTCACCATGGGCCAGCAACAAGGTCGGGATCCAGGAAAGGTACAGCACAGCCCAGCTTCTATACTATTCGCTTCAACCAGTCCCTGTGGGAGCGAGTTCCACATCCTCACCACTCTTTGGGTAAAGAAGCTTCTTCTGAATTCCCTATTGGATTTCTTGCAGACTATCTTATATTGATGGCCTTCAGTTTTGCTCTTCCCCACAAGTGGAAACACTTCCTCTGTATCCACTCTATCAAAACCTTTCATAATTTTAAAGACCTCTAATAGATCACCCCTTAGCCTTCTTTTTTCAAGAGAAAAGAGATCCAGGCTGTTCATCCTTTCCTGATATGTATACCCTCGCATTTCTGGTATCATCCTTGTAGATCTTCTCTGTACCCTCTCTCCAGTGCCTCTATATCATTTTTATAATATGGTGACCAGAATTACACACAATACTCCATGTGGTCGAACCAAGTTTCGATACACGTTAAGCATAACTTCACTACTTTTCAATTCTAATGATCTAGAAATAAACCCTAGTTCTTGGTTTTCTTTTCTCATGATTTTGTTAACTTGTGTCGCTACTTTTAGTGATTTGTGTACTTGTACTCCGAGATCGCTTTGCTCCTCTCCCCACCTAGACTCACACCCTCCAAGCATTAAGTGACCCCCCTATCCTTCCTACCAAAATGTAAAACCCCACATTTATCTGTGTTGAAATTCATTTGTCAATTATATGCCCATTCTGCATGTTTACTAATGTCTTCCTGTAATTTGCTGCAGTCCTCCTCAGAATTGACTATCCCTCGCCCAATTTGGTGTCACCGCAAATTTAGAAATTGTGTTTTTGGATTCCAAAGTCTAAATCTGATACGTCCTTACTACACAGTATAAATGCACACGAGGCCCATGCTTGAGAGAAGGTCAGTCTGTGACCTGTCCTTTATTCCTTAGCACTCAAGTGATGAAGGTGGGTGGAGCTTCCCCTTTTATATCTGAAGGTCCAGGTTAGGAGTGTCTTCCCACCTAGTGGTCAGTGTTCTCACAGTGTACAACTTAGGTCAGATTATACATGGGTTACAATGCTGGTTGAATACATGACAAGTCAAAACCATTATTTTT
Organism: Pristiophorus japonicus; assembly: GCF_044704955.1. Classification (NCBI taxonomy): domain Eukaryota; kingdom Metazoa; phylum Chordata; class Chondrichthyes; family Pristiophoridae; genus Pristiophorus; species Pristiophorus japonicus. Next base: position 39,934,239 of record NC_091994.1, read on the forward strand.
TAACTACGTTGTAAAACACTGTCTGATTGCACCGGTTCATGGCAGAGTTTATGTTTGGCAATATGCAAATGAGTTTGAACAGAAACTTCAGGAACAAAAATGGACGCAATTTACACCCAGATCGCCGACTGTGCCCTCTTTGCAACAGAGGCCACTGGATAGTTATCGGGCACAGGTGGCTGGTTTGATATTTATTCCTCACCTTAGCCAAGAGGATGTGTCCCTGTTGCTGCCCCAGCTGAGATTAACTAATTCACTAAGATTCAGCATTGTCCCCTCTTGCTCTGTTTAGCTCAGTACAACTGTGAGCTGTGCATTTGCCAACTAAGTTTTTTTGGGGGAAAAGTAGAGTGAAGACCTTTTTACTCAGCGAGTTGTTATGATCTGGAATGCACTGCCTGAAAGGCTGGTGGATGCAGATTTAATAGTAACTTTCAAAGGGGATTGTATCTCTATTTGAAAAGTAAAAAAATTGCAGGGCTATCGGGAAAGAGCAGGGGAGTGGAATTAAGTGGTAGCTCTTTCAGAGAGCCGGCACAGGCACGATGGGTTGAATGCCCTCCCTCTGTGCTGCATAATTCTATGATTCTATCACAAAAGATGAATTTTGTAAAAAGTTTGCCACCGGATAGCGTCACAAAGAGATCCTCGGCTCTCGGTCGCGGGTACTGGTCTTGGAGTGACACCCAATTGATGGTGGCCTTGTAATCACCACATATCCTGACCGACCCATCCGCCTTGAGCACCGGCACGATCGGGCTCACCCAGTCACTGAATTCGACTGGCGAGATGATGCCTTCCCTCAAGCAGGCGGTCCAAGTCGCATTCTATCTTTTCCCGCATCACAAACGGCAGCGCTCTGGCCTTGTGATGTACTGGCCTGGCGTCCGGGTCTATGTGAATCACTACCTTGGCCCCCATGAAAGTGCCGATGCCAGGTTGAAATAATGAGTCAAATTTGTCCAGGATCTATGAGCAAGATACTCGCTCCACAGAGGAAATTGCATTGACATCGCCCCATTTTCAGTTCATGACAGCAAGCCAACTCCTCCCCAGTAGTGCGGGACCACCTCCTGGGACAATCCAGAGTGACAACCTGTTCTCCAAATCTTTGTGGGTCACGACTACCATGGCGCTGCCTAGCACCAGAATGATCTGCTTTGTGTATGTTCGTAGCTGTGCGTCAATCGGCGATAATTTTGGCCTCCTGGCCTTGGACACCCACAACTTTTTGAACTGTTTGATACCCATCAGGGACTGGCTGGCCCCCGTGTCTAGCTCCATTGATACTGGGATGCCATTGAGGAGCACTTTCATCATTATCGGTGGCGTCCTGGTGTATGAACTGTATACGTGCTCCACATGAACTCGCTGACCTTCAGCTTCCAGCGATTTCCCCCAGCGTTCACTTCTGCAATTTCTGCAGGTATTTTGCTCATCTCTGCAAACTCCGGCTGAGTGTATGCCTCCACGCCTCCAACATGAGCTGTTGTTAGAAACAAAAGGTCCCTTGCCAGTCGATCGTCCCTGACTGCCCCTGTGACTGTCCTTGAGTGCACCATTAACAGGTGTTGATGGCCCCATTACTGGCCGCATTGTCTCTTGCAATGGCGTGAATCACCGTTCAGCTTGCCATTGTCTGTGTCGAACTCCCCCTCTGGGTTCGACTACATGTTGGGGCATGCCCGACTGCCCTTGTCTGCCTGGAGAACTGTGTGCTGCTTTAACAATGTTGAATCTCTGTCCCAACCATTCCTTAACACAGTACCTCTCGTCTGTTCTGCTGGTGGCCATGCTCGCGTGGTTTGAATCCCAGTTTCTCGTCGCCATTGATACATTCTTACTATACAGTATAAATGCACATCAGGCCCATGCTTGAGAGAAGGTCAGTCTGTGACCTGTCCTTTATTCCTTGGCACTCAAGTGATGAAGGTGGGTGGAGCTTCCTCTTTTATATCTGAAGGTCCAGGTTAGGAGTATCTCCCACCTAGTGGTCAGTGTTCTCACGGTGTACAACTTAGTTCAGTTTATACATGGGTTACAATGCTGGTTGAATACATGACATCACCTCCCCCCGCAAAGTCTTATTGAGATCACAGGTTGAGTCTCTCTGGTGGTTTACGCTCCCTTGTAGAGCGCCTGAGTTGGGGCTCCATATGTTGGGCGCTGGCCTGACTGTCTGCTGTTTGCAGTGCCTCAGGCCTGTCCAGACTGCCCACAGTGACAGGGCTCTCCTCCCTTTGGTTCCGGTATTCGGTCACCTGTGGTGGAGTGAACTCTATATCGTGTTCTTCCTCTGCTTCTTCTATGGGGTTGCTGAACCTCCTTTTTGTTTGATCCACATGTTTGCGGCAGATTTGTCCATTGGTAAGTTTAACTACCAGAATCCTATTTCCCTCTTTGGCAACCACAGTGCCTGCGAGCCATTTGGGCCCTGCAGCGTAGTTGAGAACAAAAACAGGATCATTTACATCAATACATCGCGCCCTCGCATTCCTGTCATGGTAGTGATATTGTGACTGGCGCCTGCTCTCGACAATTTCTTTCATGGTGGGGTGTATAAGGGATAATCGGGTTTTGAGCGTCCTTTTCATTAGTAGCTCTGCGGGTGGAACCCCTGTGAGCGAGTGTGGTCGGGATCTATAGGCCAACAGGAGGCGTGATAAGCGGGTTTGTAGGGAACCCCCTTGGAATCTGAGCATCCCCTGTTTGATTATCTGCACTGCTCGTTCTGCCTGGCCGTTTGAGGCCGGCTTGAACGGTGCCGTTCTAACATGGTTAATTCCATTGCCTGCCATGAAGTCCTGGAATTCAGTGCTTGTGAAGCACGGGCCATTGTCGCTGACCAAGATGTCCGGTAGACCGTGGGCGGCGAACATTGCCCGTAGACTTTCTACCGTGGCAGAGGATGTGCTTGAATTTAAAATGTCACACTCGATCCATTTGGAGTAGGCGTCTACTACAACCAAAAACATTTTCCTCATGAAAGGACCTGCGTAGTCCACATGGATGCGTGACCAAGGCTTGGCGGGCCATGGCCAGACGCTAAGGGGGGCTTCCCTGGGCGCATGGCCCAGCTGGGCACACGTGTTGCACCTGCGAACACAAAGTTCCAGATCTGCGTCTATCCCTGGCCACCAAACGTGTGACCTGGCAATTGCCTTCATCGTGACAATGCCCGGGTGCCCATTGTGGAGTTCACTGATGAACACCTCTCTGCCCATCTGGGGCATGACTACGCGGTTTCCCCACAGTAGGCAATCGGCCTGAATCGAGAGTTCATCCTTGCGCCTGTGAAATGGTTTAAATTCCTCAGGGCATGCCCTGTACGTGGCTGCCCAGTCCCCATTCAGGACACATTTCTTGACTAGAGACAATAGCGGGTCTCTATTTGTCCAGACTTTAATCTGACGGGCTGTCACGGGTGAGCCTTCGATTCCGAAAGCTTCAACAGCCATGACCCCTCAGTGGTGGCTAGTGGGAGCCTGCTGAGCGCATCGGCGCAGTTTTCGGTGCCCGGTCTGTGCCGAATTGTGTAGTCATAGGCAGCTAACGTGAGTGCCCACCTCTGTATGCGGGCCGATGCATTTGCATTTATGGCCTTGTTGTCGGCCAAAAGGGACGTTAGGGGTTTGTGATCTGTCTCCAGCTCAAATTTCCTGCCAAACAGGTACTGGTGCATTTTCTTGACCGCATATACACATGCGAGCGCCTCCTTTTCTACCATCCCGTAGCCCCTATCTGCCTGGGACAGACTCCTGGAGGCATAAGCTACCGGCTGTAACTGACCCTTGGCATTGACATGCTGCAACACACACCCGACACCATAGGACGACGCATCGCACGTTAACACAAATTTCTTACATGGGTCATATAGCGTTAACAGATTGTTGGAACATAACAAATTGCGTGCTCTATTAAAAGCCCTTTCCTGGCTGTCCCCCCAGATCCATTTGCGACCTTTGCGTAGGAGCATGTGTAGCGGCTGTAGCAGCGTGCTCAATTTGGGAAGAAAGTTACCAAAATAGTTCAGGAGCCCCAGGAACGAACGCAGCTCCATCGTGTTACGGGGTCTGGGTGCTCTCTGGATCGCTTCCGTCTTGGATGCAGTAGCTGATCCCGTCTGCTGCTACCCTCATCCTCAGGAATTCTACCTCTGGAGCTAGGAAGACGCACTTCGCCTTTTTCAGTCGCAGCCCTACCCGGTCCAGTCTGCGTAGCACCTCCTCCAGGTTGTGGAGGTGTTCTTCAGTATCGTAACCCGTAATGAGGATGTCGTCCTGAAAAACCACCGTACCTGGAGTCGACTTGAGGAGGCTTTCCATATTTCGTTGGAAGATCGCGGTGGCCGAGCGAATCCCGAACGGACATCTGTTGTACTCAAACAACCCCTTGTGTGTCGTGATGGTGGTCAGCTTCTTCGACTCACTCGCCAGCTCCTGGGTCATGTAAGCTGAGGTCAGGTCCAATTTTGTAAAAGGTTTGCCACCGGATAGCGTCGCAAAGAGGTCCTCCGCTCTTGGTAGCGGGTACTGGTCTTGGAGTAACACCCGATTGATGGTGGCCTTGTAATCGCCACATATCCTGACCGACCCATCCGCCTTGAGCACCGGCACAATCCGGCTCGCCCAGTCACTGAATTCGACTGGCGAGATGATGCCTTCCCTCAGCAGGTGGTCCAATTCGCCTTCTATCTTTTCCCGCATCACGTACGGCACCGCTCTGGCCTTGTGGTGTACTGGTCTGGCGTCCGGGTTTATGTGAATCACTACCTTGGCCCCCATTAAAGTACCAATGCCGGGTTGAAATAATGGGCCCAAGTTTCCACATGATTTGCGCCTGATTTTTAGGAGTAACTGGTGGAGAACGGACTATCTTAGAAATCGCAATTCTCCACATTTTTTTTTCTGCAGTTCTAGTCAGGTAGAACAGTTCCACTTTGGAACAGAATTTTTTCTTCAAAAGGGGGCGTGTCCGGCCACTGACGCCTGATTTCAAAGTTTCCACAATGAAAACGTACTCCAAACTAACTTAGAATGGAGCAACTGAAGATTTTTGTTGAACTGAAAAAACCTGTTCTACACATTAAAAAATCAGGCGCAGGTTACAAATTAGGCGTCCAGAATGAGGTGGGGGTGGGGGGGGAGTGGGAGGGAAGGGAAGTCATTAAATTCTATAATAAATCCTTATTTATACTTATATAAATATTATACAAATAAATCCAACCTGAATAAACATTTTTCAGCAAAGAAAAGATTAAATAAACCATCTTCCTACCTGTGTGAAAGTGCTTCAGGCAGGCCTTTCGGGACCGAAGGCTGAACGGGCCGGCCCGAGACTTTGGGCAGGGCCCGTCCCCAGCACCAGATTTACAGGTAGGTGGCGTTGGGTCGGGTCGGGTCGGGTCGGGGGGAGGGAGGGAGAGAGAGGGGGGGAGGAGGGAGGGTGAGAGAGGGGGGGTGGGAGGGAGGGAGAGAGAGGGGGGGAGGGAGGAAGAGAGAGGGGGAGAGAGAGGGGGGGAGGGAGGGAGGGAGGGAGAGAGAGGGGGGGAGGGAGGGGGAGGTCAGGTCGGATCCAGTCCAGGGGTGGGGGGAGCGGGAGTCGAGTCGGGTCGGGGCGGGTCCAGTCGGCGGGGGGAGCAGGAGCGCGGGTCGGGTTGGGTCCAGTCGGAGGGGGGGGGAGCGGGAGTCGGGTCAGGTTGGGTCGGGTCCAGTGGGGGGGGGGTTGGGTCGGGGGGTGGGAGCGCGGGTCGGGTTGGGTCGGGTCCAGTCGGGGGGGGCGGAGCGGGAGCGGGAGTCGGGTCGGGGGGCGGGAGTCGGGTCGGGCCCAGTCCAGTCCAGTCGGGGATGGGGGGGGAGTGGGTGTCGGGTCCGGTCCGGGGCGGGTGGGGAGCGGGTGTCGGGTGGGGGGGGCGGTGGGAAGCGGGAGTCGAGTCGGGTCGGGAGGAAGCAGGAGTTGGGCGTGGGGGGAGCCTTATTCACGCAGCCCCAGTGAGGCCATTCGGCCAGGGCTAGGGGCTGCGTGCTTCTGGCCCCTCCACACAGTTTCGGGCGCCTGGAGCTACTGCACTTGCGTGCCGACTGTAGCGCGCATGTGCAGAGGTCCCGGCACTGTTTTCAGCGCAGGGACCTGGCTCCGCCCCCCCCCCCACAGCTCGTGCTGCGCTGCGCCGAGGGCCAGAGGACCTGCATGGAGGTGGAGAATACCGAAGATTTTTTTAGGCGCACTTTGTGGCGCGAAAAACGGGCGTCCAGGTCGAGACTGTGCCATTCTAGGCGCATGTGGAAACTTGGGTCCAATGAGTCAAATTTGTCCAGGACCTGTGAGCATGATACTCGCTCCACAGAGGAAATTGCATTGACATCGTCCCATTTCCAGTTCATGACAGCAAGCCAACTCCTCCCCAGTAGTGCGGGACCGTCCCCTGGGACAATCCAGAGTGGCAACCTGCTCTCCGAATCTTTGTGGGTCACGACTACCGTGGCGCTGCCTAGCACCGGAATGATCTGCTTTGTGTAAGTCCGTAGCTGTGCGTCAATCGGCGATAATTTTGACCTCCTGGCCTTGGATGCCCACAACTTTTCGAACTGTTTGATACCCATCAGGGACTGGCTGGCACCCGTGTCTAACTCCATTGATACTGGGATGCCATTGAGGAGCACTTTCATCATTATCGGTGGCGTCCTGGTGTATGAACTGTATACGTGCTCCACATGAACTCGCTGAACTTCAGCTTCCAGCGATTTCCCCCAGTGTCCATTTCTGCAATTTCTGCAGGTATTTTGCTCATCTCTGCAAACTCCGGCTGAATGTATGCCTCCACGCCTCCAACATGAGTTGTGGTTTGAAACAAAAGGTCCCTTGCCAATCGATCGTCCCTGACTGCCCCTGTTATTGTCCTTGAGTGCACCATTAACATGTGTTGATGGCCCCATTACTGGCCGCATTGTCCCTTGCAATGGCGTGAATCGCTGTTCAGCTTGCCATTGTCTCTGTCGAACTCCCCCTCTGGGTTCGACTACATGTTGGGGCATGCCTGACTGCCCTTGTCTGCCTGGAGAACTGTGTGCTGCTTTAACAATGTTGAATCTCTGTCCCAACCATTCCTCAACACAGTACCTCTCGTCTGTTCTGCTAGTGGCCATGCTCGCGTGGTTTAAATCCCAGTTTCTTGTCGCCATTGATACGTCCTTACTCTACAGTATAAATGCACACGAGGCCCATGCTTGAGAGAAGGTCAGTCTGTGACCTGTCCTTTATTCCTTAGCACTCAAGTGATGAAGGTGGGTGGAGCTTCCCCTTTTATACCTTAAGGTCCAGGTTAGGAGTGTCTCCCACCTAGTGGTCAGTGTTCTCACGGTGTACAACTTAGGTTAGTTTATACATGGGTTACAATGCTGGTTGAATACATGACAAAATTGTTAATATAAATTGTGAACAACAGTGGTCCCAACACTGATCCTTATGGGACCCCACTTCCCACCTTCTGCCACTGTGAATAGCTACCCTTTAACCTGACTCTCTGCTTTCTATCTTGAAGCCAGTTAGCTAGCCATTCTGCTACTTGTCCCCTGACTTCACATTCTGTGACCTTATTTATTAGTCGATTATGTGGTTCTACTGTACGGCTGACTACTATACCTTAATATAACTAGCAAATCATTCTGTATATTTTTGAAAGTCATTTTCAGTTATTTAAACTCGTGATGGTAGATTGACACTGATTTTAAAATGCTTATTTTTTGTGATAAACCCATTTTCAGCTGTATTAATCAAATTGTACCAAGTTACCACTCTTAAATATATCAAGGAATATTTTTAAAAGCAACATTAAAAAATAATTGTGTTTTAAATTGCCGTCCGATTGCGGGGCTTCACGGAGATCTTACGTTGGGCGATATGCAAATGAGTTTGAGAGGAAACTCCAGGGAAAACAAAACTTCTCGAAACAGGTGCAATTTTGGACACGATTTGTGCCCGTTTCACCAAGTGTGCCCAAAGTGGAAACTGTATTCTGATGACCTCCTACTAACCTCTACGTAATGTCTATCTGAGGAGTTCTGAATACAGTACTCCATAAAATGCTCTACTCGATTTAACTGCGAGCGGTGTTGAAATGATTAATGATGCACAAAAGTCCTGTCCCCACGACAGCTAGCAAACTGCCTGGAATCACATATGTACCTTAAGAGATTGACAGCTGAAGTCAGCTTGCCGGTTATAAATGATCCATTATTTCAATTTTCACAGTTGGGCAAACTTTAAAAGCAGGGAGTTTGTGCACTCCATGTAGATACACTGCTAGGATTACTCTGTTCTGCAAATTTTGTCGCAACATTTTGAGCTAATATTATTTTACTGATTGTAGTCAGAATCAGTAATTCATCTTTTGTGATAGAATCATAGAATTATGCAGCACAGAGGGAGGGCATTCAACCCATCGTGCCTGTGCCGGCTCTCTGAAAGAGCTACCACTTAATTCCACTCCCCTGCTCTTTCCCGATAGCCCTGCAATTTTTTTACTTTTCAAATAGAGATACAATCCCCTTTGAAAGTTACTATTAAATCTGCATCCACCAGCCTTTCAGGCAGTGCATTCCAGATCATAACAACTCGCTGAGTAAAAAGGTCTTCACTCTACTTTCCTCCAAAAAAAACTTAGTTGGCAAATGCACAGCTCACAGTGGGTTTTTTTAAATTTTTTTTTACATTTATTTATTTTTTTAATCCAATTTCGTTCCAGATCAACTCTAACACCAAAGATCACTTTGCGCCAATGTGTTTGATCTTAGGCCAAAAGGCCGAGAGGCGAAGTTGCACCATTCCTGGAAATATTGCAATACCAGGTCGGTGCATGGAGTGGACGGGGCAAGCCCCTGATCCAGCTCCCTGTCCAAAAATCAATTCAATATCATGTCCCCATAGGGGATATTAAACTGATAAGAACAGATACTACACTTGATCTTAACCAAAAGGCCTCACAGTGGTACTGAGCTAAACAGAGCAAGAGGGGACAATGCTGAATCTTAGTGAATTAGTTAATCTCAGCTGGGGCAGCAACAGGGACACATCCTCTTGGCTAAGGTGAGGAAAAAATATCAAACCAGCCACCTGTGCCCGATAACTATCCAGTGGCCTCTGTTGCAAAGAGGGCACAGTCGGCGATCTGGGTGTAAATTGCGTCCATTTTTGTTCCTAAAGTTTCTGTTCAAACTCATTTGCATATTGCCAAACATAAACTCTGCCATGAACCAGTGCAATCGGACAGTGTTTTACAACGTAGTTAAAAAATAATGGTTTTGACTTGTCATGTATTCAACCAGCATTGTAACCCATGTATAATCTGACCTAAGTTGTACACTGTGAGAACAATGACCACTAGGTGGGAGATACTCCTAACCTGAACCTTCAGATATAAAAGGGGAAGCTCCACCCACCTTCATCACTTGAGTGCCAAGGAATAAAGGACAGGTCACAGACTGACCTTCTCTCAAGCATGGGCCTCTTGTGCATTTATACTGTATAGTAAGAACGTATCAATGGCGACGAGAAACTGGGATTCAAACCACGCGAGCATGGCCACCAGCAGAACAGACGAGAGGTACTGTGTTAAGGAATGGTTGGGACAGAGATTCAACATTGTTAAAGCAGCACACAGTTCTCCAGGCAGACAAGGGCAATCGGACATGCCCCAACATGTAGTCGAACCCAGAGGGGGAGTTCGACACAGACAATGGCAAGCTGAACGGTGATTCACGCCATTGCAAGAGACAATGCGGCCAGTAATGGGGCCATCAACACCTGTTAATGGCGCATGCAAGGACAGTCACAGGGGCAGTCAGGGACGATCGACTGGCAAGGGACCTTTTGTTTCTAACAACAGCTCATGTTGGAGGCGTGGAGGCGTGGAGGCATACACTCAGCCGGAGTTTGCAGAGATGAGCAAAATACCTGCAGAAATTGCAGAAGTGAACGCTGGGGGAAATCGCTGGAAGCTGAAGGTCAGCGAGTTCATGTGGAGCACGTATACAGTTCATACACCAGGACGCCACCGATAATGATGAAAGTGCTCCTCAATGGCATCCCAGTATCAATGGAGCTAGACACGGGGGCCAGCCAGTCCCTGATGGGTATCAAACAGTTCAAAAAGTTGTGGGCGTCCAAGGCCAGGAGGACAAAATTATCGCCGATTGACGCACAGCTACGAACTTACACAAAGCAGATCATTCCGGTGCTAGGCAGCGCCACGGTAGTCGTGACCCAAAAGATTTGGAGAACAGGTTGTCACTCTGGATTGTCCCATGGGGTGGTCCCGCACTACTGGGGAGGAGTTGGCTTGCTGTCATGAACTGAAAATGGGGCGTTGTCAATGCAATTTCCTCTGTGGAGCGAGTATCTTGCTCACAGATCCTGGACAAATTTGACTCATTATTTCAACCTGGCATCGGCACTTTCATGGGGGCCAAGGTAGTGATTCACATAAACCCGGACGCCAGGCCAGTACATCACAAGGCCAGAGCGCTGCTGTTTGTGATGCGGGAAAAGATGGAATGCGAATTGGACCGCCTGCTGAGGGAAGGCATCATCTCGCCAGTCGAATTCAGTGACTGGGCGAGCCCGATCGTGCCGGTGCTCAAGGCGGATGGGTCGGTCAGGATATGTGGTGATTACAAGGCCACCATCAATTGGGTGTCACTCCAAGACCAGTACCCGTGACCGAGAGCGGAGGACCTCTTTGTGACGCTATCCGGTGGCAAACTTTTTACAAAATTGGACCTGACCTCAGCTTACATGACCCAGGAGCTGGCGAGTGAGTCAATGAAGCTGACCACCATCACGACACACAAGAGGTTGTTTGAGTACAACAGATGTCCGTTCGCGATCTTCCAACGAAATATGGAAAGCCTCCTCGAGTCGATTCCAGGGACGGTGGTTTTTTAGGTTGACATCCTCATCACGGGTTACGATACTGAAGAACATCTCCACAACCTGGAGGAGGTGCTACGCAGACTGGACCGGGTAGGGCTGCGACTGAAAAAGGCGAAGTGCGTCTTCCTAGCTCCAGAGGTAGAATTCCTGAGGATGAGGGTAGCAGCAGACGGGATCAGTCCGACTGCGTCCAAGACGGAAGCGATCCAGAGAGCACCCAGACCCCGTAACACGACGGAGCTGCGTTCGTTCCTGGGGCTCCTGAACTATTTTGGTAACTTTCTTCCCAAATTGAACACGCTGCTAGAGCTGCTACACGTGCTCCTACGCAAAGGTCGCGAATGGGTCTGGGGGGACAGCCAGGAAAGGGCTTTTAATAGAGCATGCAATTTGTTATGTTCCAACACTCTGTTAACACGATACGACCCATGTAAGAAACTTGTGTTAATGTGCGATGCGTCATCCTATGGTGTCGGGTGTGTGTTGCAGCATGTCAATGTCAAGGGTCAGTTACAGCCGATAGCTTATGCCTCCAGGAGTCTGTCCCAGGCAGAAAGGAGTTACGGGATGGTAGAAAAGGAGGCGCTCGCATGTGTATATGCTGTAAAGAAAATGCACCAGTACCTGTTTGGCAGGAAATTTGAGCTGGAGACAGATCACAAACCCCTAACGTCCCTTTTGGCTGACAACAAGGCCATAAATGCAAACGCATCGGCCCGCATACAGAGGTGGGCACTCACGTTAGCCGCCTATGACTATACAATTCGGCACAGACCGGGCACCGAAAACTGCGCCGATGCACTCAGCAGGCTCTCACTAGCCATCACTGAAGGGGCTACCAAGCATGCTGCTGAGATGGTCATGGCTGTTGAAGCTTTCGGAAGTGAAGGCTCACCCATGACAGCCCGTCAGATTAAAGTCTGGACAAATAGAGACCCGCTATTGTCTCTAGTCAAGAAATGTGTCCCGAATGGGGACTGGGCAGCCACGTACAGGGCATGCCCTGAGGAATTTAAAGCATTTCACAGGCGCAGGGATGAACTCTCGATTCAGGCCGATTGCCTACTGTGGGGAAACTGCGTAGTCATGCCCCAGATGGGCAGAGAGGTGTTCATCAGAGAACTCCACAATGGGCACCCGGGCATTGTCACGATGAAGGCAATTGCCAGGTCACACGCCAGGGATAGACGCAGATCTGGAACTTTGTGTTCGCAGGTGCAACACGTGCGCCCAGCTGGGCAATGCGCCCAGGGAAGCCCCCCTTAGCCTCTGGCCATATCCCGCCAAGCCTTGGTCACACTACGCAGGTCCTTTCATGGGAAAAATATTTTTGGTTGTAGTAGACGCCTACTCCAAATGGATCCAATGTGTCATTTTAAATTCAAGCACAGACTCTGCCACGGTAGAAAGTCTACGGGCAATGTTCGCCGCCCACGGTCTACCGGACGTCTTGGTCAGCGACAATGGCCCGTGCTTCACAAGCACTGAATTCCAGGACTTCATGGCAGGCAATGGAATTAACTATGTCAGAACCTCAAATGGCCAGACAGAACAAGCAGTGCAGATAATCAAACAAGGAATGCTTAGAATCCAAGGGGGTTGCCTCCAAACCCGCTTATCATGCCTCCTGTTGGCCTATAGATCGCGACCACACTCGCTCACAGGGGTTCCACCCGCAGAGCTGCTAATGAAAAGGACGTTCAAAACCCGGCTATCCCTTATACACCCCACCATGAAAGAAATTGTCGAGAGCAGGCGCCAGCCGCAATATGATTACCATGACAGGAATGCGAGGGCGCAGTGTATTGATGTAAATGATCCTGTTTTTGTCCTCAACTACGCTGCAGGGCCCAAATGGCTCGCAGGCACTGTGGTTGCCAAAGAGGGAAATAGGATTCTGATAGTTAAACTTACCAATGGACAAATCTGCCGCAAACACGTGGATCAGACAAAAAGGAGGTTCAGTAAACCCATAGCAGAAGCAGAGGAAGAACACGATGTAGAGGTTACTCCACCACAGGTGACCGAACACCGGAACCAAAGGGAGGAGAGCCCAATCACTGTGGGCAGTCCGGACAGGCCTGAGGCACTGCAAACAGCAGACACTCAGGCCAGCGCCCAACAACCGGAGCCCCAACTCAGGCGCTCCACAGGAGAGCGTAAACCACCAGAGAAACTTAACCTGTGATCCCAATAAGACTTTGGGGGGGAGGTGATGTCATGTATTCAACCAGCATTGTAACCCATGGATAATCTGACCTCAGTTGTACACTGTGAGAACAATGACCACTAGGTGGGAAACACTCCTAACCTGGACCTTCAGGTATAAAAGGGGAAGCTCCACCCACCTTCATCACTTGAGTGCCAAGGAATAAAGGACAGGTCACAGAGTGACCTTCTCTCAAGCATGGGCCTCATGTGCATTTATACTGTATAGTAAGGACGTATCAGACTTAATAAATATTCCTTGATATATTTCAGCGTGGTAACTTGGCGCAGCTTTATGAATACAGCTGAAAATGGGTTTATCATGAAAAATAAGCATTTTTAATCAGAAGGGATCATTTTAACCGAGCTCGCCAGGCGGAAATCTCACGGGATCGGGTGGAACGCCTGTTTTCCATCCCACCCGACATTTTTTTCCATTGATTTCAATGGAGAGTTAGATCAGGCTGGGTGTTAAAGCAGCGTTTCTCCCAATCCCATCAGTTTCCCAACAGTTGGGTTAGCTTAAAATGCCCGCCAAACTATCTAGTCTACCTCTTGTGAGTAACCTGATTTTAAATAACTGAAGCTGACTTTAAAAAGCTATACAGAACCATAAACTAGTTATATTGGTGTACAGTAGTCACTTTCTTATTAAATGAAACATTATATTCAAAAGATTTTGAAACGTGCCTGTTGATGTCCTTGTGCCTCAAACAATGGTTTAATTTTAAGAGCCTCTTCGAAGGCCCGCCAATGGATGCAATTCGCAGAAATTAGGAATGGTGATTAACGCGTACTGGGGGCATGGACAGTTTTGTGGGCGAGGCCGTCTTCTCGCGAGATGTTTTTTTAAACTAGCGCAAAAGATCGTGGAAATGTAATTTTTTTTTAGCGTTTTGCTGGTTTGGCCGATTTGGGGCAAATTGCACTGAAAACAAACAGTGCAACTTAACAGAAACTCCAGGCCTTAGTGTTTGTGGACTTCCCAAGACAGAGGCAGGTGAGGGAGGCCACTCATCCATCGTAGCTCATCCACCTGCAACGAAGAGAAAACACCTCAGCTAACTGTCCATTGAGGCAGACATTCCAGTGCAGTGCTGAGGGAGCACTGCACCATCAGAGGCACCGCCTTTCAGATGAGACATTAAAAAGAGGCCATGTCTGCTCTCTTAGGTGGACGTAAAAGAACAGGAGGGTTCTCCCTAGTGTCCTGGCCAGTACTATCCCTCAACCAACATCACAATGTGTCTTTGTCACATTGCTGTTTGTGGGAGCTTGCTGTGTGCAATTGGCTGCCGTGTGTTGTACCTTATAACAGTGACTACACTGCAAACATACTTCATTGGCTGCAAAGCGCTTTGGGACGTGAAAAGCGCTATATGAATACAAGTCTTTCTTTTATTGACTGCGCGGGTTCTGAGGCTTGCTATTGGGCGCAGTCATGAGGGCACAGGAAATTGAAGAACAGAAACGGACCTTAAAGGGGCCTGGAGTATTCTAGAGCCTTGGCAGAGCTTGAGCCTGTGAATAATGTGGGAACCTACAACTTGCAGCTAAGTATCCTCGAGTGCTCCTAAGTATTGATTTTTCCATGAAGAGAATTTGTAAAGTAGCAGTGCAAAGGAGCACGTTTTAGTGGCAATGGTAAAACAAAACAGTTTGCAATCCAGCAGCATGGCCATAAAGACGGCCGGCCACAGAAGGGCACCTTGGTTTGTGATTAAGGCCATTGAGCAGCTGCTGCAGGAGTTCGAGGGGAGGAGGGGCTAGCCAGTTTCTCCCACCACGGAATGAAAGCCGTGATGTCACTGGCATACTGGGCATGGCAGGAGGTGCCAGAGACCAACAACAGCAGCAGCGCTGTGCCCAAGGACACTCCGGAGCAAAGCCAAAAGAAGTTTGATGACCTCAGCAGGAGATCGGAAAGTAAGTGATTTAAAAATGTTTGCTAGCCATGTGGCAACAACCCATTGTTCCCTATCACTCAATGTAATGAGCCACTTAAAAAGCAGCGAGTGATGATGGTACTGTTTCTTGCACAATAAGGATTAACTCAGTAGTCGCAAGTCACACTCACTCCACTCAAATATCTGCAAGGATCCAATCCATCAAAGCTCAGTAAATCAGCAGCACATCACAATAACTACAACTGCTTCTGAATGTAAAGTGAAGGAGCACTGCTAATGTTGTAGAAGGTCACAGAGATGCAATAATTCATAGAAGTCTTGTATATCTCTGCAAGAAAAGGTGACATTTAACGGAAGCTACTGCAGGAGATCTTGCTATAGTTTAGAAAGTCACCCCTTTTGATGATCGGTCCATGGAACTCCAGTGCCGCTACTTGAGGGAGGTGGCCGGAGCAGGTAAAGCGAGTGGGCATGCCCAATCCTGATCAACGGGCCTGATATTTACAGGGAAGGCAGGCAGGAAGCAGGGGGAAGGGTTGCTGGTGAAGATCTAACAGCTGCCCGGGAGTAAAGGTTTGCCGGAGGTCCTGCCAAATTTAATGGAGAGGCTCAGAGGCGGACCGTTGGGTGAGCAGGCCTAAGGCACCAGACCGCAGCCAGGGACCGGAGAGGAGGGAGGGAGAGATGGGTGGCTCGGGGTTGGGGTGGTGGGGAGAGAACATTGGGTGATGGGGTCCATAGATATATTGCAGACCAGAGAGATGGGGTGGGGGGGCTGAGGATTGATCGCGGGGGTCCAATCGTGATGGAGATCGCAGGGAGACGGAAATAGGTTAGCTTGAGGGGCTGGGGGATGCATTCTTGGTCCTCCTGGCCCACAAGTGGTGCTAGAAAGGCATTCACGTGCTGCTGCATTCAGCCATCTTGCCTCCCTTCAGTTGTTGCATTCTGGGAAACCTGACTTACATCCGTTAAATTTAAAGCACAGCTAATATTTCAGCCACGCAGCCTCATTAAAATATTTAAATGATGGACCCGCCTCCGGAGACCAGGTTAGTCACCCCCGCACCCCCCCCCCCCCCGCAACCTGCCTCCATTAAAACCAGAACTGGAACTGGTTTGGGGTTGGCTTCTCATTTTTGAATTTTGAAACCCACCACCCCTCCCGCCCATCCTGAGGGGTTAAAAATCTAAACATGTCAATTTTCAGGAACCTTCCCGTACTGTTGAGATTGATGATGAAGGCCATCAGTATACATTCACCGAACTATTAATTTGCCTTTTTCTATGTCCCACTTTATGGCCAGAATTTTAGCGGTGCTCAGAGGGTGGGTTTGGAGGCGGGTCCGCTGTCAGAAACTAAAAGATTGACAGCAGGGCGGTATTCCGCTCTGAACCCACCTCCTTGTAAGTTTCCCAAGTGCCGGCTCTGCCTGTGCTTTGCAGACCCGGCACTGAGCAGCGGGTCAGACAATTGAAATACTTAAGAAGCTGCTTAAAAGTATTTAAGCAGCATTTTACTAGCTACTAACCATTTTTCCAATTTTTTTCAGGAAGTTCCCATCGCTCGGGGATCACGTCAGGAAAAGTAGGTCGGGTTTTCAGTGATACTCCATTGCTGTGAATTCCTGACAGCTGCTGGAGAAGTGGTATAAAAGCTACCATTTCACAGCTGTTCACTTTCCAATGTTAGAAGCTGGAACCTTCAGGATTTGGAATACACTTTTCTGGTTTAGAAACGTTGGAAGTGTTTCGAGTAAACTCTCTATCCACTGTCACCACCTTGGAGCAACCTCTCTCACCATTGACAGATCGCTTCTGTCATATAAACTTCAGCTGCCCTCTATTCTAGGGGGAAACTAGAACTAGGGGCCACAGTTTTAGAATAAGGGGTCGCCCATTTAAAACTGAGATGAGGAGGAATTTCTTCTCTCAGAGGATTGTGAATCTGTGGAATTCTCTGCCCCAGAGAGCTGTGGAGGCTGGATCATTGAATATATTTAAAGCGGAGATAGACAGATTTTTGAGCGATAAGGGAATAAAGGGTTATGGGGAGCGGGCAGGAAAGTGGAGCTGAGCCCATGATCAGATCAGCCATGATCTTATTGAATGGCGGAGCATGCTCGAGGAACCAAATGGTCTACTTCTGCTCCCATTTCTTATGTT